>NC_081198.1:9568979-10204467 GCF_902713425.1 Acipenser ruthenus | reverse complement strand
TGTGGAGGGGTACCAACAAATCTGAGCATGTCTGTATATATAGATATATATATATACATGAAACAAAAACACATTGGAAATGTGAAAAAACAACAAGTTATCAACAGTGCCCAGCCATTTAAAGTGGAGATATCAAAAACACAAGCCAAGTTTCAAGAAACCATTGGGGCAACCTTGCCGGGCACAAATCAAATAGGCACAAATCAAACTGTAAAACCGATGGGGACCAAGGTTGCCCCAATTGTTTCTGCTAACTTAGCTTGTGTTTTTGATGCAAGTTCGATCCACTTTTATTGTGCCTGAAAAACACAAGCCAAGTTAGTAGAAACAATTGGGGCAGCCTTGGCCAGCACCAAGCAAATAGGCACAACTGTAAAAGCAGTGGGGTAAAGGCTGCACCAATCGTTTCTACTAACTTGGCTTGTGTTTTTCAGGCACAATAAAAGTGGATTGAACCTGCATCAAAAACACAAGCCTAGTTAGTAGTGGGTTTGAAAATGAAGCTGATGATGATTCAAGTCATATTCAATAAATATACCACTCCACAGGCAATTGAAGTCAACGGGATCAAGCTTGAAGAAGTCAATAACTACGTATACTTAGTTTCAGCAATGGAGAACCAAATGTGCGAAATCAACAGAAGAGCAAAAATGGGCTGGAATGCCTTTGGAAGATTAAGCATGTTTCTGAAAGGGAAAGTACCATTATGCCTCAAGAGGAAAGTCTTCAACCAATGCATGCTGCCAGTGCTAACTTACGGATGCGAAACCTGGACCAATGCAAAAATGACTCAAAAATTACAAATGACTTAATGGAGTACTGAGAGATGCATGCTGGGAATAACAAGATGAGACAGGAAAAGGAAGGGATGGATAAGGGATAACTTGGCATGAGGAACTATCGCTCCTCTCAATATATATATATATATATATATTGTAACAGGGCGCACAGCCCTATACGTATTATTTATTTATTTTTAGAACAGGGTTTCCCCCTCCGCCCCTGTGCAGATTATTGTTTTGTGTTTGTTTTGTTTTATGATTTATTATTGTAGTTGTATTTATTGATGGCGAAGCACCATGTGTTTTGTTTCCTCGTCGGAATGTGTAACTGTCAGCTAGTTATTATTGAATTAGCTGGCAGTCACGCATAATAAATGTACCCGTGCAGATTGTGGCCAAGGGGTAATAGAATAAACCCCTCGGCCACGGTATATAAGCCTGCAGCTCTCTGCGCTCGGGGTGTGGGTGTATGAGAGGAGCGGAGAGAGTGAGGAGAGAGAAAACAAAACTAAATTAAAATATACAGGAACAGTGACAGCGACTGCCCAGCCTGACCTGTATGGTTTATTTATACTTTGTGTTCAAGATTTGTTTTGTTTAAGCCTTTTATTTTGCTCTGTGAGTTCTGCTTCTGTCGTGACATCACCGCCCTGTCACATTATATATATATATACAGTACTGTGCAAAAGTTTTAGGCAGGTGTGAAAAAGTACTGTAAAGTAAGAATGCTTTCAAAAATAGACATGTTGATAGATTATATTTATCAATTAACTAAATGCAAAGTGAGTGAACAGAAGAAAAATCTAAATCAAATCCATATTTGGTGTGACCACCCTTTGCCTTCAAAACAGCATCAATTCTTCTAGGTACACTTGCACAAAGTCAGGGATTTTGTAGGCATATAGTCAGGTGTATGATTAAACAATTATACCAAACAGGTGCTAATGATCATCAATTCAATATGTAGGTTGAAACACAATCATTAACTGAAACAGAAACAGCTGTGTAGGAGGAATACAACTGGGTGAGGAACAGCCAAACTCAGCTAACAAGGTGAGGTTGCTGAAGACAGTTTACTGTCAAAAGTCATACACCATGGCAAGACTGAGCACAGCAACAAGACACAAGGTAGTTCTACTGCATCAGCAAGGTCTCTCCCAGGCAGAAATTTCAAGGCAGACAGGGGTTTCCAGATGTGCTGTCCAAGCTCTTTTGAAGAAGCACAAAGAAACGGGCAACGTTGAGGACCGTAGACGCAGTGGTCAGCCAAGGAAACTTACTGCAGCAGATGAAAGACACATCATGCTTACTTCCCTTCACAATCGGAAGATGTCCAGCAGTGCCATCAGCTCAGAATTGGCAGAAAACAGTGGGACCCTGGTACACCCATCTACTGTCCGGAGAAGTCTGGTCAGAAGTGGCCTTCATGGAAGACTTGCGGCCAAAAAGCCATACCTCCGACGTGGAAACAAGGCCAAGCGACTCAACTATGCACGAAAACACAGAAACTGGGGTGCAGAAAAATGGCAGCAGGTGCTCTGGACTGATGAGTCAAAATTTGAAATATTTGTCTGTAGCAGAAGGCAGTTTGTTTGCTGAAGGGCTGGAGAGCGGTACACGAATTAGTGTCTGCAGGCAACAGTGAAGCATGGTGGAGGTTCCTTGCAAGTTTGGGGCTGCATTTCTGCAAATGGAGTTGGGGATTTGGTCAGAATTAATGGTCTCCTCAATGCTGAAAAGTATAGGCAGATACTTATCCATCATGCAATACCATCAGGGAGGCATCTGATTGGCCCCAAATTTATTCTGCAACATGACAACGACCCCAAACATACAGCGAAAGTCATTAAGAACTATCTTTAGCGTAAAGAAGAATAAGGAGTCCTCGAAGTGATGGTATGGCCCCCACAGAGCCCTGATCTCAACATCATCGAGTCTGTCTGGGATTACATGAAGAGAGAGAAGCAACTGAGGCTGCCTAAATCCACAGAAGAACTGTGGTTAGTTCTCCAAGATGTTTGGGCCAACCTACCTGCTGAGTTCCTTCAAAAACTGTGTGCAAGTGTACCTAGAAGAATTGATGCTGTTTTGAAGGCAAAGGGTGGTCACACCAAATATTGATTTGATGTAGATTTTTCTTCTGTTCACTCACTTTGCATTTTGTTAATTGATAAATATAAACTATTAACATGTCTATTTTTGAAAGCATTCTTACTTTACAGCATTTTTTCACACCTGCCTGAAACTTTTGCACAGTACTGTATATATATATATATATATAAAAGCGCTTCACAGAAATACTAGAAACACTTACGACATAGGGACTAATTGCACCCTTGACATGTATTCTTCATACCTTACTGTTTTTCTTATACATCCGGTAGAGCAACAATAGGAGGCTGTGTGGTCCAGTATAGGAGGCTGTATGGTCCAGTGGTTAAAGAAAAGGGCTTGTAACCAGGAGGTCCCCGGTTCAAGTCCCACCTCAGCCACTGACTCATTGTGTGACCCTGAGCAAGTCACTTAACCTCCTTGTGCTCCGTCTTTCGGGTGAGACGTAATTGTAAGTGACTTTGCAGCTGATGCATAGTTCACACACCCTAGTCTCTTTAAGTTGCCTTGGATAAAGGAGTCTGCTAAATAAACAAATATATATATATATATATAGCAACACGTGGGAAAACCAAGTGATTATTGGATTGATTTATACATTTTGGTTTTATTGACAGTCTGAGCAAAAAGGAGCCTTAATTCAGGTTTGCAAATAAGAGAAACCCAATGGAAGGCCCAGCATGGATTATCTATTGGGGCTGATACCTGATATACTGTACACACATTTACAAATAACTACAGTTCATCTGCAGACACACCTTTTGTACATTGTGTGAAAACCCAATATGGAGTCCCCATGCACAAAGGTGGGTGTGATCTCTTGAACTGTGGGCTGTGCTGAGAGCAACGTTACTGCAGCTGGAGAATGTCAGGGGACACACTTGCTGCACTCTTCTAGTTTTGCTCAACAGTTTAATGAAACGCTATGGAATGTTTTGGTATGAGCTTGTTTGTTTGTTTTATTTTTTTGTCAGCTGTCAAGACGCTATTTTAAAAGCTAACCTTTGATCTCTCATATACAGTACCAAAAATAATAGATTTTCTTGCTGTTGCTTAAGACCACACAAAGCCAGCTATTGCTGGGAATGGTGAGCTTGTTAGGATTAGAATAAAGAGGGTAATAAATTATGTTAAGGTTGCCACGTTTAACAGGATAAAAAGCAGGTTCCCTTATACTTTGCCAAATAAAATCCACTTATGTAGCTTGTCCTGCAGCATTAGCTGAAATATGTGACAGATAAATGATACATATAGACTACGGTACATCCAGAACTTACTTCAAGATAAAACGGGCCTTTCAAATGTGTTACTGGCAATGCTAGTACTATGCAATACTTTTCTGAGAAGATGGGAGTATTTTCTTCAAGCAGTAAAAAATAACAAGTTAGACCATAATATGCAAAATCCAAACCACAAGTGATTATTCATGATTATAGGTGAGTACGTAACTGGGTGTAGGCAGAACCTAGAGGCATTTGCCTTCTGACTGTGGGAAGAATTCCACTGAGTAGCAGCAATTTAGCAAACCATTACCTAACACTGCCTCCCACCATCTAATGAATGTATGTATGGAAGTTGGTTATTATAATCAAACTGGAACCTCCAACATTTTGTCTGAGATTAACTTTGGCATCAACTCCTTATTAAAACCATAAATGATAATAACAGAGTTCAGCTATGGTGCAGTACATATAACTGGAATGGGTCAAATCACATTCAATTCACAGTGCCAGGAGCCTAAACCCTGTGGTTCTTTATTTATAAAGGTGGTAAATCATCCATTAGTGGTTGGTTAGCAGATGATAAAGGTTTTTAGGTTGCTGTCTTTTCACCTGGATTGCAAATCCCTGTGTAGTAAGTTTTGTCCTTGTTTAGAATTCACGGTAACCGCCAACTTCCAGTTTTATCTTTCTCAATGTAATTCTCATTCAAAGTACTCCTTCCCTATCTCTGTGTAACAATTAAAACACTGGGTGCGAAAGACAGCTTTGGCACTGATCTACGGAGAAACATTGCGCTGTATAACTTATATCCAGAAAGGCAACTGGCACTAAGCAGTGCGTTACATTCTGTTTCACATGGCTTTCGGGATACAGCATGTGATGAGAAGAAGACTCTTTCAGCAAGATTGGTGCAATATTCAATGTTCTTGGTTCTACTTCAGTAATCTTAGAACAGACTATACATTACTGTTGAATTCTTAGTTTGAAGAAAATTAATTAATGTTAAGCATTGTGCTTTTAAAGGGTACCTGAAATAAGTCATCAATAACCCTAAGAGTTTACAACATGTCAGTAAAACTGAGTGGATGTTTGCCAGCATGCCATCTTAAACTTGATATTTGAAAGTAACGATACAGCTTACAATTGTAGTGCTCATTTTTCTATGTTACCATGATTTTTTCAATTTTATTCTTATAATAATCTGCTGAAAAAAAAGATGACATTATATTGAAGACAATACTAAGAATCGTGGGGATCTGGAACGAACTCTCCAGTAATGTTGTTGAAGCTGACACCATGGAATCCTTCAAGAAGCTGCTTGATGAGATTCTGGGATCAATAAGCTACTAACAACCAAACGAATGGCTGAATGGCCTCCTCTCGTTTGTAAACTTTCTTATGTTCTTATGTTCTTATATAATAGTTGCTGTGTCATACAAACAAATGTGAAGTGCTTGCTCGTGAAAGACCATGTATACAATGAACACAGATGGTGCAAACAATTTCCTCATTTTAAGTTGTTTCGTCTTAATCCAGTTAAAAAAAATAGAGCAATACTTTCCAACTGAGTCAGCAGCATAGCCCAGTCTGTGTCATGTCCCTTATTGGATGGATACTCAATTGGAACTCTACAAGAGTATCAGATGATGACACCAGATGAGGGAAATATTCCTGTGGTAAAAATGGTTTTGCCGAAGTTTTGAAAGCTTCTGTAATAACTTCTGGATAATGTTGCTCACTGTTATTTTTTATGTGTTTCAATAACTGAAGAATCTTTTACAGTAATAAGGCATTGCCAGGATATTTTAATAATTTAACTGAGGCAGATCAAAATACTGCAACTTTTTAAATACTGCTGTTTTTTCTGGAGAAAAATACAGTAAAAAAGATTTTTAGTTTTCATAACCTTAACAACTATCAATGAACAAATGACTGTATTAGGGAAATTCATGTCTAAAAGAAATAAGCAATCCACTAGAAAGATTTCCTTTCTTACAATACCTGCATTGGTTCGCTTGTAAGTTCTATTAAATATGTTTTTAACAGTACTGTATGTTCCAATGTAAAAAAAGAAAAATGTATGCCCTGAAGAAAATCTAAGCTGCTCATAACGTATATTTTTTTACATTGCTCATGAATATAATTTAAACAATTATAAATAATATAAACCTGTATAATTAGCAACTATTTCACTTAGAGATTATTATTATTATTATTATTATTATTATTATTATTTATTTCTTAGCAGACGCCCTTATCCAGGGCGACTTACAATCGTAAGCAAATACATTTCAAGTGTTACAGTACAAGTAATACAATAAGAGCAAGATAAATACAATGACTTTGGTTCAAGCAAGTACAAGTGTGACAAAATACAATTCAATGCTACAGCAGATAACAGTGATAGTTACATCAAGATATGATTAACTACAAAATACTACAGATTAAACACTTGGCAGATTACAGTACTCTGAAGTACAGGATTAAATGCAGTAAAATAGGGGGCAGATAAGAGCAAATAAAGCGCGATTAAGGAAGGGTGATAGTGTCCCAGGGGAAAAACAGAGGAGTTCTACAAGTGCTGTCTGAAGAGGTGAGTCTTAAGGAGGCGCCGGAATGTGGTCGGACTGGGCGGTCCTGACATCTGTAGGTAGGTCATTCCACCACTGCGGAGCGAGGGTGGAGAAGGAGCGGGCTCTGGAGGCAGGGGAGCTTAGAGGAGGTAGAGCCAGTCTTCTAGTGCAGGCGGAGCAGAGAGGTCAAGTGGGGGTGTAGGGAGAGATGAGGGTCTGGAGGTAGCTGGGTGCAGTCTGGTCAAGGCATCTGTAGGCTAGTACAAGAGTCTTGAACTGGATGCGAGCGGTGATCGGTAGCCAGTGGAGATCAATTGCAATTAGCTAACATAACGGAATGCTAATAAAGTGGGTTTAAGTAGTCATTTTCTTAAATAACTCTAACCAAGGATTTCCACATATCTTAATATTATGTCTTGTTTGTTTTAGTACTAAAATATTCCAGTAAAAAGGGGACCTTGCAATACTGCCAATACAAATATCTATACAGTAATACAATACAACAGTGCAACACAAAAAGGTATTGTAATCCTAATCTTATCCATATTTTCAGCAGAGGAAAATATAATAAACCACAACATTCTCTACTAGCAATACATTAAATGTTGAAAGTATCTTTTGAAAATACACTGTATATACACATGTGGTTGTTTTCTTCAATGTAATTACCAGGTAACCACAGTGCAGTAAGAAGCACTTAATGTCACGTTTTACAGCCCTGGAATAGTTGTATAGCTGAAACACAAATACAGTATGCTAATTATTAAAAGGTCATAAGAAATCATTTTTTAAAGGGGGAATTAAATGTTGGACGTGCACATAAAGGGATTAACTGCGATAGCAGCTAATATTTAAGTACCACCCCTGCAGGAAATCACTTTTACTTCATACTAGGACGCCTTTATATAAGGGGATTATAAATCTCAAAAAGAAATCACATATCAGATTACAGACAGTGACTTCTGAATCAATCATAATTCTTTCCCTGAGTACACAGAGATACACATTCACTTTCATGCCGATCAACAGCCATCTACTACACTACAACAATGCTAATCATTAAACTTGGCAGCGGTGTTTGTACTGCACACTCAGTGTCTCGGCAGTTTGTATCCTCAGTGTATTAGTCACAGGATTTTTCTTTATCAGTAGTACTGTGTCACTGGCGCATTCTGACAGGTGCACAGTCGGTACAAAATCCAGGATTAGACAACACTAAGATTTTTCAAAGGAAAGCTTAAATCCTTCAAATTATTAATATTTTTCTCATATTGCCCTATTTTACAGATTAAGAAACCCAGACGCTTCTGTTGACAATACTACCAATTGTTTAAAATGGCATTGAGTATGAGTTATGTGTCCTTGTACCAATGCAGTGTCTGTAGATAATTAAATGGGGGACAGGACGGGGGGACGGAAGTAACCCTTTCTATAAAGAAGCTTATTAAAGGTAACTGTGAGCAGATGGTTTTGTTAACAGTAAACATTTTTACATGGCATACATACAAATCCATCACATGGGTCAGTATAATATTGTAGTATACACACAGACGGTATACTTTTATACACTGGACTTTGGTTTCAAAGATTTTGTTGCCTGTGTCTGTGTAAGGCAATTATTTATATAAAAAAATAACATATGCCTCTTGATTATGCAAGCAGGTTCCAATATAGTATAATCAGGTCTGACTAATGACTCATCTATCTATAGCAAATACTATCTGATTATTCATAATGTATTTCAATATGGTGTATCTATAGAATTGGCTTGCATTAGTGATTCGGTAGTCATCTGGGTGCGTAGTTTTCATCACTGTGTCAGTTATCATTTTTCCTGTGAGCTGTGAATCATAAATGTGGCCACTAACTATGAGTTAACTCACAGTATCTATCACCTACGTTTCTCAGATGCTAGCTACTTTATAGTCACTGCTTATTCCCCACTCGAGTACTGTACCTGGAAAACAAGTATACCAGAGAGACTTGCATTAGAAAAACATCATGGACTGTAGGAACAAGAAAGAAAATCAAAATATGGGATAGCAACGTTCAATATATTAAAAAACTGGATCTACAGATTATTTTATTACCACCACACATTCAAATCTAAATTAGATTCTGTGTTGTTTTTTTTTTATAACGAGCTGAATATAGGTTAATTGACATTCACGGACCAATTAGGCTAAATATGCTTTAAAAATACAAATAACAGCTGAAACAACATCACAAGGGATATATAAAAATAATCTAAAAAAATAATATAATGTGACCATTGATATGATATGAGGCTTGACATCACCAGCTGAGTGTTTCTGTACTCCAGGTTTCCATGAAGTACACAGTGTGTGCGATACTGAAGATAGGGTTAAGTATTACTGTGTTTCTGACTTAGTCAAAATGACATCCAGATGTGTATTAAACAAGCTGCTCACAGTCTGTCTTTGATTACTTTATAATTAGCTGGAGTTAGCTGCAGTGCGTGGTGTGCTCATCTTGCAAAGTAAGAGGAAAAGCACTGATGCTTTTCCTACTTTGGTCATTTCAGCATGCCAAATGTGAGGTGTACAGCTGGTTACTAAACACGTGGGAAGCCCTTCCGCCTCATTCATTTTTACTAAAAATAAAAAACAATTGGCAACACCTGGCAATCAGTCATGGGAACATGAGGCATGATCGAAAGCCCTCAAACTCAGTGTTGACCAGAATGTAGAAAGCTTTAAAAAACATATAAGTAATGTCATAATATCAACACTGAAACTCATACAAGTTGTAATCACTGAAACAATACAGTATACTAATGAGACAGGAAGATTCTATACAGTGACATCTCTTAGCAGATTTTGAAATGTTTCGTTATTTCTGTGATGAGGTGAAGAAGTCAAAGAATGTGTTCAGGAAAGGTTCAATAAAAGGAAGAACGATTATTGTTTTTCAGCTTTTTTATACAATATGTTGTAAAGCACCTTATACATTAGAATTAATTATCAACATTTGACCCCAGTAAAATGGTACTGTATGTTTCCGATTGTATATTTGTTTCTGATGTGAAATAGTTGCAGACAGAATTCCTTTTGGTTTAATTTACAAATGTCTTACAGTCATTTCCCCCATGTTTGATACATATGTCTTTTCAGTTCAGTTCAATGAGAAAGCACCACCACCACGGAAAGTAATAGTGTGGGACAGAAGCCACACATTAGTGACATCAGATGGAATTTTAAAACCTCAAGTTCTGTTCTAAACCGATGATGTCATTTAGCATAAAATAAATTGTAATGCTTTAGATGAAAAAAAAAAACCATGAAACCAGAAAACGGTAAAATAGTCTATAACACAAAAAAGCCCACAGTGATGCTTTTAATTTCCTGAAAAGTTTATAGTCTACCAAGGCATCATGCCTGAAGTGTGATCACTGTAGCCATTGCGGCAATAAAATCGTAGTAAACTGCAAGGAGGATTCACTCCCATTACTGTTAATGTGTAAAGAGTGTGCCATTAGTATTGTTCTAAATATTTTACAGTGTTTGGCTACTATCATTGTTTTTTTTACTGACTTTACATTCATTTCTACCACCAGAAAGATTTGTTTATACACAAGATGAGCTCTAAATTTGTAAAAAAAAATAAAAAAAAAAATTAGTAAGGAGCAACTGAGGTGTTAAAAGAACAGCTGGAGTTCATTTGTCGAGTGGTTATGTAGGAGTGGCACATACTCTAGCCTTCCACAGGCAAACATCCACAGAGCTGGTTATTCTAAGAGAGATGCCATTTTCACTTCCTGCTTTTTCAAAGGATAGAACTTGACGTAGAGCTGTCAAAATTATGATCTTGATCTTTTAGAAAATAGGAGTAAATTACAGACTAGATTAAACGCCTTGAAAATGTGTACCCAATGTTTACAGCTACACAGTAATAAATATATTCTGATAAGTAGCTTAGAATCTCTCACTTGGAGGGGTAATGTTCTCTATACAGTGTTAAATGCACAGTCACTTCCACCTCTGAAAACTGTCAGTTCATAAAAACTAAAGAAATTGAAAAGAAAGGAACTTGTATCTCTCTTCAGAACACACCCCAAGTCTCCCCCCACCCTTTCTGTCTAGCCACCTCATAGGTGGACAATTGTCTCCTATTGGTTTCGAGTGATATGAACAGGAAGTTACATATAGCAGTGGGTATTTTTTGTGACAGCTTTGTAGAGCAGTAAGACGGAAGGAAACATAGCTTCCAGTTGTCATGTTATGACGTAGAAGAAGTGTTCCAAAAGTATGAATACGACAAATAATCTGTGGCACTTTGGATCAGCTTGTGACACTTGGGCAAGTTCACTTGTCTGCCTTCCAGCTTGTTTCAATTTAAATTGGGCACAGGAAGTCATTGAGAATGAGGCTTGGCATTGTATTGAAGTTAAACCTCACTGAACCTGTTAGAATAAAGAACAAAGAGAGCCTTGTGCAATCTTCATTCCAGTAGAAGATCAGTTCTGAAACTTTAGACGATGTTTGCAAATCAAATATTATTATAAATAACAGACTGGGATAGCTACAAGAACAGAGGGGGGTACTTATGTGTGTTGCTAGGTTAAAATGTAGAGCATGTGTACGGGATAGCTCTATTGATCCCAAATCTTTTTTGTGAGCATAAAAATACATGTACAGCTTTTGTTTTGTTCTCATTTTGTAAAGCAAAGAGCAGGTATCAATATATTAGGTATATACCCCATTGTCTAAACTTGCATACTGCAAAGCACTTTATTTGATTAATTTTCACCAGATTTCCCTGGCTTAATCTTCAATTAGCACACTTTTTTTTTCAATTGCTTATGTACTAACAAGTCTGTGGCTGCCTCGTATACTCAGAATAAAATTATTTCCCAGGGAGATGATTATATCTTTGTAAAGCACTCCTTTGTTGAGGAAAATACTGCAAAGCTGATTTACAGTAATAGTCATGTTACATTACAACTTAGGGAAAGCCATTCCCAAAACATTAGCAGCAGGCACACATGGCTTATCACATTTCAACAGGTCTTGACACCCACCCATACAGGTTCAACAAGAAAATGTGCAGGTCATGTGTAATCAGATCAGTACAAACATGTTGGAACATCAACAGATCAACAAATGAGGTGTTCTTTCTTTCAGGTGACAAAACCACACATTCCAAACTGCCTGAAGCAACATGTGGATTATTGAAACACAAACCAAAGGTTTAGCTTTTTAAACATTTTGTGCATGGATATTTATACCAACAACACTGAAGAAGCTCATACAAATAAAAAAGCTGCACTGATAAAAAATAATAATTATATTATATAGTAACCCCAGTTAAAATAACCCAGACAGTGAACAGTGAGTTCTAGTCTGTCTGATTTTACACTACTTGACATATAAATTAATTTAAAAAACAGTTATTCATAGACCCTAAATCTTACATAAATTCATATTGAACAGGGACAGATATATTATATACATACACAAGACTGAATACATAAATAAGTGCTCATTTTTGCATATGAATTTAAAAAATATCAAGCATTATTAATTAATGAAGAGAGAGAGAGAGAGAGAGAGAGAGAGAGAGAGAGAGAGAGAGAGAGAGAGAGAGAGAGAGAGAGAGATTCCACACTTTGGATTCATTGTACATTCAATCTCCCGGCTCCTAAACTGAGATGCACCATTTTGGTTCGAGGGATCTGACTTTAACCTCATGCACAAGGTGGGGTGGAAATGAGACACAAGTGACTTGTTCAGGTCCCTTAGTGAGTCAGTGCCTGAGCATGGGTTCTGAATCTAAGGCTTTAGCTCTTGCCAATAGTATTACCGTGTTATTCACTCGTTGACAGTCATAGTCCAGACATCATAGCATAGCTTAACTAACTCTCCTCTAATTATGCACAGAAAAGCAATTTACAAAGATTCAGAGCAACGATAGAGCTGGCATTTTAGGACACTTAACACTATTACAAACTCTGGCAAGAATGCAGCTTTAAAACTCTTTGTTACAGTTGAATAGTCCGAATTCATAGTTGCTAAGAGCCTATTATGAAAGTCTTATAAAATACAAACAAATGATCAAATGTCTGTGCCAGATGGAATATGTTAAGCAATATTTCAAATTAAAGTAAGAAACAATACAGTTGTCTAGTTCTTGTACATATCTATTCTTTCTGTGATAGACACAACCAGCCGGTGGTCATCTGTTATTGTCACACTGAGTGGTTTGATTTATAGTTTATTGATAAGGGAGGCTTTTTCCCCCCTCCCATTCAGTATCTATGCAGTTTTTACAGTCAGCATTTTTGATAAAGTTCTGTGAATAGGTGTACATATTTTCCCCATAGTTGGTTTGTTATTAATGGGATGACAGTAGCTTTCTCCCGCTGGAATTTAGAGCCTTCTCTTTTATTCAGATATACAAATGCATACTCTACTGTCATTCCTACCACTGATTAAACCTGTATAAACAGGCCTATTTGACCAACGCTTGAGAAGAGGAAAATGGGAAACTGAATACCTCAGATTTTGTGCAGCAATACTGCAGATAAAAAAAAAAAACTTTTGCTTTAGTTTCGGATGAGGATGTCAAAACTTGAAACTGATCCTTTTGTTGTAAAATAGAAAACAAATATTTATGTTAAAAAAAACTGCTTTTGTTGCTGTTACGGTTAAAACTGTTTTCAGCTATGTCTGCAATGACATGTTGCGGTAGTATTTGTAAACTGTGGTATTGCATTGTAGTTTTATATGGATGCTGTGATTTATTAGCTCATGTATAACCTCCAAACATTGCTTACACAAACTTTTACTGGAACAAGCCAGTCATATTAATGTGCTGAATGAAAGCAGAGACCATGCAGAGCTCTAGTCTGTAATTCATGCTGCTCTATTTCTTCTTGTCTTCATCTCCAACACTCTGAAAGGCACTTGGAAGGCTGTCAACAAAGAAATACAAAACCATATTCATAGCTAATGGGTCCAGCTGCCATTTTCAATGTAATAAAAGGTACCTCAAGCAGTCGATCTAAACCACTACAGGACAGTATAAACCTCATATATATTGTATTATTTGTAGTTCTGTTGCTCTTGTTTTCAGCAAGGGATTATGGTGATCACCCTGGCTCAGATTCAATCTGAGAAAATAATGTATCAAAAGGGATTTTTGGAAGCAGCAAAAACTAACCAAGGGCAACCAAGTGTTTTTATGAAAAACAAGTAAAAACCTGATCAAATATACGTTTTAGGCTGAAACATTACCTTGTTTTGATTTATTTAATCATTCTTGATACCTAACTGATAGGGGATATAGACAGTGTTAAGGGTTTTCGCAAAAACTGATTCATTGACTCCAGAAAATTAAATCTGAGGCACCAACAAGTTTTACATAAAAATACTGTGAAATACAAGATACAAATCCCATAATGTAAATAATACTGAGACAAGTTACCGGTAAGTGACAGTTTTTGGGGGATCGGATTCCTTTCCTATAAGTTCATGTTCTGTGACACACAGAGCTGTTGAACATTTGTCTTCATTGAGTTCCCACACTTAGGATAAATGTTATTTCAGATATCATTGCTATCTAATTGGGAAATATTACAGAGTATGATCATTTTGACCTGCCCAGATGTTTCGTCTTTGGAACAAAAAAAAACTTCCATGAAATAACTATAGTGCTTGTTATTAAGATTTAGGAATGAGAGTCTGAATGAGATCTGAATGAGACTGTGATGTGAATGAAGTGAATGGCAATCCCATGGTTTCATTGCATATTCATTGTGCATTATTTCAAAATGTGTTCACTTGTTTGTACTAGTGCTTTTATGTAAATGTTTTTTACTAAAAAAAACAAAACAGACAACATTTGTCAAGTAACATAATGGTGTATTTCAAAGTTGCATGAATCAGGCCCTGTCTCGTCATACTTACAAATCTTTTACAATTATTGATAAAAATAAAAAATGCATACCAATCTGAAAATCTTGTGTAGGTCTTACGAGATACAGGATTATTCCTGGGGGATTTCTATAATTATATTCTCTTGTATTCTCCAATATAACAAGCTGTGTTCTCTTTGATCGAACCTTTTACTTCTATTCACAGAGATTCAGGAAGCAGAGCCATTGTCTACAACTAATCCATTTGTTTACAAATATATGACAACATTCCCAGCAAAGCAACACTGATGGAAAATGATGCTCCCCTGTATATCACAAATGACAGATTATGGTTTTCTCATCGGGAACTCAAGAGACCCAAATGTTTCTCTTACAGGTATCTAGTTAAATCTAGTTGCCTGCGGATGTATGTTTATACATCCTGTTAAAACCAGATGAACTGCTGGCACTCACTTTCTCGTTCAGATGTACAAGCAGCACCCCAGAGCCAGGTTTATATTATTCCATAAATTATATATATATATATATATATATATTTGCTGACATAAGCTGAAAGTGTAACCCCAGACAGCTACCTACAGTACTTCGTTTTCAATTCCAGGTTCAGCTGTCCTGTCTCAACCATTACCATATTATAAAACGTTTTAAGACATGGAATGTAAACTAAATGTTCTTTGGCAATAGCTCATAACAAATGAACTGTATATGGCTTTGATTCATGAGATTACCGTAATCATTTTGCAAGACCATGCTTATGCCTCCCCCCCCTTTAAAACAAGACTTGATTGTTTAACTGATAAAATAAACAGTCTAGCGTAGATCAAAATAAATGTTATTGGTAATTTGCTTTCAGTTAAGGCATAGTAATTCTTTAGCCAGAAAGAATGATTTGTTACTGTTTGTTTTGATTTTGCTAAATGGCAAGCCCTAGCTAATAATTTCATCCTTCAAAACATTCAGACTATAGTTTAGGAGCATTCGTTAAGGGGTCATGACTATAGCAGGTTGAAAGAGTTGTTTAAAACACAACAATTATTTAAGGCAGGACAGCATAATAGATTATAAAAGATGATTGTTGAAGCAATGACCTGGGAACGTACTGCAAGCCAGATTTTGACTTACATGTTAATAAAGTATGTGAATCAGGTCAGTCCCTCCTTAATTAGTAAGTAAGTATTGCACACAGGTTCTGAAATCGAACTAGTAACCTCTGTGGTTACTGTATTCTGACAATTATTCTTGAGGCTCATCCAGCGCTTGACTGAATGTATTTATTTTTTTGCTGTTTTCCCTTATAGAACATCTTTGTGGTATACATGTTAATGCATGGTAAATGACAGTAAAGCATAGTGAAAGCAGTGTTGGATTAAAGGCCAGGACATTCAAAGTCAAAGCCAGGAGCTTTAGGCTGAGGTCAGTGTCAAGGCCGGAAGCCTCTTGGCCATGTGAGGAATTTATGAGACAAAACTACAGTCAAGCATGCAGTAAATTGCAGTGTGGGAATTTCTCAAATTAACAAATATTAATCCCCGTGCAAAAACACTGCCCTTTTGAGGCCCCTTATAACTCACCAGGATGAGATGTCTGAAAAAGAAAATTATATACAGTTTGACTTTAAACAAGAAGAAAAATGCATCAGTTGAGATAATTGATATACTTCAGACATGTACTAAGTTGCTCTTTACAATGTCTGTGCCTCAGAACTGAATATCAATGATGCAACCTGTTCTTAAATGGTTTGGACTAATAAACCCATTGGAATAACATTGTAAACTTGACATTTACTTTTCATTATTATTATTATTATTATTAGTTTATTTAGCAGACTTTATCCAAGGCGACTTACAGAGACTAGGGTGTGTGAACTATGCATCAGCTGCAGAGTCACTTACAATTACATCTCACCCGAAAGACGGAGCACAAGGAGGTTAAGTGACTTGCTCAGGGTCACACAATGAGTCAGTAGCTGAGGTGGGATTTGAACCGGGGACCTCTTGGTTACAAGCCCTTTTCTTTAACCACTGGACCACAAAAGCAGCATGGTCTTTGTGATTTCTTCTAAATGTAACAAATAAAAAAGCATGATTTGTCCAGACTGATAATAGTGATCTTTTTGGTCAGTTTGCAGCATTGTACAGCAGAAGTTTTCACCCACCATGCCACCTGAAGCACATCCTTAGCCATGTAAGAGTTACAGTGGGTTATGCATCAGCAGTTGTGGAAAATAAATGAATCACACACCTCATGATAATGACTTCACATGCTGTTTATTTATGTAGGAATAATAGAAGTACATTTTCCCTAAAACTTAAAAATATTGTTTCTTTCATAAATGATACCTGCTGTTACAAGAAATGACCTGCCCTCTGAATCAGTTACTTGACAAAGACACTACTGTAAAATAAGAAAACAAACTGATGTCTATTATTTATTTCTTAGCAGACGCCCTTATCCAGGGCGACTTACAATCGTAAGCAAATACATTTCAAGTGTTACAATACAAGTAATACAATAAGAGCAAGAAATACAATAACTTTTGTTCATGCAAAGTACAAGTGTGACAAACCACAATTCAATAATACAGCAGATAATAGTGATAGTTACATCAGGATATGATTAAATAGTGATAGTTACATCAGGATGAGATTAAATACAAAGTACTACAGGTTAAACACTTGGCAGATTACAGTCTACATAATTGTCTCATGCCACTACCTGTATGGTACTTCTCCATTTTGATTGCTTATGTTGTACTTGCCAAATTACTTTTTTTTTTTTTAATTCCAATGACAGGAGGAAGGTTTTGTTAAATTAACCTTCTGTTTCTATGGAGAACAGTGGTGTGTGCAGCTACTCTGACAAACTGCTGTGACATGGGCTCCAAGAATACCAAGCTGTACAGAGCTGTGGAGATCTGTTCTACAAGAAAGACACCACTGGGCTCTATTGAGCAACAATTTGTTAAATTGTTAGAGTAATAAAGACAAAAGAGTAGACATGCTATGGTACATTCAGCTACTGCTGTATCCGTATTTTATGATAAACCTGCTCAAAGATACAGTAAGTCCATACAGATAAACAGGATATTAAAACTAGATATAATTAATCAGTAGCATGAATAGTATGTCCAGTCATTGAATCCTCTGGGATAGCAGAGCTTTACCAAGAACTGAGCAAGTAGAAGCTGACACATTTAATATACTAGAATTCCCTTGGGCAGGACCAACACATCTGATTAAAAGGAGGTTTCCACTTATAAATGAAAGAGAAAAGACTTTAGGAAGAGTATATAGCCAGCCTACTTTTAATACTATTTTTTTTTTTTTAATGAATAGTCATTTATAGCTTTAACATCCTTTTTAAGCACGTATAGCATATAACTAGTTATTTATAATAAATTATAAAGAATTCATATACTAAAGTGTTACCAACTTACAAAATCTGGATCATTCAATGAAATGTCCATGGTGCTAGACTGAAGCCAACATAGAGTTAAAACAGTCATTATGCTCTTTATTTTTGATAATGGACCCTATTTAGAGCCAAGGGCAAAGGCAATTCTAAAAGGAATAAAACAATTTGAATAGTGGAAAAGTAGTATGAAATTGCTCAGAACAAGTATCTGCTAAAGCTGGAACTAAGCAGTTTATTACTGGTCTTGTACCATTAAAACGCTTCAATCCTTTATGAAAAAATCCCTTCCCATTGCTAAATAGTGCCCAGTGTGTAACATTGCTTCATTGGAGACATTTTCTGAGGTTGGGCGGTGCTCAGACATGTGAGATAACTGTCATATTGTCAAAGGTCTTTTTATGGCATGCACACAAAGCTGTGGTCCAGACTTACAGAAATGTGTAACCACTGGTTTTTGAGTCTGGTTTGGGGAGCATGATACACCACACCCATGCAATCAAGGGAATACCTGTTTCCTAGAACTGAGGGTGATAGAGCTAGTTGATGTTCTTTAATAGAAACAGGAAAACAAGGGGGGAACATTTTTCAAACATTACTTGCACATGCAGTTAAAAAAAAAAGGACTAACATTTTTCAAAATAACTTTTCAATAAGTGACACATCACATGTACAAGGGAATAACGTCTGGAACAAAGCTGAGGGAGACTCCAAGTGCACTATATTCTCACTGTACTTCTGCTCTGTTTAACTTACTGAATCAGTCATTTCGTTCGACGACCAGATGCTGTAGGCATGCTGTCAATTAACTATTTAACAAGCTTGTTTATCGAAATTGTACCATATCCATTTATTGCAGAATAACGTGATTGGGAATCTCAAAGAAAGTGAATGGCAGACATATCATTTACAATAATGATAAAACACAGCAAGTAATAAAATATACTTGTTTATGTGATGCATCATTCCAAAACATAGCTATTTTACAAAGCCATATTAATACTGCACAAACTGAAATCAGTTCCATATTAAAATAAAGCTTACATGTATGCAGTTGGCGGAAAATAATTACAGAGGTACGATTCTTGCATAATTACAGAGATATGATTCTCGCTCTTTACATACCATCCACTACTTCTCACTTTACAGTGTGTAGAGCTTTTAACCTTTACCCTAATTTTAAGTTGACCTACTACTAAAATGTGCCTTACAGGGAGTTTTTATGTGATATTTAATCAGTTGAACTGAATGTGTATATAATATATGCTTAATAGCTGTCTTCTTCAGAAGGCAAAAATGGATGTAAATAAAGTTTCTTTAACATCTAGTCCAGGGAGTAGCAAGGCTTATAGGAAAACCGTCTTTCAATCACAATACATCTCCAGAGGGAAGTGAAGTGAACTTTCTGATACTTGTAACACCTGTTAAAATCACAGTGGAAACGAGCTGAAAGTGAAGACTGCATTACATATCACAAATCAGGAACATTCCTAGACAGCTTAGTTATCTCAAGTACAATAACAGGCACACAAATTGGCACATTAAGAGGCACATACCAGGGGGAGGGGAGGCAGTGATATTCTGTTTACACTTTAGTTTAAAGACCATTGATAAGCATATGGAAGCATATTATTATGTGTTTGTGAAAGTGTTTAAAAAAAAAAAAAAAAAGTTTATCCAAAACTTAAAGATATGTTTTTTAAACACTTCACACTAAAAACAATCCTCTAAAAAACATTCCTTAAAATAATGAACCTTGTTCATTTTTAAGCTATATACATATACAGTACTTACATATACTATGTACAGTTTGTAAAACAGAAACAAAGTAACGTAACTTTCTTGGGTCATACCTTCCTTGACCCCAATCTCTAACCTTATTCTAATGTTACAACTGCCCTTGTAACATTAGTGAAATGTTGTATTGGTCATAATAGCGATCCTAGTTAGTTGTTCAACTAGGACCAAGTTCTTAGATAATATAGGATCAATTTTGGCTTGAGATGAGATCCTTATTACTATTAACCTTTCTAAACGACAGAAACATTTTGCAGCAGTCAGCTGGGACTGTCTGGGAATGAAGGACCTCTCTGGGAATACACAGGGACCCTGAGACTGGACTGTACTGTACCTGTAAATGGATATTAATAGCAAGAGCAGGTCACAGATTGGTATGAATAAAGAGGTTTTTACCATTAACATTATTTAAATCTTTTTGTTTTTATAACAAATATAAATATGTTATTTATTTTGCTTATAGCTTTTGCTTTTCCTTTGGTATTGGATAATTGCATTTGTTTATTCTGCAAATTCTAATTGAATGCTGATATATTGCATGGAAATAAGTCTGAAGATTTAACAAACTACTGTACTTTGAAAGCCCTTTTCACTGCCTGAAGGTACAGAACTATAGTGCAGCCACTCCTTCATGCAAGTCCATAGTACTATAGTGCAGCCACTCCTTCATGCAAGTCCATAGTACCCGTAAAACCTACAAGGCAGCAATGTACATTTTTTTCAATGTGTTCATGAGTTTTCTTATAGAGTTGTGTACAGGTTCATGTATTTACTTATTAGGAGTAATAAAGGTTCCCTCTCGTTCATTATTCTTATGTGATTCTTACACTTGTGGGCTGCGTAGTACAATCACAATGCTGCGCTAAGAGTTATTTTAAGTACATGTTTATATGTGAAAAAATGTACTGAGATGAATAGCTCAATATAGCTTTCAATAGGCCTAATGGAATGATACTGACATTACTGGGGTGGAATTCAGTTTTAATTATAAATAAAGAACGACAAATGAATAAAGTTAACAAATAAGTGTTCTGTCCTTATTTAAAAGGGATTTTATGTTATCTTGTATTTGAGGGATAGGGATTATGGTAAAATGATGTTGCCTTTTTTTAAGGATATATATTTATTTTGAATAGCTATCTATGTATCTACCCACCCATTAAACACACATTTACAGTACTACTTATTTGACAAAAAAGGTTTAGTTGATTTAGCAGATCCATAACAGACTACACCTGACAAGCTGTTTGTATTTTAAAGGAGACTCTTTGGCTAAGAAATGCATGTATTACTGTAAGCTTTTAACACACTTACTGTGTTCCTGGATAACATAGCAGGCTACACTAAGCGCCTTGGAATGTTCATTAGTGTATACTACAGAATTCCCTGTGCTAGCATATAGGTAAAATACATGAGTGTGAGGGGTAGACTTCAGTATATGCTTATAAATTAGTCAGTAATAGTTCTATTTTAGACTGCCATGAATTGCTGTAAAGCCAGTCAAATACAAATGCAGGTCATCCTCCCACTCAAAGACTGCAGTATTCTGTCTTGCTTTCTTCCTCAGCCCAGCATTCTGCTTTCAATGGCATTTGTATTAGTCACCCTTTACCTCCATCTGTGAGTTCTTACTTGAATGCCCACAATGGAACTCATTAGCATAAACTCTTTAGCTAAAACACTTACTCAGACTTCAGACTGATCCTTGCCAGTGACTGAAACAGAATGGCATTTCTATCTATTCAGAGGATTCCAGATTGGAAACAGACAAATCTGCATTAAAGGTGTAAGCTTTACACTATAAAAAAGGGAAAGACATGTGATCGCACGTTGCTATAGTTTCAGAATGACACTGTCTTATTTGTTTGTGCAGTTTTGGACAACCATATTTTTTCTCTCCCATATATAATGGTACATTTGTAATTAATTTTGCAGCTTATCGTGTTTCTCATGTAATTAATACATTTACCTGTTTAACCATGTTTTATTTTAATAGACTTTACCATACTTTTTGAGTAATTTCTTCAGTTAATGGTACTTAAATGTACCTCAATTAAATTCTCCCCTTCCTCAGATAAAAGGGAGGCCTTTGTTGTTTTTTCTTCAGTTTATCTTGAGCTGAGAGAGAGCACTGATAATTTACAGCCTTTTCAACTAGTACTCTGATGTAGGTAATGATAAGATTGTCAGTTTGGGAACAATATTATATTATCTGCAGGTATGTATTAGAGGAGGCCTGTCTGTTAAGACAAAAATAAGTATTTACTATTGACATACTGTGTGACCTTCATTCAGTTTGTGATAAAAGACTACTGTTGGGACAGCCTGAAAGACATTTAAAATCAATTTCACATGTACTCATTACAAACAGGCCACATTGCCCTATTGATGTTGACTTACTGCAATTACAGTACTTATCCTAATGACAAATACTTCAAATATTTTGAAGTAATACACTATAACCCAAATAACAGTTTTTATGCAGCTGAAACAACATTCTCAAGTAGAAACACATGGTTAATACTCCATCCATCATTAAACTTGCATCACCCTTGCATTTAGCCAACCAGACAAACATGAGTGGAATGTACAGTTAGATTATGTATATATGAAATATAGTGTGTAATCAGTAATCAGAAATTTATATGTGGGATGATTGCTCTCAATTTAATAATATTGGTTGTACTTGTTCAATCACACAGTAGGCAATGTTATTTGTCCCTCCAAAATATATATTTTGTTTAGTTGTAAAGCTACACATAAAAAAAACATAAAGAAAAGAGTCTGAAACAAAATATTATAACAATTTCTGTTTTTTTATGCATTGGATTTTATACGTTTTAATTTGGAGTTTTCAAGGAATGTATCTATCTTCAAAGTGAACCTCCAGAGTTGTAAAAGTGTATGGAATTTATACATAACACATGTAATATTAACATAAAAATGTACTGTTATTGTTGTTGTAATACATGCATTTTGTGCCATTAGAAACTTAATCTTTAGGTCCTCATTAGGGAAATAAAACTAAAATGTGTAACACTGTCATTCCAACTTTCCAACACTGAAACTATGTCATATTTCAAGAGGAAAGTCATGCTTACAGCAACAACATTCACTGAAGTAGTAGTGCCTGTACTGTGAAAACATCATCCCATCCCCATAGAGTACAAGGCATACAGCTACAAAGAACACAATGTACTACCAACTCCAAAACAAATCTCACACTATGTGCACCCTACAGTAATGCTACCGTAACAATATACAGAAAATCATGATGCACTGCTTGAAAATATAACGAAGGTAAATTGTTAAAAAGATAATTTGCTATTGGGTGGGCGTCACGGTTATGTTTCTACTTACCCATAAGGTCCCCCCACCCTCACCCCCCAAGTGTTATGGGAATTTCTTTTCCACAAAGTTCTCATTTGTTACAAATCCACATGATTCTTCAACGGATTAACATACATAAAATGTTCCCAGGCTATAAGGATTGTGGGTTCTGGGACAGGACTTTTGTTTTGTTTTGTTTTGTCTAATTTGTTACTACTGTATGTTATTTTTTTTAATTTTTTTTTTAGAGGTAAATAGTTTTGTACTGGGGATTACAGTATCACCATTGAAAAAATGTTTATCTACAATAACACATGTACAAAATATCTACAAATCAATTGTGTCGGAGTGATTTATTTAAGAAATTGAATCAAAACTTCTGTGATTTCACTTCAGTGATTTCAAAGCTGCTTACAAACTGTAATCTCTGAAAGAAATATTTGTTTTGTTCATAGATGTATCCCTGATAAAACCTTGAAACATGTTGCACAGCCCCTGCTACAACAAAAGGATAAGCACAAGTGGCCAACCAACCTTTAGCCCACACAAACAAAACCACCATTTTTTTTTTTTTTTTAAATCTAAGCAAACAGCGCATATTTTCTTCAATGTGGTGGCTGTGTTTGCACTTATTCTGAATTGATGTGTTGCTAAGCAACAAATCCATGCAAGTCTTTGTAGGAAGCTTTGAGATGAAATGTAATCTTGCAGGCCTTTCAAAGAGATAATATTTAGAATCTCGAAACTGTGTTTGTTGGCCTAAAAATTGATTCAGGTGTCAAGATTCAAGAGGTCTGAGGTAAGACTGATAAAGATGAAACATGTTTTGGTTAATACCAAACCACATGTTTAATAACTTAACTATGCTTAACAATACCATCAACTTTTCTTGCAGACTGGAATATGAAAGAGTTGGGTTGCAAACCTTTCACTATGGGACTATGGCAGAGCTGAACCTCTGAAAAAAACATCATTTAAAAAACAAACAAATTGCCTGTTATGATTAGGTGTTTTATTTTTAGTTTGCAAAAATATATCTAGCTTCAGTATTTCTTGCTGTTTACCCTAAGATTACATTATAATTATGGCCCATTATCCTCATGGCTAAGATAACTATGTTCAATAATTTAATGCCAACACTGCATTAAGTCCCAAAGTTATAAAGGGGCAAAACCGACTGCAAAAAGCCACGTAAAGTGCGTGTTCAGTACGGCCGCACTCATCGTCAAAATAACGACAAATTTTATAAGACTAATTAGGTGAAGCAGGCTATTCCACAATCAAACAATTTAAATACCCCTCACCGCAATTAGCGATGGAGAATTACACATCTCTTACAATAAATAGTGTGTTTGGGTCAACCCTCGTGTGTAGGCTACACATTTCAGAAGAAAATGAATGGCACACAAAGACCTCAGCCTGGTACTAGCCATGGTGATGAGAATTTTAGCGGTTTTGTTCAGTAACGCCCCAGAATTACATATGCATCAAGGGCTAAAGCACACAGAGACATTGCCCCCGCAGGTCACGTATTAATTGCGTATTTATGCCATTGCGTGTGTTTTATAAATCTGGGCCTAAGTGTTCTTTATCATAGTTGTTCTGTTATCTTTTGTTAAAGCCACTAAGGGAGTGAGCTATCATTAAAATTGTATCCAATCGTAAGTTTCTCTATTGCTTTCTATTAAACAATTGAATGTTGCATTGAAATAATTTTATGTAGATAATAAATGGTTAAATAAGCTGGTCAGCTCTGTAATGGGTTGTAGCAAGCTCTGTGTACTGTGATAAAGTAAGCCTGAAGGGCTATGCACACGGGACGCGAATGAAGCGAGCGAGCGAATAAAAAAATGAAACCTATTGATTTAAATGGAGGAATGCACACCACAGCCATAGCGAGCGGCGTGAACGAATCGAGCGAATTTAGAAATACATGTCATTTGTTTTATTTCTATTCGCACCACAAGCTATTCACGTCGCAATGGACCAATCAGAAATAACGTCAAAGGTAGTGGCTGTCAGACTGTCACTGTCTCGCTCACAGATTACCACAGAAATATAAAAATGGACAATAATGAGAATATAATTATTAAAGTAAAAAAATATAATGTTATTTATGATACCAGTGTCAGTAGTTATAAAGACAATAAAAATAAGGACGCCATATGACAAGAAATAGCAGAATTAAAGCACTTATACGTCACAAGCGATTTCCGACTCGTCACCTATGGGATGCCATGTGTAAAAAAAAGCGTCAATATTTTAACATCTTTTTTTCCAGATTTAACTTAAATGTTGTATTTTTTTCCCAGATTTAACTTAAATGTTGTATTTCCCCCCAGATTTATATATATTTTTAAATGTGTACATTCAGATATAATTTATAAATCTAGTTACAAGATTTAACATTTAGCTAAATATTTAACTAAATCTTAAATCATTTAGTGAGTGGCACACTCTACAACCCGGTTTCTCAGAGACGTCGGATTCAGTGGCCAAGAGTTGCGTCGGACAATGAAGAACTTATCTGAAGCAGCAGAGGAGCAGCAACTGGCTGTGGTTGAGACAGAAAGATGGGGATCTCAAGCACAACAGAAAGAAAGAAACGCTCATGTACGGGTAAGTAAGCTGGGCTGAGTTGAGTGGGGGACGGAGGGGGGTGATGCTGGGACACCAGAATCACCGTCGAGCCCTCTTGAGGTGTCGTGGGGAGCTAGGGAGGCAAAATAAGCTGATCCCTGGAGCCAGCATTACACTTCAGCCATCAACACCAGGCAGAAGGATATCTACATCATCATATGGAAGGAAACGCAAATGGATGGAAACACAGATGGATCACATTAGTTTACTGTAAAGCAACGTCTTAGTTGGTGCTTATCACCAACTAAGTCTTAGTTGGAGCCGAGTTCAAATCAGCATGAAGTTTTAACATCGACTCTCATGTAATGGAAATCTAATAAGCACTTAATTGGTGCACAAGGAGCTCACTGCCCTTAGCAATTAGCAGCACCGTGTTGGATTTGTGTTGCTGGAATTAAGTATTAATAGCTGCTGCCTAAAGTACTAATTAGCCTCAGTTAACTTCCTTTAAATCACCAACCTATGACTTACTTACAAGGTGTTATAATGATGTATACCTTAGTAACATTTCTTCCAGAATGTCAAATCAGATTTTGGATATAATATTGTGTTTGTCCACAATCTTTTATTATTATTATTATTATTATTATTATTATTATTATTATTATTATTATTATTATTATTATTAGCAATAGCATTAGTATTTACACTTTCTGTGTATTTTAATCTATAAAGTCTCAAAAACAGAAATTGAGCACAGATAGTGCTATGTATTCCTTAAACATAAACCTAGAACTTATAATAATAATTCATATACATATCGTATGAAGACAGGCTAAAATAATTGAATCTATTCAGCCTTGAATAAAGAAGACTACGTACGTGATGATCTGATTCAAGCATTCAAAATTCTAAAAGGTATTGACAATGTCGACCCAGGGGACTTTTTCGACCTGAAAAAAGAAACATGGACCAGGGGTCACAAATGGAGATTAGATAAAGGGGCATTCAGAACAGAAAATAGGAGGCACCTATTACTCAGAGAATTGTGAGGGTCTGGAACCAATTCCTCTGTAATGTTGTTGAAGCTGACACGCTGGGATCCTTCAAGAAGCTGCTTGATGAGTTTCTGGGATCAATAAGCTACTAACAACCAAACGTGCAAGATGGGCTGAATGGCCTCCTGTCGTTTGTAAACATTCGTATGTTCTTATGTTCATATTGACTAGCTGCTCATGTGGATTCGACTTACTTCTTGGAGATATTGATCTTGTACTTCGTTCTGGCCCTCCCTCGTGCAGGTGAGGTTCTTCCGGCAACTTCCGAGTTGCCTTATTTGGATGTACTAACTGAGCCGCTATGAGATCTGCAGTGACTCAACTCACCCGCCGTTTACACTCTGCACAGAATAAAATCTTCAGAATCCAGTTGTACTGGGAAGAAAGCGCACTGGAAAGAAGTTTAACGAGCAGCGCTGCGACGCAAAACATTTTTTTTTATAATTATTTGTTGCAGCTAGATTCATCTAAGTTGGATTCACAATTAATAACAGTCATTTGAATTAAAAAATATTACGCGAACTCTAATTATTGTATTGAAATCTTCTGGACAAAGAAAACATGGAAATCGCTACTTTGTTGAACCTTGGATGTTTTGTTTTGTGCTTTTTATTCTCTCAGAATGGGAAAGCCTCAGGTGAGTGCTAATATATATTTTAAAACCACACCTGTGTAACACTAAACGAGTTACCAGAATCAGTCTGGGTTTTGGTGATGCAGAATATGTCTTTCTCATACAAGTATAGACGACACTGACATTTCAATACCAGGTGCAATCGGTCCTATAATGTGTCATCTGAAGCGGGTTCAGGAATTGCCTGGCACAGTACCTTTGTAGTTTTCCCATGTTTATACTGTGCATTTTCCCTGATTTGCCATGCTTTTTAATATACGTTATCATACCCTTCTGGGCTTTACAATGCTTACCTACGCATTACCATGCGTTCACTATGCTTTATTACACTTTGCTATGCTATTACTATGGGAAACTTTTATAAAGGATTTATTAAACAAAAATATGAAACCATATTCAACGTTATAAATGGAAACTCTATTCCTATTACGGACCCTGCTGTTAGGTTTGTGTTCTGATATCAATGCGTGCGGAATGTATAAATGTATATATCGCTGTAACTAATTACCTAGTAGTTACTATAAAATGTGATTAGTATGCAGTTTCATGTTGTTAATGGTTTGTTAAATCTCATGTCCTTGTTAAGGTAATAGCCAGCTACCTGTTGCCACAAAAGTCTGGTGGACATCTATAAATTTCAAGACCATACTGGAGTGGGAGCCCAAGCCTTCGGGGTATGCCTACACTGTGGAATTCTTTGGGTATGTACACTGTGTTTGTTATTGTGAACATTATCGTTTGATTATGGAAAGTATATGTCAGGCGTTGACGTGACAGGAGCTGCAACCTATATGATATCACCTTTAATATCAAGCAATCAAGATTTACAGGGTGCAGCTGTTTGAAAATCCTATCTGCACACATGGTTCATTTTACAAAGCTTTGGGTTTTTACACAAACACTACTGTAAATAAACAAAGATACATTGCCAGTGCTTAGAAATTGAGGCATGACAATTGTGGAAAACAGCTAATCTCATAAAGCATTTATCACTGTGATTTAACCCCCATTTTAGAATTGGCATGAGAAAAATGAAGGTGCACTAAAGACCTCTTAAATTAACCCCTGTTTATAGATGTGAGAAGTCAAGATATTTAGATATTTAGCTCTGGTGGTAAACTGAATTTCTTAAACATTTGCTTTAACAAAAAAAAAAAGAAAAGGCAAACCAAGAAGGAACTGCTTTAGATACTGACAGGTTTTGTTTCAGATCTCTAACATCATGTGTATTTGGTGCCCCCAACTGGCGATGAATCAAACTGCAAGCCAGCGGTTACCGTGTCAAATTATTAAAATACAGCATTTGCAAGTGTAATGTGTAAATCTTTATTAAATTTCCACTGATGTGTTTTTTGATATACCTGAAACTTTCACTAATTCTAAAACCCGAGCAATACAAAAACAGTTTGATGTAGTATATTTTATTGTGTTGCCTGAATTTCTAGTGTCTCAGATTTTTTATTAATCAATTGTATTTCAGGAAAAAGACTGATGTGCAGAAGAGCCCCCGCTGCATAAAGATCCAGACAACGGAATGTGATTTGACCAGATTCCTGTTGAATTTGACGGACTCATATACTGCACATGTTATCTCTGAACCCATAGAGACTGTCGATAAGACTGAGGAGTACCCCTTCACCCGATCAGACAAGTTCACACCCTACAAAGACAGTACGTATTCGACATATTCTTACACACTGCATGCCACCATTTGTTTTTGATTTTCAACATTTAATATATTAACACATTACCTTTTTTGTGTTTATTGGAATGTAATACAAATAACTACACATTTTTATTTTTAGCAAAAATTGGGCAACCTACTTTTAAGATTGAAGAAAATAAAGCAAAGAACAATATTAAGCTGCTGATAGAGACCCCCCTCTCCAGCATCAGAGGCCCCAATAACACATTTCTGAGTATACAGGAAATCTTCAAAAAGGACTTGGAATACGTAACATATTACAGAAAGGCTGCCAGTACAGGCAAGGTAAGGTATATTCTTTATAACTGGGTATTTGAAGATGTCTTGCAAACAAAATATTCTTTACAATATGGTTATTTGTGCTAGTGCAGCTGTGGGCATTACCATAACTGGTTAAGAGTTCTTGTTCAACTGTAGTAATAGCACAGGTCTTATTGTCCTATGATTAGGTAGGTTACAATCCCTAATAACAAGAAGATTACCAGTTGACTGCTTAATTGCGCCACCAAATGATATCATATAATCTAAAAAGGATTAAAAGTGTTTCAACATCTGTTCTTTTGTTATTCATGACAACAGAAAGAAGCTAAATCAAAGATCAATGAGATTGATGTGCCAGTGGATCGAGGTGAAAGTTACTGCTTCACTGTGAACATTGTTATTCCATCACGGACTGACGAAAACCAGCAAAGCCAGGAATCAGCAACACACTGCTCACATTCCGAGAAGCCCTTTTATGAAGGTAGTGTTCAGCACCTTTTAAGACAAAAACACAGTTATCACTACTCCATTGTTTACCTGCTAGATGGTGTTGTATAGGAAATATTTGCAACATTTACCAGTTGTTTCCCTGTTTCACTGAGCAAAGCAGGGACTTGTAGTTTGCTTTATATAAAGAGTTAACTCATACATATTGCAAGTTATCCCTTACCAAACTTTGCACTGGAGAAAACGCTTAATAAATTTGTTTCAAAGTGAGATGTGTTCAAAATCTGAGGCAATGAAATGTAGCATAAAACAAGGCATTTCAGAAAGATTCATGTTGATATTATGGACAAAGATGATTATTGTCTTTGACAAGAGCCTGTGGTCTCAGTATTTGTCGTCATTTATTGTGACCAACTGGCAATGCAGAAATCCTGCAGTAGCAAAAGTAGTGCACAATAGCAATTTCAGTATGGATTTTAAGTTCAGCATATTACGGTAGAAAATTCAAATAATGACTGCAATTGAAATGAACATAGATTATTTTGTAGATATGTCTACACTGTAGAGGAAACAACATTTTTTAAGGATATTCCTATTTATAAGAGAAATGACTTGCTGGTACTAGTAGTATTCTGAATTATTCCTTTGCTTATAAATCAGTACTGGATGAAAATGACAAATGCTTCTTGTGATCAATGCCCTGTTAAGAACTGGGTCAGAAAACTAAGTGTTGCTTGAACTTCTTTTCAGAATATGGGATTGGTGTGCTGGTAGGTCTCATACTTGCACCAGTTCTCCTATTAGTTGCCATCGTCACGTGTGTGTGCTGCTGCAGGCGAAAGAAGAGCGCTAATAAGGAGGAGAACAGCCCTGACGGAGTGCCTTTGAAAGGTGTTTAAGGGTCGATCATTGCCCCTGAATTGTGATTTAAAGAGAAAAAAAAAAATACACGGTCCAATCAGGCTGAGAGACAACAAATGTACTAAACTTGCAACTATTGGTAGTGATAGGAGGTTTCAACATACTTTCAAAGGGTTTTGACCTTTTGTTGAACACTGGAGTAGAAAACTTGTTTCTGTGAAACACTGAAGAGATATAATTTTTGCTTATTTTTTATATTCCGTATTACACTACGCTATGGTACTAAAACTAGCTGGGAGCAAGTAAGACTGTAACTCTGATAGAAATGCTGTTTTTGTATTAATTTGTATTCTTGTATGTTTCATATTGAATCTTTACAAATGCACAATCTGATCTATTGTAACTTGGGAACACTAAATCTGCTGCAAATGTGATTATTTATATATGGTTTGTGGGATGTCTATTTATACCTCTAAAAATGTAATATAGTTGGTCTGTATATCTGGTGTTGTTTTTCTAACATATTTATATTTTTTATGAAATGCTTGCACAATAAAATCGTAAATGGTTTAAAATCCCTTTTATTACCACTCATTAACATTAACATTATCCCTCGTCAAACTTATTATAATGCAAATCTTTTGATTTTCACTTATGCCACATTTCCTCCTACACCATGAAACCAGTCTGTAAAACTCCCCTTATAAAAGTTTACCATAGTATTTTTCCAGTTGTACCATGCTTTTCCCATGGCTATACTACACATTTACCATAGCTTACCACAGTTCTCCATGTTATTAATATGCTTTACTATACTTATATATGCTTTACCATGCTTTATTACACTTTGTATGCTTTTCTATGGTAAACCATTGTAAAGGTCATCTGGTTCCACTATCAAACTGGGGCTGCTACCAGTTCCATCTGCAAGCTACAATCCAATCTGCCTTCAGACATTACACAAAGGTCAAAGATCACCAGTGTTTATCACCAGTATTTCCCTGACAGTGTAATATAGTCACCGCCAGCCTTCATGTTCAGACTGCATATTTTTTTTCCCTGCATTCAGAGATTTGAAACCTGCCTCTTGTATCCTTCGCACTAGTCCCTCATTGGCTCTTGTATCCTTCGCACTAGTCCCTCATTGGCTCTTTTATCCTTCGCACTAGTCCCTCATTGGCTCTTTTATCCTTCGCACTAGTCCCTCATTGGCTCTTTTATCCTTCGCACTAGACCCTCATTGGCTCTTTTATCCTTCGCACTAGACCCTCATTGGCTCTTTTATCCTTCGCACTAGTCCCTCATTGGCTCTTTTATCCTTCGCACTAGACCCTCATTGGGTAAATCAGTGCACGGTCTGGCAGCAAGCAGTCGTAACTAGTCCCCATTGAAATCAATTTGATCTTGATCTGCTGCTGATGTAAATAAAGGTGTCTGGTTTCAAATCACTTTCAAGTCAATCCCATAGGCAGATGGAAAAGTGGCATTAGATAAGCAAACTGAAGCCTCCTGGTGCCATTGCTGTACATGTCACATGGTCTGTGTGCAGCTAGACCATTGGGGTGAGATTGCAGCACAGGCGGTAAATAGGAGCTATGAAGCAGCAGCAGCTTCTCAGTCCTGTATTTGAACAATCTGAATACTCCAAATAGTAGAATAAAAAAATAAGATTTTCAGCAGAAGAAATGGGGGAACAATGAAAATGTTAAAAATCACTGGAATATTGAATGACTTCAAACAGCTCAACAGATTTTGAAAACTTTTATTTTTATAATTCTCTTGCATTTACTTTGTACAATAGTTTTGCATGAAATACTAAATTCAGTATGCATTCATGATTGATAACACTATGTAACACAATTTTTGTTCCTGGGTAGTAAGTGTTATTTCCTAATTGCTTATGCCTCAAAAGTATAGAAAATGACTCTTATTCCCTACAAACTTTGCTTTTGTGACCAGGACAGTGATATTTTGAAATTGACCCATTTCCAATGAGAAAACGGGCGAATTTGTGTCTTTTCGTTCACATAAAAGTCAGAAAAAAATAACATATGAATCCAAATTAACATGTATTTATACTAAAGTAATACAAAAATGACTACAAAAGATTTAGAAGTGAGTAGTTTTTCGAGATTTACGATTATACTGTAAATCACTTTCACGAATCAGCCCCCAAATGTAGTCTCCCATCATGTTCTCGTTATACTGTCCTTGGTAGCGGCGTTCAAAGTCCAGTATATCCTGGTGGAAGCGCTCGCCTTGCTCCTCCGAGTACGCTCCCATGTTCTCCTTGAATTTATCAAGATGAGCATCAAGGATATGGACTTTGAGGGACATCCTACAGCCCATTGTGCCGTAGTTCTTCACCAGAGTCTCAACCAGCTCCACATAGTTTTCGGCCTTGTGATTGCCCAGGAAGCCCCGAACCACTGCGACAAAGCTGTTCCAAGCCGCTTTCTCCTTACTAGTGAGCTTCTTGGGGAATTCATTGCACTCCAGAATCTTCTTTATCTGTGGTCCGACGAAGACACCGGCTTTGACCTTTGCCTCAGACAGCTTAGGGAAGAAGTCTTGAAGGTACTTGAAGGCTGCCGACTCCTTATCTAGAGATCTGACAAATTGTTTCATAAGGCCCAATTTGATGTGCAGTGGTGGCATCAGCACCTTCCGGGTGTCCACCAGTGGCTCCCACTTGACGTTGTTCCTCCCCATAGAGAACTTGGTCCGCTGTGGCCAGTCCCGCCTGTGGTAGTGCGCCTTGGTGTCCCTGCTGTCCCAAAGGCAAAGATAGCAGGGAAACTTGGTAAAACCGCCTTGGAGACCCATCGGGAATGCCACCATTGCAGCCTCTTGATGCCATCTCAGAAAAATGCAGATATGTATCCACTTAGGCAGCTGGAACTAAACTGAACTGGGGGGCTTAAGGCCCCTGTATTTATACTACTATTTATATTACTGGAAAGTTCTAGAAAGTTCTAGAAGTTACTCCAAGTTTACTCAGCACTGAATCTATCTGGAATGTTCTGGAAAATAGGTAAATTTCAAAATATCACTGTCCTGGTCACAAAAGCAAAGTTTGTGGGGAATAATAGCCATTTTCTATACTTTTGAGGCATAAGCAATTAGGAAATAACACTTACTACCCAGGAACCAAAAAAAAATAAAAAATTGTTACACGGTGTAATAATTCAAAACCTCACATTAATTTGCTTATTATACTGTACTGCAGACAGTGTGTTACTAAAATCTGTGATGAGGATGAATTTGCATACACCTGCAACAGGATAAACATCTTCTCCCAAACTACTGCAATATAATATTATAATATCATGTAGCATACGCCTCAAATTGCATACACCATCAAGAAAATCAAATAACAAAATGACATGGAAATGGAAATGCAAGTAACCCACAGCAGAGCTGTTCATATGCAAATGTTTAAGCAGTTAATGTCAAAGTTATGGTCTATTTTTAATTGTAAAATATTTTTTGACAGAGAAATAATTTCCATAACGTTGGCAAAAACCCTGTTCATTATTTTTTGCATTTTAATAAAATCATAATCATTAATGTTATAGCTCTACAATATTCTACTCATCATACCAAAATGTTTAATATATATGTGGGTGTCTCACATGTATATAAGACCATACAAAATAAGTAAATAAATAAAAACAAACACTACCCTAATAATAGTTTATTAAAATCTTAAATGCATTTCAGCAATAGTAAGGTCTATGTGATTATGTTTTTACAGTGAGTTGGCTTCAACACGAAATTGACAAAGAAAAACAAAAAAAGCCTGGGGGACTCAGTATTGTATATCTCATGGTGACTTGGTGTCCTTTTCACATTTAAAAGGAAACAATAGACACTGCTGTTGCAGTATATTGCATACAGTATTGAATTTACATTAAGACAATGAGCCACTTTTTAAATGTGGCACAGTATCACCATTACTATGGGAATTAGGGTAAGAACCTGTGAAAGTAAAAACAACAAAAAAGGAACTCTTTGCCTAAAAATGTCAGAAAGATTGCTTTCATGAGAAGCATCAGGAGTACAGTGCAGCTGACTTCCAAAAACAACACAAGGAAAGCAATCCACTTTACCTCCAAGACTCCTAACAAGTGAGAAGCACACTCATCTTGTTTGAATGCAAGAAGACAAGAACGATAAGCTTTATGGTACTAGATGAGGCATAATTTGTTTTAAATTATGAGATATCAATTTGGATAAATGTCTGTTCATCTGTCTCTTAGTCACCTGAAAATAGAAATGGATACAAACTGGATTCAACATGGGGTTTATCTGAACTTTAGCATTATCAACACTCTAAAAGACCAAGCATTAACATGCATAAGTATCATTTTCCTGACCACTTCTACTGGGCATTATAACTTGCGCTTTGGCAACACAGTTTTGTACACACATTCTCCATGTGGCTGGAAGTATGTGATGAACATTTTCTCCTGTGTGAGCTCCAGATAAGCAAACCCTCCCAGGGTGCTGATGTCCGCATTGTAAAAGCGCAGCCAGGCTTCAGGGAAACTGTTCTTGTGTTCTGTCGACCAGTCCACAAAATTCCCACTTCCGCTGACAACATATGCAAGGCCTTCATCTTCCTGGATAAACTGCACATACAAAAATATATCTTTAAACAGTGCTTCAGAAGAGTTCAGTACAGCATTGTAGACAGTTCCTCTGCGATTCATATTTGGCTCGTTCACTTGTTCTGGAATCAGCTGCTCCTATCCATTAACATTTTTTTTTAATTTAGCAGTGATATACACATAGCGTTATGATCTGTGTTCAGTGAGGACTCAAATCCCCAACCTGCAGGCCAATTTTTAAAGCTTACCCTCAAACTCTGATAACTTACATGGGGCCCTTATGCTTACCAGTATGAAAATGTGCCTTCTGAGTTTAAGCCCAATTCAAACTGATGACATCCTTGTAACAGTGTTTAAAATTAATTTTACGTGACCACAGTTTAGTCAATATGACCTTTGGGATCTATATCAAATATTTTTAACTCATTTCGGTCTCACAACAGTTACTAAATCCCTGGTGTGTATTCATGGGACTGACATATTTATGAGAATGACAGTAGTTCTGAAATGTTCCACCTTAAAGGCACTTTTTTTTAAATATTTATGTATACCCTTTCTTTAACAAAGGAAAGTCTGCTTTGCATTAAACCTCAGCTAGCAGCTGGAAAACAACTTTAAACACAAACAAAAGAACTTCAGAAATATAAAACCAATAAAATATGATCTTTTTAAAATCTCCTTATACTTGTTGGCTCAGAAGAATCAACTGACAAGCCCCTTAAAGCATGGTTTGTTTTTAATGGGCCTGCCCTAATAAAAAGAAGCACTCTGGCACTAGAATATTGACATTGCTCTCTTGAATATATACTGGAACTAACTGCATGCTGCCTGGAGTCTTTCTATGTCTCACTGCAGTATTAGTATTCTCTTCTTGCTGAATTACCTTATGCAGCACCCATTAAAGCTTCTTTCCACACATATTTGATAAGGTTTGGATCTGTTGAATTCTGGACCCATGTATGTCTTGGTGATGCAAGTGTGTACATACTATAGATACTGGGAGTATGAGTGTGCAGGTAATCACTGTGGAAGGAATGTAGGATACATATCTTTCCTTTGAGGTGTTATTAAATGAATTCCATCACTCCTTGTTCTCTATCATGTAGTTACTAACAGGCAGTTAATTAATTAAATGACTTGCGTAAGCCTCCTGTGTATACAGTAAATGGTCTTGAGTTTTACAGCAGCCCCCTTTTTGGTATCAGATTAAGGTGTCTTTACTGAGCACCGCCAATTCTAAAATATTAAAATGACTGCAAAAAATCCTTTTAAAAGATCATTTAATATCCTACCTGTAGACTGTGGTCATGACCGCTGAGGTAGACTGTGACATTGTACTTTTTTAGTAGAGGTCTCAACTGCTCAACTAGACAGTGTGTGGGGCCATGGTGTCCGATAGACCAGACAGGGTAATGACCAGCTACAATTAGAAATTCAGACCTGCAATGTAATCACAGAGAATATAAACCACTGGTGTGAGATATACATACAGTATATAAAGTTGTTTTTTTGCTCTTGTGTGATTTACCTAACACCCCCAAAACCAGATTGAATTTCAGCAGAATGTCTTTTTTATTGTGTATTCCTGGAATACACTTCCCCCGGGACAAGGAATACTGGTTCAAAGGCTGTAATATATACTGTAAATGCATTTGCATGACTGGAGTGACTGTTAATCCTTGCCTCAGGATTCTTCTATTTGAGATACTTTATGTACTGTAGTGGCTTGGTCAGATAACTTTGTGAAAAATGGATTGACATTAACAAGGCTGATGTGCATTGTAAAGAGCACTGGCAAATAAAATGTTTCCATAAATAATAACTTGTCAGTGTCAGTAGGATTAAACAGACAGAGCCTAAATTGCTACAGTTTTGTTTATCCACTGTAAATGTTTTATCCAAAAGTTTTGTATATCTAAGTGTAAATAAACTTGTTTAACCTTTTGAAATAATAAGTTGTACAAAGCAAAACCAAGCACCATCATCACATCTGGTGCATGCTGTGGAATGCAATGCTATGAGAGTGACCAGTGCTCCTGCTGCTGTAGAATTCAACTCGAGATATGGTGCACTGCAGAGTAGGGCACAACACTTGAAAGCAGATACAGTAATCCTCACATTCTTTTCTTAAGACTCAAAGGAGAGGGGTGACTTATTGAGCCACTGGTATTTTGGGAATTCATTTTTTGGTGTGGGAGATTGCTGTTTTTTTGAGTGTGTGGTAAATACTAAAGGCTGTCAAACAGTAAATCATTTTTAAAAAAAAACATTTTTAATGAAGTAAAGCATTCCAGTACGACTGGCTGTTCAATATTAACACACAGGAGATCAAATTTAAATAAATGCACTCTAGTCTCTGTCATGGAATTACATGATGTTTTTAGTGCCTACCTGGAACTTTCCAGTTTTTCTTGAATCCATTGGAAATGCTTGGCAGCAACTGCAGCATCTTCAGGTCCTTTTGGGTGCACTTCATGATTGGTGTTTCCACAAAGCAGAACTGTATCAATCATTAGAACTGAGACTGTAACATTGGAGTTTGGGATCTTGTACTTCAAATCATAGTACAAATCAGGAAAGTTCCTGGAATACAAAATATAAATGGTGCGCAATAGGGGATGCAAAAACATTTAGAATGAATTTACTTATTTTTGTAATACATTACTGTATTCTCCATGTAAAAACAAATTGCTGATCTGGGTCTGAAGCATACAAGATGACAAAAAACGTGAAATATTTATTTAAAAAATAGTTTAAGCAAATGCATCTCTGCACACTCACCATCGTGCTGAAATTTTGGAATAAGCTACTTGTGCAGATACGTTGCCCATATGGTCATGGTTTCCTGCTACAGCATACCAAGGTATGTTAACAAGTGAAGGATCAGCAAACACAGTCTCATATGTCGCCTAAGCATAAAAGTCATAAGATATTTCCAAAGTCAACACATTTTAACATGCAGATATTAAATATAGGCAGAGATATTTTCAGACAATTATATTATTTAAAAACTCTTTATTATAATTTCAAAAGACATAGGGACCACTAGGTGGCATTCCATCCATACTAATTCAGACATGTAGAAATCCTTAGAACAGTTTGAAAATTCGTAGATTTGTTGGTGACACAGTGTAAGACTATAAAGTAGTATTTAATGAGAAATATGGAGATGTCATTGAGCCACCAGTCTTTTCAACCCCAGAACTGTATAATGTTTACCTTAAAGCGTAAATCCTCAATGTCTGTGACCCCATGGTAATAAAAATGGTCTCCAAGACTCAAGACAAAGTTCAGTCCCATGTTGTGGGCCACTCTAGCCATATCAGCAGCAGTAGCTTTCCCCACATCTGTGAAAAATGGGGGGGTTGGTATTCCTCCCCAGTCTCCAATAGCGATGAATCTGAGAGATGCTGAAACAATATACTGAGATAATGACACATGATCTCTCATGAAGAATAGGATAACCTACACAAAAAACATATTTCATGTATCTAATGTTTTTTTTTTTTGTATTATTGTGTTTTTATGTTTTTTGTGTTTTGATGATTGTGTGCCACCATCAGTCCTACAAATGTAAATTGTATTAGATTTAAACTGTACTGCACTACCTGTACTAATGGATGTATGCCTACTGTCTTGCGCAAGGTAAACTGATTTGTAAATAAATGTAAAGTTGTACTTTACCAGGGTGCTGTGACTGACAAAGAGAAAGAATCTGCTGGAGACACATAAGCAGAATAGTTATCTTCTCCATGGTGTTCTGAGTAAAGATTTAGCAAATTAGACGAATTATTTGAACACTTCAATTACACTGTTTGAGATAACAATTATACACGCCTATAGAACATTTATTTTCTCTTCCTGTATTGAAGAACAGACACAGGAAACGGTTTTGTGCTTAAGAGAACTTCCTCTAAACATGATGAAATGAATGCATCCAAAAGTCAACACATAGTGAGTTTGTCAACATTGCAGCATTAATAAAAAACCTGACATCATGTGTACTCTGACATCATGTGTTCATCAACAAAGGGCATTGTCCAGGAAATCAGTGTGTATTGTGAGATACTTCGAAAGTTAATGTTTTACAAATTCTTGTTGTGGTGAAATAAATAGTATAGAGGTATGCTTTATCCATGAGAATATGGTATCATTACAATAATCCACACACGTAGTGAAATTAACATTTTGGTAAAATTAAAAGGAATCGGCTTTAAATGCATTTTTTTAATGTTATTTTTTTATACCAGGATATGTATCATTGGCTGGGTTTAGATGCAAGTGAAAATCAACTCTACAATCACGACTGTGTGACATTGTCACGCGAATACATTGTGAAACAACAAAAGAACGTCCTTTGGTCAGCGCGACTTTAAGGACAGGGTCAATCGCTTTCTCACGATAAAAATAGCTGTAAAAACCTATGTAAACCTGAGCAGCAATCGTGCTTGTGTCTCACAAGATTTCAGCAGTCAAGATCCCGTTTAACTGGCCGAATCTCATGTTATTCCTCAGCAAAGCCGTACCACACACACACAAACAGGTAAGAACCGAAAAGACGCTGCAAATGAAAACTCTCTTATAGCCTACTATTGATGTTTGTATAAATGCATGTTGTTAAGCACAACTAATCAAACTTTTAGCCTCATATTATTATTATTAGTAGTAGTAAGTCGTAGTCTTTCTATAATTATTTTTAGATGTCCCAGGAACAAGAGCTCCACCTCTTACACCACACAGAACTGGAATGAATTGTTAGCATCAATTGAGTAATGGATATAGTTAAACAACATAAATGTACCGTATCACTTTAAATAAAGACTTTTGTTTTAATGTTTATGATATTACAAGACATCCACGTTTCATTATAATGTGTGCGTGTTAAGCGGATCCTGTGCCTGCCACTTCTACTGCAGCTGCAGACCAGCAGTCACTGGCTTCTCGGAGCAGAGGCAGGGTATAGGGACCAGCAGATGTGTAAAGCAACATTAGGATGCTCAGCCTGGTACTCCACCTATAGAACTACTAGTGCATGAAGCTGCTCAGGAACCTTGTATGTATTTTTACATATCCCGTTCTCAATCTTATATTCATATATACCTAATGATCATACAGTTTTTTATTGTATTGTTCCCACATACATTTATTTTAATATAATTTTAAAATAAAACTTTTAGATGTTACGCATATCTATTTTTTAAGTAGAACAACTTGTGCTTAGTAGAATTTTTATTTTATATACTTTTGTGTGTGTGTGTTGGAAAGGTAACGAGACAAACAAGTAATGCGTGATAATTCAGCATGTACTCGACAACAAGTTAATTATTTTGTCTTGTTAATTTTTTTAAATCTTCAAGGCAACGCATGAAGCTCTTGGAATGGTCAAGTTCCCAGCACGTTATATGTTTGTGTATGTCCCTAAACAAACCTGAGCATGTGGCCAGTATATAAAGAAAACCACCACAAACGGTTTTAGACTTTTTAATTAAAAAGTACTTTAGTTGAAATGATTGCATACCTGGAGTGCATGCCATTAGGTAGTGCATTCTTATGTGATTACCATACAGTGTCCTATATAAAACAAATCCTAGTTTTACAGAGGTCCCAACGTGCGTACTTTCAAAACTGACATGTATTGATCATTACACTAGTTTTATCTTAAAGCTTTGATTTACTAATTATACATGATAAACAGGGAGTAGTTTATGGAGAAACTATTTTTTCAGTCAAGGAAATGCCATTTTAATATAGATCTCATACAAATAATTGCATGGGCACACTGTTTTGAATGATTAAGCATAACATGGTTAATTCCCAATCATTAATTAATCCATATTCTAAAAGCCATACCTATTAGCATTTCCAATGCATATACTGGAACCTAGTAAAGTAATAATTACAGTAAATCCAAATACACAATCGTTAGCAACATACTACAGAATTACTGGACTTAAATACAGTATCATCAAAACAGACAAGGTTACAAATAATTAAAAACTGTTCCTATTTTTTTGTTAACTTTAAGTGCAGAATTATTTAGAATCTTCCTTTACAAAATGTCCTGGGCTTTATGATCCAAACTCAATTGTGTCTGTTGATATGGGTTTGAATTCATAGCTTCCTCTTCCGTCCATGTGCAGGTAATACTACAAGTGAGAAAACAAATTAAGATGAGTACATTCCGTCAGCTACAGCACATATATTACAGAAAAGTAGAAAGATCTTCCTGTGATCAAATGCAGTAGTCAACAGTACAAATTTAGTGCTATTGGTTTTTGCATGAAAGGAATGCATTACATACCTGCTTCATAATTCATCCATATATATATATATATATATATATATATATATATATATATATATATATATATATGGATAACACACTCAGCAGTGTTAAATTTAAGAATACTAAAAGAAACATCATAAATGAAAAGACAAATGTTTGAGACATTGAGAAAGACTTCTAGCTGAAACACTTGTCATGGAGTTTGTTTCTTATAGTATTTCTAAATGCTGCATAATTACAATATGCATTCTCTATACTGTTAGTGGTTTATACGGTATATACCCCGATTTAGATGCATTCAGTAACTTGTGCTAGAGAACTGAATAGGCAGTTTACCAGATGTGGGTTAAACTCCAAATACAACACCAGGGATATGTATCCCCAGTGAGTGATAATACTTAGAATAGTACGACACATAGCTTCCAAATACTGAGAATACAGACATTAAAATACCGTGCAATATCCTGTCTTCATAAAGACAGTATTACATTGATGACGCTCATACAATAACCCTACCTCATGGTGTTTCCACAGAGACTTTCTGTGAGACACTGTGAACAGGGATATACCGACCTAAAAAAGAAGAATCATCATTTAAACAAAGAGCTTAGTAGCTTTACTGAGTGCTAATACTGTACATACACACTACATACATACACATTTGTTTTCTGTGCATTTAAATCCTTAACAGTTATTGCACTTTATGAACAAGACTACAAATATTATCTTGCACATGGTTTTGACATGCATATGGAAACTAGTCTTTAATAAAATTAAAGACTTATTCAGGTTTGTTTCAACACTGCCCATCATTTACTTATTTTGTATACTTGGGATATAAGGCAAAGCCAAGGTCCCAACATCTACATACAAACCTTGTGCCAAAACCTGTATTAAAGATAACAAAATCATCGCATTACCTTTCTGCAGTGGCTGTAGATGAAATCTTCAACATCAACACTGACTGCACTGGTACATTCATCCAAGATAGCAAACTGAGGCTTGTGGTAAAACAGACGTGCCATCTACGAAAGTACACCTTTCTATGAACATCTTTGCATTTATTTATTACAAGTTAGCTATTACTTTGTGACCTTGAATACCCTTATATGTTGCATTATAATTTCATTTTCATACATAAGGTGGCAGCAGAGGACTGACTTAGTCCTTCAGTTAAACTATGTAAGGAACTCTGCTGACCTAATTGTTCAGGTTTAATAAAAGCCAACAACACTTAGAGACTCACTCTACCAACCACATTGTAACTGCAGGCTACATGAAAATACCCAAATTTAACATTTCCAGTACAATACAAAATAAACAGTGAAAATACCAGCAAATCATCATAACATTCACATTTCTTCATTTTATTTTTTGATTGTGTATTATACAAATTATCTGTTATTACGCTACCTTTAGATACACTTCACAAAATGTGTAGTAAACAAAAACAAAACAAACAAAAAAAAAACCTTACAGCCATCCTCTGTTTCTCTCCCCCACTTAGAACATCCATCCAGTCCTGGACAACATCCCAGCTCCCCTCCCGGTCAAGGATGTGACCCAACTGCACATTGTCCAGATACTCCTGCAGAACCTGTCAAGAGCACACATGGGGTAGAGAAGCAGGGGGAAGTGAAGCCGACACACGTGTATAAAGGAAGAGCAATATTACTAAATTCAGGAAATAATAAATCACACACCAAGTTTACTGCAGCTACTACTCTCTCAAAGTTACCTGGTCAGAAATTCCTTTCCGCTTCTGGTCTTCATAGGTGTCTGGGTAAATGACCTGGTCCCGGAGTGTGCCCAGGGTCATGTACGGCCTCTGCAAAAACAGTAATATCATTGTAAGAAAAACAACAAACAATGAATCATCCATTCTTTCAAATATGTAAAAGCATAAACTGTGACGAACTTGCTTGTGAAATGAAAAAAATCTTACCTGGGGAACATAAAACAATTTCCCTCTTTCAGGCTTGGTGAGTCGTCCACCAAACAAAGGCCACAGCTAAAAACAACAACAAAAAAGATTTGAAAAGGTTTTCCCTGCTAATATACTACAAGAATTATAAATCTGCATTTCTGTTTAATTTGATGACAATACTCACTTCTCCTAGAACACGGAAAAGTGAGCTCTTTCCACAGCCGTTGGGACCACAGACCAAAACATTCGCGCCAGATTTCACCTGAAATATTCAACCATATTTAAAATAATCACGTAACTTATTATAAATTCGCTTATGCCCGATTCATTCTCACTGTTAATAGGATCTTAATAATCTGGCCCTGTGCTCAGTTATGGAGAGTGGATATAAAATGTTTACAGGGAACATTTATATAAATTGTCCCTCATATTTAATTTATTTTGGAGTCCACAAGCTTTTGACTAAAAGCCCTAATCTAAGCTTTATTTTATTTATTTTTTTAAAATAAAATTACAATTACATGACGCAACATTTGAACAGTTGGATATGATACTGCTGTAATACATTGTTTATTGTTAGTAAGTAAAGGAATAAAAGCCAACAAACACACCTCAAAGGAGAGATCTTGGATTAGAACATCTCCATTGGGCGTTGCCAGAGGTGTATGATCAAACCTGCAACAGACCATAATGAACAAAGTTATGATTTGATTTTTTTCTTCCAGTTTTCCTTCACAGACAGTGCTTCTTATTTCGTATGAACCAGAACACAAGTCTGGCTATTCCGTATGCCATGATTCATTAAACATTAAAAACAGACATACTCCAAATGCCATGCTTTAAACACTTCCCATACTATGTTAAAACTGGACGACCCAGGAGGTATCTTTTAATATTGCAGATATCAACTAAACCAAGCCAGAAAGAATAAATAGCTTCTAATGTAATGCAGCTTGGTATATATAAAGAAACACACCACCCATGTTTCCATGCACTTACTTAATAATCTTATCAGCAATGATGATTTCTCCACTACCTGCAGCCAGTGAGAATGTTTTCAAACCTTCCTGACCTTAACCAAAAAACAAAAAATATGTGAAATACAAAATTACAACAGAACATTCATTATGCAGCTAAAATCTTCAGATGTTGTTTTGTGTTCCCTTATGGATCTGTATTTTAACTTGACCATTGGTTACACCTCACAAGATTACAACTTCCAATAGGTTAGTCCATGATATCCCATGGAAAAGTTATTTGATAACATGCAAGAATCTGCAGCAACTGATCCATATTTTTATATGTAACATCATCATTCAGTTACCTTTGTCATGCTGGGAAACCATGGTTCTTTCATATTTTCCAGAGTTAAGCTCCTTCAACACCTGCATTAATTCTGTGATGCGAGTTGTGAACCTAACAAAGAATGACAATGCATGTGTTATTTGTTGTGGATTCAAACAGGATTTGTGCAGGAGGGTATTAGATATTAATAGCTCAATATGCTGCCCTACCCTGATAATCTCGTCATCTCCCGTCCAGCCAGCACAATCCTACCCAGAGCCTGGGACAACCGTAACAACATACGACCACTCTGGTAGTAATCCTAATAAGAAGAGATCAGCCTTTTAATGAACAGCAATCCTGATATATCAAGAAAAAGAGTGATAACGCCGAACGAGGACGGGAGCTCCCAGGAGGCGGCGCACAATTGGGCGAGTGCCGCCCAGGGGGAGGGAGGGTTAGGTTGGCCATTGTGTCCTCGGCTAACCGCGTACAAGCGACCTCTGTGGTCTGGCGGGGCGCCTGCAGGCTTGCCTGCAAGCTGCCCAGGGCTGCGTTGTCCTCCAACGCTGTAGCTCTGGGTGGCTGCATGGTGAGTCTGCAGTGTTTTAAAAAAAAAGCGGACGGCTAACGGCAGACGCTTCGTAGGACAGGATGTGTTCGTCTTAGCCCCTTCCGAATCAGCGCAGGGGTGGTAGCGGTGAGCTGAGCTAAACAAAATAATTGGACACTACTAAACTGGGGAGAAAATAACAAAAAAAAAAAAAAAAATTGCCAACTAATAAATTTATAAAAAAAAAAAAGTGATAACTTTCCACCACCTGAAATCAGTAAGAATGATTGTTGACTTAAATATTTAACAAAGTTTGTATGTGAAACACACCCAACCGTTAACAAACGCAGCATTATTTCATTTTTGTGAAAAGCCCTTACCTCCAACAGCTCTGAGTGTGTGCTGTTCAGGTGGCGAGGATGAGCAAGATTCAGAAAAGGACGGCTTACCACCAGATAACCAACTACTGTGGCAAGGTCTGAAATGAAACAAAAACAGAGCGTAAATTTGCTTTATGTCACACCAAGAAATATAGCATAAAATAGCTTAGCCAAACATGTGCCTTTGGAATAACTTGGTGTATAACATATCAAAGGAAAGTTCTGAAGATACTGTATAGCCACACCTAATCAGAGGCCAGAACAAGGTCCAAATGGAAGCATAACATTCATACAGATGGCCGAATAAGAGCCTCCATTATTGTGAATGCAAGTTGTCTGTGATATACACTTCTGCAGATGATAAAATCGAAAGAACTGGGAGTATTACTTACACTTGGCAATCAAACTGTCCACAAAGCCCATGGAGAACCGGAAGAAGATGAAGTTGTGCAAATGATCAACCTAGGAACAAAAGGAAAGGATTTTCTTATCAAGTCCCTTTTTTGGTGCACTTTCCATTACATACACTTCATAGGGGCCCCTTTTTGCTCAAATTAAAAAGGATACAATGGGATTGTCAAGGGTCCTAAGAAGCAGTTACAGTATGTGACACTTCAGCAATGCAGCCTTTTATTGTTTTACAGTCACTCAAACTGGGCTTCTGCATATTATCAGATGTTCTTTAGACAACAGACACTGACAACGAGAGTTGTAATAAGGATTTTATTTATTGCAGTGGTCAAAGAAAAGGGGGGCATTGGGAAGGGTATATTTATTAGCCAGTAATGAAACTACATTCCCAACTACCCTGAAATAAAGATGGCTGTCTTTCAAAAATAGATGGAACACATATACACAATTACTTCTTACCAGCCTCTTGAAAGTGGTGTGAATTGTCTGCTTTTCTCTCATATTTCCATTGTAAAAGGCAATTTCTTCACTGCACAAACAAAACACAAAATGAAACTATAAATCACATGCGATTGAATATTTGCAAGCTTGCCAGGTACATGTTCACTACTGCCCCACTTGCCCACCTGTTTGTGATAAGCCGCGAGTTGACGTATCTGTACTCTCCTTCATATCTCTGCTCAGTCACAGTCATTTTGCCTATAGGCCTCCTTAAACGTGTAAGGAAGAGACCTGAGACAATCAGATATGCCATCATGCTGGCAGGACCCTGAAAAAGTGAATTATTGGTTCAGGTACTTAAATACTTTGTCAAACCTGAATAAAAAAAAAAAAAAAAAAAAAAAAACACAAAATGAAGGGACAAATCTGTGTCCGATAATAAAATGATTTACCTGAAAACCTATTGCACTGGTCAGCTTGAAGATATATAAGCAAATATCCAGCAGTGGCTGTAATTTAACAAGATAGTTACAAACTGTTTAACACATCTAAGCACAGTAAACACAAAAATATACCTATTTTTCTATTATAGCACATACAATTGGTTTGCCTGGAAATTAAGTTATCATTCACACCAGGAAATTAAAACAAAAAATGGGAGAGGAACAGAACATATTTTACCTTGCTTAGGTTTGAGTACAAGTCCACTACACTGTTACAGAACCTCTCCACATCTTGCGTTAGCAGCTGGTCTGCATTGGCTATCCTATTGTCAAGGTTACCCATTTTGTAATAGGTGTAACCTCTGTTAAAGCAAGAAAGGAAATATACATAGTACTGGTTAAATTATCTTAATATCCAAGGACATTGTAAGCTGGTTTTATACATTGTTATGTCATCTGCATTGGTCCAGTGATGGGGGGAAAAAAAGAATGTTGAAGTCCGACATGAACAAGCTTTCAATTTTTTCACTGGGTAAAAGTGGATTTATCTGGATTAGAAAGAAGTACACACTATTATACTCTTACCATCAGCATAATATTAGTGTTTATTTTAAAATATTAATAATACTTACTTCAAATACTCATCATAAAGGTGTTTGGTGAGCCTCACACGGAATCGAAGTTTCAGCTCATTTAGCCCCAACTTCAAGAAATTGTTTATCAAGGATATCTTAACAAAAGAAAAGCTTTGCTTATTTTCAACATGAAACATTATGAATACAAGATGAAGGTACTAGTAGTGCTACTGTAACATTTACATTATGGAGCTTACTTGTGATGCAACAGTGTTCAATGACACAAATATAGCCTAAACCATAATTTTATAAAATCATCAAGAACGGCCGAGTGTGAAACTAAAATTAAATTTGCTATTTTTATATACTACCTGGCTCTCAAATATTCAATAACAACATGTCAGCTACTTAACCCCCAAAAAGGAACATGCAAATAATTTGTGTGTAATAGTGCAGACGCCTTATTTGTACTAAGATTCCAGTGGAAATACAAGGTTAACAGTTTTAAATGATCTGATAATCTGGTACCGATTTATTCCATAAATTGGCACTTTATTGTTAACATTTAATAGCAAAAGTGAAACTATACAAGAATGTAAAGAAAACCATTAAAAAAAACACTTACAAGTGGCATGGCAGCGATAAAGTTGAACAAGTAGGTCTTGAAATCTTTTGTAGTACGACCAATAATTGCACTGCAAACCACAACATGCATTAAAACATAGTAAGCAAAAAACTGATCTACACAAAACAGTTGCATGGATACAATTAGAAGGTTTCTTTAAATAGAACTGATTAAGAAGTGTTGCATGTGTTGACAACACAGAAACCTAGATTTACCGGTCACCTAAGGGTCTGAACATTTGTGGCTGCTTTTATCCAAGGCGACTTACAGAGACTAGGGTGTGTGAACCATGCATCAGCTGCAGAGTCACTTACAACACCATCTCACCCAAAAGACGGAGCACAAGGAGGTTAAGTGACTTGCTCAAGGTCACACAATGAGTCAGCGGCTGAGGTGGGTTTTGAACCAGGGACCTCCTGGTTACAAGCCCTTTTCTTTAACCACCGGACCACACAGCCTCCACTTATACAAAATAAATACATAAAATAAAATAAATGTATCGGGCTGTGGTTTACTATGCAAAGCTCAATGAGTCACTCTCAGCAAGTTATCTTGCAGTGCAGTATATCATGGATAAGGCCCTGTGAAAATCGCGGAAATTCTCTTTAAAATTCACAGCAATGTCACAGGTAAAGTATTGTATTTTGCGGAATGTGCACGGAAATAATGTTATAAATTACGTGTACAGATTATTATTATTATTTTTTTTTTAAACAGCAAATATACAGATAAATGCACTGACATCAAAATTAACATCAAATTTATTCAAGCACTTTACAACAGTTTGTGAAACAGCCTGTAGGTAAAGTGTATCTGCAAGGACAGCTTTCAGTTCTAGTACGTCAGATGCATGTTCACCATTTAGGTCTTGCAAAACAAATACAATGTGTAACCCATACTGATCTTGTGCATCCGTCGACTCAAAACCAGACTGTTTTACCAATTCCATAATCTCCTGCTTGTGATACTCTGCAACTTTAGGTAAGTATTCTGACGAAGGAATCGCTCCATTTGCTACACTGTCTGAAGAATTTCCGTAACTTTTGGTTGTCCAATTTTCAAAAGGGATATTTGCGCAAACAAATGCCTCTGTCAGGTCAAAATTTAATATGTGGACTTTTGGAATATGGTAGTGACCGTTTTTTGTTTCTTTGCAAGTAAAGCAGTCACAGTACTGCTCTGGATTTCTGACCCTTCCTCTTTCGGTGAATATTTGCTGTCAACAGACGGGTTTTGGTAGTGATCTACAGTAACATTGCAGGACGGACAGAAGAGCTCGCCTCTATTGCTGTGTAAACTCCTACTGGATACTGCTTTACGTGATCTGCTGCAGACACATTTTTAGCCTTTTTAGAGACATCGATTTTCTTGTTTACAGTGCGTAGTATTTAAATTTCCTGCTTAGATTACATATAGTCACATGACAATCACTGCACAGCACTGTGTGCATGGCGAATATTACATGCAGGCACATATCAGAGCTGTACAGTTTCATTAATGTGATTTTTTTTGTATGAAATACAAATAATTATGATATTATTTTTATTTCTTAAGAATACTGTAAAAATTGTAGTATTGGGCTAATTTCACAATTTCCACGCAGAACGTGAAATCGCGATTTTTACAGGGACCTAATCATGGATCACCGCAACCAAATTATTTAGACTGTACACAAGGTGGCAGTATGCCCCCAGAAGACATTTACTAATATAGGCTGGGAGTTCAGAGTACAGCATGTTCAATATGCAGAAACAAAATGACTTTCTTTTTTGTAAATCATCTCTTGTATTAGCTGAATTAACGGAAACCGTTAAACTTTGTTAAACTTTAGGTAAGTAACTAGGATGCATAAGCTGCAACACAGTTAATGATGCAAGTGTCTTTCAATGCTGAAATTACATGGAACAATGAATTTACCACTGGCAAGGCAGAAATGAACCAATAAAAGTGCTTCTTGAATAACTGGATGTCTCTGCTAATGATACCACTGTAGGGGATTAAAAAAGGAATGATCAAGGTTTGCTGTGAAATGTGTAATTATATACATTTCTAAAGACTTACTATCATAAAAACCCCAATACTAAAAATGTATGTCATTACTAATATGGGTATTGCTGATTAGCATATTAAATCTTGCTTTTCTTATGATTGAAAAGCCTTACATTTTTTAAATTAAGAAAAAGTGGGTAAACACACAAGGAACATTTTATTAAAAATCTATACTTTCATTAAAAAGCATTTCAGCTGATGTAGTTAACAGTAAGACATAAAACTGATTTTATACATCCAATCCGTCTGTATTCAACCCAAGCAAAATGTTTTTTACATAATGTGCCCTATTCCCAAAAGTTCTTAAGGAAGTTTTTTTTTTTTTGGTAATCTTAATTAAAAATGTAAGTACATGAAAACTTCTGAAACTGTTTGAGAGAGGTTACTTTTTTTCTTCCTTCAAATTTTTTTTCAAAAAACAGTTTCACCTACGAGACAGTATAACAATTTCTCAAAAAACATACCTTTTAAAAAAAAAAAATCCAAAAACATCCCTTTTGTGAGCAGGGCACAGTGACACGATGTTTTTAACTAAACAGTTCCATTAATGTACCTTTCAATCAGGGTGCCATTCTGAATCATCCACACGTCACAATAAGTTCGAGCCACCAGCATGACAGCAATGAGCAGCAGATATCCTGACTGATGAAAAAATGGTAAATTGGGACAAAGTTCTGGAATGCCAACATTGGCATCTTCGTGAACACAATCTTCAGTATTTAATACCATACATGTGTGCACATTTATACTGACGTAAGCTGACCAGGACTATCATGATTTTTAAAAACACCAAAACGTATACGGGTTTACAGATTTTTGCTGAAAATGTCCCATTTAAATTATATATACAACCGCCACAACCTAATTGAGGTAATTCTCTGCTCTTCCAAATGGGATGTTACATACAATGACAGAAAGAACAAATGCTTGATTCAAAACTGAATCATACCAGCTTCTTAGCCAAAGAAAGTGTGATACAAAATGCAATCGCATGAACTTTGTGCAGCACTATAAATGTTGATCACTGGCAAGCAGCTGTGAATTCCCTGCATTTTCCATTGGCTGCCTGAAGTAAGGCCACAAATGTGAAATGCACAAAGCAAACAAGGCAGGATAACCTACAGGTGGAAATACTAGATCGAATAAGCTACCCTCTTCTCAGGTCAGCTCTGTTTTTGTCCTTCGAATTCCTATCCTCTTTTAATCTTTAAAAGTAAGACTTCCTGAGTAACTGTAATTTTATATAAGAACAACTGGGTGATTGTATGAGACTACTGTACAATGCAGGGATGCTTTACTGTGCAAACCAATATGATTGAAAACAATTCATCAAATGATATTGCATTTGGTGTAAATGATTGTCATACAAGGAAAAGTCAAATAATTTACAGAATATGTATTATTTGTGTGTGCGAGATAAGTTCTAGCTTTAATGACTTTATGGTTAACGTTTTCTTCACAATTGGCACACTATGCACCAGCAGTTATTTTGGTCCCAGACTCGGATTTTACAACATTCCATTTTAAGAAGCGATGCCAATTCAACAGATTTCCCAGTCTTATGCAATGGCGTTTGGCAATTTATAATCTCACAACAGTGCATGGTGTGTATGTATTTCAGCCGACGTAAAAATACGTACCTCTTTGCAAAAGGTTCGAGGCACCATAATCTTCACGATTCTCCAGATTCTTGCAAAGAACACTCTGTCAACCACAGCCTTCTCTTTCTTGCCATCTTTCTATAGGCATAAAGAAAATGGAAGATGTAACATGCTGTATAAAGGTAAGAAAAGAAAATGTATAAAAAACAGAGCATCAAGTTATATGCCTACTTGCCAAACATTCCAGTCAATTTATTTTCCATTTTTTACTGAGACTAAATCCCTGATTTTCAATGAGGTTATATCATTTTTCAAAATTGAGAACAAGGGAAAAAAAAAAAGAGTCAAAAGTATATATTTAAGCAACAGAAGCCGACGAGGGCTTTATCTTCTGGCAAGGCCTGCCTCGTGTCGTTAAATGTCCCGAGCCGAATGCGAGGGCAGGCATTTAACATAACGAGAAGGGCCTTACCAGACAATAAAGCCCTCTTATGAGGGTTCTATTGCTATTAGAAAATGGATACGATTAAAAAAAAAAATTCTATCTGTTTTTATTCGTATTTTATGCAGCACTAGTTTTTATTGCTAATGAATACAAACATGTTCCTCATTATTCCATGAGTAATGCAGTTTGCTCAAAATTCCATCTGTGGTCTCGCCTTCACGGGCCTCATCCCAGACGCTTTGTGGATATTTCCAATTTGACATATAATAAAAAAAGCCTCTACTTACATGGAGCTGTTCTTCAGTTCAGCTACCTCGTACAGAAAAGCAAACATGGTTTGTGAACTGTTTGTAAAACATGTAAAGAATAAAAGCACAGCTAACCTTTTATTTTTTATTTGGATTTGAGTGCATGTCTGTGTAAGTTTCAGTATTTAAGTATTTAAGTTACCATTAGGTCCTAACATTTATTAGTGAAATAAATAAAATAAAGTTTTAGTAATTAAAATGATCTAGTTGTCTGCAGTACGTGTTAATCTTGTTCAGTAACTTGTTCACAGTGTGTTGCTGAAAGTAATCAGACTGCATCCAGTTGTTTGATTTCAACTCGTCATTCAAACCGGAGACTATTTGGATTTATTTTTTCTCACTTTATTTGCTATTCTAAAATTAAATAGACAGATAGGAAAACTAAGAATCAGAAAAAAAGATAAATACACAAATACTGTATTTACGTATTTTCAGGCGGATTGATTTGGAACAGTGATTAAACATAGTTTGAACAATAACATTCAAGGTCCTTAATCAGAGATTTAAGCCCTCGAATTGCCCAATCAGGTTAAAGTAAATCTCTGATTCATTTACTAATGTCATAATAAATGACATGACTGATTGAAGCCAGGGCCAATCAGTCAGGTGATCTAAAAAGGTAGGCTAGTGTGCCGTTTGATGCTTCAGATATTTTGTCCGGTTCCTATACATTCATAAAAAGGCAGAATTCATTAAATAATTTAAAAGCTCATTTTTTTTCCTTTAAATTATTCAATTATACAGTTCAGAAAATAGGCTTTCTGTATCAGTTCTATGTAATGTGATGTTATGTGAAATACCAAACTCACATTGGTAAACAAACTGAATACAGCTTTTAAGGGCTGTGTCGAGACACATTTTATGTTTGCTGAAACACTATTCTACTTACATCATTATTTAACAGAGACGAGTCTGATCCGCTTTTCTTACTGCAAAAGAAAATAGTCAACATGCTCTTTATAAAATGTTGATCATTTATGCAATTATGCAAAAATATACTCATTACAGATTCATGTTACAGTAACTGCATAAGCTATATATATATATATATATATATATATATATATATATATATATATATATATATATATATATATGCAATTTTATTAACATATGTTTCTTGAACCAATTTGATTAAGAGTTCGGATATTATATCAAAATGTTAACATTTTTTTTTTTTTTTTTTTTATCAGTGACGCACAACGTTTCCATCACCGTTGCACAATCGTTATAGTTGCTTAGTACAATTCACTAAGGTTAGATCAGATGAGATGTTTTAAAATAACCTTTCCTATGTTTGGACAACCTTCGTTATAGCTCTATTTTACATCTTTCTTACATACTGTGTAGTAGCAAAGAATATGTTGCAGACAATGCAAATCTTGTGTCACTTTGTACCCTGAATGTAAATAAATGCCTTATTTTATGACGAGAGCAAGACTCGTTCCGCTGAGCTAGACTAACAAACTAAATTCCCGGCAAATTAAAAATGGTAGTATTTTTTTTGTTGTAAGTTATGACGGCCTTGTACAAATCCCTGATCTCTACATCCTTAGTCCTACCAACCTTCACCACCTGCCGCACCGAGATGAGTGCACTCTGCACCTGTTTGCAAACAAGGCTCTGGCCCATAACACAGCCTGTTCTGTAACCATGGCTCGCCATTTAGAGAGCTGAAACTGTTGCAACGTACCTTCGGTAATTTTGTGCATTGCGTCTCCGCTTCAGAAGGTAGAAGGCGATGAGGACGGCGCTCGCTATGGAGGAGTTTTTAGCTGTCAAGTATTTACTGATCGCCGCCATGTTTCCACAGTCTATGCCGGTAAGGGACTAGCAGGGAGCATGCTGGGAAGGAGGAGAAGTTAAAGCACCCTTTTTGACATACGCAATCAGAAAACTCCTGACATAACATAGAACAAATGTACTGTATTTGTGTATAGGATTAGTATACTCTTGCTCACTGGACAATTAAAAACCCTTCAGTGCTTCACTATAAGAAAACTATGCGTATTTAGATTACAATTTATTATAACATCAAGCTATCAAAGTTCTTAGATTAGCCTACTTGTTTTTTAAAAACATTATTCTCTTGAGCATTGTGTTGCTTTTGTCGCAATAGGCAGAACCATGTACCATATACTAGTGGCATGGGAGATACTACGCAGCAGTTTGTTTTGAATCTGAAACAAAAAACACATTGGAAATGTGAAAAAAAAACAACAAATTATCAAAAGTGCCCAGCCATTTAAAGTGGAGATATCAAAAACACAAGCCAAGTTTTAAGAAATCATTGGGGCAACCTTGCCCAGCACAAAGCAAATAGGCACAACTGTAAAAGTGGTTGGGGGGGGGGGGGGTCAAGGTTGCTCCAATTGTTTCTACTAACTTGGCTTGTATTTTTGATACAAGTACGATATGCTTTTATTGTGCATGAAAAACACAAGCCAAGTTAGTAAAAACAATTGGTGCACCGCTTTTACAGTTGTGCCTATTTGCTTGGGGCTGGCCAAAGTTGCCCCAATTGTTTCTTTTTGATATCTCCACTTTAAATGGCTGGGCACTTTTGATAACTTGGTATTTTTCACATTTCCAATGTGTTTTTGTTCATATATCATAGGTCTTTTTTTATTTAAACAAAAAATAGTAAACTGAAATGGAAAACGGTGTGACAAGTTATCCGTCTGTATCAATAAATGCACTTACTTCCTGTCTATAATCAACAATGCCTACGTTGTAGCCTTTAAAAGACAATGACAGAACTCTGCTGATTATGTTTCATTTCTCTGCTTCAACGTTCTTTTGCCTGAGTTCGAGTTTACAACTTGTTTGTTTTTTAAACAATTCAAAACAGTACATTTCCCAACAATCTCGATGTTATATATATATATATATATATATATATATATATATATATATATATATATATATATATATATATATATATATATTTGCAGGCATATGTTCCATTTTAAAACATAAATAAATCATGTAATATAAATGATATAGACGTCACAATAAGTGCGTTCCCTAGTATATTTCCATGTTGACAATACAAGTTAATTGTCATTAAACTTGGATGTCCTGTAATATACATGGAAAAGTGCTTTATATACATTTAGCATTGATCCATCTCAAATGTCATTGCCTTTCAAATGCACTTACAGTAAAGATTAAAGTCAAGCCTCAGTTTCAATGTTGATTTGAAGCCTCTACACTACAGTATGTAACACTTGACCATGAGGAAGGTTGGAATTAAGTGAGGGTGGTCGCGGATTCCGTGATTTTTGTTGATTTTCATTGGTGTCCGTGATTTTACTCCATCTCAGCCAAAAACGTTTGCGCTAATGATGTTGCATTAGCTTGGTTGCCTTGCTTTGTAATGTAGCCGTTCACACTACTTAATACTTTGCCACATTACAAAGATTTTAAAAATGAGCAAAACAAAGTTTTGACACAGAAAGATAATTTTGCATCAAACCTCTCAGTGTACAACATGTTGTATCAGAATAATATGTAAACAAACCAAAATGTAAAATAACTGCAAACTGCACCACAGCAGAAGCAATAGATGTACACACAGACAGTTTTTGAACTTCAAACGTTATTTTTTTTGTAATTCACAAATTTGACACTAGATGGTACTATAAACTGCATTACGAGTATTAATTTGTTCATGAATTATACGATGATGACAATTGTTATTATTAAAACATAAACTACATTATCATAATTCAAATGCTGTACATTTCACAGTGTTAAAGTAATACAATTAATTGAATATAATTTTAAATGAATAGAAGTCTTGAGTCATACTTTAGCTGTTTTTTCACAAGGGGTTGCTGTTCTATAGGATTCCATTGCTTATGGTAGATTGCCTATAATTATGGTTGATTGATTTTGAATATAATATAAAGTATAGCTGTTAATGTTTCTTTTGCTATTGAATATAGTATATTTGGCAAGAGGGTTATAGGGTCAGAAAATCTAATAGGGTAGTAGAATAAAATGTCTTGGCAGCTTAAGGAACCTAGAAATTAGAGAATTTAAGGATTCACGGTTAGTTCTTCTCAGGATCAAAAGCAATGCAGTATCAAATGTATTCTTCTTTTGCTTGTTTCAACCCACAAGGGAGAAGGTATGACTTTTGACAAAAGATGCTGGCAGCAGGCCATTCCCTTATGTGAGCAAAGTGGCATCCATACCCAACACACACAATCACCGGTTGTTGTTTTTTTTAATTTAGTTGTTGCCAATGATTTTTACACAGTTTTCTCCCCAATTTAGAATCGCCAATTGTGTTGTTATTAATCCCGGCTCACTGCTGCAACCCCCGGTGACTGTGGAAACAGCGTCCTCCAAAACGTGTTCCTGCCAAGCTGTCATTTTTCACACTGTGGATCCACAGTGAAGCCATCAGACCTATAGTGCCGGAGGACAACACAGATGTGAATGGTTCCACTGCAGATCCGCAGGCGCCCTATCAGCCACAGGGGTCGCTGGTGCGAGGTGAACGGTGGATTGCCCTGCCACCTAAGCCCTCCCTACCTGGGCAACACTCTGACAATTTTGTGCTGCCCCCTGGGAACCCCCGGTCACAGTTGGCAATCACATAGCCTGGATTTGAACCTGCGATCTCCAAGCTATAGGGTGCATCTTGCACTCCACGTGGAGTGCCTTTACTGGATGCGCCACTTGGGAGCCCCCACAATCACCTGTTTAATTCCAGCAGAAGAGATATTTCAGTTCTTGAGTGCTCCAGTACTTAGAGCACCTGCATAAGACAGGCGAGCATAAGAGAGATAAATCTTCAGATGGCTCATTAGTTCAAAGAGGGTTATTATTACAGAGTAGTGGCTTATTTAAAGATGCACATCTTTTTTAAACATCATTTCTGTTGAGACAAACATGCCTATTATTCAATTATCCATTCCGGACAAGAATGAGAGAACTATTGTTGTCATAGCAACAAGATTTGTGCTTTCCGCAATCACAGTAAGCTTCAGTTTTTAAAATGTAGTTTCAATTAGCTTCTCATAATCAACTAGACACATGATTAGATTTTCTTTTTAATGAAGCTCATCATACAGGGAATAGATACAATGGACGATATTTAAAGAGGAACCACCTTTTCTAATAAAAAATACATACAAATGCCTAATGCTTACCCCCAAAGCATGCATGCAAGAAAAAATAATATATTTTTTTTATGCCTGGTATTGTTAGCCCAATGCATGGGCATATACATGCAATTATATATTTTTTGAACCCTTGAAACTAATAAACAGTGTTCTGTGTTATTTTATTTATCGTAAAAATGCCACCATTGCTTCTGTCACAATGATGTAATACCCAAATCATAGATATGAAGGGTGATTCCTAATTCTCATTATCTTGTGGCTGGACTGTGGTGATAATCCATCAATGAGAACAGCACGCCTACCTGTTCAACTAGTTTTAAAATAAATCCAAACTGGCCAGTAAATTACAGGTCTTGACGTGAGGTATGGAATCTCACCTAAACGGTAAATACAATAGCGGAAATACCAGCTGTGATATGCAGACCTTTTAAACTAGTGCCTCAAGGTATACCATAGCAAAACCTTGATCATGTTTTAATCATTATTTATCCTATTTATTCAAAAACAAATTTCCTTTCACAAAATATTGTGTATAAAACTGTAATCTTTATGTGGTTATTTCAAATGTTAGAGACAATAGCAGAAAGGTTTTAGAAATGACAAAAAAAGAAATGAGCTGTTAGAAACCTTTAAGAGACTTACTTTTTATTTACCTTTTACTGACTACATGTTAGTGTTGCACCTTTAAGGGTCCCCAAAGGTTTATGGGACATAAAGATGACCGGTAATGGGCATGCACCAGTGCGAGCAGTGACAGCAATGAGAACCATGCTATTAGGGTGCCTCTTGCAAATAAAGCAACTGATTTGAGAATGTTCTTTGGCTTAGATTCAAAACACACTAATGACATTGCAGTAAAAAGCTCTGAGAATGTAACCTTTTTTTGTGTGTGAATGACTGTTACTGGACAAGTGAGTGCTGCCCTGCTAACCACAGGAGGATGTGTATTTCCCTGGTGAAATTGTTTTTTTCATTGTTTTTAGATTTTTAAAAGTCACACCCATACAAAGAAGACTGGGGTTAGCGTGTATACATTGCTGTACATTTAAATCCAATATTGCAACAAGGTTTTTTATTTTATTTTTGGAATTATATATTTTTTAATAGCGTAGACTGTGTAAATATAGAGTTAATTGCATGTTGTAGGCACACATACAGTGTCCTGTAAAAAAATAAAATAAGTTGCTTGTTTCTAGTCTTGAGGCAACATCTACACCAAATGTACAATGTGTCCATTACATATTTAATATAATTCACAGTGAAACAGGCTACCGGTGGTTATTATTATTTGTTTATTTAGCAGACGCTTTTATCCAAGGCGACTTACAGAGACTAGGGTGTGTGGACGATGCATCAGCTGCAGAGTCACTTACAATTACGTCTCACCCGAAAGACGGAGCACAAGGAGGTTAAGTGATTTGCTTTGGGTCACACAATGTGTGAGTGGCTGAGGTGGGATTTGAACCGGGGATCTCTGAATTACAAGCCATTATACAGCCTCCTATATTGCTCTGAAAAGCAGACCATGGTAGTATAACCATGCACTGTATTAAATAAGCAGCTCCTCTATGGCATGAGGTTTAGCCCCAGAGTGCAGTTTCGATTTTTCTTCCACCTGTTGCTGTTGTTAGGGGGAGCGAACGAGACAAACCAAGCGAACCAACCCTCTGCTCTAACTGCCCTATCAGAAGCGGTGTGTAGTGTCACAAGTGAAGGGGAGGAGGAGAGTTAGCAGAGAGAGACTGAACGGCGTGTCTGAGTTTTAACTGGGAGAAGAGTGGCACGTACTTACAGTACAGGAATACATACAATACGTGTGGGTTTTATGTGAAAAATAGACGTTTCTTGTTTTTCGTGCTGTGCAATGGTACATGATTATAAACCAGGTGAGTATCATTTCAACCATTTTTTTGTCATTTAACGGGCTGTGGATAAATCAGACTAGACTATGTAGGCTACAGTGATCAAGGCATTTTGCCTGGATAACTACAGTGTACGAGTGGAAATGTTTTTTTTTTTAACTTTTGTGTTTTTTGGAGAAAAAGCACCGTGGTTTGAAGGTCTCAAAACAATCGTTATGCAAACATTGACAGACATTGATTTGTGATCTCAAACGAGATCGATTTCACAAGAATACATTTAAAGTGTCATTTTAATTTAAGTACACAACCCACTGAGCAGAATTACAACATTTTGACTTGAGATAACTGTTATCTCCGTTCCCAAATAATCACACGTTGCCTTAGTTGAATAGATTTGTGATCATGACTGAACAATTGTGGACTTGTGACTTGATCATTAAACAAATGTAAATGGTCGGATTGTTTGTTAAGTATTTTTTTACTGGACATCATAACTATACAAATGCCATCTCTTAACCGCCGGGAGTACACGTGTATGAATAATTTGTTAAAATGAATGAATAGGGTGCATTTTAATACTGTAGCGAAAAGTCGAAATCTCATTCCGCCAAAACAATTGTGAAATGACTGCTTGAGTAACGTATTTAGTGGTTGCGCGTGCAAAAACGTGTCAAGCGTCAGCCTAAAAAACAATCTGTGATGATTTATGAATTTGAATGGAATTTAATCGTATAGGGGCAGATGGGGGTAGCTCTGCTGCTGTATTTTTAGTAGTAAATTATTCTGATCGAACAAGATCGGTGATATCGATGGGGGGTGGGAAATAGTTTGACAAACTAACGGTATTGACTTTATGCTAAAGTCCAATACAGAACGGTACATAATTCTCGTCGACTGTTTTGTGACGTAAGGGATGATGTATTGTGAGAAAAAGAAAAAAAAAAAACGACAACATTGCAACTAAACAGCTGTGTATGCATTTTTTATTTTATACACAGTGGCAAATGACAAGCTGTACAGAAATGTCTCTGAATACTATAATGGGATGTCTTAGTCAGACTGAAGATGAATGGAAGTGTTGAGGTTTAATGTTCAAAGCATATCTCTTAATTAAGCCGTGTCCCGAACACTGTAGACAGTTTGCTAAACATTTTAATTTGACTACCCTATTACTACAGACTACAAAACACATACACAGCCACTGCTAAGTAATAACTGAAAAATTGGTAAAAAAAAAAAAGTGTAAAGAAATTAGACACGTGAATAAGTAACTTTAATTCAAAAATAAATTCCAAAAGTGAATCTAAGTAGTGATGGAGCTAAATTCTGACAGTATATACAATTGGTATCAGATACTGTATCTACAGCAATGGCCAAAATATTTGCTTCATAAAGTTAAATAAAACCTGCTGAATAATGTTATGCTGACATATTTTATTACATACTGCTTGTTGTTCTTGTTTAGTTTTCCATATAGTTACGAAAAACTGAAATTTGAAAAAGTGTGACATTTCAAAATCTAACATGAAATACTGTACTACTATTATGGCATCTGGTAGACTGCGATTTTGTAGTTTTGTTGATTATATGATGTTAAATAGAGCATTCATTTATATATATATATATATATATATATATATATATATATATATATATATATATATATATAATTGTCTTGATCCTAAAATTCTGGGTGATGCAAAACTGTATAGTAACAGAGCATAAACACCTGCCTGTAAAAGCATAAAAACATGTCAAATGACAGGTTTGTAGTTGAATCACTTAAAATACGGAAGTGTTTAGATGAACCCAGTTGTTTATAAAACTGAAATAGACGCCCCACTTGAGCATTAACAAATCTTAACTCTGACACCCCAAAAATATAAACCTGACTTTTGGCGGACCTCTGATTACATCCTTTCCATTTAAAGACACAGTTGTTTTATAGTCTTACACTAGAGCTCCAGTAATTGTCCAATTATTACTCAAATAATTGGCCTGAGAAGAAAACAGAGTGTTTGTATGGGACAGTCTGGCAGCTGCCTTCTGCACATCACCTCTACATCATTTTATATTGGGGTTTGTCTCTTGGCGTCTGCCACCGAGCTTTTAATTTATGTTTTGGTCTGAAGGGTCAGGGCGAGTTAATTAAAAGCTGCCACAACATTCAAGCTGTTTCAATAATGAATATAGAGGATAGCCCTTCTATAACCCTCCTGACTTGATGAAATACAGCTGTTGAACTCAAGGTGTAATTCACTTTTACACTTTTACAGGAAAGTATAAACAGTTTTATAACTTAACAGATTCTTAGAAGTGTTGACACAAATGTTAGATCATGAATACTGAAGTGGGTTACAAGTAGTAGTTGTGCAAATTTAAGTATTTTATCTTAACATTCTCCAGCTGGAAAATCACTAGAACTTTGAACTTTCTCTTTCATTTATATATATATATATATATATATAGATAGATAGATAGATAGATTTTCAGTACGTTTTGAGTACAGTGTTACAAAAGTTGAAGAATCCAACATGTTGAGGTAGAATACTGCCCAACACCTTGTTAATAGCCATTGTACCACAGCAATACAGAACACCAGCATCTCGCTGGAAATGTGTGGGTTTCCAGTGAGATCCTGATAAAAGCAGAACATGTACTAAAACATTTGAAAACTGTCAATCAAACCAGCCACCCTGCTTACTTATCTGAGATGCATCTACCAGAGACTTCAAAGTATTTAGATATGTTTCACTAAGGTTCTATTTGACATCATCGAAAACATTTCTAACATTGATCATAAAGTACTACATTCCTAAATAATCTGATTAGAATAAGTAGCATATTGAGCAGGTTAATTTCACTAAGCAAAATACTGAGTGGTAACTAGGTATTTCAACCCAAATGTATTTTGTAAACTCTAGCTTCCTGTTGCTTTAAGAAAAAGGCACACTTGCGTTTAGAGTTGGAGTCCAGTATACACTGCCAGTGAATGTTATTGTCATAATTCCTGAAAAAGACATCATGGTGGGGATGGCCCTTTACATACTGGATTGAGTCATTCCAGGGCGTTCCTTGAGCTGCTGTAGTTAATTTGGCGACAAGTTATACAGTAATCTCGGAAGGTTGGTCCAGATGCTGTGTAGTCAATAAATCTTTTTTTGTTCACCCCTGCTTGTGTATTTTTATTTTTTGCATAAAGACATGCTAACAGGGTTTCTTGGGCAGATCTTGGTGTAAAAAAAATTTTTTAGTCAGAACTACCGCCAGTGGAGGACATCCCCTCCCCCCCAACAGTTCTCGGTTTACTAAATGAATTCTTTAATTCGTTCTAGGAACAGCCTTTCTTGGATGGGAGTCTAGCAGCGTCCGAGGTTAACACGGCCAGGGGTTTCTCGAGCACTGCTGCAGCAGCTGGGATGTTGCGACAGAACAACAACAGCGGTGGCAACAAGCTCACTCTGGGGATTGCGCGGCTCACCAACTCTCACTTTTTCCCCCTGGCGGCCACCACCGGTTCCTCGGGCATGGGCTGTAGCACCAAGAGCAACTCCCTGAGCAGCATCAGTTCGAGCTCGGACTGCCAGGACAGCCCCGGTGTGGACCCCGACTACATCATGCAGCTGGTCAGCGACGTCCGCAAGTTTGCAGATGTGCTTCTGCATCTCAAAGAGGCCTTTCATGCTGAAGGTGTGTGAAAAATCTTTCCGCTTTCCTTGGAATTAGTGTGGGCCTGGTAGTTGGACTGTGAGCTTAAGCAAATTCCTTTCTTTTCTTTTCTTTGATTTAAAATTTAAAATTCCTTGTGCCTGTTCTAACAGCAGCACGTTCTAGTACAATTGAATGCAAAGATGACCTGTTGCTTCAGTGTGTTTTCAGTAAGAACCAGTCAAAATTATGATAGCAGCTGTAAGCAATAAGAAGGCTTGTACAGTACTGGATATAAATGGTACAAACTTGTCATTGTACATTTTTTTTGTACTTCTGAATGAAATTCAATCTGTTATTTTGTATTTCGTTACATCAGTTTGACTACTGTAATCCTACTCATGATCTTTTACTGTTGCTTAGAATCAAACAAAATGACTTTTGACAGGTTTCAAGTCAAGAAATAGTGACAGCTCTGCTAAGCAGAAAGAGACTCCAAAGAGTGGTTGTTTCAAATGAGATCTGGTCTCTTTAAATGGAACTGCTTCTTAAGTGGAAAAAGGTTAAGTGAATTACTTAGTTCAATCACTGTCTATCAGAATCCTAGAATGGTTTCAGGTAACCTGAGGTTAGAATGTGAGGCTATAATCTGTGTCTGTTGGGAGGTGTTTATTTAAGAAAACAAATGGGCAAATCCTTTAACCTTCCTGGCAGCCCAGGGCAAAAAAAAGGAGGTTTTCTACACAATATAACCGTGAGAGAATTGATTTGAAACCCAGCAGTGTTGACACTAGCCTGGTATTAAGAGTGGTCTGTTTCTGATCTCTAATGCAAGTCGTTTCTTTATGGATCAATCTTAAAAGTCCGGTAGACATCTGTTTAGTGTCTGTCTTTCTGGATAACCCTAAATGTAGGGCCCTTTGAAATCCGTGTTACGGAGAACATGGACGGAATCGTGGAATTTAGAGAAAAAAAACGGAATTAGGCACCCGAGGACCTTACCACAAAATCAATTTAAACAAACAAAATGTATATGTATATTATTTAAAAATTACATTGAAATAGCACAGTGTTTGTATGACAAGAGGCTTCAAGAAACACACGTCATGGGAAAGCATGAAAAACATTTTTGCACCTCTCAGCCACCGTACACGACTGTGATTTTAACTGTAAACAAGCGCTGCCTCTCGTGCCACTTCACTTGCTAGCTACCGTTATCGCTTGGGGGGGAAAACGACTACCTATAAGTTATTCTGAGCAGATAGTACTGTAATGAGTTGCTGCATTTTTTCTCCAAAGTTCTCAGGGAGATATTACTAAGTTGCTTTTTCTTAAAGTATTTAGGCTTTTACTTACATTGTTTGTCATTAATTATTAATGAAAACACTAAATTTATTTTGAAATGTTATAGTTCAGCTTGTGTTAAAAAGAAAAACTACTAAAAAAGCCTACATTTTGATTTTTTCTTTTTAATTTACAATGTTCCTAGTTTGTTTCTATTACTTTGTGCCAATTTATACCCTTTTTTCTGAAAGCACTTTGATTAAAACCGTTTAGAAAGGTTGTTTTTGTCATATTTTTTCATGCATTTCTAGTTTCACCATTGCTGTCAATGTATCAAACACTTGTGGTTATAAAAAAAAAACAACTAATTAACAAATTACAGATTTTTATAACCAAAAAATCAGAAATCAGGAAAAAAGAAATCTGAAAATTCAAAATAATAAAACAGATTTCATAGGGCCCTATGAATGTTGAGCGTGAATGGATTAAGAAAAATGGGCTTTGCAAACCCACCTGCCGGTTGAGCTGTCTGTAGAATCTAACCTTCCGGTCTGGCAGTTATTAGCAGTGCTGCAGACCTGCATGCAGGATCACATGAATTTAACCACATGGCCAATGACTGCTAAACAGCCCTTAGTCCTGTCATTTACTGGGTCAGAGTTAAATAGTATTTTGGCAGGCATTTTAGGAGCAACCTATGGTCTTAACTACATAACTCAAAAGGCGTGTCTATGATGATAGGTGATTCCGCAGGATTTATGCATATACAAAAAGGCCATTATTACAAGATACATTATTTCTGGTAATCAGACCACTATGTTCACGTATTCCATGTCTATTTGCAGCTGGAACCTTGTTGAAAGCGATTTGATCCTGTTTATTCAATTTTCAGTAGAGTTAGGATTATGTCATCCCCGATTTAGGATTGCAGACTGGTGTAACTCTCTCTCCCATACGCTCTAAGGTGGAAATAATCAAATAGCTGTTCAATCTAAAGGACTTTAAAGCTGGTATAAAACGTAAACTTGCTGAAAACAATATATAGACTATTGGGGACAACAGGAAGACCCGGCCCCTTTAGATGATCTTGAGTCTTTGTGAAACCTATAGTCGACTTCAGACGGAAACAACAGCAGCCCTAGTTTGATATAGAGTGAAAGCCTGATTAAACATGCATCCATTTGCCAAATTATTTAATTTGTTTTCTGTTTAAAAAATTAAAAGATTAAAGTTTGAGTAAATGCTTATATATTTTAAAAGAATCTAAACAGTTTCAACATGTTTGGCAAAATAATTGGGACCTGTAATATTCCTGCTGGAGTTCACAGGAGTGATTTAGTGAACCAGTAAAAAAAAAAAAAAAAAATAGGGAGGTTTGCTTATTTATTATAATATGTTGATGTTAAAAGCTATCTCCCGTCAGAAAACAGTTATGTTAATTACATCCCTGCTCTGTGTAATTTGGATGTCTACAGTCAAAGTAATGTATCTTTAACCATGCAGTCTGAAAAATATACAGCATGCCACATGAGTAGACAAGTGTGTCCTCAAGACCCATTCTAATAAAACAGCTGCACATTAAAAAATAACTCAAAATCAAAAAGGTGTTTGATCTCCTGTAAGGGTTATTCTCACATTCCTTGTGGTACAGCCCAGCTGGATTATACTAGTTTTTTTTTTTAATCACAATATTGCATTACCTTGTTCTCGAAACGCTTTATTAGTAGTTTGTAGTGGGTGGATGCCAACCAAATGGTGCGGTGGTAAGAACGATTGACTCTGATGAGACAAAAGTCTCGGAAGAGGGCTGCCTGTCAGGAGGGTGGGTCCTGTGTGTGAGTCTTGTACTGTAAAGTAGATCAAATTGAAGATGAAGAATATCCTGGTGATTGATCATACAGCACGAATTGTTGCTTTGTTACAGGGAATAACGTAGTGTTAGACAGAACAAATGTTAAGTTGCATGTACTGTGACTGGTTATATGGTACTGTACCATACTGCAGTAGACATTCATTGCAGGTTGTAATACTGGTTGCACACACTACTCCTAATTTATACTAATTGTTTTTGCCAGTCAGGTTTGAAGTGCAAATTCTTAATTCTACTGTACATGGACTTCTACGTTGTTGTTTATTTTTATTATTTTTTTCCCTCATTTTGCAGTAGAAATTTGAAATACTCTAGGGATCAGAACACCGACACATTTTATGACAGTTCTTTCAAAATCTAGCGACTCTGACCTAGTTTGATTGATAATGCTTTTTTTTTCCCTTGAACACCTTTTCAATTTTAATGTCAACAAATTAAGACGTAAATAAAGGTTCAGCCAATTTAATAGATTAAAGGTCAAGGACAGGATGGTGTACAGTCCCTGGACAGTATAAACCATTTCAAATCTGATCAGGATATTTTTTACAGTGTGTTTAGACAGTGGCTCAGACATGCACTTCAGAAAGATAGCAATCTTGTTCCGTGATAGCTAGTTTAATGAAGTTATGGACTGATAACTGTCTTCAAAGTGTAATTTGGGATACTTAGCTGGGTGGGTCCTGGGGATAGGATATTTCAGCAAACAAAAGAGTTTCTTGTTGAATTGCCTTGCCAGATAATAAAGCTCAAGGTAATTCTTCACTATTTATTTCAATGGTTATGCTGAAACCAAAACATTTAAATCTGCTGAATAATTTTCTTGTCGGTCTAGCTTTTTAAAATAAAAAATAATGATTTCAGTAGCAGCAATGTCTTTCACTTCTTGTCTGTTGCGGAGTTCAAGTTACTTATTAAATGTTATAGCTCTCAGTTGGAATGAAAACCAGAAGACACATGGGGTCCCCGGACCAAGGCTGGGAAGCTCTGCCGTACACTGTACAAAAGACTGATACAATGTGGGCATCACTGCATGTGGAAGAAGGAAGAAAAATGTTAATGCTGTTAAAATTCAGAAGAGTACAACACTCCAGCTGCAGTGTTTTTTTTCTTTTTTGCTGTAGCGCTGCTCATTCCATTCTTTGCTCTGCCAAGCAGAATGATGGTTAGCATGTCAGCCCTTTTTAAGGGAAAAATAACAAGAACACATAAGGGTTCCATCATGCTGAAGAATTTAAAACTCAGCAGAAAGAAATCCTCCCCGGATGAAGGTGCAGAGTGTGGACACAGCTTCCTGCAGGCCAGGAGCTTCATTGCTATTTCTCTCCAGAACGGCGCCTTTAAACAATCGCACTGCATTTTCCTTTGCAGAGGTCCCAGCAGCTCATGTTCCTATTTATACAAGCTTTTGTAAAATTCATATGGTTGAGATTTAGCAGAGAAACAGCTGCAGTGGTGCTTTCTTATAGAAATGTTAGATATGAAATGTATGAGCATTAAAACCTGGAATGGGTGATACTGCTGTGTAATGGGAGTCTCCATCCCTGGTATTGTTTCAGAACATATTTTAATGCATTTATAACATCACATTGCTTCTCCTATAACCAATATCAATACATGCCCTGTATATTATTCTTTCTTTCTTTCTTTCTTAGCATACGCCCTTACCCAGTTCAGTTGTATGCAAAAAATGCATTACATACAATTAAGAGCAAGATACAAAATACAGTGACTTCAGTCCTAAAAAGAGCAAATGCAAAACACAGTACGATCTGATATTGGGGCAGTTCAAGAGCAGGTATGAGGGTCTGGAGGTAGCTGGGTGCAGTCTGGTCAAGGCATCAGTAGGCAAGTACAAGAGTCTTGAGCTGGATGCGAGCGGTGATCGGGAGTCAGTGGAGTGAGCGGAGCAGTGCAGTAGTGTGGATTAAGCGAGGCAGAGTGAACACCAGGCGAGCAGCGGAGTTCTGGATGAGCTGGAGCGGACGGGTGGCGGAAGCAGGGAGGCCGCCCAGGAGGGAGTTGCAGTAGTCTAGGCGGGAGAGTACCAGGGCCTGGACGAGGAGTTGCGTGGAGTAGTTGGTGAGGAAGGGTCAGAGTCTTCCTATGTTGCTCAGGAAGAAACGGCAGGTGCGTGCTAGAGTGGAGATATGCTGGGAGTAGGAGAGGCAGGGGTCCAGGGTTACTCCGATGTTCTTGGCTGAGGAGGAGGGAGAGAGCGTGGTAGATTCCAGAGGAATGGAGATAGAGAGATCAGAGGAGGGAGAAGATGAGGAGGAGAAGAAAAGGAGGTCAGATTTAGAGAGGTTGAGTTTGAGATGATGCGAGTGCATCCAGGAGGAGATAGCAGACAGACAGGTAGAGATACGGGAGGGGATTGTGGGGTCAGAGGGGGGGAAGGAGAGGAAGGAGCATCATCAGCATAGAAATGGTATGAGAAACCATCGGATGCGATGAGGGGGCCCAGGGAGCGGGTGCAGAGAGAGAACAGGAGAGGGCCCAAGACTGATCCTTGGGGGACTTCTGTTGAGAGAGGGTGAGGTGTGGAGGTTGAGCTGCGCCAGGTTACCTGGTAGGTGCGGTCGGAGAGGTAGGAGGAGACCCAGCCCAGAGCAGTGTCAGAGATTCCCAGGTCAGCGAGAGAGGATAGGAGAATAGAGTGATCGACAGCGTCAAAGGCAGCAGAGAGATCAAGGAGAATTAGGACAGAGGAGAAGCACGGGCAGAGTTTAGCGAGTTAGTGACAAACAGGAGAGCAGTTTCAGTGGAGTGAGCAGAGCGGAAACCGGTTGCGCAGAGAGGGTTTTAGAGAGGAAGGATAAGAGGGAGACAGGGCGGTAGTTCTGGAGGGAGGTTTTTTGAGGGGGGGGGGGGGTGTAGAGGCATGTTTGAAGGCAGAGGAAAAGAGGCCAGAGAGGAGAGAGAGATGTTGAAAAGGGAGGAGATGAAGGGGAGTATAGCAGGAGCAGCAGCTTGAAAGAGGTGAGTGGGGAGGGGTTCCAGGGCGCACGTGGTGGGTTTGTAGCCCTGGAGGAGGGAGGAGAGGTCAGAGTCTGAGAGGGGAGAGAAGAAGGGTGAGTTAGTAGGGGAGACAGAGGATGTTGGGGTTGGGGTTGGAGCGGGAGGGGTGGGGGGGAGGAAGAGGTGTTAAAGAGTTTGCGGTTCAGAGATTTTAGAGGAGAAGAAAGAGGCAAAGTCGTCAGAGGAGATAGGGGAGGAGAAGGTAGAGAATAGTTTCCGGGGGTTGTTACTGGAGGATTGGATAATAGATTGGAAATAGGAGCGTTAAGCAGAGGAGAGAGTAGAGGAAAAGGAGGAGAGGAGGGAGTTTGGTTCTCTTCCATTTCTTTTCAGCAGAGCGCAGTTTGGTTCTTGCTGAGGAGAGCCAGGGTTGCGGAGGGGAGGGGCGGGCAGTGATACGTGGATTTGTGTTTCTCTGGGATCACAGCAGTCCCTACACTACAGTATATGCTGTGTCCTGAGGCCCTCTGCTGTTAAAGGTCTGTGCTTGGGTGATGAGACGTGCTTGTTATGGCTGTTTATAAAATTGCAGCACTCCTGGCCTCCTGTGCATAGGCCTAATTCACCAAAGATGCTTTCTTTCACCATCCCAGCGTGGGAAAAAAGGACAATCTGCATAATGGGTTTGGTGCACTGATTAACAGTTTGGTATTTGCATCTGATTATGGGTGAAACATGTTTAGTAATTCTTAACCCTTTGCGGTCCATTTATTCAGTGCATCTCAGGCGTGTCAGTTCCAATTTATTTTCACATGCGCAGTTTATTTCACACTCGCTGTTTAAAAGTATTTTTTTTCACAGTAAAACAGGTTTAAAAGGCACTGCATATCAACAGGACACCCAGTACTGCATCTCCAGCCCTGCCCCACCCCTTGTTCGCTGTATTTTTCACATACCTCTTCATAGTCGTGCATACTGATAAATCATCTCCTGATCACTTGTTTTATCACCAAACTCCTAAATAATGCGATCGAAGTCATTGTTTTATTACTATAACATCTCAAAAAGCTCTGCAAATGTCTGTGATATTCTTTGAGCGCTGGATGCAGAAGCAGCTATCTTGTTTGTTTTATGTCCGTGTTATCTCTGTGGTGCCGGGGCTATCTGTATTGCTCCGCCCCCCCCCCCCCCCTTTTTTTGGGCTTCTCTCGGCTCCTATCAGTCTCACTCGGTCATTGAATGGTTTTCTCAGCTTTTTCCGGAGAAAAAACGACTAGAGACCTGTTTTTTAAGTCTTTTTGATGTCGGACAGGAAAGGGAAAATTGTAATGTTAGACCTGATCCGACATAGGACCGCAAAGGGTTAATTTTTTTAACTGCTTATGCACTTATTGTGCTGCAAAGTCTTGCTGGGTTTAGAGAGTACCTGCATTTTAGAACAAAACCATCTGTTTTTGTGTGACTAAAAATAAAAAAAGAGTGTGCTGAAAAAAACTACTAGTGTTGAATGCACTATAAAATTATAGTATAGCTGCATTTTAGATTTCAAAAAAGCTTTAAGATGAGCAAAATCTTTATTTGGGGGGGTGCAGGGTTGTGGTTTTATTGATTGTATTTTATGTTCTACTAGAGGTGGGTGTCAGTGAAAATATTGGTAATATGTATTGCATACAATAGTTATAATTTCTCATAGAACAGAATTAACTTGTTTTTTTCGTCCCCTTTTGTTGCTAATCTTTCATTGCAGTCTCCTTGCATTGCTCTATTGAGGCCCTCTCTCTGGTCTCTGCATATCCGAGCAACCTGTGGACTCCCACTTACAGCAGTAAGACCCATATGCCTTTTTAGAACTAAGCTCTGATTAGAATTGCATTCTAAAATACTTTCTTATTCTACACGTCACCTTTTGTGCATGAATCCAGAGTTAAAAAATACCAAAAACAACACTAATCATCCTTTTTTTATTTTATTAACAGGTTTACTTTACATTAGTAACTGGTGATGCCTTATTTTTACACCACATGGTATATTCATATTGTGAGCAATTATTTCTTTGTTAAAAAAAAAAAAAGTTTCTTGTGCTTTTGCTGTGTGTAGAATATGTGAATACCCTCTCTAAAATATGTAGGACAACACATACCCAAAATAAATTGCATTTATTAAAGTGCTGCAGGCCAACTTTTGTAGAAAGCGTCTGACCTCTGCATAGCTTAGATTTTTTACCAGTATGTTTCTTCTCCTGGAATGTAATCAGAAAGATGTTTCTGAGCACAGTTTGATTCAGTGGGCTTGCGGCGTACCTTCAGCATGTAAAAACTGTGCACATGGGATGAGGGGGAAGAGATGAGGTCCATGTTTGTGTCTTGTTTCTACCACGACACAAGCAGAACCTTGACCAGACATTTCTGGTGTATTTCTAACTGTGCATAAACAATATTGACCCTTTAAGGGGATTCTATTAAAGGCACAGCTAATCATGTTGATCCAAGTAAATAAAAGCCCCTCAGTTTCCAAAGTGGAGTTTTGGTTGCCTCCCCTCCCCCACTCGCATACCCTGCATTCCTTTAGAACAAATGTTCACTTGTTGCTATAGTCCCTTAGATCCACTATTGCTAGGTGTGAGAATTCTAAATGCAGAACTGAAAACGTTTCTCTGTGCACGTTTGCCGTTAGGGCGCTAATTCTCAGTGTGTCTACTGGCCTACAGTTCTGGCATTACTTGTGTGTATCAAAGTGCAGAATAGACAGAAATAAATAATATAAATACTACACCTGTAGTAGTGTAATACTACATTATAAATAATTTTGCAGGAGTGTTTTAAAGTACAAGAAATTGAAAATATTACGCTTTCTAAATATCATTACTTTACTTAAAGTGCTATTATTTCAAATCGCTTAAAAAATACTAGATCTTTATAACTTGCCATATTGAAGGATTAAGATAAATTAAGCCAATTAAGGGATAATTAGGGTCTCAAGCTGAACTTCTGAGGCAATAGTAGTAGTCTTGTTTCCAGTCGGGTTACACTAGGTTGAGTATTGTTAGGCTACTTGAACTAAACTATTTGTTTACCATTTTCTGTTAAGCTAATAATACAAGGGTAAATACAGGTGTAAAGCAGTAAGCCATAGAGTGCTATTTTAGAGCCTTTCGAGTATATGCAATTGTGATTTCCTCAAGGGATAATATGATAGATAGTGTTTATTCACACTTCCAATGAGCAGTTCTGTGGAGCATGTGAAAAGGTCATCCTGTCTAAACTACAGCTTTTCTACGTACTTACCAGGGTAAAGAGTAATGCGCTTTGCTTACACAGGAATGAACAGAAGAGACACAAATGTCCAATTTTCTTTTGTGTGAAGATTAGCCAGGTGCGTACCGCAGTTTATAAAAAAAAAAAAAAAAAGAAATCAGGCGCATGAAAAAGAAACACATACTGTAAATGTTCACCTCTCACTGCCAGACCTTGTACAGTTGTACTTTCTCTGGATTATCACTGCGATTTGCACTGCCCCCCCCCCCCCCACTTGTTTTTTGTTCTGGTGTTTGTACGGTATATTATATTTCCTGCTGTTTTTTTTAGCTAGCCGACTATACCTCAGTCATTTTGTGTGTGTGTGTGTGTGTGCTGTACTCTTTTGTCCATATGTCCATATTTTGTCAAATACTCTTTGGCAGAAAAGGTGTTACCTGTTGAGAGTATCTGGGCGAAGGGGAACAGTCCATTGTAATGGTGCTCCCAGCAGTCTGTAACGTGACTAATCTGGATGGCACAAATCCAGGAATGTGTTTGAACTCACTTCTCTCAATACTTACCAAGGTGAGAGAATACAAGTGCTGTTTCAAGCAGGACTGAAGTGAAGTAGCCTCTGGGATTAAGAATTAGCCAGCACTGTACTTGTAACCTGTAATGGGACAAGGTGGTGCAAGGCTGACCCTGAACATGTGTTTGTTTAAGACAGAATGTCCCTTGTTTGTTATATGTATTTGAAACAAGTGAGATACTCTGTACCAAATGATATGAGCTGTCAAATAGGGGGCCAGCAGGGTCTGTCTCCATCCTAATGACGTAAATTGGATATTCCAGCAACTATAACGTAAATTTCTAACATACTGCAGTACAGAATGTGAGCCTAACTGACACGCCCTGCTGTAAAATTGGTTGTTAGCAAGACCCCATAGGAAATGACCTGCAGGGAGATGTGCACCATCTTTAGTGTCAGCTATGATTCCAGCATTCTATTTGTTGTAGGAGCAAAAATGTCACAGAATACAAAAGCTGATAGATCGGTATTGTAGTATTCTGATGGCTTTAACATAGAATATGGACACTGCAGTACAATAATGTAACCGATATGTTTTTTTCTCTTTGGTTGGCCTGAAAGGTAAGCTTCCAGTCATGGCTGTATTCAGATTTTTCTTTTTCTTTTTACAGCTGATAGGTGTTTCATCTTTTTCATTGTTGAGCTCTGATTAATTGGATAAGGGTGTCTGCTAAGAAATAAATAATACTGCTAAGAAATAATGATTGTTGTTCAGTAAAACACCCAAAAGGAAAGGACAACAGCACTTCTCATTTTATCCTTGGTAAGAAAGGGGAGAAAACGCCCTATGATTTAACTAATGAGACAAGTTGTTTTGATTAGATTTTTATCGCCTCAGCATTTTGTTAAGTAGCTTGTTGGTTTAATTAATTAGGTTCATTTTCCTTTATAAGCACCTGCAGGTTCTTGAAATCCTGTTTACAAAACTGAAAGTTTTAGCATGTCAGGTTTATATTTTGAAAGTGTTTTGAAAGTGTTCCTTTTAACCAGCACCAAACTAATGATGTAGGGGGTGGCTCCTTTCAAGGCCTGCAATATATCCTCTTTTAATTGTACCATTTAATGACTGCTTTACCACATTCAAGTTTTTACACTGCTTTATTTTTCAACATAATGGACTTCCCTGTGTCCCAGATAGCTGGGTTTATTTCCTAGAGGCTGGATTTATGGTTATGAGCACTGCAGCAGTTCGTTGAATTAGTTATGGAGGGAGTGGGAAAGTGTCTTAGCAACCTGACCCAGCATGGTGACAAACCAGCGTCTGTGTGTGACTGTGCGTGTGGCACATTTATCACCGTGGATAAGCAGTATTTGTCAGCAAATTAAAAAAAGAATGGTTAATGCTATACTACTGCTAATAATAATCTGTATCGACTGTCTTAGAAACAAGATTCCCAATGCATTGTATTTCAAGCCATGCAACTACTGTATTGTAAATGAATGTATCGTTACAGGTACTGTATTGGCAGGTATTTATTGATAAGCCTGATAATTCCTCATCTGGGATTATTGCAGTTCTATTTCAATATTTTTTGTTGTGATGTATTTTGTTTTGTTTACTCCCATTTAGGGGAAAGTAGTTTTTACTGTAGCTTTGTTCTCCTGTGGTGTGTAGGAAGTTTACTTTCAGATTAGCAGGGCTTTTTGGAAGTTTTCCAACCAGTTGAATACTGACATGTGAACGGTGCAACCTTTAATACTGCACAGCTAATCTGTATGTAACCTCAAAACAAAATTGGAGGGTATTCATTAAATCGCCTTTCTTTTTTTTCTCCTGTATTGCTTTATGTACTGAAGGTGTTGTTTTCAGTCTCCAGTGCTGTATGTCCAGGTCAACCAACAGTGGATATATAACTTGCCTTGTTTTACTGCAGAATGTTTATTGAACAAACGACCTTGTTCATATTTTTCTGTGACCTTTAAGTACTGTAGTTTTGCATGAGTTCAGATACTGACCTGTGATAAAGGCAAGGCAGCATTTACTGTAGTAGGGTCACACATAGCCTCATAAACAGCTGTAAATGGGGATTACAAGTGCCAGGGAGGCTGTGTGGTCCAGTGGTTAAAAAGGGTTTGTAACCAGGAGGTCCCCGGTTCAAATCCTGGCTCGCTAACTGACTCGATGTGTGACCCTGAGCAAGTCACTTAACCTCCTTGTGCTCCGTCTTTCGGGTGAGACATTGTTGTAAGTGACTCTGCAGCTGATGCACAGTTCACACACCCTAGTTCTCTGTAAATTGCCTTGGATGAAGACGTTTGCTAAAGTAACAAAATAATAATAATAAAAGGTTGTTTGTAAAGAGCATCAGTCGAACCCCCCAATATCTTGTGTGTAGCTTGGTTAAAGTCTCTATAGAAAGTTTACAGAAACTGGGGTTCTTATCAGTCAGGAAGAAAGGAGTCATTTATAAGATGCATCTCTTCACAGCAACATAAACATGCCTGCTGTGGATAGATAGATTAAGTAGGATGTGGGCCACCAATAAGGTGGTTGTATAAACCACATCTACGTCAACCTCTGTCAGTAAACGTCATGTTGGGTTTGTGTGTAAAACACAGTATTGCGCTAAAACACAGTATTTTCATATTATTGTTTTTTTTTAAATTTAAAGTTAATACATAGTACCAGTATCCAAAATTTTTATGATCTACCAGTAAAGCACAGGTCTACAGTACATCAATGTGCCACCAACATTACTGTTAAATATAGACAAGAAGAAAAGAGTTTTGAAAAGCTTTACTTTTCAAATAGTAAAATGATGTTTCTTTTGAAAAAGCAAAGCATTTAAAATGGGGTTATTTTAAAATCTTGGTTCGGTACAGTAGGTGGACTTTGTAAGTGTACAGTATTATTTTCTAAAATATATCCTTTCCTTCTATATTTAAACTTGGACAAAGGCACAATTTCTGAAACAGAAAACAACACAATAAAACTAGCAAGGAAATGTTAGTTGTAAACATGCCAGTGTGAAAGGGGCTTAAGTGGTTTGTTTTATACAAGTTGTACAACATTGAAATAGTTTCATTGCTTTTAAAAAATTGGACTTTGCCATTTCTTAAACTTAATTTGGATGAACTGAAGTTCCGAAGCTTCGAAAAAAAATCTGTTGAATCTTTTACTAATGAAAACCAAGTGAGTCAACCAGAGTAGGCTATTTCCCTCGAACAGATGTTTTAATTATTTTATCCAGCTTTGAAACTGAAATAAGTTATCATCTTTAATCAAGCTGAGAGTACAGTAAGTAGAGCTACATTATTGAAATAAACACATTTAATCATTTCTCAGCAAAACCGCGGTCTGCATGAGTCACTCCATGCACACACACTGTGTAATGGTCCAGGCATCCGAGTTGAATGGGGGTTGAGTGGGGACCTTGAAACCATGGTTCCATTAACCAGGGTGGGTGGGCAATAATGATTTAGTCTTGAATTGATTAATAAAAAAAACATTTTTTTTTCAGTTTTTAGATAAGAAGGAAACCTACAGCACATCAGACATATTGTATTGGAAAATGGTGTATTTTCTTGATATGATATCATAAAGGCATGTCTCTCATAGGTCAGTATCCTACTACAGCACCCAGCATAGCTTCTTTAGCACTAATTACAGTCAGAATGGATTTGTGTTTTTTCAGATGGCAATGTGACCCTACCATTACACCCAACAGCTGAACAGGCTATAAATGCTAAATATCTTTTTGGTTTTGCTTTGCTTGTTATCTGTCTCCACCCTGTCTAATAGCTAAACTTCTTCTACTGAGGACAACACTTCTCACAGAATAACCACTGGAACTGTTTTGTATAGGTGCAGTAGTATGTTAATGTAGGACCAGATACTAAAAAAAAATGCTCTAGTGCAAGGTTTTGTTTTCTTTTGTTTTTGTCTTAGCCTTCATTCTCCCGAAACTAGAAATAAAAAGTCGGCACAGACAATACAATTTTTTGTTTAGTTTTTAAAGTAATTAGGAAGAAAAAGAGGTGTGCTGGAGTGACAGCTTAGTGTTGGACCAAAGAATCAATTGGCTTGTTTTAATTAATTTCATGGTACACACATGAGAGATCACTTTCCTTTATATATATAAGTTAACGTACATTCCCAAAGTATTTTAAAACAAAAAAAGTAATTGCACACTTATCATTGGCATTTTCAGTACAGTATATCTCATGCACAATGCACAAACTTTCCACTTTCAGTAAGAGGGGGCATGATTTCTGGGGCATGATTTCTGGGGTTTCTGAGTGTGTGCGGGCGGGGCAGGTGGATGCGAGTGTTACAGTAATTGATGGCATTATTGTTTTGTTGATATGCATGAGATGACCATATTCAAACTCTGAGAATTCTGCATTTATACAATTAGAATTACAGTAACCTTTCTTTTTTTCCCCCATTGGTGTAAGCTTAATGGTCTTGAGCCAGTGTTTTGAATCATATTTTTTTCTGTTTTGTGTAAAGAATAATAATGATAATTGAGGGGCTCCAGAGTGGCGTATCCAGTAAAAGCACTCGCGTAAAGTGCAGGATGCACCCTATAGTCTGGACATCGTCGGTACGAGTGCAGGCTACTCCTTTGCCGACTGAGATCGGGAGTTCCCAGGGGGCACAATTGTCCAAGCGCCGCCCAAGGGGAGGGAGGGTTAGGTCGGCCAGGGTGTCCTCGGCTCACTGCGCACCAGCAACCCCTGTAGTCTGGCCGGGCGCCTCTGGGCATGTCTGTAAGCTGCCAAGAGCTGCGTTGTCCTCCGATGCTGTAGCTCTGGGTGGCTGCATGGTGAGTCTGCAGTGTGAAAAAAAGCTGGTCGGCTGACGGCACACGCTTCGGAGGAGTCAGCGCAGGTGTGGTAGCGGTGAGCTGAGCTAAACAAAATAATTGGACACTACTAAATTGGGGAGAAAAAAAAACCAAAAAAAAAAACAACCTAATTGGTGACTACTAAATTAAAAATAAATAAATAAATAGGCCTAAATAAAAATAATGACAATTGATCACAAGCTATGACTTTTATGTTGCATACAGTGCATTCTGGGAGACAAGTGGGACCTTGTTGGGAAACTATACGGGTCTGTGGGATACTTTTAACAGTGAAACCTACAACAATATTATACATTCAGTCCATTCCAAGAGCTTTACTAGTAGTTTTAATGGTGTGAAATAAGTCTTTCGAAAAGCATTCCTGTCTGTTTGATTAAAACTGCCTCAGTGAGTTTCAAGGCTAGAATAGGGCACTGTATAGATTTTGCCATTATATTGATCAATGCAAAAATTGTTCACGGCTTTTTGCTATTGAGTATATAGATTACTTTTAAATCACTCCAGTTTAACAGCCTATTAGCCCTGTACAGTATACCCTTTCATAAGGGCAAATACATTTAGAAAATATGTTCTGGTTTGTGTAGAGTTGTTTAGAAAGGAATCTGAAAACTCTGTTGAACACTGACTACTGATTAGACCCACTGACAAAGGGTCTGTACTGGTTTTCATAGCGAGTTACTGTAAAACTTCTTCAGAAAAGTACCTGTAGTAACCATACAGAATTATGCTAAACTGCTTATTTGAAGAAGTATGTTAACAGACTGAGTGAAGCGTGGCTGGGGCTATATAGTATGTCTGAAAGCGTGGCTGGGGCTATAGTGTGTCTGACCCTGGGGGTTACGGAAGACGTGGGGTTTCTCATGAAAAAACATTAGTGAGCATGAGATGGAGTGCTTGTGGATGCTTGCTTTAGACAATCTGTGTGGGCCTCTTCAGGATTATCCTGGTGCAAACAATGCCTGTGCAGCAAATATCAAGTGTGTTCCTTGATCCCATTGTTACGTGGGCAGTAATTTATGACAGGATAAAATCTGCATTATTCACAATGTTTTTTTAAATGAGCCTGACCTTTCTAGTTTAATTTGCTTTGTATGAAGATGTTTAATGAGTTAAAAAGTAGGTTGACACATGTACTGTAATAATGAGATCCTTTTCTATGGCCAAACAAAACAAACTAATACATATTATGTGACGTGCTATTCTCCTACTAAGGGCGTCACTGCTGGACATGCAGTGTTTATGCAGATTATTAAATGGCATCTTGATAATGCATCCCCGCCTCATCACAGCTTTCAATATAACATTTGGTTATGGTTTAACCTTCCTTTAACAGTGCATAGTGGCCAGGGTGGCTTTATAATTCCTCTGTATCTCTTAAAGAAAAAAAAAGAAAAAATGACCTTGTTTATAAGATGGGTGTGTGTGTACATGTGTCCTGTTCCCTTTTGACGTCAGAAAATGCTGTAAAGTAGCTCTGACAATTTTCTGCTGGTGCTGTTTTGGAGTTTTAGAGCCTTCTATAATGATCCTTTTTTATTTGTTTGTTCTAAGTTTTGGTTCTTTCATCATATTTGATGGAAGCTCCCATCAGCTGTTATTAGTCAGATGTGTTCAGTAGCTTTCTCATGCAAAGCCAGTGCATAGGGTTTGACCTGGGCCTACACGGAAGTTGGGCTTCATTGGGATAAGGTTTAATTGTGTCTTTTGTTGGTGGTCATGGGAAAGGGCATTTCAAAGGTGAAGCAGCAGGGGTGCTTTTTCAGGGGAAGTCCATGAGGCAAGGTTCACTTCTTTACAAGTGCCGTGTAATCTCCTAAGCCTGGTTGTGGGTCGGCACTGGTGCCTAGGTGGGCTGCCACAGGGAAGTGGCTTCTTAATTCACTGAGTTTGATCAGGCCTAAGAGGAAGAACCAACTTCAGAGCAGCATACAGATGATTACGCCTCAGAAGAATGACATGTGTGAAATGTTAAGCTTTCAATTTCTGCCGTCTTTTAAAGGAGGGCTTTAGAGGTTAATTTTATTTATTTTGAGAGGCTGCGACCGCTATTCATTAGGTCACGCTGTCAGGGGAGTGCACAGTGGCTAGTCCTTTAAATCACTTCATAATTGCAGGAGCTGTAAACCAGGTTGGCTGGAGGCAAAATTAAGAGCAACTTTTTCAAACTGTAAGCGTTACAATATTGCGTAATGCAGTCATGAACCGTGAAGGCAGGATTTCATGAAGAGAAATGAAAAACAATTCAGTACAGCACTTCTCTGTGTTAGTAATGGCTACAGTATGCCCAAAATTGTCCAAGAAATGTCAACATTGTTGTTACGTAATGCAGAATCTACTGAATCCCTAGATTACAAAACCTGTAAACATTTCACAAAAACTGCATTTCCAAATCCCACATCAATGGGGAGTTCTGTTTTTGTCAGCTGCCACCTTGTGTACTGGGACATGTTATCATTTTTTCCAACATGCCTCCCTCAAAATCATGCTCTTTGGGTATGACTTTCATTTAAATGAACCTTTAGTTGTTTATATAGAGCTGTCTGATTCCTTATCTCACTACTGAAAAAAACTGTTGCTTTTTTGCTGTCTAGACTATACTTAGGGCTCTTAATAATTTTTTTTTTTTTTATTCTTGGTAACGTGATGCCTCTTTTAAGGTTATATTGAGCCGACTGTTTCTTAATTAAACTCTTGGAAAAGCGTTGATTGTGAAACAAGTTCACTTAATTTTTTTCTTAACCAACTTGATTGGGACTATGATTCAGTTTCATTGATAATGTAAAATAAAAAAAGGCAGCTCCTTATTTTTGATTAAAACCGAACACAAAAAGAGTTATAACCTGTTTTGCAAATAGTAGTTTCCTCTTAATTATGATTTAATTAAATCAATTTAACTTCATTCGCTGTTTGTGTTCCGTTTGAATTAAAAACAAGGAGCTGCCTTTTTTCTTTTTTTTTTTTACATATCAATGAAACAGAATCATAGTCTCAGTCAAGTTATGGGAGTAAAAACTTAACTTAAAATGAACTTGTTTCACAATCAACACTTTGCCAGCAGTTTAATTGAATGGAGTCGGCTAAAAAAAAAGGCACACCACGTGATCAAAACTAAAAACCGAAAACGAAAACGAAGAGCCCTAACTGTACTGTTTGTTGTAGGGATAATCCTTACAAAATCAGCATTGCTGAAACAGAATCATTTCTACAGGCGTCCCACAGGGAAAGAAAGATTCTGGATTTCATCCTCTGGCAGCATTCTTATCCAACTGTGGGTGGGTAGAGGAATGTGCTGTAGAGAATGGGAGGGAATTTTAAAGGAGCAGTCATACTTTGAGTTGTGCTTTGCATTCCCTTGGGTTGCATGGACTACAGTAGAATCCCCAAATCTCAGAGCAGAAAGATAAAATTAGTCATGCAATGATTAGCCTACATTTTGCTGAAATGACAAGTTCACTTTTTTGTTGCTTTTAATACTACTTTATTCTGACCTGTGTTGTTGCTTTGCTATACAGACTACTGAAAGAGCACAATTCAGAATATTTTTTATCTGGAGTGAAAAGGGATTTGGGGATGGGGAAAATACAAATTAACGCAATAAACAGAATGGGGATCCTTTGTTATTTTGGGCCTTCATTTATGACTTGGTGATTAGCAATAGCACTGTTGTGTGTGTGTGTGTGTTTTTTTTTTGTAATTAAATTGTCGCAATTTATTTCTTCTTAAATCAAGAGTGGTACATTTTTCTGTATAGTATGTACTGTACAGTGCTGTAGAAGCACTTCAGCCTGACCGTCAAACTCACAAACTGATGTGCTGTGTTATCACATGTGTTAGAGCCCATATAATGTATTCCTCCCAGGATTAAAATGCATGAGTGAACATAGCTAGGATCACAGAGAATGGAATGTAACCACCAGAAGATGAATTTAGCATGTTATTTATTGGGATCCTTTTCTGTAAGGAGAGGGATTTCAACTAAATTCATAATACTAATTTAAACGGGCAATAAACACTTCAATAGAAACAAATGATCTGCTTATTTATATATATATATATATATATATATATATATATATATATATATATATATATATATATATATATACAGTACAGTACAGTAGGTCACAAATCTTTCAGATATGTATCGTAGGCTGGCGTGAAGTGGCTGCTGCTGGTCTGGCAATCTAAACAGCGGCAAGTGTGCAGGGCGAAGAAAACACCTCCTTGGGTGCCCAGGAGCCAGGTGAAGAAGACTGTGCAGGCTTGTAAAGAACTGACAGTGAAGCGACACAGAGTAAAAGTAAAAAAAAAAAAAAGTACTTGGTTGGGAAATCTGTTAGACACCAGGCGGAAGCAGTGTTGGTACTATTCGGGTTGAACTGTAGCATTATGAAAAAAGTAAAAGTACTGTATTTTAATTAGTGGACTAACAATCTCTGAAAAGCTGTGGAGATGATTTGAGAGTGTCTTTGTCTGAAGAGAGGATTGATTACAATGGTTGGGTAACGTGAATGGAACTTCAACGTGTGGTTCTAAAGATGGACACAGTTTGCAGGAATGCAGGGTTTCCATGACACAAATTAACTAAAAATGAGGCATTGGGAAAGGCAGTGCTTATGCTTTTTATCTGCGAGACAGACCCGAGGCATGGTGGCTGTTTAGGACAACCTAATTTTTCATACATGAAAGCAGGTTTTTCAGATTTCTAAGGCTTTCCGCTGAATGGCAGTGGTAATACAAAGACTAGGGGAGGACACAAAGTAAAAGGCTGGGATTTTACACTGAGCTTCTTGTCAATGGGATTCAGAATCCCATCCTCCACTCAAAAGCCAGGCAGTCTTTTTTTTTATCTCTCCTTTTTGGAAGCCTGCACTTTGTGAGAACTCAATTTATAGTCCTATTAATGCCCAATTTCTCAGGTTAAGGAGACAACAGGCCACTGTTTGCAAATGGCCTTTCTGGACAAAGACAAGGTTTCTTAGTCAAATAGCCATTCTTGTCCCTCGAATGAAGTGTGTTTTACTTAGTAATTCCTGTTGCTTTTTCACATGGAAGCGGGGCCTGGCCTATTGTATGCGCCCATGAAAGGAGCCACGAGGTTAAGTGATGATCTTATAGCTGACTGATTATGCAGTGTGTCCTGCTGGGATCCAAAATCAGTTTATAGCTTACTAATTTGTTTATGAGGCTGCATTAATGATCTCACAATTTACATTTTTATAAGACGTGCAGAAAGAAGCATAGAGAAATATATTGATCAGTTTTAGAGGTAAATTACTTCTCCTTAAATCTGCCACTCTAAATGTCCAAGGGTTAAATAACCTTTATATTCTAAGACCTTGGTGTTCAAAGTATATGGACACAATGAGAGCTCCACGGTATACATGTCCTGTAGAAACATTTATCTGTCTTTTAGTCAAACAGACTTCTTGGCTGGGGCCTTATTGAGGTTATATGTCTTTTCTTTTTAAAGACATTTTAAAGAGCTGCTACATTTGAAGATTATTTATTGGTTGGTGCAGTTCTGGGGTTAATTAAAGCTGAACAGCTGCACAGCTTGCATACAAAACCCGTGGATGCTGCAGTAACACACAGGAAGATATTATTTCAGACTGGATAAATTGCTTTCTTATGTAAAAGCAGCTGCTGCTTAATACTGAGCCACGCAATCCAAGAATGTCACAAAATGTAGCCATTTATTCAATTCACTTTGGCATGCTGTGATTTCATTGAGTTGGCTTTATACATGTTTTATAAATAATCATTTGACATACACCATTCATTAATTTAAAGGGTACATACAGGCCTTTTTATTTGATTGTGTTACATGTTCCCATGTGTTGCTACAACTGTTTAAGTAAAGTGTGTGTGTATTATTTATTTATTTATTTATTTATTTATTTATTTTTTACATTTTGACCACTTTTTTAAACCTTTAAATTGCATTTCCTGCTTCAAGATGGCTTCACATGTACCCGCATGGACCTCTCAGAACTACATTTCCCATCATCCTCCTGCTCACATATGTAACTGAGATGGATTTACCAGTGGGAGGGAAATGTAGTTCTGAGAGGTCCATGTGGGTACATGTGTAGTCATCTTGAGGCAGGGAATGCAATTTAAAAGTTTACAAAAGTGGTCAAAATGCAAAAGAAAAAATTAAATACACACACCATACGTAAACAGTTGTAGCAACACATGGGAACATGTAACACAATAAAATAAAAAGGTCCTTATGTACCCTTTAAGGTGCCATATTAAAATATGAATCCAGATGTGAAAGAATACTGAAGAGTGGAAGATACTTTCTTGGACACATTCTAAAGTAGGTAACGCCTCAGTGGTTGCTATAGTTAGTATGACAATAATGTTTTGTAAAGCATAACCTTGTGGAAATTAATGATCTTAGGGTGGATTGGCAAAATGAATTAATGACTTACAGCATTGTATTTTCTTGTTTCTGTAATCCCGTACTGTATTTTATTCCTGTCCATCTGTTTGTGGTTTTGCTTGTTTTGTCATACTGTCCATGTGCTTGAGTGTTTTTGAGGTCAGGCTTTGGAAAGAGTGGCTCACCGGAGCTGTGCAGCTGTATCCCAGTGAATGAGCGTCTCCATCAGGGTCATGTACTGCAGACATGCAGAAAGTGGCTCTCTCAGAGGGTCACACCATTCATACAGCTGCCAAGAAACCAGCAACCCCTGCTTTACCCAGCCAGTGTTGTAGAAGGCAGTATCAAACTGCCCCCTTTTCATAGTTGCACAGTATTATTGTTTCTTACAGTACATATATAGTCAATAAACTCCCATAAAACAGATTAAATGCTGACATTTTATACCATCTGCCGAACATGTAGCCTACTGCCTCGATGTACTGTAGCACTGTTTTAGGACTGACAACATGCATTGATGTCTAAACCCGGAGACAAAGGTTCAGTAAGATAACTTACTATAGGTGACAACACAGTCTTGAGTATGCCCTCGCATATAAACTTATTAGGACTGTCTCAGTATTAGTCTAGTATTTATTAATATTGATTTATATTTGTTCTAATTTAGTAAGTCTGCTTGGTAAATTGTACCATTTATCTTTAGGAAAAGTAAACAAAATATTTTAAAAAATAAATAAATAAGTGCTTGCTGCTTTATAATAAGAGTATGCCGTAGTATTTGACTTTATCGCAAATAAAGGGAGACCTGACAAACAAAGCTTTGTGTTAACAAGCTCAAGTGAAGTGCCTTGACGGGAAGTACTGTAGCCCTACAGCTGTCACAGGCAGGATTATACAGTATCAGAATTACTCATTTAGGGTGCATTGCAGATCTGTTAAGCTACTGTATGCTGCTATTTTTTTTCTAAGAACTCTGTAACAAAAGTATTTTTATTGAGAAAACAACAGGTAACTGCTGGAAGTGGATTTTGTTAACATTTGACGAAGACAGATGGAGACAGTTGCCATAGAGTGGCGTATGACTCCAGAGTTCCTGTTGTGTCTGGCAAAGACTGCTGGGCACATGAAAAGTGAAAACTTTGCGGTTGCAGGAATATGTTTTTAGTTTAAGAATTTTTGCACAAATTTTGTCTCAAGATAATGTATTCCTGGGCTACAATATCATTCTTACTTGTCACAGAATCTGCATACTCTATTTGGCAATTTTAAAGAATGTTTATGTAAATTAAATGACACAGGGTACACAGGGAGTGTAGCTTAAATACAGTGGGTTTTTTGTGCTCATTTCTGAGTGTATTATAGAAAGTGTGAATCCTTTCTGTTCCAAAGTCATTTACCTATTCAATAAGCTCTCTGAGTGGTCCAGATTTTGCCGTGACTGGATGGGGCAAAAGGCAGATTACTTCATTGATTGGCGAGAATATATGCTATTCAAATGATACAGGTTTTTTTTTTTGCTGTTTAGCCCTCTTTTGAAATGTTGATTTGGTAAAAAGAGAATTATTTTAAGGTAAAAGGAAAATGAAGTGTTTTTTAAGCTTTTCATTCTATACTGAAAATTTTGCATTACCGGTAAGCGTTTTGCTAGCTTTGATGAAGTTTAGTGAGTAATTGCTAGTAATTCGATAATGTATTCCAAACTTGATTCAGATTTTAAAAGGTTAATACATTTTTAAATACATGTTTTTTCCCATTCAAGGATTAAATGATAAACAGTACATCAAAGTGATTTCTACAGTACACTGCATAGGACATTTGAGTGGAAGGCGATCCTGTTACATTTTAGAAATGTGAATACAGTAACTTAATTTGTATACCAAACACATCCAGACAGCAGTCCTTGTAGTGCATGACATATCGTCTGAGGTGTACTGGCTGTTTGTAGCAGAAAACAAACAGTTTTGTTTTCCTAGAGCAAAGGACAGAAAATGTTAATATTTCATTTGCTATGACAGCCATAACTCAAGACACAATTTAAGCAGTATACCAAGTCCTGGGTTCTTGAACATATTCAAAGGAAACCTGACCAGGTCAGAACATCTTGGCTACAATATGTTGCAGTACCTCAAATAAGCGTTGGGTCAGATGGCCTCTTTTGAACCCCCAACACCGTGGCATTTCTTTGAAGACATACTAAGGTATAGGGGTAAGAATTAGGTTACTCTCTTGCTGCATTACAGCAATTTCCTAACCTCGTAGTATCTCAATTTGCAATTTGCACTCGCATACAGGCATGTAACAAATCTGCACAGAAACGATTTGGATTTCCTGAACAAAGTGCAGCTGTCATTGTCATGGTAGCTATTTCCCTAACAGCATTAGTTCCGCTACAGGCCCTTTTTGTCCTTTTACGAAAAAAGGCCAAAAAAACGTGAGACTGCTAAAATCTCCCTGATCCCCTTTTCCATGAGCACTGTAATCCTGTGCAGACTCGGCACAAATGGAGCTTTGAAACCAGTGGGAGCAGGCTTGTGGTGCTCTACCTTGCAACTGCTAAGTTTTCAAATGTTGAAAAATAGACTAGCAAACAAAGAAGTGTAATTATTTTTATGGAGCTCGGAGTTGGGAGGTATATGTCCGTGCCAACTTTGTACTGATTAAGTCATCAAGTGTGACTTTATGTGAAAATAAAAGGTGGGCATGCATACAATCATAGTCCATATATATTTTTTCAGACATAAAAAAAATGCATGGGTAATTTATTTTTTGTAAAAATGTAAATGGTCAGCCCTATTCGTTATGATGAAGACTTCCCTCCCGTTCATGAGAAAAGTACCACTAAAACTGTGAGCTCATTACTGTATGGATTTTGCTGGGACAGGGATACTGCAGCTCTGTTTAAATCAGTGTCAGACCTATTACTTTAAGTCCAGGCTAGTTGTGTTTTACGACCCACTCTAAGCTACAGTAAGAGTTATTTAATGAATTAAATGCTTCATGCATTCCTCATGGACAACATGTGAGGTCTTAGTTTTACATACAGGAACATCTTGTATAATATCGTGCATTAAGTGTGCCCCCCTCGATAGAATGAATAAGTGTACTTCCACCTCATTATTAATCTCTGGCTCTAATTGTTTTAAGTTCTCTCTAAAATTTGTTACAAATACTGAACATGAGTTACTCAATCTCCTATAAAATGTTGGTGTTGGGGGGGAGATTACCTTTTATGTGATTTATTATTTGGGAAGATGATTTACTGTACCAATGGAGTGCAGACCAATTATTGTAATGGAGTCTAGAAATATACTGTATAATTACCATGATACAGAGTTGATATGCATATTGTACAAATCCACCCGACAGACAGCACAGTACCGAAATAAAACAGCTTGCTTGCATGCATAGATGACCTTTTTTTGTACAGAAACCACAATAGTTCAGAATCCACTGTGCTTCGTCATTTCATTTCTGCTTCTTGTAAAGGACAACTGTTTCTGCACATATGATGGAGGAGGGCTCTAAATGTTGTGGTTTTGTCGTTTTCAGAAAATCAAGACTGTTTACATCAAGTGGTCCACGAGAGGCTCGGTGATCTGCTCCGTGTCCTGAAGGCCGTCATCAGCAAACACCAGGCGCTCAACTCAGTAGACATACTCAGAGAGGCCGGAACCGTCATTGCCAAAGTGAAAGGTGAGAGAATGTACCACAATATTAGCTTTGTGTATTGTTTACTTCTTTATTTCCTACTCTTGAGTGAAAAGTTCCGATACATTTTAGAGTCTGCTTTCTTTTAAAACAATGTTTTAGCCAAATGATGTACTGTATTCAGGTTTCTAATGCTCATTATCATTTCCTGAACACGTTTTTTTTGAATTGCTAGAAAGAGCTTATTCTTGAATGAGTCCTCTCAAAAAAGTCATACTTAGGACTTTCATACTTATGATTTATTGTCAAGGAATGTATAACTGTTGGCTGGAGATACTAGCTAGAAAAGTACTTGATGCCACGTTGCTACAGTTTTAAATATGAAAATCAGGATTAAAATGGGTGCTTGAAATCCTGATAAAGTCCTGGATTTTTAACTGGTCATGACCATTCATTGTTCAGGGTCAATTGATTACTATATCCTGGATTTCAGCACAGCGTCCTCAGTAGTGAACCCTCAAAAAAGAACCAGATATTTTGCTTACAGTAAATGCAACAATAGTTATTTATTTTTCAAATATTGAAATATTAGCCTGTATTGTCTGTCAGATCATTTCTTACTGTTCATTTTTTAACTGCTTGAGTGCCAACTGTTGGTTTGGTATTACTGCTGGTATGTATTAGTTTAATACTATGTACCATATTTGTGGTTCTGTTTTCCCATAAGCTGTCCATCCATACTGTCAGTTTGCTCAGCTGTGTTAAAGACTTTTAAAGTATTCCTTTTCCAGACATGTGCTGTTGTCCTCCTGATCTTTTCATATCCAGTGGCTGCAAAGAAAGCACTTCTCCATCCTAAATGCCATATATTCCCAGGGCTCATAGTGACTAGACAAGTGAGGTAACCATTGTAAACACTCTCAAAACCTGTCTTTAAGCAATTGAGAGCTGTGGGAGAATACCACCCAATAACTAATTTTAATTACTTTGGATATAATTTTGAATATAAAACAAAATAATGATATGAAAGCCTTACATTTTAGTTAGGTTTGCCTGAGGTAAATTAGAGAGACTTCAACGCAACATAGCAGACTGGATAACTGTACACTGAAAATGCAGTTTGGGGAAAAATATTAATTAACATTATAGACTGGAATCAGTATACCCATATTCCAGTAACATTTGTATTATACGTTATTTAACTGGTATGGTAGGGTTATCTTTCTAAATACATCAAATTGGATCTTCTGGAAAGGTAGTGGGTTACTACATTGTGGTAAGTATAAAACCTAGATGGGGAGCAACAGAAGGTCTCCCAGTTACTAACAAAAATGCATTTTGAATGTTTTCCTGTAAATAAGCTTTCATCAGTTCACAGCTCGGTATCCTAAAGATCACAAGACAATACTAATTTGAAACCCACAGCTTCTCTCCTTAGTGTTTTCAGAGGATGTTACAGTATAGGTTAAGCAATAACTGCTGATAAAGGAAGGTAAAAACAAATGTTTCCTGTCAGCATGTAAACCACAGAATGAGCCATAGCAAGAGCAGCTTGGCTGGATTTTTCCCAAAACAGACTGCTACAGATTCTGCTATTTTCACTATTATTCTACTTTTTACAATATTTTTCTACAAATAACTCCCCCAGTTTCCCAGTTTCGATGTACAAGAATATATTAAGGGGCTATATTCTTTATAGAAGTTGCATGTGGGTGATGCAAGTTGTGGCTGGGAAGTCCCTTACATTCTCCAAGGTTGTTCTAGGTTATTCTAGGTGCACAAACTTGTGACATTGAGAGGAACGGTAGTTCCTCACGCCAAGTTATCAGCGAAGCACGAGAACTACCAGACTCTCTATACAGCAAGGATAATTTACATGTAAATCAGCCAAAAGCACCATTTCCCTTTAGGTGAAATGTAGAAAAAAAAGTCGGTACCTGTCATACAGTAAGAGAAATAAGTCGCTAAAGTAAGGAAAAAATGTCCTTCTTTTTCTTCCAACGTATTTTTTTTGCCGACCCCAGGCATATGTATATTACAGGACATTTATACACGCCTATGTATATTACAGGACATCCGAGTTTAATGACAATTAACTTGCTTTGTCAACATTAAAATATACTACGGAATGCACTTATTGTGATGTCTATATCATTTATATTAAATGGTTTATTTCTGTTTTAAAATTGAACATTTGCGTGCAAAAAAAATATCTATTTTATATAAATATAAAATAAAAAAAAAAGGTTTGACATGTGTGGGATTTGAAACTATAACTTTCAGTTTGCAAGCATGCATTTACTGTCAGTGCTACATGATTAGTTGAGACAAGCAATATGTTGAAAGATGAAGTCAGCCAGCTGAGAATTCTCAGGACTTTGTTATATTTTGGAGATTTTTTGAGTCATTATTCATCTTCATCTTCATCTTCTTCATCATCATCATCATCATTATCATTCTGAGATTCTGATCTTGAGCTCTGAAAAATGTTGGTTTCCTGTCAGTGTAATGCTCATTGAGGTCCCTATTGGCGCAAGGAAGTATGGTCCCTCTCGATACTGGATGATTAGAGTAATACTGTTTGTGGTCCCCACTGGACAAAAAAGAGCATAAATTGTTCTGAGAATTACCTATGCTGAAGGATAGCCTATATATTTGGTAAAAGTAAAACATAAATCAATATTGAAGTAAATCAATACATAGACATTTATTTCTTTCTTTATCTAGCTTGATATTTATTTATTTTTCATGGTCATATGAACATAGCCATTTAATACTGTATGAAATGAAAATAAATACTCAACAGTTCTTGTTCAATTGTATATTAGTGAAGATTTTTGTAAATAAAGGTTGTCATTTTCAAATTAAAAATATATTGTAACGACCCGGACAATGTCTTTGTTGCAGGACTTGTTGTCTGTTCAGTTTGTCTCGTCTGTCTTTTATATGTTACATGTATTGTAAGGGGAACGGGTCACATCGTTATAGCATGGGAAAAGGGAATGAGTGAATGAGTGTATGTTGTTGTTTTTGGGGGTTGCAGAGCATGGATGTGATTGGTTGATGAGCCGGACAGTGACGGGAAACGACGGGAGGTTAAATAATAAGGTGGTGCATGAGCCTGGGGACTGGAGACAGTCCAGCGCTGAACTTGAATGAGAAACTGTGGGTGTGACTGAGTGAGCGTGTGAGCTGTGACCAGAGAGAATATGCAGGGAAAGTGCCAAGACTAAAAAGTAGGGTTATTATTTTGGTGCTGTGAATTCCGGCCCCTGACAGGAATTCTCTGTACTTTCAAATAAAACAAACATTTTGAGAATTCAACACCGTCTCCCTGAGTACTACTTCCTAAACATGAAAACATTACAATATACTAAATGAACAGGTCAAGCTTATTATAGTAGTTCGCAAAATCAGATGAAAGCTTTCAATACAAACAGGATAATACATAATTATTATTTAGCTTGGCTTGTGTATTTCACGCACAGTAAAACCAGATCGAACTTGCATCAAAAACACAAGCCAAGTTAGAAGAAATAATTGGGGCAACCTTGGCCCCCATCGGTTTTACAGGTGTGCCTATTTGCTATAAATGGCTGGGCATTTTAGATAACTTGCCATTTTTTCACATTTCCAATTTGTTTTTGTTTTAGATTAGACATGCATTAAGACTTGCAAGTTGTTTTGCCATGTGTTAGAAATCAGATCTCTGGAGCAAGGTAATTTGCTTGGCCTCGGTGTAGGAATTTGAAAATGTACCTTACCCTAGAGCAGTTTACATTCCAGGCTAGTGGGATTGAGCCATGCATTTTGGCAACAGTTATATATCAGTGCCTATTTATTCACTAAATTCACAGACTTCATGACCCTCTAGGATCTTTGGCATTCCTCTAGCTTCATTATAACTTGTATTGCATTTTATATTAACGCTCATTTATATACAATTCAGTGTACTGTTAACAAAATAGATAAGATTGGAGTGTTTTTTTGGAATGGTTTTAATTAACATTGAAACACCTGGAGTCAATCTAAATTACAGTTTTACTGACCTTGGTCGACTTTAAACTACAGTTTCCAGATGTGGACGTACAGTACCTGCAATTAGTTAATGATATCCGTAACTGGCCTTGAATCGCTGATTAACAAGTTCTAACTAAGTAACAGAAATTCAAGGCCAGCTACAGATATAATGGTTTTTTAGCATTGTGTAGGAGTCCTGTGACTATATTTTATTTAAAGTAAACTACTTATGACAGTTTTGAATGCTGAAATATTTTTGCAATACAGGAATCAACTTTAACTAGTCAAATTGAATGTGATATTTGGGATCTCATTGTGTGTTCTGTTTATTAATTGTGCATGTGATTCTTCAGACTGCTCATAAAATGAGTATTAAATTAAGCTGGGTTTTTTGTATTATTATTGCAAGGGTAGCGGTGAGCAGCACCTGTTGACAGACACTGAGATCAAGACTTGACAGTGTTGTAGCAATAATGCTTGATCCATTAATATCCATTTCACAAGGGGTCTAATGCTTGTTCATCTTTCCTACAACATGTTGTACAGTTCAGTACAGTGCAGTGATGACACGTCAATGTTGCTAAGGGATGGGCATTGGTAGGAGCGTCCCTTGAGAACGCTTGCAGACACTTCACTATTTATAGATAGAGGTTGGATAATCTTGTTTCAATATTCCTGGATTACAGGGCAGCAAACAAACATCATGCAACACTGACAACAAAACTTTGAATTTGCAGCATGAAGATATGAGTATTTGTAATGCTTTGAAAGGCTACTGGTGCATTACACTGTAAACTAGAATAATCCCCTTCGATTAATGGCCTGTAGCCATTTTACATACATGCACATAAAGAGATTTGTCTGCTGCAGTAGGCTAGTGGTTCTCAACCCACGAGTTTAAACCACACAGCCAGTTATGTGACTGCAGTTGCAAAAGCTGAAATTTGTCTGTATTTCTTTGTACAATAAAATGTATTGAACTCTCCTGTGGCCTTTTTTTTCTCTCTTCAAATTGACTGTTTTGTGAAATATGGCACTTAGGTCCTGGGCTACATTATAATATTAATTTTAGGGCTGTCAAGTGATTAAAAAAATATATATATATATCGCAATTAATCTTGAGATTTAAAAAATGTGTCTTGGTTAAACTTGGTTTATTTAATTGATACAATTACTGCATCAATCTCATTTAAGTCTGTATTATTATTATTATTATTATTATTATTATTATTATTATTATTATTATTATTATTATTATCATTCAAAAAAAACAACCAAACATAAAAACTCTGTTTTCCTATTTCTGGATTGTCTTTATAGTTTTATATTAACTGCTAAATCACAATGGAGTCAGTTTATTACTCACCTTACATTTACAATTATCAGTTTCCTTTACTCATAAACATGTTTCTCATTGCTGTTTAATTTAATTCTCTTTTATTAATAACTTGAAATTGCCTAAATAAAACAAAACATTCACTGAGTAACGGTTATATCCTCCATAACTGTAAGTAGTATCATTTAAAAATAAATGTGGTTATTGAAATAAAACAAAGCTACAGTGTTAACGGGTCTGCAGTTGATAGCTATCCCAACAGCAGGTTCTAGTATCGTACTTGGCTTGATTCATGGGTTTGCTGTGATCTTAAATTTCTAAAAGAGTACTCTGTCGAAACGGACGGGTTTCATTTGTTGTTGTATTGTTGTTGTCTGTAACAGAAAAACTACTATGAAGTGTATTTTGAGAAGTGAAAGCATGTTTATTACATAGGTTGGACAGCACTTCTGTGATACTGGAACTCACTTTGACAGTAGATACAAGTAACTCTCTTTCTATCAATTTTATTACGTCTTAGATTCATAATTTAATCTTCCCACTGTTTCAACTTAAAGTAATATCAATAATCAAGGAGGGGACTATTTTTATGTCTTTGAGCTCCTTGTCATGGCTTGGACTCATCAAGGAGGTGTTACATTTACAGATCTTTTTTCCAGTGTGGTGCTTTTTTATAATTTTCTTTAGGTAATCTGCCATGCTGTTTTTATTTCTTTAAAACACAATGTGAGGTATTTAACTGAACACCTACATGCAGAGATGTACATTAGTAAGCTGTTTGTTTGAGCTGGCAAGAGCGTTTTTAAAAGCAATTTGTAATTATTCCTGCTGTGTTATTAAAAAACCTTATGCAACAACTATGCGATTGTATGTTGATGATGCATTTACCATATTTGGAAGTGCGAAGTTTGAGCAGAGTATTGTTGTGTGTAGACAAGATGTGAACCTCAGGATGTCCTGGGGAAGACGTCACAGCAGCAGCAGCAGCAGCAGCAGCAGTCGGCTGCAGTCATTCAAAAGGAGTGGAGGCTGTCCGATGCAATACATTCAATAAAAATAAAGGCTTTCTGATTTTAACTTGGAGGATTTTACAACTTTGACTTGGAAATGTACAACAAGCTGAAATCTGCAGGAAACCTATTTTTTTCTGTAATTTCTTTTTGAGGACTTCAAAGGGCCTAGCACAAGATGTTTTAGAGCAAGCCTTCCTGCAACAGGAAAAGTGAAGTCAAGATGAAGAAAACGATCTTGCGAGCGCCATAAACACACATTCAAACACACAAAATCCACTTCAGTTACCAGTATGGCCTGCTTACAAGTGCTTATGGTTGACAGACTTGGGGACCATGTTGCACAGTTGGTAAGTGCAGCAGTTTCTTCTCCCTAGGTATTAATGTTAGTTAGACTTTTAGACTGCAAGTGGTGAACTAGAGTTTCCTGTGACAGTGTAATACATTGACAGGAAACAATTGATTAAGTAGATTTTCATGGCTGTATGATAAGGTATTGTAAAGCTCCTTGGAAAGCTGTATGGGTGTATGTTCCTGTTCAGTAAAATATTTCCTGAAAATAAATGTATTTGTGAAATTTGATTATGCAAAAGGTTTAAACATCATCGCAGTTGCTTGGAATGTAGATTTGAAAGAAAAAAAAATGGTCTTCCTCTGCCTCAGTAAGCGTTGGACTCAAAGGAAATGAATAGCTAAACTGTATATATGCTCCTTTTAACTTAAATGATTCATTCTCAAATGTGGACTTAATCATAATTATTATTATTTCTGTATCTTTCCTTCACGGTTTTTAAAGTGTGTGGTTTTAATTTTCCATAATATCTCTTATTCTATTTCCTGAACATTTCCATTTTCTATTTATTTAAAAATAGAAAATAGCACAGTACTCACAAATTAAGAAATCTCAGCTGTTTTATAAAAGCTACACTAATTTGCTGCTACTCTATGTACATTTACTGTAGGTATAAAAGTGAAACACAGACTTGAAATGTTTTCTGTATACACTTGACTCATAAAGCTACCATATTTAGGTAGTTTATTTTACTTTTTATATCCTCATTTTGCTGACAAGGAGCAGCTTTGTTTCAGTAGAAAAGCGTCACATAATTTTTTGGTCTGCACAAAAAAACACTCCCTTTGTTTTCAGGAAGGAAAATAATGAGGACACACACTTTAGCACTGGGGTTGTTTCAAGTGTCTTCCTGTCTGATGCTGCTTCTTCTGTATTAAAACATTTCACTTGCATGTGTTTTGTTTTGTTTTCGCGCATTACAGTTTTTTTTCTTCTAGAAAGGATGTTTATTGAAGAGCATTTGATTATAGTGGATTTCTTTACGTTACTTTTTTTACCCATTAGTGTTTGGGCATTCGGCAGGAAATTGACACTTTACAAGACTGCAACCGGAGATGAAAAGTGACACCATTAACAAACCTTTGCTCATTAGGGTTTTGCTAACATTCCCATCAGTATGTTAAGTTCTTTGCACACATGTGTTGATATTAATAGTGATCTGTGCTACTCAATGCATTCTTTAGATTTGTAAAACAGTGGAGTGTTCATATCCTGTAATAAATAGCTGATAGCAGTGATTGTAAAATCTGAAGCAGGCTTCATAATAACATGATTACACCTCTTGACTGATAAGTATTTTATAGATTATGGTACATACCATACACATTCAATCAAACTGTATCCAGTATATGCTGGTGATGTTTCTGTGTTACGTTAGCTGGTTTTGTGTGTTTTTATAAGAATTTTTACAACCCAAAGGGACGTGGCTATGAGTGTTATTTTGTTTGAAAGTAAAGCTGTGTTGGTTCTCTCAGTCACATGTGGTTTATCACTCTATTACAGGTGTGAACTTCAAGGATGTGAATGAAGACAACAAACAAGAAATATTTTCATCCATTGACACGCTGGCTTTTACCTTTGGCAATGTGTAGGTACAGTTTTAAATATTAGAGGTTGCTTCCATTTATTTTTAATACAATTCTCTGCTTGTACAACTGTGAATACTACTACTGTATAGGGCAGTGGATGTGTAAACGCCATCGTTTTAAAACACCAGTACAGTATAACAGTTAAAACTAGAATACTGCTTTTAATCAATGAGAAATGCTATTGTTTTCTTAAGTTACAATACAAAGCAAATAATCAAGCAAAATAACCTACTGAAATTAACTTCAATAACCTCGACATTCATGCTCTACCTGAATCTATGTATAGTTTCATATATTGTCTGTATACTGCAGCATTCTGAGTACACATCAGTCAATATTCATACTGTAGCTGTGAAATCCTATTATAAAGATGGTGCAATAACAATGTACAGTATTATAAAGTGAAAACTGCATGAAAGTATTTTTTTCTGAATTAAGTAAAACAAATATGTTGCAAATAATCAGGTAAATCTGTATAATGATAATCATAACTTTTTAAAACACTATTTATGTGCTTTGGCAGAAAAGTTTCTCCTGTATGTTTAAAGTAATAGATAGTCTAAACCTTTTTAAATGTGCATTGTACTGCATTGTACCAGATCCCACCCCTGTCAGTGAGTCGGAATGGAAACATGCCTTCGATATGAACCAGAACAAATATAACCAAGACTCTTTTATGGTCTTTGTGGGAAATCCAGAACAGTAGATGGGCAGCAGTGTGGAGTAGTGGTTAGGGCTCTGGACTCCAGACCGGAGGGTCATGGGTTCAATCCCCAGTGGGGGACACTGCTGTTGTACCCTTGAGCAACGTACTTTACCTAAAATTGCTCCAGTAAAAAAAAAAAAACAACTGTATAAATGGGTAATTGTATGTAAAAATTAATGTGTAAAAAAATAATGTGATATCTTGTAACAATTGTAAGTCGCCCTGGATAAGGGCGTCTGCTAAGAAATAACTAATAATAATAATAAGTAGATCCAGTAGAGTGCTCCATGCTGCAACAGTATGTTTTGTGAATGGGAATATGAGGGTGTGCTTTAACATTCATCATCATTACAACTGATGTTCACCCAGGCAGTCTGGCCTCTGCAGTAATGTCAGTGTTCACACAGGCAGTCTAGCCTCTGCAGTAATGTTATGCCTCTTGTATTGTGCCTTTCAGAGTGTCTGATTTCCTTATGGGCGATGTAGACAGCGGTTCGGCATTGGGGCTTCCCCAGACTCGGAGAAGTCGGGTAACTTTTTATTTTCAGTTATTTATAATGACGGTTTGATGGTTTTTAATAAGGGGTTTCCAGGCTTCTGCACATATAATGATTTATCTTTTTACTGTCGTAGAGCACACCTTAAAATTATGAAGTACTGTACGTGATTTATTGCATGTCTAAGTTACATGGGTCTATATTAACTGAAAGGTATCTAATATAAGTGTGGTTTTATTGTGCTATAGTGATTATATTTTTTTAAATTTGATTTTATGATCAATCCTCACAGAGGTAGGATTACCATCAGTGGATAACAGTTCTGTTGTGTTACGCTTTCACTAAGCCTGTCTGAATTTATGATGAACTAATTATTACTTTGTATTTGTCTTAATCAAGCTATTGCCAGAATGCTGAACCCTTTGAAGAAAGATTAATTCAGAAATATGGGCTTTGATATGCTGTAATCTTGCCAGACAGTTACAGTAACACATTGTGATCACATTGCCTTCTAAACCTGTTTGTTTACATAGTGTCCTTTGCCTAGCCCTATCTGTTTATATATACTCAGGATCATTGTCATCTTTGGCTTCTGTCCAAAAAAAAACCAACACAGTTATTGTTTTTGAATAACGTAAGTTTTAAGTTGCACTGTTGTGTGTATAAATAAATATACTGTATTTTTTTTTTCTTTGTTTGACGTGCAAGTCTTTTGAGAACCTCTCGGTGGAGTCGGGAGGATTACTTGCTGAGAAGGATGATCTTCAGAGTAAGTGTTTCAAGTGAAAAACATACATTTATGAAATTGGGAGGCATTGATTGCCATTTTAGTTTTCAAAAGTGATTTTTAAGATTATTTTGTTTCAAAATTGGATCTTGGAAATATTAGTGTTGTATTTTGCTTTTTTTAAAAAAAAATTAGCATTTTTATTATTTTTTTTGTATATGTTCTTTAATTAAGTGTTATAATTACAGTGCTGAAATCAATGACTAAATTAAAATTGCAGTAGCTAATTTAATTATCAAAACTAAAACTCTAGTAGTTGCCCTGCTGTAGTGTGACAACTTACACTGGTATTGCCTGCTATTTATTTATTTTTAAAGCCCCATCACTTTTACTTAGCATCAACTGGCACAAGGTCAGAAGAGCTTTTCTTTGCGAGAGCTAGGCTGATCCGCGCCCATCACTCAAGTTGGCAGAATGTCGAAAGGCCATTTTTTTACCTTTTTCAATTTTGTTCAGGTCATCTTCGTGCCAAGGAAGTTGACAACATGCTACTGAAAAATGACAGTGGGATCGAGTCGGCCCTACTGTATGCCAAGGCCTGGTCCAAGTATACCAAAGATGTTCTGTCATGGGTGGAGAAGCGGCTCAGCTTGGGTGAGTGATTGCTTTGCTGTCTAATCCAATTTGCCATGAAGGATTTCAAGTTGTTGCTGGGCTTCGGCAGCATAGGCCATCGACAATGCACTTTTTAAACTGGTAATTGTGCTGTAGTGCCAATTAATACAGTTGCCTATATAGTCCCCTTTTTTATGTTTTGACTGTGTGGCCAGTCTGCTGATCTGTTGATAATATGCCTCGGATGTAACCAGACATTGCATTTCTGTTTGTGCTGTTAACCTGTCGCCAATGTATTTGCTTATGACAAACTTTGTGTTTACAGATATGGAGTGTGCAAAGAACTTTGTAAAAATGGCTGAATCGGCAAAAGCCCTTGTGGGTCAACAGGTAATCTTTTTAACAGTCAATCAAATTAAACAATCTAATACATAAGTCAATGGTATCAGACTAAAGGCAAGCCCTAGATTTTAGGGGTGATGGATCTGTCATAGTACACAGAAATTTGATTTACCAAAATCTTGGACTAGCCAGCAGTCTAATATTTATCCAAATGTTTCATTTTCATTGAATGGCCTATTAGATGCATTAAAAAACATTAATACTTGGCAAGTTTGCTTCTTAATGATCTTTGAAAGGTTATACTTCTGTATAACTATACAATTCTGAGCGGTGACGTCCTGTATAATTGGCTAATTAATTAATTGCCACAAACTGAATGGACTCATTGAGATGTTTAGAACAATACAGCATACATTTTCATTTTAGGCTACAGGCAAAGTTTGGGGAAATGCCATCAGTACATTAATGAATTAATCAGGTTTTGCAATAAGAAATTAATAATTGTTTATTTTTTTATGTATATATATATATATATAACAATAGGAACACATGCCATTCCGTGAAATCTACACCTCTGCCTTTCAAAATGACATTGAATACAGCCATCTCTTACTGCAAACAGCCACTGCTCTCCAAACAAACAAATTCATTCAGGTAAGAATGCCAAGTTAATGGGTTACTCTTCAGTTGTGTTTGTCTCTCTCCTTTACTGATATCACAGAGAAAGACTTTGGTTTCTTTTTTAGAAAATAAAAACTAAACCACCTTCATTTACTATTTCAGCCTCTTTTAGCCAGAAGGAATGAACTAGATAAACTACGCAAAGAAATCAAAGAACAATGGCAGAGGGAACAAAAGAAAATGGTTGGTTTTGCACTATGTTGTTTATTATTATTATTATTATTATTATTATTATTATTATTATTATTATTATTATTATTATTATTATTATTATTATTATGTCCCACTTTACAGTACTGTCCCCCTTTTTATTCCAATTAACAGTTAAGCATACTTAAGCAGCTAACTTCCAAACATGTTAACAGGTGGCTTTTGTGGTTTGTTAATGTATTTTTTTTAAACTACTGTTGTCCTTATGATGTCTTCAAACAAACCCATTTAACTGATATGATCGATGTGATCAATCACTGATATGAGAATAATGAATTCAATTGTGTGGGGGAGGGAGGTGTGTTTGTTGACCATTAAGAAACAATAAAATGCGTTTGTTAGTAAACTAGCCATTATCCATAACTTCAAAAAACCTCAATCAGAGATTATTAGATAAACCTTATAACATACTACATGACGTATACCAATGGTTTCCTATGGACAGGGGCAGATTTACTCTGAATTGCCTGTGTTCTCTCTCAGGCATCATTTCTGCAAGTCAACAGGGACTGCACAATAGTGGTAGACTACAGTACATGAAAGACAGAATAAAATCAGTTTTTTTCAGTAATGTACTGTAGGATTTAATACACAGAGTACTGTAAATAATGCAGTTATTAAATACAGTGCTGGAAACGCATGTATTACACACACCCACACAGACGTTCATTCTAATACCATGCGCCCAACCTAGGGCTAAAAAAAATCTGTAGAGCTAAATCAATCATTTTAGGAGAGAGACACCTTTTCTAGCCTATAATTAGCCTAAATTTTTTCAGTATTGTACTGTAGCAGGTAATAAAAAGGATGCTGCTGAAACAAATGCATTATACACACATGAAAATGTCTACTGGCTAAAAACATGAGTGTAGGGCAAAATTAATTAATTTCAGAATCCCTACACCTCTTCTACATCTCTTGTAACTCGCAACAATCTATTCTGTCAGTAAGGAGGAGCTCTTGCTGCTGAAGGGTTAATCGTCAACTGCACTTTCACTTCTATTTTCTTTAACAAAATATCCTGTTCCACAGCAAGAGGCAGATTCAGCTTTGAGAAAGGCTAGGCTTTTGTACGACCAGCGTCACGAAGAATATGGAAAAGCCAAATTCTCGACAATTCGTGCAGAGGAGGAGCAGCTGGGATTGAGTGGAGGCCTTACTAAAGATGGCAGCAAAGTGCTGGAGAAGAGGCGGCGCTTAGAGGAAGAGGCTCTTCAGAAAGTAAGACTGTTCAGCAGTGTCTGCTTGTCCAATACTGGTCAGGGGGATGTTTGCAGGGGTTTATAGAGACGTTGGTTGGCACTACCACATTCTCTGTGAACTGGTCTGAGCCCAGGTTGTAGTTCAGTCTAATTACAAACACCTGGCAATACTGTTACAAAATACCTTTGAGATATTTAGATTGTCACATTTTGTTTTAGGTGTGTATGAAGGTCATAGTGATCTTTCTCTTGTGGTGGGTGATGTATGGAAGTAACATGCTTATGTGAAGTTTTTTAATTTTAATTTTTTTCTGATTCAAGGCTGATGAAGCCAGTGAGCAATATAAAAACTGCGAAGCTGATTGCAGTGAGAAGAAAATCAATCTAGAAAATGTGAAAAGTGAAATCTTGACACAACTCCGGGAACTGGTCTTCCAGTGTGATCTTACTTTGAAAGCGGTAAGAGTTTACTTTCCAGTAGCAATGGTGCTTTGTGAAATTCAAACAATTTCAAACACAACATACATTGCAGTCAAATGAAAGGCACCCAAATCCACACAAGTTAATAGAAAAAATACAGTATTTGAAAATGCATCATTGGCTCAACTTCAGGCAGTAAAAACGTCTGAAAGAGGTCACATTAAAAATGTACTTTGCAAATTACAATCTATTTCTGTTTTTTTGTATGCATTTATTTAAACAGTTTTCCACATTTCTAACCTAGTCTGCATATTACTGATGGTGATCCATAACTGGCTCATGCCTTCATCCTGTCTTACACTACATACACTTCAAATATGTGTACTTGGTGTAATGGGTTACTTTCTTTTACAGGTAACTGTCAACTTGTTCCAGATGCAGCAGGGGCAGGTGGTTTCTCTTCCAGTGAACTACCAGTCGCTGTGTGAAAGTGCCAAGCTGTATGAACCTGGGCAGCGCTACTCTGAGTTTGTCAAGAGCCTGCCAAAGGAAGAAAGCCCGCTGGAGTCCTTCTCTTTTGAGACACAGATGTCCCAGACTGAAGGGTAAGAATGGCTGCTGGGGTAGCTTTTTACCTTGTAAAAGCACAGCTGTGTGTTGTGAGTCATACAGTGTGCAGCACAGGTTTGCGTCCTAGCTGTGTGAAGTCAGAACTCTTCGCTGGGGATTCAAGAGAGAGTGTTGCATTGGCTCTGTCGTGACTAGGGCTGGTCTTTGTCCTCCAGAGGCTGGTAGCTTGCTGGCTCTCGAAGTCCTGGTTGTAAAATAGGTCATTGGCTTGGTTGTAGGATTGGAGGACACCCACTGAACCTTCAGTTCTCCTGAGCTGTGAAGAATTGCTGCGGTGACAGACCATTCTAAATTGGGGAGAACACTGGGGGTAAAATAATTGCGCTCTCAAAAAAATACATATTTCAGTGATCACGTCAGAATGTGAAGACTGATATTTGATTTGAGATAGATGCGCATGTTGTTGGGCAGGGGTCCTGTTCAGATAAAAGGTAACAGAAAAACTAGCAGAGAGAAGTCAACGTCAGTGTTGAAACCACCAGCAGTGTTAGAAGCTTATCTTGCACATGCTGCCAAGCACCAACATTGCTGAAAGAAAAAGTAACAATCATACGTGAGCCAACAGGCCTTCCTCAGGAAATATCTGTGATGTAAGATTTTGTTTTTGCTAGTCTCTGTCTGTGCTGACATTTTTAGCCCTTGTTTAAAGTGTGTGTATTCTTTCCTTAAACTGCCTTCACGTACCTTTGGGTCTGTATTTAAACGGACATGTTTTAATAATGTATTTTTATTTCTGAACGCTTTCTACAGGCTGCAGTTTGGTAAAAGAACAATGAACAGTGCACATTCCTCACATGGAAACCTGTCGCAGATGTCGGTCACCTCTGGAGATTTTCAATCTGTCGATGACGTAGATAGTCCAGTCCACATGCGCACAGGGAAGATGGGAGAAACGAGATCCAACAGCAGTACTGACATCCAAGGTAGAGGCACCACAGAACTGACTAACACAACTTCCCAGCCTTGAACGCTTATTGTGATAAGTACTTAATGCCTGTTTTATATGGCTTGAGTACACAACAGGCCGAGGTGGTTGGTGTCATGTCTGGCTGCTTTAGACCTCCCTGAATTATACAAAACAAACACATTTACAGCATAATTGACTGGAGGGTGGACTTTAAATAGATTAGCCACAGGTCAAACCGAAAGCTTTATGGATAAAAACACTGGGTCAGATTACAGTAACAAAACATTTGATTCTGGTTAAAATGAAACACCATTTTTATAAAAAAATAAACAAAAATAAAAAGGTATACACATGGTATGTTCATATAAAAACTCCTAAATACATTATCCCAGTTACGTTTAGTGGAGTTCTTTTAACTGTAATTTTTTAGTTGACGGCATTACTCTGTTCTTGACGAATCGCTTTTATAGTGTTGGTATTTGTTGACATTTAACTCGCTTTTGTTAACTTTAACACTGGGGCTATTGAGTTTTCTATTGCTCATCATTGCTTACACAAAGCAAATAAAAGTAAATTCCATTGTAAAAAGCACAGACAGTAGTAACAGTCCCATCAGCACATTAAACCATGGCTGTTGATGCTGTCTTCATTATCCAAAATTGATTTAATTAGGTTCTTTTGTGATTGTGATTTTGTGTCAAGCCCTCCAGTACTCTCACATGTGTATTGGGACCGCCAAGTCCTTCAGGAATTAAATAGTTAAAGCGTTTGTTTATTTTATAGCCTCTCACTTGAAAGGCAATCTTCTCGTTTGATGTTTCTAATGAGGTAATTACCAAGGACATTGTTTATTAGGTTTGGGCCTAATGTAACAATTTGTGGATTGCAGTCCTGACTAAAAACACAGCATTTTTAAAAGAACAAACCTTTTGTTTTAAATGTTGGGTCCACGTTTTTTTAAAATCTTTACAGTATATGTTTTCCTTTTAAAATAAACAAAAACAAGCTTCTGTATTAGATTGAATTTGGACATCTTTCCCAAGAATGTTTAATTCCATTAAGTACATAATCCTATTGCTCATTCAAGCTAAATGTATACAATTAGTTTGTTTGCTTCAACCATTTGTGTAATAATTTATATTTTATAAAGAAAATGTTATTTATACCTTGTACTACCTAGGTTATTAAACATGTGTATTGTTTGTTAATAAAATTGAATGTAGAATATGTTTTAAAAAAGAAATGAATGAAACAGGCTGATTTTACAGCTCAAAAACAGTATGTTTTCTTTTCACAGTGGTGTTTTACTTGTATATATTTTGTTGTCTTTCACTAATACTAATAAATGATGTTCTTCTCCCCCTTTGACAGCACTACGGGGGCAAGGGCCTTTCCGCGCCTGGCCGACTGGCAGTCAGGGAGGAGGGATGTGCAGTGACTCAGAAAGTGCAGGTGGGAGCAGTGAGTCCAGATCCATGGACTCCCCTACCGCCAGCCCAGGTACATGATCTAACTGGGGATTAGAGTGTTTATGAACAACACCAGCTGTAGAGGAATTGCAGTCTGCAGTTAGGCCTGTGTGAATGAACACTTTGTTTTATAGTGACCACAGCAATTAATTCAGATTTAAAATTAACTGGAATATAAAGACAATGTCTATAGACTTTTAAGGTATTTGTAATAAATAGTTTACTCTGAATAATTGTCTTAAATGTGCTTTTAATGTTGATATTAAAATCCTGTGTTTTTAGCTTTTTTTTTTACTGAGTTCTTGGAGTTTTAATAGTAAGGATTACATTCATCACTAAAAATAAGAAAGAAAAGAGTGTGTATTCGAGATGCGAATCACCTGTGATCATGAGGTGAACATGTCAACTGGTCAACACCCATTTAGGGGCTGGTATAAAATGTGCCCCTCTCAAGCTTTCCTGTTCATTTTGTTGAAGACCAGTTTACAGTTAACTCTATCTCTTAGCTAAGTGCAGTTTATTTGCTTTTAAAGAAACTTAATTTAATCTACAGGAGCTTTTAAAAGAAGGCTGCCAAGAACCCCATCCACAGGCACCATGTCCTCTGCAGATGACCTTGATGAGAGAGAGCCACCTTCTCCTTCAGACAATGGTGAGACGTTTGCTTTTTTTACATTGTTTAGGTGCAAAAATGTTTGAGTTTTTCATTGCCCTGTTGGGTTTATTGATCCCTAGACTTCCAAGGCAAGCAAGACGTTGGCAAACGTTACGTCTAGTGCCTTTATCAGTCTTCCAACATTGGCAATGCTGTAGACCAGGCAAGACACTGTATTTACTTTATTGTATTGCTTTAGGTATAAACGAAATTACATGTGAAATGGCAAGCTCCCCAGGACCCTTCAGGAATGCGCTCTTGTCCAAGGCCGCACAAACCCACAGACTCAGAAAGCTGAGAGCTCCTTCAAAATGCAGGGAGTGTGACAGCCTGGTGGTATTTCAGGGTGCAGAGTGTGAGGAGGTAAGACATTTTTGTTAAGCATATTTAAAATGAAGCCGTTTTCTATGTGATGTTTCTCTGCGCTTATAAAACCATTCAGATGTGCCACATGTGAACTAGGTTACTTAGTTACAGAGACTTTAAAGCCATCCAAAACATTTTAAAAAGACTAATTCAACATTAGAGTATTGGACAAAACTATTTTTAAATCTAGTAAGAGGCAGGAGAATGAAACCATGGATTAGTGGTTGTGGCAGTACATTTAAAACATCATTGTTTCTGTTCTCTGTTACAGTGTTCGCTCGCTTGTCACAAGAAATGCTTGGAGACCTTAGCTATTCAGTGCGGCCACAAGAAACTGCATGGTCGTCTCCATCTGTTTGGGGTTGATTTTACTCTTGCTGCCAAAAATAACCCAGATGGAATACCTTTTATAATCAAAAAGTGCACCTCTGAAATTGAAAACAGGGCTCTCAACATAAAGGTAAGCTCATTTTCATCAGATTGAAACGGCTTCTTCAATTCTGACTTTAACAGCTTAATATTCCTTTAAATGAATAAAACGAATTAGTTTGCTTAGATGCACTTGCAGTATTGTTTTATGCTGTTTCTTTTGGTGGTGGTCACAAATGTGTTTGAATGCCTATAACCTGATTTATATTATTATTTCTCTGCAGGGTATTTATCGGGTAAACGGAGCTAAATCAAGGGTTGAGAAGCTTTGCCAGGCATTTGAAAACGGGAAGGACTTGGTGGAGCTTTCTGATCTATATCCACATGACATCAGCAATGTGCTAAAACTGTACCTGCGACAGGTGTGTACATATGCTTGTTGTTGGGGATATTGAAAGAATCAGAGGTCAGAATGGGTATAACATATTTGCATTGGAGGGAGAACTCATTTATTAGATAGTAGATTTAGTAATTTACTGACCTGGAAAAAAAAGATCTTGGACAGGTGTACAGGCTTTTACACCATGTTGATTTTTGGATACACTTGACTTCAATTTCAAGTGCAATGCCTTTGTATCTAAGAACTTTTTTTTCCCCCACTGCAGCTCCCAGAGCCACTGATTTTGTTTCGTCATTATAATGAATTTATTGGCCTGGCCAAAGAGAGTCAGCAGGTCAACACTGAGGAAGTAGATGGGCGAATGAACAGCCCAGGCACAGAGAAGCCTCACCTGAGCATTGAGTTGAACCGAATTATCTTCAAAATTCGAGACATGTTGAGGCAGCTGCCCCGGTCCCACTACAGCACTCTGCAGTACCTCATAAGACACCTGTGCAGGTGAGAGATCCCATTCACACAGGTCTTAGTCTTTCTAATGGGTCAGCTAAAACTGCCCTGTAGTGTGTGTGTGTTTACACAACAAAGAGATCAATTATCCATCACAAAAAATGTAAGGAGTACATGCATCACAAAGTATCTTAACTTACTAGATGATGCTGAGTATATCTTAAGAAGGATTGAGACCCCTAATACAGTATATTGTACTAAATAAAATGTGTGTTATTAAATAAGATTGTGTTGGGAATAAAGGTACAAGCTTTAATATATATATATATATATATATATATATATATATATATATATATATATATATATATATATATAAAATATAATATGGGTGTGTTTTACAGAGTGGCAGAAAAACAGGAAGAAAACAAAATGACAGCCAGCAATCTGGGAATCATTTTTGGGCCCACATTAATCAAGCCAAGGCAGACAGATGCTGAGGTTTCTCTCTCGTCCCTTGTGGATTACCCCTATCAGGCTCGGATTGTGGAGCTGCTCATTTTGCACTATGGAAAAATCTTCGATCTCTCTTTAAGCCCTTTGTCAGCCATACCTCTGGCTGGAGAGAGCTCAACATTTGAGCTGAAAGGAACGAACTTCTCAGCAGAGGACAAAGAACAACATCTAAAGAGGCACTCTAAATCATTAGTGGACATCAAAGAAGTAAGTGTGTGCGTCACTCCAGTATACTGTTGTGATTTAGAATTACTTGATTTTCTGTTGTTAAATCAATGGAGATTAGAATTACATTTTTTTGTTCTCCCTGTTTTATTGCAGCAGAGCTCTAAAGTATATAAAAGGCATTCTTCTATAATTCCATCTACTCATTTGATGGATGAAGTAAAGGATGTAAAACACAAACCAGGTGCAAGAGATTCTTCTGCTGGTTAGTATTGTGACTGTTGAGTAAGGTTATTGCACATCAGCATCCACACACCACACTGTGTCATTTTTACATACTACCTCATTATCAGAAGTGAATTCTCGACTCCACTTATCCATGGAGTTACAATAAAATTGCAAACATTTGATATTGTACTGTCCTAGTACATCACCTTTCCTCATCCAGCATTTTACTCCACAGCTTCTGGCAGTGATTCAAATGGCTTTTCACTTATATTTGCCCCCCCGAAACAGTTGATAAAGATACCAAGTTCCTCTTATCATTATAAATGGTCCCCCAGCATACATTCTGCTGTATGGGAACCTTTTTTTCTTGATATGGTTGTTCAGTTATACATAGTTATACAACTCTTCATAACACGATAACACAAGTTGAATCAAGTGGAATGGGTTCCTTGATGTGGTGAAACACATACATACATGTGGTGAAACATATACATACATGACATCTTGACATTGAGAAAGCAGCAACATTTAAATCACAAGCTTATTGTGCAAATGACACAGAGGAAACACATGCTAAGTTCAGATTGACTCAATGATCAAACTCATTTCATTAAAAAAGTGTGTGTGGTTTTTAAGGCAATATTTCACTTTGCTAACATTTTTTTTTTATTTTCCTTGCAGCTATGTTTGAGATTTCTGAGAAATTCCCATCAGAGCCCAGTCTTCAAGAGGGGCAGAAATCAGCTTTTTGCAAATCGAATCACAGTGTAGCCAAAGTTCAAATGAGACCTCCACGATCAAAACTAGCTTTTCGACCGATTAGCATGCCAGGTGAAAGACTATTAAACCCTTCCCGTCTAAATGAGAAGAATTCCAGAAATGTAAATGAGCGAGACAGGAGCCCCGCGATTGAGAAAACTTTAGACACAACAAAGACATATTCTACATGCTGCCGGAGTTCTTACTATGACACTCAGTCCTTAAGGAGAACATGGGACAAGCAGTACAAACATTATAATATCACACCCAGGACTGCTATGATTATGGCAAACGTACCCCTGGAAAGTCAGCAAAATGACACTCTGTCTGCCTCTTCACTAGCAAGCTACAATCTTGGGAGCACTTCTGGGAATACTATGCGCTCCAATAAGCCATACACTGCAGCCTTTAGGCCAGTACAGACAGCAAAAAAAGAGGCTAGTTCTTTTGATGGCCATCCTGCTTCCTCTTGCTTCAGAGCACCAAGAACCTTGCAGCCTCCTCCAGGGACTTTCTACAAACCTCCTTCTATCAACAGAGAAAAACAAGCTGCAGATTTAGTGCCAAAAACATATGCTGCAGCCACAAGTAACTCTGAGACTGGGCAGGGTGACACTGTGAAAAACCCAAACGACTGTGACGCCACATCCAGTGTTTCATCTGCCCAGCTGCCCTCTCCCAATTCCAGCCCTGAAGATCTGAGCCAAAGTGATGTCAGGCCGGTTTATCAAAGACTGCGGCCCAGGCGCCTGCAAGAGTTAGAAAATAGGGAAGCACATTTTGTCTAACTGTTAATCAAATACATTTTTTTGCAAATACATTTTTACATGAATGCATTTTTGTGCCATATTGTATATGAAATGGACTACTTTTATTATTTCTTGGAGAAAGTTTGCAAAAGAACTGTGAACATTTAGCAGTGGGAAGTGTTAAATCTATAATATATTCCTTGATGTCTTTTGAGTTCTGTTATACAGCAGTTGGTGCTGTTTGGAGCAATAGCAGCTCCTGATTTTAAAGCAGGGCGCACTTAATTTAGAAAGCTGTGTATTTATTAGTTATTTAACACTTAGCTGTTTTTCTACCTGAAAAATGTTTTTACGTAATTTCATAACTATTTTCTTCTTTTTCATTGCAAACTGTAAATTGTACATTATAAATAACATTGTAAAGGACACATTTAATTTTGTAAAGTTATATAACCTTTTTTAAAATACTTTTAGCAAGACTTGGCAAGTTGAGCTTTTGAGCTTGTCTTTATTTTAAAGCTGTGCAATTGATCTTTCACTTTAATACATTAAAGGTAATACTGGACAAAACTCCACCAGAACAGAATTGTTGTATAAAAGTTTTTGTATGTTTTCATGCCAATGTTTGTTAAATTTGTTATAACTGTGTATGTATTGTCACTTTATCTTTATAACCAATATGATGCACTTGCAGGGCCCGATTCATAATAAGCAGCCTTAAGGCCGTTACACACCAGACGCAGTCCGATTTATCATCGGGCGACCAGATACTTCGAAGTGACATGACCATACACACCCGAAGCAACACAGACGTGATGCCACAGATTGGAAAACTGCCAGAGCTATAAAACTATTACAAATTGCTATTGACAAATCTGTATGATTAAGACTGGTACATATTCATCAACATGTGGAAATCATGTCTTTTCTGACGGTATTTCAAGATGTATGGCAGTAAATCCTACAAACCAGGCATATCCAGTTCCTTCGACTCCCATATATTATATTTCATCTCTATCTTTATAATTGCGGTGGTCTTTGTCATAAAGCTCTGGGTATTCTTCCACAGCAAGTATTATTTTCTCTCTGTCATTTTGGATACTGCTTCACCCTGCTGGACCACGTGCATGAAGCTGTTCTCTGATTGCTTAATTCCCTAGCTGTCACGAGAAGAAAACGCAAAAAATAGGATTCAATCCTATTTATTTCATGTTGCCCCCGCGTCGCCTGTCATGTGAAAGATACTTATCAAAAGTCATTTTGTCGCATCGTGTCTGGTGTGTAGGAGCCCTTAGTCTAGTCTTCAGTTTTAGTCTAGTCATAAGAGTTACATATTAAGACACCCATAACTGCCATATTCAATAGGTTTAAGAAAATGTAGCAGTAATGTTTATTATAATGTTGATAATTATGAAATTCAGACTATGATGGATAATCTGCTTTTAATGTAAAAGAAACAGGGTCTTCTAATATATGTATTTGCTTCTTAGTTGCCATAAGCATAAGTCTCTATATAAGTATATAATATTTTAACTAAGCCTTAGTAAGTGCATCACACAGTTTATGTGAACTCTTTATGTATGAAATGTTGGTTATATTTATAAAACCTAAATGAGTTCATGTTGCTGTATTGAATATATTAACTTGTCTGCTTATTTCAAACCATTCCTGAGAAAGTTTCACTTCTTTAGTATAGATGCCAGCTCACAAACATTAAAAAGGTCAGTATTATCACTTGTTATGTAATGATTTAAAGGTAATGTTTATCAGCTGGTGAGTTTGAATACAATTTAGAATGTGTTTTTTTTTAAATGTTTTGGGTGTTGGAGGTCACTTTAATATTGGCTTTAAAAAGCACCCACACATTCATGTGGTTGTATTGGTAAGACCACAAAAACAAGTGGAAAGCGGTTTCCTATGTTATCTTAGGAAGAATTCAAGGGGCAGGGTTTACATGGGCATTACTCCAGTAACTTATTACAGCACAGTATGAGATGATGATCACATGCAAAACTGAAAAAAACAAATAACAAAAAAAGAGTAGGTCTCTGGCAGATCTGAGACTGCATTATTAACCAGAATGGAATGTCCTTGATAGAGCATTTAAAAAGGTTTAAGAGAAACTTGCTATGTCAGGCTCACTTTGTGTATCATGTGTATCAAAAGGCTATCAGAATGTGATGTCTGAAACAGAAAAGAGATATACAAAGTAACACAAGGAATAAATGGGATATTTCATTCCAAGTTGTTCTTTAAACCGGATTCATTTTATTTCAAGCAACATGTATCACATCGCATTAGAGTATTATTATTATTATTATTATTATTATTATTATTATTATTATTATTATTATTATTACACATTCATTTTTACATGGCTTTTGGTTTTATAAATTGTTGTGGAAACATTAAAAAAACAAAGAATACACTCGGACCTTGTATGGTCAATATTTATTTACAGAGGAATGCACTCCCACCATCAGTGCCAGGTATTGTTCATAGAAGATGGTTGGTATTAATGCATGATCGTAATTATCATTTTCCATGACAATCCCAATCAATAGACAGACATTAGAGAATATGTTTTGTTGTAATAATAGTAATAATTACGTTTAATTTTAAAGCTCATTAGCATCGGTTAATATACTCTGAGTCGCATATTGTACTTGAAAATAGGTTATGGTTTAAAAAAAAAAAAAAAAAAAAAGTTAACTATGACCTGTTCAGATTCAGACTCTAGCTGATTCATTAATTGATCAAGATGCACACCAGATGTAAAATGCAGTGTGCCATACTCTCTGAACACATACTATGTCCAGTTCATTTACATTGACACTATTATTATTTATAAACGTATCAGATTTGTGAAGTGATTATGAATCTGCAGCGGCAAGGCCTTTACAGCTTCCTATCTTAATTAATTTTGACAGCTTTACACACGACATGCATTATTTAATAAGGATACACTTCTCGAGATCTGATTTAAGGAAAGGGAAATCTAGCAATATAGATTTTTGTTTTTGTTTTAAAGAACTCAAACATGGCCACTGAATATTGCTTATGTTTAACATTTACCGTTTTATCATGTTGAGGTTTTCTAAAACAAGATGGATGAATGTGTTGTTGTTTGAAAGAGGTTGTTCATGTTGTTGAAGGGGATTAAAGCAAGCTGATTACAGGTTTTAGCCGGTGTAGTTGGAGCAGGCAGCTGTGGCACTGATATGCTGCCCTTGGACGACTGTGTCAAATCTCAGGCCAAACTATATTTTACTCCTAAATGTTGTTCAACTTTGACAGTTCCATTCTGAGGTAAGTTTATTTTTTCTATTTTATTTATTATTTTAAAAAAAAAAATGACGCAGGAGATGCTTATTTGAAGTTTAGACTGTATTAGGTTCATAATCCCATGTTGACTTGTCCTGGATTTCCACCAAAGGTCTTACGAGTATATAGTGCATTAAGAGTTCTCTACTCTTGTTGTACACTACATAATGTATTTTTTATGAGTTTACATTCTTCGAATAGTACTGCCAAAAAGATTGTGCTTTTATCTGAGCTTGCATGATGCAGGAGAATAATCATTCTTTGTATCCTTATGTAGATGAATGCACGTTCTTACTTTTGGAGCTTGAACCACATCTGATGGTTTATTCTTAATAAAATCTTATGTTGTGGTATACAAAAGACTATGCACAGCTCAAAGAGAACACAGCACAACATGTTTTCCTCTCTCTCTCTCTCTCTCTCTCTCTCTCTCTCTCTCTCTCTCTCTCTCTCTCTCTCTCTCTCTCTCTCTCTCTCTCTCTCTCTCTATATATATATATATATATATATATATTCGCTCCAGAAAAAACTTTTTGTATATTTAAAATAGAACCAGGTAGCTCTTCTGAGACATGATTAAGCAGAGAAGGGCTTCGCTTCATACGTGTAAGAAATAATCCAATTATAAAGATTAATGCTAAACTGATATCGCTTGTCCGAATTAACACATGCCTCGTGTGTAGCTGCTGGAGTTCTTTTCATTGACGATATCCATTTTAGCTGTGTGCACGAACATGAATCCTGGATGGTGATTTTGGACCGATTTTGTTTTTTGTAAAAAAAAAATGGATGTTGGTCCACTGTAAAGTGAACAGGTTAGTGACATTTCATGTCACCTGTTTTTTTTTTCTGCTTTCAGGTTTATGACCTGCTTGTTACCCTAATCTGGGGAAGAGCGGGGGAGACATGGGGACCAGCAGTCAGATCTGTCTGCTGCTGTGGAAAAACTGGACTCTGAGAAAAAGACAAAAGGTATGTAACTAATGTAAAACAACATATAGTTTGTCGCCTTTCACACAGGAGTAGAGGCTTCCAATTTTCCATTGCAAGCCTGGCAGGGTTCTAAAAACATTATTCCAGAGCTAGAAAACAGAAGGTCGACACTCTTAAGGATCAACACAATGCTACTCAGTCTGTTTGACAGCACACAATCAGTGGTGGACATGTTTAAACCCTATAAACAGTTTATACACAATGCTTCTCACTTGTGGATCCAAATGAGTTTAGACTGGAACAGGCTAAGTGCAGTGGCCCTACGATTTACCCCATTGTTAAAGTTCAGCCACCCATCCAGTTTTAGGTCTAGGGAGCATTACAGAACATATTTTATACATACCGCTTTGTCGATTTCCCATGTACTTAACGGCATACTGATAAAAAAAAATAACTGCATGTTGAGCATTCCACAGTGTGCAAATGAAAGATTGTATCTGATAACATAAAAAAAGCAGGTCATTTGACTTGATATCCTGTGTGGATTTTCTCTCGAATTTTATTTCTTTTCTTGGCAGCTTCGGTTTATTGTAGAGCTTTTATGGCCATTGGCCCTGTTTATTGTCTTGGTTTGGCTGAGAAAGGCGAACCCGCTATATCAGCAACATGAATGTAAGTATGATCATTTGGGAAGGGAAAAGTTTTTGTAACACTTAAATGGAATTTATTATTAGTTTTCTTTTCCCAGAATGTGTAATGGCACATGTAACTAAATGTACATGTGTCAATAATAGAACTTTAAGGGGATTAATTTATAAGCAATAGAACTTGATAATGTATAAAGTGATCATGACATAATGTCAGCCTTAGGTCATCCCCAGTTATACTCGCATGATATGGGACATTTCTTTATTATGTTTGTAAAATATAAAAAGCATAAATCGTTCATTATAATATGCATGTTATTAGTTTACCGAAACTCTGTGTTTTGTTATTTCTTTCCCTCCATTTTTCTTATAGGTCATTTTCCCAACAAGGCCATGCCATCTGCAGGAACCTTGCCTTGGTTACAGGGAATGTTCTGTAATGCCAACAACCCCTGCTTCCAACACACAACACGTGGAGAATCCGCTGGTGTTGTCTCGAACTACAATAACTCCATGTGAGGACATTGTTCCAATGTCTTTAAGAGAGCGAGAACACTAAGGTTTAAGAGGAGACATGAGTAAAGACTTTACTCTGTTTCCTTTTTGTAGTACTGAAGACATTGCAGCACATAGTTGTGATTTGTAAAGCTAACAATGGAGTGGAGATGGCTGCAATATCCAGGTTCTGCTGGCACTCAACCTTTTTCCATGCTTGCTCTGCAGTTGGTTTTCTACAAACGTGGGCATTGTCCATTTTTTATATTTTGTCAGTAAACCCACTGCGTTTCCTGGTAGTTGTTGCAATGCTTGGATCCCAGTGTGATCCAGGCACCATCCCTACAGTAATCAACCTCCACAAACTGCCCTCTCTCTGGGTTCTGTGTGATCTTAAGGACATCCGCATATTTTATGCTATATGATCCTGCTTAAAATCAAATCCAATACATTTTACATCCCTGTCAAGTTAGATGGTCCTCTGCACTAATAGGTATTTCTACTGTTCTTTTTCAGTTTGGCCAGGTTCTATGCCGATTCACAAGAACTGCTGTTCTCAAAGCCAGAATTCCAACAGCTAGAAAGGGTCTGGAAAGAACTGCGTGTCATGTCTGATTTCATGGACACAATCAGAACCAACCCTGCTAGAATTTCAGGTAAGATTTAAACTAACAAGCATACAATTAATGTTCGTTTACCACCTCATTGACAGCAGTTCATTGAGTTCTCTTTGGGTTATGAATATATGATTGATGTAAAGACAATTATATTTATTGGAAAATGTACTGTGCCCAACGTATGTATTTTTCTGTTTCTCAGTTTTAGGTTAAACTTTAGATTCTGATACTTTGGCAATTTCTAAGAATATTATAGTGTTGTTTTGAGTTATATTGCTAGAATATAAATTGGCAACAAAGACAATGCAGTCAATTACACTCCTATTGGGCCTTTTGACAAGGTCTGGGTTTAAAGGTCACATCATCTTCTTGGGTAAATAAAGTTTTAATTGCAAAGGTCAGTGACCTGCTCTTCAGCCCACTGGGACCAGATATCATTAGTGAAGGCTGGAACAGCAGAGTACCCTACTAACTGAAGGGCTGGCAAAGAGTTGGAGAACAGCCCTACATACAGCAGATATATGTCCAGAACCAAGCAACACATATACAGTTTAATCATGTTGTAAAACCTATAGTATCTTACTACCAAGTTGTGTACAGATAACTGACAATATGTATTAATTACTGTGGCTTTTAAGGCAACTGTGTAATATCAGAAACAGATCATTCCTAGGGGAACACTGTACACTGGAGTTATCAAAATACATGTTTCTAAAGGCAAATTCCGAATCCAGATGTAAAAATCTCATTCTCTTTTCACGTCCAGGTCGAGGGGTCAAAATTGAAGACATTCTGAAGGACGATGAAACTCTCACTGGGTTTTTGTTGAGGGACTGTAGATTCTCTGACTCTGTCGTTACTCAGCTGATTAAGGCCCAAGTGCGCATGGAACAGGTGGGTGCTGCTGTTTACGTTTTCATTGCTCATTTTGTTATTTCAGTGAAGTTCATGGATATAGTACCTGCAGCATTTCAATATATGCTGGACATGATTGTCTACTTGACTTGATCAATATACCCCACTGTTCATATCTCTATTTCCAAAAACAACATCTAAGTACAACATCTAAGTATAACACCATGTTTGTCAATTTTTTTACCTATAGGTCCGTATCAGACCATTTGTATATATCCACGTGTGCAATTAACCTGTCAAGGTTTTTTCAACAATCTGATTTGTATAGCCCATCGTGAGTAATGCTTGCAATTACATTGTAAATTCATCTTCTTGCTTGATCTGAATTGCAGTAATGCAAACAGGAAACACTGCTGACTGTATTATTATTTTAGTAGTAATTTCAGTACTGAGACTTGTTCATTCAGGACAGTAACCTGGACAACAAATTCAAAGAAGCTTCTGAATCAGATGCTGTGGTTTCTTTGATCTAAAAGTGTGTGTTTCTACGGTGTGTGAGACTTCTTGTGTGGGAAGTAAAGACATGCAGCATTGGCTGTCTTCAGAAAAAGTCATGGGATTACATCAGTTTGTGAATAGTTGATCAACATGCTTTCATATGTAAATTGATTAAAAAGGGTGCAAACCTTTCATTGACTTGGCCTTTCTTAGACTTAATTGTTACATTAAAATGCCTTTGGAAGATATATGCTAGCTAGATCATTCCTTTGACTAATCAGCGGCTTATGGCAATGATTCACAGCTATTGGTACACCTTGCCTTCTTGGTGGTAATGATGACACATTGCTAAGAGCTCACCAGCTCTTTAAAGGTAGCCATTTAAAAGATGGTTTAGTAATAAGCCTTCAATACTAAGAAGCCTGTTCAGCATGATTTGAAGCTGTGCTGTGCTGTTATTGATAGTATGCTGCTCACGTTGGGTGTGATTGCTGGAATGTGTGTGGTTTCAGCACAGCCAGGGAGCAACAGGCCTCATAACCCCATTTCCTGTTCTATTTTTAAACATGTTTGTTGTGGTGTGGATTGGTGCCAGGTTTTAGACTGAATCACAACCAGTTTGTTCACAACAATTCTAGAGGGAGGAGGTTAGGAATTTGGAAATACAATTGTAAAATCTGTTTTTATTGTTTAAAAACAAAACAAAAAATCAAAACTCTTTCAATCTTTCTGTAAACTACTGAAAGAGTAAATTACAGGAGACAGACACTACAAATCCAGAGCTCCAAGTATATAGCAGATTATTTGTGATACTTGTTATTTGTGAAAACTTCAATTTGTTTTTGTACTGAGAAATCGTGTGAGGTTAAAAGCAGTGAGTTAACCTTGTACATGTTCATGCTACAGAAAGGGTTACATTCTATATTTAAAGATAACTCAGCTACATGCACCCGACTGCTACAGCTACTCGCATAGAGTAGATAAAGGAAATGCTACATCCCTATGATACCAGAATATTAAACCATACATTCTATTCTCCTCATACAGGAAGTGAGTAAGCATGAGAATGATGGTGATCGACATAAAACAATCCCATCCTGCTGACTTTTAAATTTCTCTGCATGAGTGTTATAGAACAGCTATCTCTGTCTGCCAAATCACTTTGAAACTGGATGTTGCTGATTAGGGAATTCCATTAACCATGGAATTCATAGTTTTTAAAGTGCTTTGTAATTTTTTTTTTTGTCAGCCAACTTGAGTGAGGGAACCTTTTTTCAAAGTTGAGATGCTGTAAAGTAATGCACACTATAAATTGCTGATATGATATCTATTGTAGGTCACAGGTTAGAGCAGCAGTGAAGGATAACTAGGCTTTGTATTGACCTAGAAAAAACAATATAAGGATACCTTGAATAAAGCTAAAGCCACCTACTTTTTAAAATTGATTTCTAATGGAAAAAATAGGCCTGATACTTTAGTATAATTGATAAATTGCTAAATCCAAAATTGGTAACTATGCAACATGTAAACACCACTACTCAGTGTAACAAATTACTGGATTTTTTTCAGTGATAAAATTAGGGCAATTCGGGCACAGTTATTACCGACTGATTTGGCCCCCACCCTCCCATTTTACTTCTACTACTGGCTATTTTAAATCTGGACAACTATTGGTTACTTTCAAAACAGTTTCTAATGACGAAATTGAGAAAGTAGTCTCGAAGCTCCGTTCTACTTCATGCAGTTTAGATGCTTGGTCCTGTCTTAACTAACATAGTGAATTCCTCTTTAATTTTAGGTACGGTTCCCTCAGATTTGAAACTGGCGCAGATGAGACCTCTTCTTAAGAAACAAGATCTCTCCCCTGAGGTGTTAGGAAACTACTGTCCTATTTCCAAAATCGATTTTTGGTAAAAGTAATTGAAAAAGTTGTTGCTGACCAACTTTATAACCATCTTAGCAGTAATGATTTGCTGGAAAAAATTATTGAGAGTTTGCAATGATCTTCATATGGCTACAGACTCTGGAATGCTTTAAATTCTGGTTTTGTTAGATCTATTTGCAGCATTTGATACCATTGATCATGAGATTCTGTTAAATCAGCTGTAGTCTCATGTTGGTCTTTCTGGGAAAATTCTAGATTGGTTTGTTTCCTATCTATCTCATCGCTGCCAATTTTGCCAATTTATCTCACTGGGCAACTGTACTTCTGAAATAGGTACTGTACAGTTTGACGTTGCTCAGGGCTCTTTTTTGGGCCCTTTGTTGTTCAGTGTATACATGTTACCTCTTGGGGACATTATTAGAAAATACAATCTTGACTTTCATTTTTATGCTGATGATAATACAAATCTATGCATCATTTCCTATACAGGCAGATATGGCAACAAATACTCTTACAAGGTGTTTAACTGAGAGCCAATTATGGATGGCTACAAACTGGTTTAAAATAAACCCAGATAAAACTGAGGTTTTGTTAATTGGTTCTAAAATGGGTTTAATGAAATGTAATCCAATCAATATTATTTTTAATGGCAATTCCATTTTACCTTCCACTAGAGTGAAGAACCTGGGTGTTACCCAGGACCCAGAGTTTTCTTTTGATTTCCATATTAATTCTGTTATCAGAATAGCTTTTCATCATTTGAGAAATGTTGCTAAATTAAAACCTGTGCTGGATGTGAGGGATTCAGAGATGTTGATACATACATTTATAACTTCTCGTCTTGATTATTGCCATTCTTTGTTGGTTTACCTGCCACTAAACTCCGAAGGCTTCAGCTTGTTCAGAATGCAGCTGCCAGACTGCTTTCTCATTCTCGTCGTTCTCAACTCATTATTCCAGTGCTTAGATCCTTACATTGGTTGCCAATGTGCTACTGAATTGATTTTAAAGTTGCTGTAATAACTTATAAGGTCCTTCATGGATTAGGGCCATCCTATCTCCAGGAACTACTAACCGTATATTCCTAGTCGTTCTTTGAGATCAGAAAATGCAGGACTTTTAATTGTTCCAAAAAGTCATCTTAAAACAGTTGGAGCCGAGCTTTTTGCTGTTGTGCTCCTCGGTTGTGGAACTCTATTCCGATTACCATTAGGCAGGTTGAAACACTGGATTCTTTTAAATCTAAATTGAAAACCTACTTTTTTAATGTGCTCTTAAATAATTAGCTGGAACTGCAGTGTATTGTACACATGAGCTATTTTGTCTTGTTTTTAACTTTGTACAGCGCTCTGGGATGCCATGGTGTGAAGGGCGCTATATAAAAATACATTTGTATTGTATTCTATTGCATTGTATTATTGTAGCAAAACTGAAGGTGAAATGAAGACCAGCTCTGTCTGAATTAAAATGTATTATAAAAAAGTAGGTGGTGCCACAGTTCCACAGCTACAGCAATTGTACACATGTTTTAGTATTTAATTGTAAAGTTATTATTAATTAACCAGCCTCCCTGCTGACTTCAGGAGATCCGGGTATGATGATTAAATGATATGTGGGTAAGAAGTGTTGTACTGTAGGTATTAATAATGCAATAGAGTACATAGAAGTATAGTAATACATAACTAAAGCAACCACTTAATCCTTTTCTTAGTTGTTTATTTACTGACTGACAGCAGGAATGGCACATGCCAGAGTTGCTGTTTAATAATTACTTTGCCAGAAATGGTGATATCTGTTGTTTAGACAGGTTTGTAGAAAGTAAAGTAAAGTAAAGCGGACACCTTTAGCCTTGACTTGTGTAAGTAAACAGGTCAGATATGTTGTCTAATGATTTTAGTTTCAATGTTTTCAACAGCTTCTGTGAGACATGGAGAAGGTTTTTCCAAGATTTGAATGGACTTTTACTCTACTAGTGATTTGTGTTCCAGAGCTAAGCAACGTAGGTCTAGCCACACCAATTTTAAACTAATGAAGGCAGTGGCTGGATACGTTTACCTGAATAATTGGTTTTAACATTAAAAAAAGTATCATCTCTCATCATCTGACACAGACAGACTCAAAAGCTGTTTAAAAAAATCTATCAATCTATCTATCTATCTATCTATCTATCTATCTATCTATCTATCTATCTATCTATCTATCTATCTACTGTATGTGTGTGTTCAATAAAGAATTATATAATGTATGCCAATGATCATTCAGGAACCAAACTTGTGCTAAGTGATTTATCAGACACATAGTCACTCACGTGTTAATATGCTATACAACAAAAAAGTATGACTAACTACCTAAACTAGATTTCATACTGTACAAACAAGTTACATTTTTATGTGCAGTTGTCAAAAGCAAACATGTTTTGCAGCACTTATCTATAGTTACCCATGTGATTAAAATAATTTTCACCTACACAGTTTCCATGCTTCCAGCATTTCTGAGCGACTCTCACTCTTAATTGCACTCTGCTGTCGAACCACCCAATATTTGAAAATAAACAGAAGCAGCAGTGTTGTTCATCTTCCTGTTCTTGATCTTGGGATCTTGACCTCTTCTTAATAAAAAGGGCAGCTTTAGAAGTAATTGGTGTGTGGGATACTGGTTGGCAAAGGTTCAGTGGGCTGTATTTTCATAAGGTATTAACAGTAAATGCAAGAGATTTCTGTTCAGTTCCTGGCAATCAAATACTTTATGAATGTGGTCCTGTGTGTCTTGATTGGGATGTTTGCTTGAAAAGACTGCAAAGTAGTCAAAACTCTCTAAAGTACGGTACATGAACTAAAAACCAAGTCCTGAATATATGACCTTTGTCTCCATATTCCTAATTTTGACCCCATAGTTTAATATATGAGGCCATAGGTCTGATTTGCACAACCTAGTGCGGGGTATGTGGATTCCACAAGCATAGTATTTTATTTCAAGTCACAACAGATTCCAGTGTTCGGAAAGTACTAAAACAAGCCCTCCTTTTCTTTTCAATCTTTAGTTTGCATTCGGGGTCCCTGACTTGACCCTGAAAGACATTGCCTGCAGCCAGACCCTGCTGGAGCGCTTCATCATCTTCACCAGCCGGCGTGGTCTGCATGCAGTGCAAAACGCCATGTGCGTCCTGAGTCAGCAGAGACTGCAGAAGATTGAGGATGTTCTCTATGCAAACATTGACTTCTTCAAGCTCTTTCACATTGTGAGTACGAAGCTTTCAGTATTTTCAGCTTCCTTGTTTGTGGTGAATTGGTTATATTTGATCAGTTATTTTTAAAGGCTTAGTTTGAATTCATAAATGTATTATGTGTAAAATGTATGCATTTTTAAAATTATTTATTCATTGGCATGAAATTGTCTACATTTTTTAAATGTTTACACCCAGCTACCTGCACTTTTTTTTTGTTGAGAATTTCACCCCTGATTGTAACCTAGGATTTTTATGGTTCTTTAAAGGACCCTTTCTAATCCAAATGCTCACTATTCCTATGAATTGTTTTCTATTGAGGTTAATACCATCATTATGGCTTAATATCCTATAACTTGAGTAGCTCTTTGAGCCGCCAAAACCTTCTGCCCTTTCAACACACTTGGAAAGTTTCCTCAGCCCCTCTAAACTATCCCAATAAAGTCAAGCTTTGGAGTAACAGGAGTAGGCTGGTTCTTCCCTGCCATTCTGGGACAAGGAAAGCTTGGCCTATTTTTATAATGAGATCAGTGAAGACACACCTCTTGGATGAAGCTTTACATAAAGATTGACTAAAAGTCATGTCACTCTGAATTAGAGGTTCACATAATTACACAAATTCCTGTTTCTGATTGACAGTACCTTTTTTTTTTTTTAAATCTTGGCCTGGGAGTTCCAGTCTTTGGGAGACTATGGGTCTACGCTGACATATCATCAGCATGTTTAAAGTGTTAAACAAGTCTGATCTTTTGAGATAGCATGGAATGTCACAGGAAGGATGTCTTATTTTTGAGTTTATGTTACCACACAGTGTTTCCTGAACCTCTGTCCATTGTATTACGAGCTAGCTAGCTTGAATGTAGGTAGCAAAGTGCGTGCTTGAGGGGAAAGAAATTACTGGGAGATAAAAATAAATAAAAATAAAAACTCATCCCAAATAAAATGATGCTGAATTTCTTTCTCAGCTGTTGTATTACTTTGCAATTTGTTTAAAAATTGGAATGTGTAACAGCATCTCTATATGTGATGTGAATATCCTGACACCCCAAATCAACATTAGTTAAATAAGAAAAATACAGAATTACATATAATAAAATATGTGATCTATATTTCAATCTAATTTGCACCATTGGTGTATTGTACCATTAGTATATGAAATGTCTTATATTTTCAGCTTCCTTCAGTGTTGGATAATCACTCCTCTGGTGTGGACCTACGGTTCTGGGGCAGAGTATTTTCAAATGTTTTTGATTTATTACAGGAGGTAAGACATTAGTGGAACCGATGTGTGCAATAATAATTTAATTAAAGAATATCCCATTTACTCATGAAACATGTTGCTGATTTATCTTGAGCCAAAATACTCCAGCAGCATCCACACTTCTAAGAGCATCTACTCATAAACCTAACCCTAACTTTAAATCACAAGTTTACCCCAGACCTTTAACTTAATAATAACCTTAAAGTCCCTGTCAAATTGCAACATTTCTATTCATTCCCCCAGTGGGTTAATTTAAATTATACTAATCGTGTGGTTGTTCCAGTAGCATTTAGGACTAGTATCTGTGGTTCCATGGCTAGCATGACGCCTTTGCATTGCAACTCTTTATATAAGTTACCTGCTCAGTCGGAAACTCAAACACACACCCTTCCACACCAACAGTAAAACCATTCCTGTAATGAAAACTACAAACACTGTCATAAAATGTTACTGATCCATTGACATACTCTATCCAAATCACATTTAAAATGCATGCAGCCATACTACCATGGACTCTTGGCAATGCTGTGTTTGAAGTGGTGTCGGTAGCTCAGTTGGAGGCAATCTACCCTGTGGTCCTAACAACCAAATCCCCATAATGGTTGTAGGGGGTATTTAGCTTCTGGGGAGTTGCTATTCTTCAGATGAGATGTTAAGTGTGCATCCTGTCTACTCTCACAAGAGCCCAAGGCAAGCTTTAGAAGAACAGACGGGTAGTTAATTGCAGTGTCCTACCATATTTCAAATACAGACCTAAATGTCTGACCTGGCTAAAATGTGCTCTTTCAATTCCCCACACTGGTAGCAGGACATTTCAGAGAACAATATTCTTACGGGTCAAATACTATTATTTTTCCCTTAGCCTCTGATCATATTTGCATTGATCTTGAAAAAATATCCAACAACTCTTTTTAACCCAGACTCGATCTTTCTAGTGAAATAAGCTGTAGTGAGAGCTAGTTTGGAGGCCAGTGTATACACAACACGTCTGCCACTCTCTATCAGCTGCCTGTTGCGCTGATGAGCACTGCCATTTAATCAGAATTGAAATATACATGCCGTTGTAACCCATGTGTGCTGGAAACTAATAAAGAAGGGCAACAACGACAAAAAAAGCTGGCGTTTTACTGGTGGATATCTCCCCCCACCCCCTACTGCCCGAGTTGTGATTGGTTCATTGAGTTCATTCTTTGTTAGCATACAGTACTTGTATGTTTTGCATGAATGGACTACTGTACTAATTTTATAAATTCTTTGGAAATGCTAATTATTATTATTATTATTATTATTATTATTATTATTAATATTATTATTATTATTATAGAGCTATGTTAACAGAAACATAGTACAAAGTTCATATAGCCCTTTCCAAACATAACATCCAACTGTGGAGTAGTGGTTAGGACTCTGGACTCTTGACCGGAGGGTCGTGGGTTCAATCCCAAGTGGGGGACACTGCTGCTGTACCCTTGAGCAAGGTACTTTACCTAGATTGCTCCAGTAAAACCCAACTGTATAAATAGGTAGTTGTACGTAAAATAATGTGATATCTTGTAACAATTGTAAGTCACCCTGGATATAATAATAATAACTAACTTGAAGTCCAATCTTTGTTAAACTGATTATCTCACAAATTCAACCACGCTACCGATTTTAAACATTGAGCATAAAAATGTTTAAATGCATTTGTTGTGCTGATGGTGTGTAATTGTGAGGATTGTTTTTCGTTTTATTGTGTTTCCACAGCTAATCAAGAGAAACAGTTTTAACGATCTGCTCCAGGTCCTGTACCCACTTTTCCAAGATGGCGGCCCATCTTCCTTCACCCAGCTGATGAACTCGGTGTCTAACCTGTTCTGTGGGTACCCCGAGGGAGAAGGCTCCAGAGTGTTCTCCTTCAACTGGTATGAGGACAATAATTACAAGGCTTTCCTGGGAATCGACGGCTCCAAGAAGCAGCCCGATTACGTCTATGACAAAACAACCAGTAAGTGTTTGATAGGAGGCTGTGTGGTCCGGTGGTTAAAGAAAAGGGCTTGTAATCAGGAGGTCCCCGGTTCAAATCCCACTTCAGCCACTCACTCATTGTGTGACCCTGAGCAAGTCACTTAACCTTCTTGTGCTCCGTCTTTCGGGTGAGACGTAATTGTAAGTGACTCTGCAGCTGCTGCATAGTTCACACGCCCTAGTCTCTGTAAGTCGCCTTGGATAAAGGCGTCTGCTAAATAAACTAATATTAATATTTTACGTTCCTGTGAAAATGGACTGTTGCTTTATATTATTTTTCTCAAGTAGCACCAATCAAAGAAGACCTTATCTGGTATGTTCCGTTAAAAGTAAATAAATCGGTATCTTTCTGCAGTCTTTGCTCTTTGAAGAGCTTTGAAGCACTTTGACAAACTGTTTTGTATATTTGCTACAGTTTATAGGTGTAATCAAAAAGCATCTAACTATTAATGAGGAAAATGTATACAAAGCTTGCCAGTATAACAACTGAATATTACCAGCATGATAATGAGAAAACTGTCAATTTAAATGAATACCCTGAATTTAGAAAATGTAGAAAATTGTATTATGTACAATTAGCTTTTAAAGATGTACAATAGACTTGTAAAATACAGCAAGTAGAATACCTATATAAAAGCTGAAGTTACTTTTCTAAGTTTTAATGAGTGAAACTTCTGTCAGAGCAGTGATTGAAAGAGTACTATGTGTGATGGCGAACGCAGAGCATTACAATTTTACAATTGATTTTATAATTCATTATTTTTGGTGGAAGAACAATAGTTTTAACAAGTGTTTATTTTTTATTTTTATTTTTTTTTTAACTTCCTGCAGACCCATTCTGCAATTCACTCATCCAGAACCTAGAGTCTAACCCCATTACCAAAATAGTCTGGAATTCCATGAAGCCCCTGCTGATGGGAAAGATCCTGTATGCTCCCGACTCTCCTGCTGTGCGGCAGATATTAAAAAATGTAAGGAAACACACTTGTCAGTGTTTGGTAAAGTCATGAAAATAATGCCAAGTAGACATGGTGAGTTTTCAGAAGTTTTAACTGTGGCAAGGAGGCTCAAAATATCTCACTTGCTTCACTCCCTCTTCCATCTATTAGTCACATGTTAGCACCACTAAATATATATTTAGTCAACTAGTCACCAAGTCTAAATTAATCCTATGGAACTGCTTGCTAGATGTAGTTCAACACTAAGTAAACAGAAAGACAATCCTAAAATAACCAATTAAAATGCCTTCTACTGAAACAAAATTGAATACACTTGGATAGTTTACAGTTCTGCTGTTTTTAGAATACCTATAGCGGTAAATACCTATAGCGGTAAATACCTATAGCAGTTAACAGTTTTGAATATCAATATCTTTCTCTTAAATAGGTCTATAGTGTTCAGAGAGTATTTAAAACTACAGTGAGAAAAGAACTATAAGGAGCCTGAACATTAATCACAAATACCTTACAGCTTGATTTATTGAGCAGTTGAAAACCCCTTTTCAAAAACCGCTGTACCTGATAACCATCCCTTGTGTGTGTGTGTGTGTGTGTGTTCTCTGCATTTAATAGACAGTTCAACTACAAAAAACAACTAACACAGTTGTGGAAATAACTTTGGGAGTTTTCAACACCTTTTGTTTTGCATTTCCCCTCTGTTTTAATCTACATAGCACAGTTTTCTCAAGGAAAGACTTCATACCCATGTCTGTTCCGATATATCAAGCAAGGACAGTTGCTTATACCAGTGTAGGTCATGTAAAAATAGATGTTTATTATACATATTTAAAAATGTGAAAGTTTATTTTTGACATATCTTTTGTCTGGAGGTGCAACAGTAGTTCAAATGAAACCCTGACATGAAACGTAATTCAGCTTGAAAAATAAACACTTATTTTGAAGTGGAACCTATTTATCTTATTAGTTGTTTTGTAGTTTTTTTTTTTCCAAGGGGGTGTAGTTCACTCCTCCCTGAATCAGGAGGTCAATGCTTTATGGTGTAAGAGGGCACTAATGTATTCAAGGGGTCCCACTGTAAAACCAATAATCTGCTTCTTTTAAGATACCCTGGGAAAAGGTATTGGTTTCAGTATTGCTGTCCTTGACAAAGGTTGCCATTCACAAAGACCACAGAGATGTTTAAAATGGTCTTAAATGGAAATATCTGTCATTTGTATCCTTCCACACCGTAAAGCTAAAACCAAACTATAACCAAAATCATATTCTTCTTAACTTAATATTTGAAAAAAAACATCCACTCTATATTATGTATGATTAAGATAACAGACAATGTATGAATAAGCTGTGGTGTTGTTTAATATCTCCCACACAGGCTAACACCACCTTTGAGGAGCTGGAGAGACTGAGGAACATGGGGCTGGCCTGGGAAGAAGTGGGTCCTCAAGTGTGGAACTTCTTTGAAAGTAGTGTACAAATGAATATGATCCGAGTAAGTCATTATTTAAAATAAGCTTCCTTCCTGCTATTCTACTGCTTTTGATAGTAAGACATTGTGTTATAACTGAACACAAACTATGCTATTGAGTATTTGAGTCAAAATCTCAATTTTCCCATTTGAATATAGTTCTAGAGTTAGTTCATTTCTGTTGTATTTTCAGCTTGATGGGAAATTGCACACCATTGGTAATTGAAGGGAACCATATTATTTGTCTTCAGCCTAACCTTGAAAAAAATAAAAACTAAAGTGGACAACTATTTTACAATGTAGACCTTTTGTTTTTTAAATCTGCTGTAACAAATGCCTTTTATTTTGGCTCTTCTATTCCCAGGATACAATTAAAAACCCTACAGTGAGCGGTTTCATTGACAGACATCTTGAAGATACAGAATTTTCATCCAAAGATATTCTTAACTTTCTCTACAATGGACCCCCGAGCAGTCGACCAGAAGACATGCTGGACTTTGATTGGAGAAACATCTTTAATGTGACTGACCAGGTCATCCGCCTCTTTAACCAATACGGAGAGGTAAGGGGGTCCAGGGTAGATTCACTCCAGCTCTTGGTTCAAACTCATGCATTAGTACCTACCTTTCTCTGTAATCTTCGTTTCTAACTCTCCCTATGGGGTACCCCCACCCCCCATTATTATACATGGTCATTGTCAGAAACAGAAAAATAAATAAATATATAAATGTTATTTTGTCTGGCTACTTCAAGGTTTGTACTTATTGTTTTGCTAGAAAAACACAGGAAATTCCTGCTAGTGAGATACAAATGCCTATATTTTGGTGCTGTGATCTGTAGTGTTTACACACGCCCCATCAAAGGTCAGCAATCTGGAAACTGGAAATCGACAGCCTCAATAAATTCTCCCGTAAGGCTTTTCTGAATTGCATTTTAATTTGTTACAATGTCTACAACTGAATTGGTTTAGGTACAATTTGGTCCTGTACCTATTTTGTATATGAGTTTTTCATTCAATATATTGGTTACAGAAAGTATATTCCCTAGATAACATTATTTGCCCTAATAGGTTACTCATGGATGAATAAAGTATCAATCAATGTGACCACTCTGGTAAATCTATATGCTCACATGCTGTCAAGTCTGTTGTAGTCAATCATCATTTGAATGTATCAAGATTCCCAATTTGGCTAACCTGGGCAAATTATTAGAATCATAAATAGCAACTTTCCCATAAAGAACACAAAACTTTTTTCAGATAGATATTTTCACAGCACTGGCAGTTTAGTTAAAAGAGTTTGATATTTAGACCAATTCAAAGGTGGACAACTAGAAGTTGAAAATATAGCAACTTAGTGTTTAATGTAGAATACCTATGCGGTGTAAACTTGGAAAGCTGAATATTATTTTATTTAACTGAGTAATGTAGATAACCTTTTATTACAGTTTGAATAATCATGTATTTCACTACTTTAGATGGGAACAATCTACACCTCCAAAGCATAACCATTTTTCATTGTCTCCAGTGTCTGAATCTGGATAAGTTTGTAGGCCATTCTGACGAAGTCCAGTTGACCCACCAAGCTCTTTATCTCCTGCAAGAAAACAAGTTTTGGGCTGGAATTGTCTTCCTTGACATGTTCCCTTGGACCAACAAGCTGCCAATGCATGTGAAGTTCAAGATCCGCATGGACATTGATGTTGTGGAGCGAACCAATAAAATCAAAGACAGGTAAAAATTGGCTTGCTTTTATCCATTCAGATTCAAGCACACAAAGACAATGACAAGACCCAGAACACTCAAGTAAGCCAGAACTAAATGTTTGGGTATTCTTGAGTACTACTGTACGTAATTTCAAGCACTGACAAAAGTATGCAAGTTTAGTGAGCATAAAATGAAAGCAACAGAGTATGCTACAAACCCAAACCCCTTATACACATTAAATACAAATAACATGAGGAATATAAGTGAACCCCACCCCCACCACCAACAACCCCTTTTAAAGAATATGGCCCTAATTGGTTTTAATATAGATTATTATAAAGACATTTTCTAAATATTGTAACTCTTTTCACACACCCCTAATATTAGGAAAGCAGATGTGTTTTAGCATTTTAACAGGCAGGCACTGATCCAGGCTTCCGCCCACTCCATCTGCTTGTGCTGCGGAGTCCAGCCTGTGTGGAATCCCCCTCTGCTGTAGTGAGATGATAACAACTTTGCCATTGTCTCAGTTCCTATTGCTGTTTCCTCACCAGATACTGGGACCCTGGTCCAAGGGCTGACCCCCTGGATGACCTGCGCTACATCTGGGGAGGGTTTGCATATCTCCAGGACATGATTGAACACGGTATTATCAGGAGTCACACGAATAAGGACGTGCCCATGGGGCTCTATGTACAGCAGATGCCATATCCCTGCTATGTAGATGACCTGTAAGTGAAAAGGGAGACATTTATTGATTTGTGTTTGCATTTTTTTATAAGGTCATTCATACACTTCCATTACACTCCAATGTCAACCCTTCCACCAGTATTTCTAGACCTAAATAAAACAGTGAGAGCAAGTACCAGGGAGTTCCAGCTACTTACTGTACTGTAGCAGGGCTAAGGCCCTGGCAGTATGATAATGTGTACAAGTTAATTTTTCAAACTGTTATTCATTCCTTTATTCAAAACAGAACGACCTGATAAATAACATTATTTTACTTTAAAACATTTCTTAGTTACCCACTTAATTGCATTCTTCCAGCATAAACATATTTATTATTATTATTATTATTATTATTATTATTATTATTATTATTATTATTATACTACTACTACTACTACTACTACTACTACTACTACTAATAATAATAATAATACATTAATAGTAATTGTTATTTTTCTCAAATAACCTTCTCTTGTAGCTTCATGCTGACTCTCAACCGCTGCTTCCCAATGTTTATGGTGCTGGCCTGGATCTACTCTGTCTCTATGATCGTCAAGAGCATCGTGTTGGAGAAGGAGCTGCGCCTCAAGGAAACACTAAAGGTCATGGGCGTCTCTAATGGTGTGATCTGGTACACCTGGTTCATCGACAGCTTCCTAATGATGGCCACCAGCACCGGCATCCTGACCTTTGTCATCATGGTAGGAGCAGTACTCGTGTGATTAACGTTTGTGTGTACACAGAATAGCAAGTACTGATTCACTCTAGCAAAACAATGAGTAGAACTGGACATAAACTTGTGAACCCATAATAACAATCAGTGTGAGTTAAGAGTTTGCCTGCCGTTAGTATGTTAGTAGGCATTTTTTTTAATTAACTGAAATGTCCTGTTATTATTATAATAATAATTCAAAATATGACTTTTAAAACTGTTTAAAACTTTAAACTGTTTACCAATTGTAGTTCAATAAAGCAATACATTATCTTGTCGTCTTGTTCTCATTTCTATTACAAATCCCGACTGGCAGAAAAATACTTTATTCAGACCCTTTCCTCAGTTTCCTTAACATTGCTCTGTCTGCTTTAGGAAGGGAATGTGCTGCACTACAGCAATCCTGTCATCGTTTTCCTGTTCTTGCTGACGTTCACCGTGGCAACCATAATGCAGTGTTTCCTGATGAGTGTCTTCTTCAATAAGGCCAACCTGGCAGCGGCCTGCAGTGGCATCATCTACTTCACCCTCTACCTGCCACACATCCTCTGCTTCGCCTGGCAGGACCGCATCACCAAGAACATGAAGATACTGGTGGTGCACACCCCTTACCTGCTTATCTTTTTTATTTGATGAATGCAGTACACTACAAAAACTATCGAGGGGGGAATCTATAAGGCTATAAAAAACAGAAACGTCCCAAACAGTGCATATGCAAGTTTTTGATATTATGAATTTTGTTATCGTCATTGTTTTTCAGAGTTTGCTGTCTCCAGTGGCATTTGGCTTCGGCACAGAATATTTATCCCGCTATGAAGAGCAGGGCCTTGGGCTGCAGTGGGACAATATCAGCACCAGTCCATTAGAGGGCGATGACTTCAGTTTCTTCTGTTCCGTCAGGATGATGGTTTTTGATGCTTTTCTTTATGGCTCCCTGGCATGGTACCTTGATAATGTGTTCCCAGGTATGGTCAGTGCATTACATGTCATATAATATTTGTACATGCTAATTCCTGCTGTGTGAATGAATTTGTCCGAAGCAAAGTTGTCCAATTATTTGCCCTCAATTAAGTAAGTAAAGTGTAAAGTTAAGCCAAATAGACTTCTCAGCTCCTTCACTTTATTTTTCCTCAGGTCAGTATGGCATAGCACGGCCTTGGTATTTTCCACTCCAGCATTCATACTGGTCAGGACCCGAGCCCTCTCTGCCTGAGAAACCAGCCACCACAGAAGGTAAGTTGATGGGAATCTCTTTCCTGTAATAGCAGTTTTTTTTCAATTTCAATTGTATTTTTCTCACAGCCTTTTCCAATCATTTTAAATTTCATAGAGGAAGAGAAGAGCCAGAAGTCATCAGAGAAGTCGGTAACTGAGAACAAAACCGAGAGCAAAGAGCCAGAGAAGAAACTCTGCAAGCACAAAGAGAAGCGGGTAAAGGAAGAGAAGCTTAAGAAAGAAGCTGAGGCAGAGAAAAAGGATGCTGAAACTATTCCAGGTAACCTGGCTAAAAGCCAATAGACAACATTAACAGGTTGGTGAAGTCAGTGAATGAATGGTAAATTATTATACATATTTTTAATCAAGGTGCTTTGGATGTTAGTCCAAATTGCCTCGCTGTAGTAAAGATTGGAGCCAAAACTCTCCTGTTTTTTTTTTTTGTGCTCCTGTTCTCATTCCACGTTTTAGCAAATGAAAGAAAATGTCCTTGACTTTGAACATCAACATGCAAATTTAACTTTGGTTAATGTTTACTGTACAAGCCAGTTACGATAAAATGCATTCCTTTCCCCTGATTCAATTTGGCTTTCCGCTTATTACACCTCTTTCTCTCCCAGAATAAATAAATAGTTTTTACTACAGTCACTGTTAAACAAGCACTTTCTCTTTTTTGTTGCTTTGATAGATGCCATTTTCATTTGCTGAACCCGACAGTTGATAAGAAATGGGGACTGTAGGGACTGTTGACATGTATGCTGTTTGTTTTATTAATTTTTTTTATCCACACCAACAAAAGTGATTTTATGCAATAAGGGTGAACAAGGAATCCATCCATCTGGGTTAGCACCACACATCAGTTTGGTGGATAATAAAAAAAATCATTCAGATACAAAACAGGTCAGACTGTCTTGGTCTCTATCGGATCTCTTGTGTGCTTCACAGGTAACCCTTTCTTCGAGGCTGAGCCAGCAGGCCTGGTGGTCGGGGTGGCGGTTCAGAACCTGGTGAAGACTTTCGATGGCTGCAGCAGGCCAGCGTTGGACGGGCTGAACATAACCTTCTATGAAGGGCAGATCACTTCCTTCCTGGGACACAATGGAGCTGGAAAAACAACAACCATGTCAGTTCTCATTTTTATATTTTGACTGCATATGAAGTTGCATCATCATTTTTAGAAATATTCAAATATGGGTCTTTTCTTTTCTTTTACATTTATTTTATATGGTTTGGAGTGAGATTCTGACTGCCAAGAAAAAAAAAAAAACATTACCATTTGCATTGAGTTTCTTCTTCTTATTACAATATGGGTTGTCTAATGTGGTTTACTATTGCTCAACAGATGGACTTGCATGGCTGTGTTACTGAGAGATTGTTAAGCAGTGATAAACATGTACTCTTCGCTTCATGATAGGTGGAGCATTTTAAACAAATGCATTTACACACTCCATGACATGGGCAGTCAAAGTAAACAAACACATTGTGTTGCTTGCAGACAGGTTTAAAGGCTTGGTTCTGTTTGGGTGGTTTATCACTTTTATTTGTGAATTAATGATTACAACACAAAAACACAGAGGTCAGCACCCTGTGATAATGCACAAAACAGATGTGATAAACCGCTCCCTCCTTACATCCCTGATAAAACCACAGAAATACTTAATGATGGGGACCAGTGAAAAGTTAATTTATATGCTACGCTCCATGTGTTAAGACGTGTATGTTTCCCTGAATTTCCTTTGAATAATGTAGTTGAATGTTTTGTGTTTTAATACATTGCTGTTGCTTAGGTCAGTCCTCACTGGTTTGTACCCCCCAACCTCTGGCACTGCCATCATCAAAGGGAAGGACATCCGGACGAACATTGACACCATTCGACAATCCCTGGGCATGTGCCCACAGCACAACATCCTCTTCCACCAGTATGTGCTCGGGTTAAGAGTTAATAGACAGTGTTCTCAATTACATATGTACTGATGTGATGTAGTGATGTTTCAATAAGACATTGATAGCTGAAACAGGAACAAATAAACACTACAGTTATGTTTATGGCACTGAAAATTGTCCACTGGCATTTTAGGTGCTATCTTTTTATTATTAAATATTATTAAATACAAGACACTTAACGTAGTAATAGCATTCCTAGGCTAGAATAATACAACCTATTAATATCGCATACTGTAATATACAATGCTACATTATAGTAAAACTACTGAGTGGCCAGTTGCATAAAGCATTACATTTAGGCTTGACACACATTGCCCCCTTTCTAAGTTGGTAACCTGAATGCATTGACAACCCCCTTAAATTCAATAAACACTAAAGGGGAAAAAGCATATTAACTTTAGGTGTTTTAAGCAAGTGTCCACAGGTTATTCTTCTAAATTGCCATAGCAATTGAAAATAGATTTAGTGTTAGGTGCACTTTGTTTTATATAACAAATGTATCTGCTAAATAAAGTTTGCTGTTTTACTATTTTTCCACAGCCTAACAGTAGCTGAACACATTCTATTTTACGCCCAACTGAAAGGAAAGCCGAAGGCAGAAGCTGAGAAGGAGGTGAAGGAAATGTTAGAAGACATTGGCCTCCCTCACAAGAAAAATGAAGAGGCACAGAACCTGTCAGGTACAGTACTCAGCTCGTCATTGCAATGCTTACCACTTAGCCTTCCTCTCAGACAAAGATGAGCCCCATAAATGCAGTTCATATAGGTTTAATATCATTCAGAGCTTTAAAGAACCCTAAAGGTTTGAGAACTACATTGATTTAAGTGACACAGTAAAAAAAAAAAAAAAAAAAAAGTGATATCATTCACTTTTTGTAATATTGGTTCAGTAATTCTGTTTAGTATTTTGTAATTAATCATATCATGATGTAACTATCACTGTCACTGTTATCTGCTGTATTAATGAATTGTATTTTGTCACACTTGTACTTGCTTGAACCGAAGTCATTGTATTTATCTTGCTCTTAATTGTATTATTACTTGTACTGTGATTCTGAAATGTATTTGCTTACGATTGTAAGTCGCCCTGGATAAGGGCGTCTGCTAAGAAATAAATAATAGAAATAAATAATAATAGTGTTTGATTATCATTTTATTATTTTTGTTCACTTTTTTTTGCATTTAACAGTTTTAATGTACTGTCATTTTTCAGGTGGCATGCAGAGAAAGTTATCTGTAGCCATGGCCTTTGTTGGGGGAGCAAAGGTGGTCATTTTGGATGAACCCACTTCTGGAGTAGATCCTTATTCAAGGAGATCCATCTGGGATCTGCTGCTCAAGTACCGCTCAGGTAAAATGCATAGCTCAGCAGCTACCTCTAGTGGCAAATTAAATAAAAACATTCAGCACAAAAATAAGTGGTGGTATTTGGTAAGTACAGGGTCCTATTCTCAAAATGTTTGGGGGATTTTGTTGTTTTTAAAGCCCATGCTGATTCATTGAATGGCGCCTGCAGCTCATTAAACCTTTTTCAAACTGTTGAAAGAGGGTGTATTCATTTTTCAAAGCACTGTTAAACGTAACAAAATGTTTATAAACACCCTTCAAAAAAGTCCTTAAAAAACAGCTCTGAAGATTTGTGAATTACACCAACAATGTAGTATCAGTTTCCCACTGCTCTCACATATATTCTTGAATTAGCAAAGTATACATGAATTAATAATGTAGTTGGCCTTAGCATTCCCTCCTAAAATGTTGCAAATGACAAGTATCATTAAAACGTTTTTCACAGTGCAATATTTCCAGTCAGCTGTATGTTTGTCATGTGGAGGTTACCGCATGGGCTTGGTAATGGTTTCCATACCCTGTCCCCAGGCAGGACCATCATCCTGTCCACACACCACATGGACGAGGCGGACCTCCTTGGAGACCGGGTGGCCATCATCTCCAAGGGGAAGCTGCTCTGCTGTGGCTCCCCCCTGTTCCTCAAGAACTGCTTCGGCATCGGCTTCTACCTAACCCTGGTGCGCAGGATGAGATGCGTCAAACAAGACAAGAAGAAGGAGGTCTTTACAATGATTTATTTACAGTTTCTTCATCCGCATGTTATACCATACATAGCTTTGGATGGCATACAGTAGTAATACTAAAAAGAAATACATTTAGACAAAATGTTTCAACAAGAAGTCGTGATCGCTGTCCCTTTGTGTTACTTTATTCCACTTTCTCAGCATTATCATTTTCGCTTTCTCATTTCTCTCAACTAACTTAGAGTGAATGTTGCTGTAAACCGGATTGCTCATGCACATGCTCTACTTGTACCAAATTCAAGGAAGATTGTCAGACCCAGACCCAGACCCAAACCCACACCTTCGAACAGGAGATGGATGGTAATATGTTGTCTAATCACTGAACGCTAACTTAAACTCATAAGCTGACTTCAAAGATGCCTTGTAATACACTTTCCTGTGGCATGTTCAAAAATTGTGACAAAGGGAGAAGTTTAGATTTCATGAACATTATAACAATAAAACAGTTGGATCGTATGCTAGCCTGTCTGCACCACTCTTTTGTTGTAGGCGACATAGAGAGTATAACCAGCCTGATTCACCACCACGTTCCGGAGGGGAAGCTGATCGAGATGATTGGTCAGGAGATGACATATTTGCTGCCCAACAAAGACTTCAAGCACCGGGCCTACGCTAGCTTGTTCCGGGAGCTGGAGGAGACACTGGGTGACATGGGACTCAGCAGCTTTGGGATCTCTGATACCTCACTTGAAGAGGTAGGGGAAAAACAGAAAAAAAAAATACTTCTAGGTTTAAGGTTTTTTTTTTTAAACTTATAGTTATATACGTTTATCTTTTTCAGATTTTTCTTAAGGTTACTGCTGATGCTGAAACAGCTACAGGTGTGGGAAACCCAGGTAACCATACAACTGTGTTTAATGGATTGTGACTCCAGGCAAATAAAAACGTATTATTTCCAATTTCATCAGATGCTGTGAACCCAGCTTTGTGTGATATTATTCAAAGTGGTAATTCAACAGTTTGGTAATAAATTCACATTGAAGGGAAAGGGAACTCTAAGTGTGACAAAACTAATGTAAACAATTTACGTGCTGTCTAGAAGTTTAATGAAATAGATCAGTTGCTGCTGGTGCTCTACTAATCATTTTGGAATGATTTAGGATTTCTAATAGTGTGATGATCAAGTGTTTTCTTTAGCATGTGTGTGTGTGTTTTGATTTGTGTACTGTCTGTATGTTTTGTTAACCCAAACTGTAGAAGAGTGGATGTTGCAGCACAGGAAGTCTCGAACAAGTGTTGCAGGAGAGAACAAGGTCGCTGTTGTTAACGTTGAAGCTGCAGAAGGTGAAATAAAGCAATGCAAAGCTTTGCTGCAGAGCACTGCTACTGCTAGAGCTGCGAGCAAGAGGATCACTGATCCACACCAGGATTACAATAAACATTACAAAAAAGAGACTCCTCTGAGGCCAGATTAGGAGACTCGGGTTAAGTGCACTTATCACCCAGGATTTCCTTAAAATGACTGAGGACCTTCAGGTTAGCCATCTCTGGAGTTCCACCACATACCTGAATAATATTTTGGCTCCTGTTGTCTGAGCAAAGTCATCTTTAGCATAAGTCCATGGATTTGTTTAGTTGATCTGGCAGCCATTTTTTCTTGGGATCATTGGCGTGATGTCACTGTCTTTGCCATTGTAAAAATGTTTTTAGGTTTAGTGTAATATCCACTGGTAGTGAAAATGGCCACTTGAAGGAATACATTTTTCCAACTTCTGGATAGTCCACTTCACATGGGCAAGGGGATGATCCCTGTGATAATGGTGGCCTGGAAAATGTGAATTGTGCTTGACATCATAGCCTGCTGATTTTCTGTTTATTCTTTCATGGTAGACAGAATGATAAATAATGGGTGAACTGTATCCTGGGTCTTTACCAACACACTACAGTATCTTCCACTCATAAATACACCTGCAATGTTGTGAGCCCCCAAATAATTGTACTTAAAAATGCCATTTCTGTAGATCAGCTGGCTTCAGAGACGTCCTCGTCACCGGTGATGTTCATGGTAAACATGGCTGCACGCTCAAACAGCTTGTTAGTGTGAAAGCGGTAGTACTGCAGCACTTTTTAAGCTTGCTTTGCACAAGCATCTACAGACTATAGAGTCTTAGCAATGACTTGCCATTTCTGGGTTTTGTTGCTCCTCATTTCAGACTATGCAGTAACAGTTTTCCTTGAAGGCCATATCAGAAATGTGTTTAAAATATCACAGATACTGAATAAGCATGTTGCTTCTACAAGCGTTTGGGATTATATTGTGTTGAGGAAACAATGTTAATTGAAAAGGATAGCAGTACATGCATGCAGAAGTACAGTATTTACATAGAAACTTCCAAGTAATATAACACTTTGTTGACGGTCATATATTAACTGAATTTGTATTGACATTAAATTCAGGTGCAGAGAATGCCGAGGTGAAGCAGTCAGCTTCAGCCAATGGGCAGAGGACCCCTGAGAACTCTCCTAATGACGCGAGTGATGGGAAAGGCTCCCACCAGATCAAAGGTGCAGGACTGGTCTTTCAGCAGTTCAGAGCCCTTCTGATAAAGAGGTTGTACCATGCCACCCGCAGCCACAAGGACTTCCTTGCACAGGTAGAACCTCAGACTACTCAGGAATAAAAAATCAGGAATAGAAAACACTTGGAGGCATGTTAAAGAGTACACTAATGAACGACTGTGACAAATCATTCACTGTCTTTCAGATTGTCCTGCCTGCAAATTTTGTTCTCTTGGCTCTGATTTTTACCCTCATCATCCCTCCTTTTGGTGAATATCCCAGCCTACCTCTGCACCCATGGATGTATGGCAAGCAGTTCACTTTCTTTAGGTAAGAACACTGCTCACCCCTGTTTGGATAGAAGGAGATTCTTAGATTGTAATTGTATGATTACAATTACAATCTGCAATACATGTATGTATTTATTTATTTATTTATTTACATTTCACACTTAACTAGTCAGTCCTTTTCAGCCAAGATTTGTTTGGTTTATAATCTGAGATAATGAACACCAAGCTTTCTAGTGTGCTATATAATACTATTATTAAAGCTTTAAGACCCTCCAAAGCTGACTCAGTGGAAAACAAGAAGCAGTTCTTGCTTCAATACACAAAGATTGCCGTCTCCTTTAATAAGATACAAGACTCTTGTCCCATCTGCTTTCCCATGGTCCGCATTGAAGAACAACAAGTGCATTGACCCCCATTTACTGGTGACATTCTTCCCCAGAATGGAGCAAGGCCTTTTGCAGATTTACTGTCTTTACGATGCACTTGGTTCAGGAAGATAAGCATGTCTTTGTAAACTGTGACTAACGTGTATGAATACCTGTCTTCACAGCAACGAGCAGCCTGAAAGTGAACCAATGAAGCATTTTGGTGATGTTTTGTTAAACAAACCTGGTTTTGGAACGCGCTGCATGAAGAGTGAACCGTTAGTGTAAGTATTCATTGTTAGTAATATAGAAATACAAGTATGTTTGATGATAATATTAATAGTACTAGTGCAGTTTCAACATACAGCCACCAGGGGGTATAACATTATTATATAAAGTACGGTATTGGTGCCTTGACAAGCAATACTGTATCTGTTCAATAATTGGTGAAGCCTTTGTGTTTTTTTTTTCATCTCTAGGAAATACCCTTGCAGTAATGCCACCACTGACTGGGAGATGACATTTATCCCTCTGAATGTTACCAACCTTCTTCTGAAACAAAACTGGACTGAGACCAACCCTTCACCAGTCTGTCAGTGCAGCACCCAGGAGAAGTTGACCATGCTCCCACAATGCCCTGCAGGAGCTGGAGGGCTGTCCCCACCACAGAGACTTCAACCAACCACAGACATTGTACTAGACCTCACCAATAGGAACATATCTGATTACCTTGTAAAAACATACCCAACACTGATCAGGACAAGGTATTTTTGAGGCATGACTCTTATTGTATGTATGATATGCACACATAGGCTATTTTATATATGACTTAGTTATTTTATTTTTTTTTAAATCAAAGCTGCACATTTTGTAATATGTATATATATTTTTTCTCTTACAGTTTAAAGAGCAAATATTGGGTCAATGAGCAAAGGTATTTTTCAACTTTTCGCCTTCAACTATTTACGATTTGCATGAACTGTGACATTGTATGGAAAGCTGTTTAAAAAAAAAAATGTTTAGATTCAATAATTGTGATATAAGCTTTTAAGAATCGTTTTATTGTTAGATTGAATACAGCAATTTAGGGGTTAGATACCTCAATGGTCCAACATTTATTTTGGATTGCTAAGAGAAGACATATACACTGATAGTTTTTAATGGATGGGCTTGCCTCTTCAGGTATGGAGGGATCTCTTTTGGAGGACAGCTTCCAGTCCTTGACCTCAACACAGAGTATGTAGCCGAGGTCTTCATGCAGCTGGGACGCATGCTTAATGTTACTGGGGTGAGTAGATCTCAAATACCTTGAGCAGATGTATATACAAACAAGCAAGTTACAATCCCTCCCTTCTACAGCATTGCATTACTTTTAACAATGTACACATTTTAATAGCTGCTTATAAAAGTGTTCTGTTGTACACCATAGTGAAGGCACTTTAGACATAGTACAAGTGCAGAGAGGTGTGCTAAAGTTTAAACTTGCAAATCCAATGGGAAATGATCACTTTACATGAAACCTTTACATTGGAAGGTTAGGTTGGTCTAAAAACTAATTGTATACATTTGTTACAGGGCAACTACTCCAAGGCAGTCTTAAGGGAATTACAACCTTTCCTTAAATATATGGAAACTGAGTATAATGTGAAGGTAAGGATTGTTACTCTACCACATTTTCGCATTCATCAAGCTGACTGGCATGGCTTTATTATCCATTTTAAAGTCTGGTATTTAGTAATTGTTCCAGTTACTGATCTCTGGCGTGACCCCCTCCCCAGCCAGTGTGTGATCTAAAAGCAGTGTGGCCAGCAGTGTGGAGTAGTGGTTAGGGCTCCGGACTCTTGACCGGAGGGTCGTGGGTTCAATCCCAGGTGGGAGACACTGCTGCTGTACCCTTGAGCAAGGTACTTTACCTAGATTGCTCCAATAAAAATCCAACTGTATAAATGGGTAATTGTATGTAAAAATAATGTGATATCTTGTAACAATTGTAAGTCACCCTGGATAAGGGCATCTGCTAAGAAATAAATAATAATAATAAAAAAAACTCTCATTTTTGTGCTGCAGGTGTGGTACAGCAATAAGGGCTGGCATGCGATGGTGTCTTTCTTGAACGTAGCCAACAACGCGATTCTCAGAGCGAACTTACCGAGTGGAGCAGATCCAGCAGAGTACGGAATCACCACCATCAACCATCCTCTGAACCTGACCAAAGAGCAGCTCTCTGAGGTCACTGTGTGAGTGTCAGACTGTGCTCTGTAACATACAGTATAAATTAACAACAGATTCCAATATGGCTTACCAATGGATGCAACCCATACCGTACAGCAAAAGTGAAATAATCCAAACTTGGTTCTATTTTAATAATTTGGGGAAAATGAAAATGACAGGATGGAGACTAGTTGGGCTATGAGGAATGTTGAGTCAATGTTGCTATTTAAATAGGCCAGTACGTCCATATAGCACATCTACAGCAGCATTCTTTATGGTGTGATTTTCTTTTGGACACTGGATTTATGGAAAGATTTTCATATGCTTATTGCAAAATATATTTGTATTAATTTCCTGTTAGCTCTGGATGTAATCTTCTTTTCATTATTCTGTTCAGGCTCTCTACCTCAGTAGATGCCGTGGTGGCGATCTGTGTGATCTTCGCCATGTCTTTTATCCCAGCGAGTTTTGTCCTCTACCTGATTCAAGAGAGGGTCACCAAAGCCAAACACCTGCAGTTTGTGAGCGGTGTGAGCCCAACTGTTTATTGGATATCCAGCTTCTTCTGGGATATGGTATGTGTCAATTCAGTACTTCACGCATGTTCTAAAGCTATATAGAGCTATTGCTTGTTTTTTGTACATATTCTGTTGCCTGAGAAAAGAGGTGCTGGAACATTAGGTTTTACATAAAAACGTATTTATTTTCTATGTTTTCTGTTTTTTGTTTTGTTTTGTTTGACCAGTTGAATTATTCAGTGAGTGCTGCTATGGTCGTTGGGATTTTCATCGGCTTTGACAAGAAAGCGTACACTTCATCAACCAATCTTCCAGCCCTTGTGGCATTACTCCTCCTGTATGGGTAAGTCACCAAAGGCTTTTCTTTGCTTACTTGAATCTTATAAATGACCACTGCATAATCAAAGTCCAAAATGCTTGACTGAATATTCAGTTTAAGCTAAAACAAAGTTATTTTAAAGTGGTATTTTATTTGTGATAAATCTTGAAATTATAACTCACGATTTATAATTTAATTTAACATAATTTAAAGCCTGTTTTGAGTACTTGAACCGGTTTTGGTGTCCTTAAATAAACTGCCTTAAAATGTCATATTTTAAATAGAGGATGAGTAAAGCTGACACAGATGACAACACATTATGGTAATTCCAAAGAACTAACTGCAGTTCTTTGTGTGATCTTCTGTACTGTATTATAGATGGTCTGTCACTCCATTGATGTATCCGGCTTCCTATCTGTTCAATGTGCCCAGCACTGCCTATGTGTCCCTATCCTGCATCAACTTATTCATTGGCATCAACAGCAGTGCTGCCACTTTCATTCTGGAACTCTTTGAAAATGACCGGGTAGGTAATGAAAAGCAAAGCATGCATCTTTATAGCTTTCATGTCAGTAAGGCTTTCATAGACCTCGCAGTTGTCTATAATGCCAAAAGGGTTTCCAGCTTGATGTAATTATGGAATAACTACAGACGTTGTTAGTGTTTGAGAGGTTGGAAATTAAAATCAAGTGGATATTACTGTATTTCTAAGTTGTAACAGCTAAATTAACTATTGTGGGGGAAAGAAACACGTGTGTGGTTTTCTGCTTTAAAACCTTACCTTGTCATCAGAAATTAGTTGATTTTCCTGGGTTTGTTGTTGAATTAGTGGCCAATTTATGGCATCTATCTGCCATAGTTTTTTTCTCATTTAACTGTTTTTGAGTCAGATTCCTCCTTGCATTGTAGCTTGTTAGTCCCTGTGCAGTGGTTGCACTTATGGGAAGCTGTGAAATCCTGAATGGGCAAATACTGTGTCAAAGCATGTCAATCTGGCTCATATATTTGAAAATGAATATTTAAAACATTTGATCAGTGGGTGCAGTTACTCATGAAATGATAAGTTTTTTTTAATCAATAAAATGGTAGTTCTGTAGCTGAAATTGTCATATTTTAAGATACAGTATAGTCAGATTATTGGTATAAAATGTATTTTAAAGGTTGTATCCAACCAGTTATGTTCAATGTGAAAAGAGCCATGCACTTATAATTATGTTAATCTGCAGTGGATGATTTCCCAATAATGTTTAGAGTCATTTTGCTTATTTTGTTTAGTGCTGGCTCACGACACACACCCCAGCCCTGAAAACACTTCATGTCTTCTATTTCAGTCTCTGCTGAAGTTGAACGAGATGTTAAAAAAAATCCTGATAATATTCCCGCATTTCTGCCTGGGGCGAGGTCTGATTGACTTGGCTATGAACCAGGCGGTGACTGATGTGTATGCCAGGTTTGGTAAGTGTGGGTTTCCAGTTTTAGAAGCAGTTGTCTAAAATAATCTTGTGAATAATAGGGAGGGGAATGTTGATCCAACTTATAGGACAGTTTTTTTTTTTTAGACACACAGACCCTCTTCTAATAGCCATGATGGGCAGGGTCCTTTTATAATATTAAATTAACTGGGACATAGCAGCTAAAAACACAGATGCTGTTGTACATTAGCCTGCTGCTGCCACACATTTCACAACGGGGTATCTCAGAAACCATTCTAGTTACAGACTTCATAATTTTAGTCACTATGCTCCCAGATTGTGAAATGCACTGCCACCTCATATCAGAAGTTGCTACATCAGTTGATGACTTTAAGTCAAAAATGAAAACGTGCTTTTTTAGATTAGCTGTTTTTCTTTAATTTCCATACAAATGTATGAAAGGTGCTATATAAAATATTGACTGATTAATTGATTGATTGGTATTAGCAGGGTTATAAAACATCTCAACCTCAAGCTAAATTTAGTGATTTCATGACTTTTGATATGCATCTTACACCTGCAGTAGATGTACAGTATAACACTGACAAAAACACTCCTCTAATATTGTGCTTCTGTTGTTTGCTCTTGACCAAAAGGTGAAGACTATGTCGTGAACCCTTTTCACTGGAATTTTCTTGGAAAGAATATTTTTGCCATGGCAGTTGAAGGCGTTGTATATTTTGCCCTGAATATCTTGATCCAGCATCGCTTCTTTCTTACTCACTGGTATGATGGTAGATTTGTAATTTTATGTCATACAATACCGCAACACCTGAGTTTATTTATTAGTAACACTTTTAAATAAGTTTCAATTAGTTACATCTGATCAAACTATGTGAAAATACATTAAATGCAGATTAAACTATTTGTTTTGCCTCTAGGCTATCTGACGGAAATACCTCTCCTATCATTGATGAAGACCAGAATGTTGCAGAAGAGAGGGAGAGAATGAACAAAGGAGGAAGCAAGAATGACATTCTGAAAATCAAAGACTTGTCAAAGGTGAGACGCATGAGCCATGCAGTATTGAGATGTTTTGTTCAATGCCACACATTCCTGTTTAATTTCATATAACAAAATGCCAGTTTACTAACTCAAAAAGGGAAGAATATTCTAAAATCAAGCACTGTACTTAAAATGCTTCTATGTAATCACGGAAAACTATGTCTTTCTAGACCTATATAGGCAGAAGCAGACCAGCTGTAGACAGAATTTGTGTTGGGGTCCCTCCAGGAGAGGTATGTCACTGTAACACACATTTGAATAGTTTGATATGTGGGATTTAGACTACTTGAATTTTAATGGACTTGTTTTGTATGCTTCAATAGTGTTTTTTTTCCAGTGCTTTGGCCTGCTGGGAGTGAATGGTGCTGGAAAGACAACCACTTTCAAAATGCTTACTGGAGACACTGATGTTACTTCTGGAGAGGCCTCTGTAGCTGGGTACAGGTAAACAGAAGGATTTCAAAAGCTTTCAGAAGCTGAAAAGCAGATGTTTTTATCCTTCATTCTCACTCCTCCTTTTATTTGTTTATTTTTACTAACTTTGTTTAGAGACACAGTTAAGATGCAATTGTCATAGCCAGACAAGTTTAACATTTCAATGTATTAATTCATGTAGAAGGGATTGAGAAAGACTGGGGGTGGGGGGGGTGGGGGAATCTAATTTAAAAGCACAGAATCTAGTCTTTTTTTATAAAATGTTCCCAGTGTTTTAGATCCTACTACTTCACCTGGTAGGCTATTCCATGCATTTATAAGTTTTTTTAAACTTATCTAAACTTACCTTTACTCTGCTTCCATGTAAAAATTTAAAAGCATCCACAGATTATTTTTCAGTTAGGAGCCTCTTAATACTGTAGAAACCTTTGCCATTTTGGTATAAATGTGGGTATTTCTTTGTTTTTGCTGCTGTGTAGCATCCTGACCGACATCCTTGACATACATCAGAATATGGGATACTGCCCTCAGTTTGATGCCATTGATGATCTGCTGACAGGGCGTGAACACCTCCAGCTGTATGCTCGTCTTCGTGGGGTCCCGGGGAATGAAATCAACAGGGTGAGCCCGGCCTACACTGAGAGTCACTCTCTTTACTGCTGTGACAGTCGTTGGACAGCCACATACTCGTGGGCCACACAACACAAAGTTAGAGTTGTCACAAGGATTAATTTTCTTTTTGTGAATTCAAGGTGTAAAATAACTTGTATTTAATTTTGCTGCCATTTTATCTTAAAGTTTTTTTCTGACTTTGTTCATTTGTTCAGACTCCGATATTGTAAATAGTTTATATTCTGTATCTTAATTAGGACAGGTTATTTCCATCTCACTAATGAGCAAAGACTGATAACTCATTAGTCTTGAGTGAAAAATAGCTTTTTCCTCCCCCTGAGCAAATTTTTTTTTTTTAGTGGTCTCATAATTTATGACCTCATTAATGAGTCTTAAAAAAGAATTATTCTGACAAAAATAGAGCTATAGAGCCATTGAGGCGCAGTACTGAGAAACATGGAAAAATATGGTTGAAAATATTCACTGCAGAGCAATAAAACCTGACAGATCACAAGATCCCAGTGCCACCACTATGGGTTATCACTGAGCTGCAGGTGTTTTTGCCTGTACTGGTTGTTTACAGTTGCCCGTAACCCATGGTGTGGACATCCTACATTTTCCATCTACTATACTTTTACTTTCTACAGGCCCTTCACTAATTCACTGCTGGAAGTCAGATAGCAAAATAACGAGGTAGCTCTGTCTTTGACTGGAATGGTTTTAAATTATTCACCAATTTTACCCAAACTTCTCAAGCCAGTCCACTTTAATCATAACTAGAAATAAAGAACAGGACTTTTAGTCTGTTTTTACATGTATCATTTGATTATCAATAGGACTGGGTGAAGCTGAGAATACAAAATGTTAAAGATGGTCCACGAAATGTGAAATATGAAGAACTTGAACATTCCTGATAAATGTTAAGAACCTCCTGATCCAATCCCCCAATGCATTTCAGGTGGCAGAGTGGGGCATCCAGAAGCTGGGTCTCGCTGACTATGCTGAATGCTTTGCTGGGACGTACAGTGGTGGAAACAAACGCAAACTCTCCACTGCTATTGCACTGATAGGTTGTCCTCCCTTAGTTCTCCTGGTAGGTGGCGCGATTGTATAACCATGTCATATATTAGTGTTTTCAGACAGTACTTACAAGTGCTGTATGTGTGAGTAAAGAAATGTGTTCTAGTTGTGTTTCTGTATTCGTCAGTAACTTGCTATGAGGGATGGGTTCATACCTTTGATAATGTACTATAAATTCTACTTGGTGTCCCTTGGAACTGCACATTAGGATGAGCCCACAACTGGAATGGACCCACACTCCCGACGCTTCTTGTGGAATTCCATTATGAGTGTCATTCGAGATGGGAGAGCTGTGGTGCTTACATCACACAGGTAAGGCTGACCAGTCTTCATAGAGATGTATTTATTTGAAGAGATATTCTACCCTGCAGGGTGGCTCACCCTTATAGTCATAGTTTTATTTTGTTTATTTTACTGTACAGTAACTTAAGGATTTTTCCTCGAACTCTGATGGCCATACATAACCACTAATTTAAGGTTGTGGTGTTTGTCTTATGCCCTTAAGTTTTGGCTTCTGATTACCAGACTAATTAATGAAAAACTCCAGAGAACATTTGCATGGCCATTTTGTTTCAAGAAGTTATTACCCATACACTCATTGGCCAATTTTTTCACACTAGTGACTATGCATGTGTATTAAAATGTCATTTTAAAAGAACAAGTATTTAATAATGTAGCAGACAAACAGAACTAGTCTTGCTTCCAACTCATTCCTACACATGCTTCAGGAAACCGGTTTTACTTCACCATCTTGTCTCTGTTCATAGTATGGAGGAATGTGAAGCCCTTTGCACCCGTCTGGCTATAATGGTGAATGGAACATTCAAGTGTCTAGGGACTATCCAGCATCTCAAATATAAGTAGGTCATATTTAATTATAATTTCAAATTGCAGACCAGTATAAAGGTCTAAGAAAAAAATCACACTGAATTTAATCAATCGTCTTGCTTTTATTTCAGATTTGGGGACGGTTACGTTGTTACCATGAAAATAAAGGCAGCTAAGCCTGGAGCTCCTCCAGACCTGAACTCAGCTGAAAACTTTATAGAGGCAAACTTTCCTGGCTGCCTTCAGAGAGAGAAACACTACAACACGTTACAGTACCAGATCCCATCCTCGTCCCTGGCCAAGATCTTCCAGCTTGTTGTGTCCAACAAGGAGAAACTCAACATAGAGGATTACTCCGTCTCACAGACCACACTCGACCAGGTACGCAGTTACATTTAGGGCCTGGATTGTGAAAGGTTGGAAAAGTAGTCAAACCTTCATGTTTTAATATGGACTGTCGTGAAATATTGAATGAAAGAAGATTCAGGACACTACTAAATGCATTTGATATAGAACTGTAAAACCTTGGCTTACCTTATTTGAAATGTCTCTAGCAGCCAGCCAGGATGTTTAATAAATTAGATAGGAATGTACAAACCGTATCCTACAGCCGTTGTGAGCAGCAGACAATACATTGTTATTGAGATAATTGTCTTTTAAGGCAGCCATGTGAGAGACTAGACTCTCAAGAGATAAAATAACCTGTATATTGTCAACATGTGGACCATCAAATACAAGTAATACATTTGGATGGGCCTTGGGAATCTTATCTTTGCAACACTATGCTTTCTGTATGTCACTGCTCCCTTTATCCCTGAGCAGCTGAACTTTTCAACTTTAAGAGCTAAATTACAACCAGCCTTGGTTATTGCTCTGCTCATCGCAGGCTCCTCTCTATTTTCTCAGGTGTTTGTGAACTTTGCCAAGCAGCAGACAGGTGAGGATGAGGATCTTACTCTGCACCCCAGAGCTGCTGGGGCGAGGAGGGAGATAAAGGTATCTCCAGTCAACACCACTGCAAAATCATCATGAGGATATGCCAATCGCACATGCAAATGGACGGAAGTATTCAATTTGTCTGATTGGTAGCATTTCAAGTGGCATTATACATCGCATCTAAGTAATTAACCAATCACTGTTACAGAGTTGTCAAATTTAGGAATTTAGGAATCTGTTTAAATCAGAAAACCAAAACTGGGTACAGAGTAATATTCGAATAAAGAAAATAAAAAATAAAAAATTTGAAAACATAACACTGTACTTGTTTGCCATTGATATGTTGTGTGATTTAATGGCACTTAAAATATTTGATTCAACAGCCTTCATCAAAGAAAACTGAAAAACAAATCATGGCTAATAACCTACATACAATAACCGAGGGTTTGTTGAAATTGGGGTTGCTGTTTTTACAACAGCACACTCATACAATGCAGTATTTACTTCTTTTAACAAATTCATTTCTCATTGCTTTTTACAGATTTATTTGATTAAAATGGTAAAACGATACTACTGCAGTATGTAATATAAATACATATAATATTCAATAGGAATGGCACCTGAACAGCGAAAGAACTAGTCCCTTCACTGAAAAACTAAAGAAAACATTTCATCTTTTAACTTTATGAAATGCACCTTGATTTTATTTTTATTTTTTACTTGCTTTAAATGTGTGTTTAATGCTCAGAAGATTTTTCACATTACAGTGCTAACAGATAGGACTTTGCAAATAATCATACACAGGTAATGTGAATGTGCAGATATTTGCTGGACTTCACTAACAGGATTTTTATTACTGCACTATCTATTGGGAATTATTTTTGACTCCAGCTTAAAAAATACCCAACATCTTTGCTGAGTAAATACATCATTAGCAAAACCTCTTGCTCTAATATCACCAATGCAAATGGTAAGTTATCTGTGAATTTGTGACCAAAATCTATTAAGCATGTACAGATTTCTTTAGTTTTAGTTAGAAGAAAATGCATACTGTACATAACAAGCAATAAATAAAGCTATAATTGAAAGACGTAGCTTGTTGTAGTGTACGTCAACATTATTCTTTGCACTTTTGTTGAAATGTTTGTTGATTGTCATTGACATTAGCACTATATATTGAACAGATTCCAAAGCACATTGTTTTCAGAATTATAATTTAATTAGTTTATTCAAAATGTACACTTTGGATACAAAAAGTCAGTGTAATAGCATCTGAAATGTATGGCTACATTCGCCTGAAACAGAGAACTACATAAAAAGGCTCGCACCTGAGAAGAAAGGAGCTTTTCAGTATACTCTTGGTATTAGCAATGCTGTTATGACACACATTCCAATACAAATATTGTGAGTGGTAATGATGTAAGGAGGCTGTGTGGTCCAGTGGTTAAAGAAATGGGCTTGTAACCAGGAGGTCCCCGGTTCAAATCCCACCTCAGCCACTGACTCATTGTGTGACCCTGAGCAAAGCACTTGTGCTCTGTCTTTCGGGTGAGACGTAATTGTAAGTGACTCTGCAGCTGATGCATAGTTCACACACCCTAGTCTCTGTAAGTCGCCTTGGATAAAGGCGTCTGCTAAATAAACAAATAATAATAAACACTTATGAGCAGATAACACTCTGTTTACCCATCATTGCCATGTTTTTTAGATGCATTATTTTTGAATCAACACTTGCGCTCCATTTTCTTTTTTTTTTTAGCACCTTTCTTTTGCCTCTCAGCCTTAAGAATCTAATTTCTCTCATTGCTGGTGCAACATCATGTTTTCCTACTTCATTACTGTACTTAATTCATACGTACTCTAAAGCTGCTGAGTTAGTTCCTGATGTTTGTTCTAGCCCTATTCCAAGGGGAGTTCATAGAAGAGTAAACCTTTCATTATGACCCTCAATTAATTCTTGATGAGTATGTTATGAATTACTAATTTTAATTGATGGAAACATGTTGCATCACTCTCACATGTAATAGACTACAGCTGTATTAAGAGCATGATTTTAAAAGAGACAAAAATACTGGGCTGCAAAAGTAAAAAAAAACTGATTTAAGTCACCAAATAACTGCATTTGTATTTTATAAGCAAGGTCTTTTATTTTAATTTCTGTATTGGATGACTGGTCAATGTTTAAGAAAAAAATCTGTGCATATAATTAATTTATTGTTGAGTGGGTAAATCATCAGGAGGAATATTGGGAGGGAGGGATGGAAAAACAGCATTTACATGCTGGGCCAAATGTTGAGTCTTGCTTATAACAGTGGTAACAGATCAGTTTTAATGTACATCTATTTGTAGAACGCATGTTTCGTGGTCAAAATCAGGTTGCAAACAATTGTGTGACCTTTTTCTCACCCTGGTAACCATGCTACAGTTCTTGCTTTTTAAAGCCTAGCCATGGCAATTCTTTCTCTTTACAGAACACAAGAGCATGGTAGCAAACTTTTTAAAGACACACACCTGATTGACTTATCCATTGTGTAGAGGTTAGGAAAAAAAAAGTTGCTAGACTAAGTGTCAAAACCAAAGAGGGAAATTCTGGCAGCACAATAACAGTGAATTAAGGAATGATGAATGGAGAAAACAAACACATAAGACTGCATGGCTGCTTGGCTAATTCAGTGCAGATGCTACACTGAGCCACTGCTTCCATAAGTCATGCATTTGTGGTCTCTCAAATGTGACTAATAATGTATTTTTTAAATATATGTTTGGGGTAAAGTGAATAGAGCTGCACCATGCTGTCCTAAAAGCAATTATAGCTCACCCATGTTAACTAAATCAAAAACACATAAAGTGCATACACCTAGATCAACTTTATAGCTCCAGAATAGTCCTGTTACTGCATATAAAGACATTTTTAATGGCACTATATAATTGCTAACATATTGGATTTAATTTAGGCCATATGCAGCTTTATGTTGCATCTCTTATTCCATCGAACAGCTTGTAATTTCCTTACAACAAGAAAGGAATAATCGGCATCCTGAGGTCGGGGTACTCTTTAAACTCCCTTATGTAGGTGTAGTGCTTGCCTTTCGCCCAGATGGTCATCTGAATGAAGCCGATGAGTGTAAACAGACCCACTAAATAAGAAAAAAGAAAGTATGTATTTAAAATGTAATTATTAATAGTGAATACATGTGGAATAAATTATGGACCCTACCTGGCACACATTGTGTCATGATTGTAAAGCTGAACCAGGCTCCAGCCTACAAAGACAAAAACATGTATTACAGACTGAGGCTCTATGCGCATTACATCAAACAACTCTTGCACTTGCTCGGCTGGCAATTTCTTGATATAAAGCTGTTTTCTAATCCTAATAACACACCCTGTGCTGTTATTGTTACTTTTTTCATCTCACAGATCACTAATTGAGCTACATACTATTTTAGGGTCAATGTACAGCTGACAAAAATACCGTGCTTTATTGTGAAAGTCAGTGAGTATGTAAACTTACCTCATAGGTATAATTGGGGCATGACACAAAGAAGAAAAGCCATGTGAAGGGGTTTTTGGTTGGATAGGGAATCTTTCTAGCCTTGGATCCTATTGGCGAGACAAAAACATTCCACTGACTATGGAAACATTCCCCATGTGTGTTGAGGTTATGTACCAGGAATATCTTTACAAGTCAAAGGACATGCGTGTAACTGATGCTTTGATAACAAAATGTCTTGGAAGTATCCAACAAAGAGCTTTAAAGTCTATTTTGTATTATTTCTTCTGGATTGTATGTACGGTCCACAACCAAAGCTAGCGTGGTGAGATACAAAATCATACATTTTATCAGACTTACCATCACTCCTCAAATTATTGAGAGTTAAGTTAATAGAAAAGTTGCCAGCCTGACATATCTGAAAGAGAGACAATAAGACATTCATCATAAGTTAGTAACATGTATTATTCATTTTTAATACATCTCATAGTGGAAACCTCCAAGTGAAATAAAAATGCTTGCAATGTGTAACATGTTCTTGATGTTTGCTTAACACATATTTAATAAGGTATCTTCATGGTGTAAGGTAGTGTAGTTAACCAAAAAAATCAGATTTTTTCTTGATTGATTTTCAGTAGCTGTGCAAAATACATACCACAAACATTGCCAGTGCGTAGTTGACTTGCTTATTTCCGTAATCTGAAAAATCAAAGCACACAAAGAACATTATTTTACAATTCATTTTGAATAGTGGAAAGAGAGTCACAGTTTCACCACTGTACAGTGAACAGTTTTGTATTAAACATGTCTTACAGCTTAGTCAGGACTGTATGTTTTCAGGTAATACCTACAAGGTGGAGTGTAAAGAGGGTGGTTGATGTAATAGGCGAGCCATGCTGCAAATCCCCAGTAATATAAACAGTTCTGTTTGAAAAAAATAATAAAATTATTATATGTTATGAATGTGTGACTTTTATAAACATAAAACTTCAACTAGATTACAATAGCAATGCTTTATTATTGAAACTGCTTTGAGATTTGCCAATACTTCTAGGCCCCATTGTATATGAGTAGAAAATTCAAGGACAGTGTTCCTCTGTAACTAATCGTAGTCGTGACAGATTTAAGGCACAATTTGCATGATCAGTGGATCTTAAAGTGCATTGTGAAGCATTCTCTTCAGAATGATTTTAAATAGCAGGGCCCCTGCTGACTAGGAGTATTGATTGGGTTTGGTGCCAAAATAAGTGCTAGGAAAGATACTGTCACAATATTGTTGTATTGACCCACATTTATTGTGTACATCAGCAATGCCTACTAAGAATGTCTACATGATGACAAATATCTACATCTAACAATATTAGAAACACAATTTAAGAATGTGATAATTATATACAGCATTTTAACCCATGAGTAATAAATAAATAATCTGAAATATTTTGCTCAACACAAGTCTGTGACATGACAATCAGACATGTTCAAATGAGTTAAAGGTTTTTGAATAGGGATGGAATCTCATGCAGTTTAGGAAGTATTAAGGAATGTTTTGTTGCACAATGTATGAATTCAGGCCAGACAAATTATTTGATAATTTAATATGGATTGGCAGAATAACGTGCTGTCTACTGTTTAAATGAAAAAAAAAACTTAGATGTATTTTGAAATTATAAGGAGAAATAAAAACAACAAAAAAAACTTACCCTCACAATATTTCTGAGTGGCATTGTACCATGGGAGAAACGATGCACAAATATTGTTTCAACCAAGCGTTTGATATAATGGATTGAGTGACATACACAGGCCAGGCTGGAGGGAGAGAAGAGCAGTAGAGCAGTACAGTTTAGAGTTGTGGGTGAAGATGAAGCTAATGGAGGTACTAGAAAGGGTATCAAGCCAGTACAACACTTACGTCACGGCAGGATATGGGCTGGACGTGAACGCGTGCTTATGGCGATAGATATATGGAAGTCGGAAATAGAACAGTAGATATATAAAGAGCGGACCTGCATATTCAGAGAGAAACACCTATGAAAGATGCAAACAAAACAGAAAAGAAAAGGAAAGTTTGAAGGCCTTGTATGGTAAAATTGTGGAAACCAAAACCCCCTGGTTGTAAAGAGCACTGATCAAATGTTACAACAGTTCTGTCGTAAGGCCTAAGACTGGTACTCTTTATTTGGATTTGCTGCTTGTCGCTGCTGGTTAACTTACCATGAGCTCAACTTGGAATTAAAGACATATTTGAAATCGTACCGAACCATCCCCAGACTGAATTTCCTGGCCTTGCTTCTGGCCTCGGTACTTATGATTCCTTCATGTAGTACATAATGCAATTACACAATGCAGTTACACAATTGCAATTTAGACACAATGCAATTACAGTGTAATTAGTGCTTAACTTAAAATACAATAAAGGTAGGCATTAATAGTAAAACAGAACATAATTTATCAATAGGACCGCCTGTGGTGATACTCACCATTGTCCAGCCAACTTGGGGACCTAAGTCTTTGAAATAGAGAGTAGCTGTTGTGCCTACAGGGAGATTCTGCAAGATCTCATCGTCCTTTAATGCTTTCCCCTCTGGAGGCACAGAATGTATTGTAAGGCACAGTTAATGACATCATGACAGTTAAAGTCACAGTTAATGACATCTAAATAATGTGCAATGACTCATTTAAGTGATATATACAAGGGTGACACATAATGAGTGTAAATGGAGTAAGGAATAATTATGAAAATTAGATTTTAGGTTAAATCACAGTAAAATTACATTAAAGCAGGGGAGCCATTACTCTTTATAAGCACACTCCTAACATGGACAAAAACACACACACTTACTCAATGACTGAATAAATCCTTCGTATCCTTCAAAAATAAATACATGTCATTAACTCTGAAGTGATTTGGTGAGCAGTGAACAAACGGTTAAAGCTATTTAAATTTATGGAAATACCTTAAAAATATATATATATATAATTTATGTCTAACAAGTTAAACAGCAGGCTCTATTTAAATCCTCAAGTATGAGGGCTGACATGTTATGCTGATACTACAGGGATTAAAACTAACCTGATAAATGTTTTCAGGTTACACATACCAGATTAAAGATTCTATGTGTTATCATACACTGATCACTGTTAAATGTTATCTATAAGGTACTAACATAGTTTACCTTTTCTACTCACCATTATCTTTCATCACTACTAACTGAAAAATGTTTGCTAATGCTTAGAACATAGAACTAACTGTGTCTGGCAGGCTGACAACCTATACAGTTTCAGCTGTTCAGTGATTAGTTACACTGTTTACAGCATCACTGACTGTAGGGGATCAAAACTTTCTAGTTCAAGTCACCCAGTCAATATTTTCGAATACAATTTTTTTTTCTTTGAACAAACCTGTTTTATTTAATTATTAGTTAACAATAATGCTGCCTTCTCATGTTGTTAAAAAATATATATATATATATGGATTTTGGGATCCCTTTGGGAAAGAAGTCTCTCTTTAATAGGGGCCTCTGTCTAAAATGAGCTCTGGTCCGGCCATGCACAAACCAGCAATAGAAGATGGAGTTACAGGTCACGGCATGAGGCTAGACCTATATATAAACATGCCAACAGACCACCCACACATTACATTTTTTACAAGCTTTTTACATAAAATAATCAGGTACTGTTTTAAATCATTCATAATCATCTGCCACACCTAGATTCTAGGGATTGGGTGCATCCATTTCCATTCTTCCATCAATTGAAACTTAGGCAGCAGCTAAGGAAATGTTTGTGCTTAAATTAAACACTGTACATTCTCTAGAAATGGATGCTGGCCATAAAAATATAATGTGCAAGTGGCATTCCGTGGCAGCTTCTGGTACATGCTTACTTGGATCAAGCTTAAGGGCCTGTCTTGATGGGTACCACTGAGGGTCTGCAAAACAAGATTTATAGTCAACAGTAAGACAACATGTTGTTTAAGATCACAGTACTATTTCTGATAAATCGTCTGCTGAAATATAGGCAAACACTATTAACTAACAGCTATAATTTTGAATGACTTTTTAAAAATTTGTATTTCTAATTGTGCTCACTGTAATCTGACTGTGCAGATATTTAAACATGTTCAGAAATGGAATGTCAAACAGAAACGACACTGGACCAGATAATGCATGGATATTCAGAGATGTGAGTATTAAGCATTTGTATACAGGCACTCAGCGATCAAATGTCAGGCCTGTACTAGTGTCCATGGCGATCACACCATTATACAGTACTTTTTATTTTGACATCAATCCTTAATTATGAATAATGAATAAATAATTAAAACACTAAAGACATTATTCTCCACTTACACACTTTATGAAACAAGCACTTGATTTCTCCAATAGTGGCATGAGGTTCCACCTGTCAAACAAAGAAAAATGGAATATTTCAGTATGTGGGAGATAAGAACGCTCATTTGAGCTGGGATGTGTTCTGTCTGGTTCATATGTTCTATCTGGAGCTATGCATACTGTAAGTAGCATCATTAATGTTTACATTCACAGTGTTATTAATAATGTTAAAATCATTTACCAAGTTTATTTTAGAAAACATATTTTATTCAATGTTTTGCAATGGAAATTATGGCAGTGGAAACTTGATTTTAGACTAAACCTAAACTTAAACCTATGGCTATTGTATGTGATGTATTACTGTAAGAATCTTAAAAACTACCAGCCACATCTAAACCCTTTAACAATGGTTAATACAAGTGTTTAATTGAACATGTTTCCTCTATTTGCTCTGCTATGAATGTAAATACACACAACAGCTGTCACTGTCCAATATCAACATAAAATCAGCACTCAGCATTCACAATGATCCACCATTTGCCAGGGTTATCGACATGTTTTACAGGTATTATACTGAGGCACAGAAAGGGTGCCAAAACACAAGCCGATTTGTAAAGTTCTATCTTGCTTTTTAATTCTAAATTAAACAAATATTGTACAAGGAATTTAGTATTAATTACTAACATGCATTTTTCAATCTTTTGGTCAGGGAGAAAGTGTTGGAGCAAGCAAGGCAAGTTATTAAGACTTGTTTTTGTTTTTTAATTTACAACCCCCACACTCACAGATCTGCAAACTAAAATGACAGATCTCACAAAAATGTAAACAGCTGGGAAGATTGATATAACATAGCAACATGATATAAGTGAGCTTCTAGCCAGGGTACCCTGGCTCAGTCACATTTCTTGTCCAGCCCACAACTGTAATAACATCAACCATACAAACACTTACATGAAGTTTGTAATACAATGTTCTTGCACTTTTGATTGGATGTAATAATGACATGTAATAAATCCTAAAACATAGACTACTAAAATGTGAAGACTGTGATCCTGCTAAATCACTTGCATGTGTCCTTATCTCACTGAAACGCTCACAATTCAAGTTATTAATAAAAGCTGCTCTATTGTTATCCACCCCATGTTCTTTTAAACAGGATACACATTTCTTGATCTTTGGTCACTCACTTTAAATCCAGTTAACTTGTGCAACATATAAATCAAGGTACAGTAAAGTCATTGCTTGATCTCATAAAGTATTGCTCTATGTTCTTACCTTGTCCAGAAAACATAGCTGCCCCTTTGTCTTGGGATCAAGGATCTCCACCTCAAAGAAAATATAATTTTTAATTTTAGCAGGCTCGCCCAACTCTGCCATGTTCTGTGCACATGCTTTCTTAATAAAATAGGCAACACAGAATTAATCCCTTAACTCCACTGTTGAGGGGCCATATTCCCTTTTAACGACTAAAGCATTAAGAAGAAACAGTCATCTCTGAAAAGGTGCAGTTTTGTAGATGCTAATAAGAAATTGCTGTGTTGTTGCCATCTCAAACTAGCAGTTAGCCAAGGATATGGGATCGTAATGTCGATAGTGACCTCACTGATATATTAGCTTTTGCAACTGGGGAATAAAATGCAAAGTTTCCAAACTCTGCCAGAAATAATACCAAAGCAGAGATGCATCTTAAAAAACCCTGCACTTGTATTCTTAACAGCGCTACATTGCTTAGGAAACCACACAATGCAGGTTTCTTATATGCAAGAGTAAAATAGCATTTTAATTTCAACAAAATGAATCTGAGGCCTCTCGGGTTTCAAAGTTGCCTGCATTAACACAGGGTCAAGTTGATGCTATCCTTATATTCTGGGCATATGTGTGCCAAACAGTATCTCCTTCACAAAATAATAGGCTCTGTACCAGAAGAAACTAGAACATTGCTTTCAATTCATCAGACACAAAACAGAAGGTAGTTGGGAACTTGAAATTGATTCATTCCTTGCATAAACACAGTTGCACAAATGATATTAATGTATTTAATAATTACAATGGAATGTACTCAATGCTTAAGCATATATCAAAACTTTTGCTTTGCTTTTAAAAAATGGTATGTTGCTTGTGCTGATTGTATTTATTAATGGGAATGATTTCAGATGGACCTTAGCCTCATTTGAAATACAAATTATATTAGCAACTCACTACATTTCCAGGTTTGTGGTGATGTACAATGCTGAGAAAACAGTTACGCAAATTTAGAATTAAGCTAAAGCAAACCTGATAATGTAACACCCTCAATCTGCAAACCCTCCTGCTTCTATAATTGTAAGTTATCTGCATATTGGGATGGTTTTACATTATGTGCTTTACTAGGACCATTGTAGTGCAGTATTGAATACACCCGATTTGTGTGTTTTAGAGTTTTCAGTCAAGGCTGACTTGCTGTTGTTGTAATTATTGGAAAGTTCCTCAGTCTGTTTAGTTGCAGGGACATAAATCGCTTCCCCGTATAATCTTACCTACCATGGCACTATGACGGGCTCCCCCTAGCGGTTGATGAATACATGAATGGTTGAAAGTCTAGCAACAACTCAAACAGGAATTGTTTTTACTGCATCAAAATGTGCCTTTATAGAAATAACAAACCAAAAAAAAAATAGTTTAAGTTTCATGAATAAGGTTGAGCTAACTTTGCACTGAAGCAGCACGCTGGTAATTCTTACCAAGCACAATTGAACTAATGCATTAAACATGGAGCCCCCTAGTGGTTGAACTATGTAACTAACAGAGACAATATTTGGTATGAAACATTTTGCCTGCCCAGTAGTGACTTTTGATAGATTAGCCGAGCTATGAAAAGTCTAATATTTAATCAGTAAAAATATTGTGACACTTTCATGCTATGAACGTTTTGGTGAGTGATCCTTGATCTCATGACACAAATATTTTGTCACTGTTCTAGACTTTAATGTAAAGTACTGTTTTGAATGTATTTATTAAAGTATTTCATTATTATTATTATTATTATTATTATTATTATTATTATTATTATTATTATTATTATTAATAATAATAATAATTAATTAATTAATTTATGTATTTATTTATTTATTTATTCATTTATTTATTTATTTATTTTTAAATAAACAACGGTTTTTAAAGGCATTTTGAGGAGGACTGGTAATATACTATGTATTTGATATGGCGCATTAAGGCAATAGTTCTTGGCTTTCAAAAGGAATAACAGATAAAGATTTTAGCCAGCCTTTTCTTCTGGGCCGTGTGGCACATTGCTTGCTGGTGATGTTGCTGGAGGTGGAATGGCAGGAATGGTTTGCAGGCTGTTTGTGCAATTTACAAAAATAATTGATCTTGTCTTGCAATTTGCAGAAAAAGGTTACATCATGGTGATGAGGGGCACTGGTGGCTGTTGTTGTCAGCACCCTACACACATTTTTATGAGAATGCATTCTCAGCAGGAGAACAGCAGTTGAAAGGATAACTGCATTCATTTATGACTATCTGATTGCTTTGGGTCCAGTATCTGACACCATCAGAAGCTCTTTCATATATATATATATAAAGATAGATAGATAGATATGGAAATTTAGGTTAATGTAAACCCACACTTGGGATTCATAAAATTTTATAGGACACCATACTTAATGTCTCTAAAGACTTACCAGAACCCAGGTCTACAGTGTCTCTGCAATCAATTTAACAGCACCAATTATACTAGTATACAGTATAGTGCCTTTTATACATAAGCTATGAATTTCAGGCATGTTATCGTGTTTATTTTTGGTCTTTGTCTGTATAACCGCTAGGCACAAGACAGCAGCACAGCGATGGCGTTGTCCACACTGCATGCCCAATTTTTTCTCTATGTCTTTCTCATTACATTTGAATCTTCCCCTTCCGGCTGTCCTGGTTCCAACATATTGACCACATGATTCCATTTCCATAATCAGCTTCACTAGAAAGATCTTTATAAAGGTACTGAATCAAAAATAACCACTTACATACACTGCAATGCAAAACAGCAGCACATTATTGTCAGCCCAATACCAATCATGTTATATCTTGTGACAAAAAAAATGTAATTAAATTAAAATGCGTAAGTGTTTATTTCTGACCAGCTAAATTTAACTTAGAGGTAAAAGTGGCAATACTATATTTATTATATTCCCCTCTTGTGTAAACTGGAACTTTTTCTGGTCTTATCCATAGGCTGGCCCCTTCAACAATGCTCTCTAATTCCATGCTAATATCATAGTGTATTAATGTGTTCACTGTGTCTGGACACCATTTATGACGAGCATGCTGTTCCATTGATTGCTCTCCACACCCCCTTTTAGCAGGTCCATTAAGGTCTCAAAAAGAATGTTAATAAAGCATTCATTCTCAGGCAGCTTGAATGACCACACAGTGCTCACAACAGGAAAAGTTTAGAGTTGATTTTAAAATACAATGCTACACACAATTAGAGTTGATTTTAAAATACAATGCTACACACAATTAGAGTTGATTTTAAAATACAATGCTACACACAATTAGAGTTGATTTTAAAATACAGTGCTACACACAATTAGAGTTGATTTTAAAATACAATGCTACACACAGTTACCAATTCTCAGCACAGGTCTCTAAATAACAAGTCATCATTTTTCATTACAGGCTCAAAATCACTCTATGAACAGGCATCTGAGCATGGCAGCATTAGGCAGCTGAACTGTTGCTATAATGAGACACCAGCACCACTTCCTGCAACACCTGATATTCACTGCAATTCTGAACAGGCTTGACACAGGCTAGTTTCTGTGATCTGATGGAATCCCAATCTTAATGTGAAAGGCTGTAGGCCAGTAATCCTCACCAGCTATCGTAAGCTGAAGCCAGAGGTCAAGCCTGTGGAAATCAGGATGTCGGGTCACCATACATTTACTTTTAACGCATTGGGACACATGACCCTTTAGAAACACCTGATAAAGGTCAACAGTTTGGGCTTAGCAACACTACTAGTGACTGGTATCCTGCCTCTACTGCACTTTTAAAAACATAAACTAGCTTTAAGTCACTTGATGATACAGTGTAACAAAACAGTACAGTACAAAAGCAAACTTTTGAATCCATATCGACTTAGTGTTTTTTGTTTCGTTGCTGCTCTTTTAATCTTAATTACACTGTCAACTTTGATCTACAGCACATGCACAGCAGCTGCAAGCTGTAATTTGCTCTGAAAGCACTTTTACCAATACGGCTCAGCAGAGCTGTCACTTTTAAATTGCTCTTTTACTGGATAGTGTAATAACCTTGTGATGGATGCCTAAAGGTTAGCTGAATACTCAGCAAAAACACAGCAATAACTACATTTATCCAATTACCTTTATTCTTACAAAAACACTTCCGATTTAATAAGTGCATTTGAACACTGACACTGTGCTTTGAAACCCTTTGCTTTGGTGTACAGTAGATGTCATTCACTGTTGACTTCATTTAAATTTGTGTTAAAAAAATAAAATAAAAAAACACACACATAAGGGGCTCCCGAGTGGCACATCCAGTAAAGTCGCTCCACGTGGAGTGCAGGATGCGCCCTATAGCCTGGAGATCACAGGTTCGAATCCAGGCTATGTCATTAACAACCGTGACCGGGGGTTCCAAGGGGGTGGCACACAATTGGCTGAACACCACCCGGGTAGGAGTGCTTAGGTCGGCAGGACAATCCATGGTTCACCGCGCACCAGCGACCCCCATGGCTGATAGGGCACCTGTGGGTCTGCAGTGGAGCCATTCAGATCTGTGTTGTCCTCCAGCACTATAGGTCTGGTGGCTTCGCTGTGGATCCGCAGTGCGGAAAATGACGGCTTGGTAGGAACATGTTTCGGAGGACGTGTGTTTCAGCCTCTGTGTCCCGAGACTCTGGGGGGTTGCAGTTGTGAATCGGGATTAATAATAACATAGGGAGAAAACTGGGGTAAAAATCATTGGTAACGACTAAAAAAAAAAAAAAAAACATTTTGTGTGTGTGTATATATATATATACACACACACACTGGCTGCTTATTCTTATTTTATAAATCCTCAGACCAATGAATAATGAATAATGATAGGAAGAAGTTTTAGAGGTGTAGTAAAACAGTTATCCTACAAGCTCCAATTCAAAAAAACCAATCCCATAGTGTAAAAAATAAAGAATATTTAATTGAATCTTTTTAATATTTAGACATTTCAAATACAGAATCAATTTAAAAATAGACTGGTATCCAACACTGACACATAACAATTATCTAATATACCAAAATAAAATTAAAAGTAGCAAGTAGATCTGATTATCATCATATTTTGATTATATAATATTCTAATATTTGGTGCTTAGTGGGGATCAAGTGATGAAAGACAGTAAACGGCCTCACTACTGTTAGATGATACTGTGTTTGGTTGACACTTAGGTGTTTAATGCAGCAGAACATTAGAAAGGTTTGGCTGGAGTTCTGACAGCTGATTTTAATGAGATGATAATACATTCTCATAGTGGAACACTCCTGTGGGAGTATATGGATTAGGGAATGTGTTACCTATTGTACCTCTCTTAGGTCTAAATCATGGTATTCCTGATGATTTCGTTGTCTCCTCTTTAGATATATGCAGCTTTTGGAGCTGTTTTTGGGAAGTAGGTCATTTATAGAGTGGTAAGAGAAAGCACTAAGTATACTCTCGGTTATTTGACTCTTGCTTGTCAGTCAACAAGTAGGGTCAGCAGAGTGGCCTTGAGATCACAAGACTCCCTGTCCCTGCGTGCCCTGTTCATTGCACTTTCTGTTTTCAGCCTTCACATGCACAAGTTGGAACTCTTTGCTACCTGTTCTAAAGTCTACGCCTGCACTGTAATCAACTAGACAGACATTTTAGCTAGTGCCGTGATCAGTGCAGACCTTCTTAAGCTTAAGGGCCTAAGGCACAACAATTGCCATGTTGTGTCATTAATATGTATAGCACGTTGTCAGAATGTATTTATCAAAGTAGGTACAAATAAGAAGTGTACATCAAATGTAAAGTTTACAATGGTAGGAGAACAACCTAAATGTTTTTTTTTTTTTTTTAAATGTGGATTGGTAGCATTTAAAGTGGGTACGATACAATAACCTAAAATATAAAATACAAACTGAATACCTACTAATGTTTCAGTATTCTTATATTGAAGAATACATTAAAATGGGCATAGACATAGAATAAAATATGAGACATTCGATTAGAATGTTAGATTAGGTCTGCTGTTTTGAGTGAAGTTATCTTTTCTGTGCTATTAGAGCATCTTGCAGTTCTGAGTGGAGGTATCTTTCTTAGACCAGTTCAACTCATCGCATTTATCTTTCACAATAGGAAGCGTGGAAATCAACTGTGCCTGTATGTACAGTACATAAAATAAATCCTGAAGGTGCTGTATCTATACACATGCGCCATAAATCAGTAAACTAAATTATCAATAAAAAACGTTATAGTCTGTAGTTTTTCTTTGATTATATTTAGGCATCATGCATTAAATCTTTCCCCTGGGTTTTTAAAACATTTAGCACACAACTAAATGCACTATTCTTTTGAAAGACTGCACTTTTGAGTCTTTGGTACTGAAGAAAAAAGAAAGAAAAAAACAACTTAAAAGTAATGAAAAACTTAAAAGCTTAAAGAACCAGACAATAGTTTGTTTAACACCTTCATTACAGGTTAAAAATAAGAAAACTCTCTGTAATTATAACAACAGCTGGCATCCTAAATTGTTTAGACAAGGCTCATGCTTACAATATCTGACACCACAGAATGGGGACATCCTTTAAACCACTAAATAAATTGAGTAACATAATCTTATATACCGTACTGTACTGTACATACAGTATCCTGTACATTGAATATGTGACTATGACAATTCAAATCCCTTCATAGGCTGTATGTTTAGTTATTTTATGATGAATTAAAAAAAAAAAACATTTTCATACCTCAAAACCATATTTTAAAGTGACAAACTAAATAGCTACAATGCCTTATAAGGAGTAAAAACATCAAAACCAACAATTATCAGTGTAAACAATAAAGTTCAGCAAATAACCAAAGGAGTCTTCAGTTTAGAGAAATAACTTTGCCCTTGGTCACTAACTTAATGTAGCCGAGTTGACACCATTCAATACTACAGAGTGTTATAACTGGAATATTAAACACCGACCGGACCTGCCACAGAATAGGCCCAGATTACTTTGGGTAACAAATCTCTACATACATTTGACCACTACACAACAGTAGATACTCATATTACTCATGCTGACAAAATAAAATTACTCATTGTACACTATGGAAGGGCATACACACTGAACTTGAACTAAAGTGAACGTGTGCATTTGTAATCATTGTCCAGGTTTGTGATGGCCTTACCTCAAAGAAGGTGACCCTGCTCATTTTTTTTTGGTGTTTTTTCCCCCCACAGTAAAGTGAATCGCAGCAGCTCTCTCCCTTTCCTGACAATCACTGTGTCAGAGATTTCTTTCAGCTTACATCCTCCCTCCAAGCACCAGCGATCAGGAAACCTGACACTCTCATTCATGTCTCCACTGGGGAGAGGGAAAGCCCTCCACTGGCTGAGGCTGTTAAAATAGAAATGCAAAGTAAGTTATGGTAAGGAATGTGCTCGGAACAGCACAGGCTCCCAGTGTAGTGATAAGTAGTGACACTGAAAAGAGACTGCTTCACGATAAGCACACGCACAGCACAGTCTGTGACTATATTTTTGTGGCGATTAATTGAGTCAGCTTCCCCTTTTTTGATTTCAGCAGGGAAAGTTATCACATTAACCCTTTACCACTTACAGTAGCTGTGTCAGCAAAAACCGACTCCCATTAAGGGAAGCAGCTGTGAACCCCTTCATACAGCAAACAGCCACAGAAGAATCTTTGCAGACCCAGCAGAAGTTAAATTGCTCCCTTATCCATGTAGGTGTGAAAAGTGTTACTGGTTGTCTAGTCTATGTCATAAAGTATAGAGGCAAAACTAGGCAGACTCCTCTAGAATAAATTTCTACTACCAACCTGAAAAAAAGAGCTGTTTTGTGCTATATATTTTTTTGCTTATAAGGCAGCCATCACCCTTAAGCTTTGATTCCTATAAAAAAGGGATTTGGTGACAAAGGGGGTTAGAATTTAATTTAACCCTGCTTGAGTAGGTAATTTATTATCAATGAATGCGGTATGTACACTTTTGGTACAAGTATTCTCAAAGAGCCCAGCAAAATTACAGGTAGGGTTCCTTGGACTTTTTTTCACAGACAAGTTTGGAGTAAATTTCTTACTAAAGCAACATCTCTGATAGACCAGCTCCATTTGGCCATGGCATGTTTTTTTGCTTCCAAAATAGGCCTACATATCCCAATTATTTATTTTTTCAAAACCTGCTGTATTTTTCTAGATAAGAGATCAAAATCACCCCAATGAGATGTTGAACTAAGGAAAAAAAAATCTTGGCTTGGGACCATCAAGCCTGACATCACAGGCAAACAAACACAAAACCCAATTTCCTGATCATATTTTTTTCACACAATGTATGAAATACTTTGTATTTCCGTTATTTTGTTAAAAATACTCAGCATTTAGGTCATCCTATGGGGGCGAGCTTTCAATAGCATGTGGTTTAGTATGTCAACTGACCTGATTTAAACAGTGGTCTTACACTAAAGTAATACAATAACATTGTACCTGTGTCTGAGACACAAAGCAATTAATGAACACAATATCTACCAATTATCTACTGCCTTGTCTTTTCAAGAAAGGACCCAGCATTTGAAGAAAAAAATGATCCAAGAAGTAATAAAGATTGAGAATTATATTGAACACACATAATAAGATAGTACAGGTAAACAATGCACTCTTATGAGAATGTACAGTAGATAATATAAAAGGATCCCTTTATTGTTAAGTCAAGGGCCCAATCAAATGTTGGTTCCGCTTGAAGAATGGGGCAAGACTGACATGGATAACCTAGCTGGATCATTGCTATTGAAAAACTACCCTGGCAAGGTCATGGGCCATAAATCTCACTGCTGGGTTCACCTAGCCTGAGAAGAATTTTGTCAATGTTGCATTAATCATTATTGACTTTTCAGGTAAAATGATTTAATCATTTCACACATGTAGACAATTAACTTTGTTAAGGTGATACATGCTACAAAATAACCAACATGTGCAAAACCGTTTAAAATAAGTGCAATGACAGTGTCCATAAGAATATATATGTGTATATATATATATATATATATATATATATATATATATATATATATATATATGGGCTTCAGTGAGTTACAGGAAAATAATTGAGTAAAAAAGATATGTTTACAATTATTTATTTCAGCATTTTTTTTGCAAAACTCTAAAAATTCGAATCCAAAAGTATTCATACCCTGACAAGGAAAATAAAATGAATAGCTAGTTGTGGCACCTTTAGCAATAATAACTTCTTTTAAACAATTAGGATATTTGTCAACGAGCTTTTGGCATGATTCTTTAGTGATTTTTGACCATTCTTCAACGCAAAATTGTTCCAGTTCATTCAAATTCCGCGGACTTGTCTTGTGCAGAGCCTTCTTCAACTCATACCAAAGATTCTCAATCAGATTTAGATCAGGACTTTGACTAGGACATTCTTATTTTTTAACCATTCTGAAGTAGATTTTGATGTGTGCTTTGGATCGTTGTTGTGTTGGAACAACCAGCTGAGCTTTAAACCAAGTTTTGTAGCGGAGGGTTTCAGATGATTGGCCAGAATCTTTGGTATGCTATGGAATCCTAAAATGTTCCTAAAATTCTTTGTTTTTTGAGAAATTTCTAGAAATTATACATTTCCATTGGGGTATGTAAACTTTTGACTACAACAATATACTATATATATGGGATTTTCTACTTGTAACTCAGTGCCTACATATGGTAAAACAAATGAAGTAAAGGAGTAATACATTTGAATTCACCAAGCAGTACTTAAAAAAGTTACTTGCACAGATTAACTGCTCCTCATTTTTAACTCATGCACTTAAGTGTGGTGAACTGTTCAGCTCTCAGTTTGGTAGAGGCATGAACTGTCATGAAGGCATGCATGTGGAATTTAAAACCTATGGGTTGGATCGACAACTTCCTTTCGGTATTTACAGTCCACCAGTTATATGGCTATACAAAAACATGGAACGCATGGGCCTTGCTTAAGGGGTCTCTACACGTTAATGGAGATTTTAACTCGTATTAAAGATATTACAATTATTTTACTTTTATTTTCATTTACTAAAGCTTCTACAAGATTATACAAACCTTTCAAATCAATTTCTTACCTCAGGCAGCATTTGAAATACCCACCTTGAACCTTAGCGAGAATTACTGGCAGAGTTTATAAGTTTGGAATTTAGGATAATTCAATAAAACATCAGCTGTGTTAAAATACTGAATTATGTGGCTGTGTGAAGGCGACTGTAGCGTCAATACACACCTGTATTAAGATGGTCTGAGCTGGTGTTTGGGGGTTCAGGTAGCCAGGAGGGTTCAAGAGATTCACTTTGAAGATGGACACAAGTGCCCTCTTGTGGCTTAACATTTGTTTCTGAAAATGATCACAGTTTTTTTTTACACCCTCCTTACCACCACAGTGATTTACAGTTTGCTCATTCTAATAGCTTTTCATGCTGTTGTTTTCACATTGGTAAAGGTAATCGTGGCAGCCAGTACTTCATGCCTATTTTCAATGAGTAATTGAGGTTGCTGTTGTTGGTCTCTCCCCCTTCCTTGAAAATACCAGATGTTTTCAATTTTCCAAATGTGTACTTAAATCTAGTTTGTTGATGTGCGGAATAATCAATATTTATATGCTTGCAGAAGTGATTTTCTTCAATGTAACCCAATATACTTTGACTACAATGTACAGGGGTCTATTCCCTGATGTCTACCGGCTTGGTTTAGTTTCATAGCACTATGGTGAATGTTTCCCATGTATATAATTGATTGCTGTATTTTTTTTAATACAGTTAATACATTATTTTAGACATTCAGAACTGTCATAAAGATGACAGGTAAATCCATCACTATTCTACCAATAACTTATAGCCCTCATCTCCATTCAGCTGCATATGCAGTCACTTATCAAACTTCAATTCCCAGTATCTCTGCGTTCTCATTGGATCAATGGATATTTTGATTGCAGTTGTAATACCCTGCAGATTACTAGCACTCAGTGACTGTTGTAAAAGGCCAATGGATTTACAATTCCAGAAAGCAAACACTGTGCAACTCAATTACTACTACTACTACTACTACTACTACTACTACTACTACTACTACTACTACTACTACTATTACGACTACTTTTGCTCTATTTTTCAAATTTCAGTGAATAAAGAAGCTGTGATAGATTATAAACATATACATTAATTAATCTCTCTCTCTCTCTCTCTCTCTCTCTCTCTCTCTCTCTCTCTCTCTCTCTCTCTAATTTAATTGCACACTGGCATGCTATGTTAGGAGAGAATGCTATTGAGGATATTCAGTATTCAAAATGCACTGTGAGTTCTTCAACATTCCCCCACACAATGTTGAACTCCCTTCAGTAGCACAACTAGGCGTAAATGAACTCCATTCAACTATAATTTATTATTAGATCATCTTATCAATTAATTATTAACATTTAATAATTAGGCTGGTTATAACATCCACAGGTTGGTTCATAACACCAAGGCACCTCACACTCAAAATTAATTATATCCCAAACACTGGTAATGAAGGCATTAGCTGGAGCATTTAGACATTTTTCTACTTTAACTATTGACAGTTTACATGCTTCAGAGTTGTTGTTTACTAATTGTATTTTCAAAATAATAACCCCCAGTATACATTATGGTTAATTAGGTATAAAACTGTTTGTCAGGTTAACCTGGGCGATAGCCTGAATTAAGAGGTATCATTTTCACCACCAGGGGGAGTTGAGTGCTTGGTTCTTTTGTCCAGCAGATGGAGTTTTGTTGGTTTTTATCCAAAGTGCCTTTCTTATGCATTTTAACTGTGTTTTTTTCAGCAATTTTTTTCAGCAATTTTTTTCAGTGAAAGCTCAGCTGGAGTATTGATTTCACTCTATATTTATACACAACAGGCTTAGAAGGAACTAGCAGGTAGTATTTTCTAGAGAAGCCAAATTATCTCAGTGGTAAAACAAAACCACCAAGCTGTTTATGACTTCAGGCAATTTACTGCATATTCTGACACTGCTTCTGTGTTTATTTATTTATGTATTTAATTGTTGCTATCAAGACATTTTTTTTTACAGAACTATATTGAGTAAAATCTACAGAATTGAAAATCCCACTGATTTTGTAACACAATGTAAGTAAAATGATTAGTTACTTTAGTTTCAAAATCTATAATGAATTTCTCCAGAGAAAATCCCTGTAGCTGGCCCAAGCCCATTGGGCATGCATTGCTCCTACCTAAGAGCAGCCATTTTGATCCTATAAGCTGATGTGATCCATTTTCCTTAGAGCACAGTCAATTGTTGGTCGATATTTGCTTTCATGGGCTGGAATGAGGTCCCATGAACCTTCTGATAAGCATCTAGTTCATGTTTGATTTAATAATTGGTCTAGTGTTGATCTCCATTGTTGTACTCAGTGTCGCAAACCATCTTGGCCATTTCCCTAATGATCTGGAAAGATTGTGATCTGAACCCCATTAACCTCCCATCATCATTTACATAGTTGTCTGTCTAGCGATGAGCAGACACAATAACATATCATTAATCTTCTTTCTGCACAGATACAATGGTGTGCAGTATGCTAAATCAGATGATACGTGAGGGACCAGGGTTTAGTTAGGGGTCACATGGCTCAAAGTTTCTTTTTTTTTTTTTTGTATTTGAGATTTTTCCGCTTATCTCTTTATATTTATTTATTTATTGTATTTATGTAGCGCTTTTTATACAAAAGTATTGCAAAGCACTGTACAGTACATAGCAGAAAAAAAGAACAAACCATAATACCTTTGTATAGCATGTCACACACACAACTGACACAGTTAGACCATAATCATAGAAAAACAGCATTTTAAAGTTACATTAAAACCCACTAAGATAAGAAAGCCATTTTATAGGTCCCAGCTTCCGTGACAAACGAAGACAGAGCATTCCATAATTTAGGCACTCTACAAGAAAAAAGCCCTACCTCCCGTGTTGCGGACCCTAGGAATAAAAAAAAACAAAAAACAAATCCCCTGGTCCATATGAGATCCTCCCAATAGTACTCAAAGAAATGAAAGAAGTTATTTACAAACCGCTAACCAAGATCATGCAACAGTCGCTTGACACAGGGGTTGTACCGACAGACTGGAAAATAGTAAACGTAATACCGATCCACAAAAAGGGAGACAAAACCGAACCAGGTAACTACAGACAAATAAGCCTGACTTCTATTATATGTAAACTTATGGAAACTATAATAAGATCCAAAATGGAAAATTACCTATATGGTAACAATATCCTGGGAGACAGCCAGCATGGTTTTAGGAAAGGGAGATTGTGTCTAACTAACCTACTTGACTTTTTTGAGGATGCAACATTGAAAATGGATAACTGCAAAGCATACAACATGGTTTATTTAGATTTCCAGAAAGCTTTTGACAAAGTCCAGCATAAAAGATTAATTCTCAAACTGAACGCAGTAGGGATTCAAGGAAATGCATGCACATGGATTAGGGAGTGGTTTATGGGTAGAAAACAGAAAGTACTGATTAGAGGAGAAACCTCAAAATGGAGTGAGGTAACCAGTGGTGTACCACAGGGATCAGTATTAGGTCCTCTGCTATTCCTAATCTACATTAATGATTTAGATTCTGGTATAGTAAGCAAACTCGTTAAATTTGCAGACGACACAAAAATAGGAGGAGTGGCAAACACTGTTGAAGCAGCAAAGGTCATTCAAAATGATCTAGACAGCATTCAGAACTGGGCAGACACATGGCAAATGAAATTTAATAGAGAAAAGTGTAAAGTATTGCATGCAGGCAATAAAAACGTGCATTATAAATATCATATGGGAGATACTGAAATTGAAGAAGGGAACTATGAAAAAGACCTAGGAGTTTATGTTGACTCAGAAATGTCTTCCTCTAGACAATGTGGGGAAGCTATAAAAAAGGCCAACAAGATGCTCGGATATATTGTGAGGAGTGTTGAATTTAAATCAAGGGAAGTAATGTTAAAAATTTACAATGCATTAGTAAGACCTCACCTAGAATATTGGGTTCAGTTCTGGTCACCTCGTTACAAAAAGGATATTGCTGCTCTAGAAAGAGTGCAAAGAAGAGCAACCAGAATTATCCCGGGTTTAAAAGGCATGTCATATGCAGACAGGCTAAAAGAATTGAATCTATTCAGTCTTGAACAAAGAAGACTGATTCTTTGCTTCTGATTCAAGCATTCAAAATCCTAAAAGGTATAGACAATGTCGAGCCAGGGGATTTCTTTGACCTGAAAAAAGAAACAAGGACCAGGGGTCACAAATGGAGATTAGATAAAGGGGCATTCAGAACAGAAAATAGGAGGCACTTTTTTACACAGAGAATTGTGAGGGTCTGGAACCAACTCCCCAGTAATGTTGTTGAAGCTGACACCCTGGGATCCTTCAAGAAGCTGCTTGATGAGATTCTGCGATCAATAAACTACTAACAACAACCAAACGAGCAAGATGGGCTGAATGGCCTCCTCTCGTTTGTAAACTTTATGTTCTTATGTTATTATTATTATTATTATTTGTTTCTTAGCAGACACCCTTATCCAGGGTGACTTACAATTGTTACAAGATTTTTACATACATTTTTTTTTATTTATTCATTTATTTATTTTTTTACACATTCTTTTTACATACAATTACCCATTTATACAGTTGGGTTTTTACTGGAGCAATCTAAGTAAAGTACCTTGCTCAATGGTACAGCAGCAGTGTCCCCACCTAGGATTGAACCCACAACCCTCCGGTCAAGTATCCAGAGCCCTAACCACTACTCCACACTGCTGCCCATGTTACATTTACAGCAGAAGTGCTACAAATAAGCAATCAGATTTCAAAATCAATACAAGAAAAATCAAATAATTAAATAAACCATAACCAAAACACTAAATTAAATGAATATAAAAATAAATAAATATATTAAATTGAAGTTAACAACTTTAAGTTTTGATGAGGTACTATAAGGGTCAAGCTCATGTAATCCCACATTTCCTTTTAGTTGGTTCTGTGAGCCCACTAGCATAACCTCTGTGTTATCTGAATTCAACATTAGAAAATTCTGTGACATCCAATTCTTGATGTCTGTAAGGCAAGTAGCTAACAATACCCCGGTAGAAGAATTTCTTGGCTTTAGGGACAAATATAGATGGGTATCAGCAGCATAGCAATGGAAGTTCACTCTGTGCCTGTGGATAATGCCACCTAACAGTAGCATATATAATGAAAACAACAAGGGACCTGTAGAATACCACAGACAACATCTGATAATGCCGATTTTACCTACCCAATAGAGACAAACTATATAACAGGGGCTCTTTTTTTCTCTTTTTTCAAACCCTGGAGCGATTCATCTTTTCATTCTGGAAGTTCCTCTAACTAATGAGACTATGATTCATGGTGCCTTTTCAGAAGAATTGCTGTAAAGTTCTTCAAAGTAGCTGCATTTTTCCCATTGTCTGGTAATCTATTCTTGACTCTAGACTCGCTTGTTTAATTGATCAATTGTTGGCTCTTGGCTTTAACCTTAGTTTTACATTTGTAGAAAAACAAAAAATTAGGTTTAAACTTTCCTGAAGCTGTCCTTTACATCACCATTTAGTTCTGTATCCGAGATTCACAGAAGTATATTTTGTCTTTTGAATATGTATAACTGTACACAGATATGACACATGTTGGGATAATATCAGAGGGTAGTATACATTACAAAAGGTTGTCTTGGCTCCCGGTCCCTGACTTGTTGTATGGGTTACTCTTTAAAATAAGTGTCAGTATTTAAATATAATTATGTATGAGCTAACATATTTCTAAACAAATTCATCTGATGTAAACATTGTTTACTTCATTTGAACTGAATAGAAACCATACACAAATTTGTAAGCAATAAAATTTGAATTGGACCTTTTGTTAAAATATGTTTTATTGTATGCCTGTTTATTGGAAATTACCTCAAAACCTTTTGAAAACACCATCGCAATAGTCCAAAGGATGCAAAATATATTAGGGGGCACCTAGAGAAGCGAGCAAAGACAGAGATCAAAAGTCTGAATATCTGAATGTTCAGTAATGAATGTTAACCAAAGATACTTCCTCTAGCAGTGTTCTGAGGCTTTGGATTTCTTATGAAACTATGTGGAAACACATTTAGTGGATGAGTTATCAAAACCATTTACATGAAGACTGTATGGAAATATCACAGTTTTGCGGCTGAATGCATCGAATCTAGTGAAGTGTCAGACGGTTTTGTTTGGATCCTCTCCAAGCCACAGACCTGTAGGCTCTGAGCATCAGTGACAGTTATTTCTCTTTTGTCGGAACAGAGCTGAGAGTTTTTTCTGTATGCTTGTGTGGAAGCCCCAAGGCATGAGCTTCCTGCCACCATAGAAATCATGCTTTAGTGCAAGTGGAACAGACTGCTTAAAAATATTAGAAAATATCTTATAACAATGGGGACAAACTACATATATTGTTATTTACTATACATAGCTTCACTGTACACTATCTTCACTATAGGTCCAGTAATATGATAGAAAGCACAATCCTGTAAGCCTGTACTGTTTTCAATGAGTAGGCCATGTAAACCACAGTAACACCATAGTTTGATTAAATAACAGGTCTTTATAGCAGGATGTTAGCTCCCTTTTGATGTGGCGACACCTCTACCAAACCTGTAAGTGTCACAGTGATCCTAGCGTAGCGGGCAAATAATTGTTCAAACGACCTTGATTAAACATATGTTTTTTATAGGCCATTGCTGCACTTGCTGCTGCCAATCTCATAGTTCCACCTTAAGTTGTTTTTAACGGCAAGAGTTTTGAAAAATTCCCAAAATTTCCACAAGATCCAATATGGCGGTCGAACCATGTGACTTTTTAATTTGGGGACGCCAGTCTGGTTGTCCAGACATAGGCATCTACTTATGTATGCGTTTTCATAACTCTGCTATGTTGTTTGTGCATAATAATAATAATAATAATAATAATAATAATAATAATAATAATAATAATAAACACAGCAATAACAATAGGCTTCCCCAGCCTTCGGCTTGGAAGCCTAATAATACATCAAAATACAGCATGCAAAGGAAATATGTGCAGTGTGAAAGATGTCTACTACACAAAATGAAAGCAGGTACAAGTTCCTTCCTTATGGAAAATTAGACAGACCATGTTTGTCACACAGACTAGTGTGTTTCCACACAGAGGTAATATAGCTTATACAACGCTTCATGGGGCATGCGCTGGTACGTTTCAGGGTACATGTGAGGGTACATGCGGAAGTCATGTTTTTTGGCTCAGAAGAGATGCTTGAGAACAGTGAGTTTGGACATAGCAGTGTGGCATTATGCAGATGTTTGGTTGCATAGGGATTATTATACAATGACCAAATATATTCGGGACAGCAAGGTTGGATAGTTTATGTTTTATTTTTCTTGTAGTGTACCCTTTAATTGCTCTACTAAGAACCTGATTGACTGAGATGATCCGTGAGGTTTATAATACTTGGTGATGTAGCATTTCCAGGTTGTGATTTCAGTCAGAATAATAAACTACTACAAGTGTTGTACCACAATTCAAAGAGGAGGGATGGAAGCTTTTGCTTTGAAATTGCTCCAGGCCTGCTTTGTCACCAACTCTTTGATGTCTCTCTTTGCTTAGTTTGAAAAAGGATAGCACTGTTCGATTAGAGTGTAAATGAATACCTTTTAGGACAGGCTATACTTTAAAAATATGCAACAGAAAACAGGTATAAAAGAAATAAAATAAATAAATAATCAATTTCTCAAATGTAAGTCAGTCCCATTACCTGTACACCAGAAAGGTCAGCAATAGGCCTTCAGCATCAAATATGTAGGGTTTTGGTAAACTAAAATGTATAAAATAAAAGCTTCTTAGAAAAGATAAAGGGACTTCTTTGGATTGGTAAAACAAGAAAAAAGCTTTTCCTCTTCAGTATACCATGGTCTTTAATTCTTAATTCCCCTTCTAAGATTCTCTGCTCTAGAGAGACAATTTACAAGGCTGGGGTCAGAAGCAGCTTTCCTTGGTGTTGGTCCTCAATACCATGTATATAATTGCAATTGTAGTTAGGTAACAGGAGCTTTAAATCCTTTTTATAAAAACAAACAAAAAAAACCCTTTAGAACAAGTTTTATAATTCAAGTACAGCCCCTAAGGTCAAAGCAAAGCACATAATAATGTTGACAGAGTCAGATTCACTAATGCAACAAGGGACCTGGAGGCTGGGATATCAGGACACACTGTCCTAGATATCTGGAAACAGCACCTGGCAAAGGGCACTTTTTTATGGTAAATACAAAGCGGCAACAGGGACTCTGAGGCACATGTCAAAAATCTATACTCCTTCTGAGAAATGTCACCGTGGTTGGCATGGTTGCATTTATCAAGTACATTAGGAGCCAGCAGTGCAAGATACACAGAGGAGTGATGCATGTTGCTAAATGGTTTGGCAAGACTAAGTGTCCCCATGAGAGTGTAGTGAAGAAATTGTTAATTCTGAAGGGCTCGAATCTGCTTTAACTTAATTCCAGGACAGGCCCCTCCTCTGGTATTTACCTTAGTCTCTATTAAATTATATTTACAAACTGAAGCCCGGCAGGTGACGTTTGCATAGTGCATCAACAAGCAATAACTGAAAATCATGAGTAAGGCAAAGAAGGAGGCTTTAGTTATTCTTGAGATGTTAGTAATAATACTTCCAACAATGGCCTCCAGCAACATTCACAGGTTTTACATAGATTAGACGATATATTGTTCTTCTGGTACATTATTGAATTGATACTTTTCAAGAAAATGTATTGACTAATCTGTAAATGACAAACTTAGCTGGACGAACTAACTTTTTTTTTAACAAAACCTGCAGGGCTGTAGAAGAGTTAACCTGGGATAGGATGTAGCCATTGCCATTTGTCTGTGAACTGTGAACTATTGTTCTCCAGACTTGGCCATATATCCTTACAACATTATTTTTCCCATGTAAAAAAATAACTTTTCTGAGGCAAAGACTGGAGAAAACAACTTCAAAAAGGAGTCTGAATATTAAAACTGAGTAGGGTGAAAAGCAATTCTTGGAAATCAAATGGCTTTTAAATAAAGGCTGCCACCTTCATACTTTTCAGATGAGTGTTAACAATAGAATGAACAAATTTAAAAGTAATTGAAGCTGATGGATTACAGCCTGTGACCAATTAAAAAAAACATGATTTATGTGAATCTTAACAGAAGCAGGATGGGAAGTTTAGCAGATTATTGTGACATCCTCATCCTATTTGGTAAATATGTACGAAGAATACATTTGATTTGTTGTGGTTGCTTTCTGGAAAATACAATTTCACTGACCCTGCATGATCAAATATTCAAAACAGGTATTGCATCACCATTAATATATATTGACGTTTTGAGTAAGCAAAGTGAAAGAATGATACTTTTTTTTCAGGGAATGATAAGATAGGTGTGTCTCACCTGTCAGCCTGAAAGAAGCCACCCTTCTATGAGCTGTCAGTTGTCAAAGGTCAACCAAGGCTGGATGATGGGACCATCGACCCCTGAAAGGGAGATCTAGCTGCAAAGGAGGCAGTTGGGAAGAGGAGAAAAGAAACGTCATGGGTCAAACCAATGAGGAAAAAAAGGGGCTGTTGTCTCAACTTTAGAATAGTGCGAAACCTTTGATGCATTAAACCTGTTTTCTATTTAAAAATGCTCAAGGGTCAATAAAATATCTCAAATGACTGTATTGGCACCAGAATCTTAACACACATTCACCGTGTCTCCAGGCTTCTCTCATACTCCCTCTGAAAGGCCTAATGGAATTTGAATTTTTATGAACTGCCACATTTTACAAATTGATTATTGTCACTTAAATCTTAAAAAGTATTTACACTCACTGGGGTTAAAGGCTAACAAAGAAAAAAGCCACGCTGGCCAGGTGCCTAATCATTGAAGTGTGTTTTTCTATAGCAACAGTAACATGAAAACTTCTCTTCATGTTAAAGTACAGCTCTTGCTGGGCTCTGGTTGTTGAATTCTGTTTCTTAGACGTACCTTAATTATGTTTTCTATTAATAACATGAACAGAGTGCAGCAGCAACTATTCAGGTAAACAAGTGCTAGAAAAAATATATTCCTAGCCTCCAGAGATGAAGCCTCTTTGTTTTCTTCAGTATCTACATTAAACTTCCGACCTGACTTGGCACCAAATTGGCTGATGATTTGAAAAGGGGCTTTTGTCATGTTCAATACTGCTAATTAAACACTGAGAGGTTAGCTGACTGCCCTCTGTCTTGATTGGCAGTCCCACAAGTTTTTACTCATCTTTCTTTCTAGCTTTCTACATTAGATGAGAGTTAGAAGAGCATTTATAATATTTATAATGTCATAGTCATCATCTTGATGTATTTGCACACCATGAGGATTTGCATTTCAGTGCACAATTGCAAAAACGGCTTTTTTAAAATCTAGTACACTCTCAGATGAGCCACAGTCGTACTAATTGAGTTTTTTTTTAAACAGATGCTGTTGTATCTTCAGCCATTTAAAATGTAGAAGTGGGAATTACAGTAATGACATAATGAGGATAAATATAAGCTTCTGAAGCAGATCTTTCACTGAAAATATGTTTTTCTTTAGCCATAAACTCGCAAAACCAGTTAAATGATGTTTAAAACCTTAATTATTGTGCAGTTTATTGGCTCTACTTAGGTACAATTTTCCTCTATTTTCTTAGCTATCACATCTATACACAAATATACACTGCTGTGCAAAAGTCTAAACATGTTGCTTTTCTACTCTGATGCATTATGAGCATCAACAATTTACTCAAAGCCTCCACTAGTGTTTTCAGCTATTATAACAAACTTGACTTGCATAAGAAGGAAAAACATTGAGTGAAATAGCTCGCATCTCTGCTGCCCGCCTGGTGTTCTCTCTGCCTCGCTTTGCCCACGCTAGTCCACTACTCCGCTCGCTCCACTGGCTCCCGATCACCGCTCACATCCAGTTCAAGACTCTTGTACTAGCCTACAGATGCCTTGACCAGACTGCACCCAGCTACCTCCAGACCCTCATCTCTCCCTACACCCCCACTCGGCCTCTCCGCTCCGCCTGCACTAGAAGACTGGCTCTACCTCCGCTACGCTCCCCTGCCTCCAGAGCCCGCTCCTTCTCCACCCTTGCTCCGCAGTGGTGGAATGACCTTCCTACAGATGTCAGGACTGCCCAGTCCCTGACCACATTCCGGCGCCTCCTTAAGACTCACCTCTTCAAACAGCACCTGTAGAACTCCTCTGTTTGTATCCTGGAACACTATCACCCTTCATTTAAATGTGCTTTATTTCGCTCTTATCTGCCCCCTATTTTACTGCATTTAATTCTGTACTTCAGAATACTGTAATCTGCCAAGTGTTTAACCTGTAGTATTTTGTATTTAATCATATCCTGATGTAACTATCACTATTTAATCATATCCTGATGTAACTATCACTATTATCTGCTGTATTATTGAATTGTGGTTTGTCACACTTGAACAAAAGTTATTGTATTTCTTGCTCTTATTGTATTACTTGTATTGTAACACTTGAAATGTATTTGCTTACGATTGTAAGTCACCCTGGATAAGGGCGTCTGCTAAGAAATAAATAAATAATAATAATAATAATAATAAAAATCACTTGATTTTCAATGTGTTGAATTAACACCATAACTGGCAGAAGGTACAAGTTTTGTTGTCCACCCATCAACAATCCAAAGCACCTTTGACCATTGTTCCATAGTCCATTTTCTGTGTTCTTGTGATATTTTAGCCTTTTAGTCTTGTTCCCCTTTCTTAACTTTCTTTTTGAGTCTTCCAGTCCTGGGTTTGTCAATTACAGATGATGTTTCTCTGTACTTGTTGTTTATGCTTTGGATACCACACCTTGAAAATCGAGTGATGCAAGCTATTTCACTCAATGTTTTTCCTTTTATGCAAGTAAAGGTTGTTATAATAGTAGAAAACACTTGTGGAGGATTTAAGTAAATCGTTGATGCACATAATGCATCAGAGTAGAAAAATGCAACATGTCTAAGACTTTTGCACAGCAGTGTATCTTAATTGGTAAGGCCAATGTATCCACTACTAAGCAACACAGAAACAGAAGATTTTGTAGGTATCCACATACAAAGTCTAACAGAAATCCTTTTGTCCAGAGCACTAAACTCCTGTCCTGTCCCAAAAGAACACAATATAGCACAAAGGAAAAATGATATCAAAGCATTCAAAAGAAGATTAAGGCTTTTTTCTAATGATACTCACCCCAGCTCTTCCATCAAACAACAACAGTAGAGAGATAACAGGCAAGTAGACATGCATTAGAACATTTGACTAATTTTCAATGCTTTAGTATTCTTAGAAACTAAGACAATTGTGTAGTTAATTAGACAAACTATCTAATGCAAGAAACAGTTGAATAAATAATAAATATCTTAATTTTACCCAAGCAAACTGAATAGTGAATGAAGCCCTAAGGGAAGCTGCACAAGCCTAAGCATTAAAATGTTGAGTGAAAAAGTATGCTTAAAAAAGGCTAGGCCTGGAAGGCTTTGTCCTTTTATATTTTTGCCAATGGATTTTTTTTTTTGTGATTCAGACCTGCTTGCTGCCTGCCTTGGTAAATCCTTTTACAGAGTGCTTTGATATGGAACTTCAGATACTAGATTAACATTTTTGGCTTACTGTGGCTGTTTATGAGGCTCTATATGCTAACCTGTACCTATGTACTGTTTGTCTGTATGAACATTATTTATTGATATATTTAATAAATTAATGGCCATGTTACATGTCAGATTAATGGATGGTTATAATGTATAACTTGATTGCACCTGTCTAATGTTGAGCCAAACATTGATGTTAAAATAGATCTTTCAAGTGGAATAAAGAGATTGATAATGTTCCTGCATTGACACACTAATGGGGCTGTCCTGTATAAAACATGGTCATGTACTACTTATCAGCAATTCAGACTGGAACAATATTAATTGTAGTCAAAGAAAGGGCATTTCATTAAAATATTTATTTAAGCCATGTTTTTATTTATATTGCTTCCAATTTGGGAACACAACTGATATTTGAGGATTCTGGATTTTATTTATGTTTTCTCTTCCTTGTTCATCCATCAGCTTTTGTGGGCAGCCATGTTGAGAAGGTCTTGAAAATGTCTAGTGATTCATAAACCTTTTCGTCTGGAGGGCTGCTTTTTGTAGGCATCTTGAGAAGGTCTTCTGTATCAACTTGGAGTTAGAAGTTTTGAGCAAGTCATAACTTTGGATAATAGAGATTATAGAAAATCATAGGATATGAACTACAACTTTTTCTGTGTTGGCACCTTGAAATTAAACTTAAAAGTGAACACTTTATGAGCCCCTGGGACACTTAAAAAATGGATCTTAATGTTGTACGGTAACTGTTTTAAAAATACCTCAGGGGTCAGTGGGGAATTTATAAATGTATTGTCAGGCAACCAGTGTGTTGATTTGTTATGCAAGATTTGTTTGTGCATCTCTACAATTTTAGTATTTATACCTTTTCTGCTGTTTATTGATTATCAACCACATGTTATTACAGATACCTGGTATACAAATAGAGATTCAGAGGCAGGTACCTATAACTAAGGTTTAAGCTTGACTCAAGGCTTATTAATTGTTAACAGATTAGAGGTGGTAACACAAGTTTAGTGATGTGAAAAAAGTTGTATTACACTTTTGTGAAAAATTAAACCAATGACAAGGTACAATTATGGAAAATGGTAGCAACACCTTATCCTAACCTTAAACACAATTTTACTGCCAAACCTTTCACTTTAATCATAGCCTTAATGTCACTCTCAGATTGCAAATTTGCTATTTATCCCCACATTTCAGTGTAGATGTTCCTGAAGCCTTTAGTTGTACAAACAAGCTTTCATTGAACAAACATGTTTCTCATTACAGGTAGGGTTGCCAGAAATATAAAAATAACAATAATGAATATGCTTAGCCAACTCTGTTCTAGGTTTTAATGCATACATGAGGTAATGAGTCACACGTAACATAATCCATGAAATAGTGCTCAGTGAACTCCATTGCCCTGATTCATGAAGAATTCATTACTTTTGCTTAAATATTTGTCTTTTTGTCTGCAGTATAGCTTATAGTTTTTATCTGAAGGATATTTAACTTGAAGGAAGTGTTTTGCTACACATTGTTTTGCAACTGGTCTTCAACTCAATTAACAACCAACCTCATCCAGGTTTGACCTTTAAAAAAATAAAAAGTTTAATCCATTGATTTTACCAACTGTGCCCCAAGACTATGGCGCTAGATTCTCAAAGACGTGATGCTGACTTGGGTCAGAAGTTCAGACTTTCTCTTCTGGCGATCCTTGCATTGAGAGCTCTATAGAAATCTAAATTGTATTGTATAAATCTCATATGTATTACATTGGCGATCTCATTTCTTGTTCTCTGTCAATTCCACCATCCCTCCCGTCTTAATTTCCATAGGATCTGCTTTCTCTCTCCCTCCTCTTCTTCCTATTGCCCTGGAGTCTTACTTCACACAGGTCTGCACCCTTGTATCCATTTGTCATTGTTTAGTAGAAATAAGTATTGTGCAAACCCTTCACTTCTTTTAGATTTAGTCGCGTCCAAGAAGGCAATATTTATTTCCTATGAATTACATTAACTACATTAACCCATTAGGTGAAGGTACTTTAGGTACACTGCATGAGTTTATTATCTTAACACTCTCGTGGAGGCTACGGGTGGCTTATAGAATGCTTACTGACAAACAAAGGAGCATTTTTTTAATTAAAAAAGCATTTCAGAGTTTCTAATTACCTTTTCCATTTACACTTGAACTTAAAGCCCCCCCCTCACATTTAGAGAAACAGTAGCCTTAGATAAGACTGCTGATTAAGTTATAGCCATTGTGCCAATGTGTTATGTTAATAGCCGTTGGCTTCCAATGTCATCCTGTGAGACTCAGCTATATTCTGTTTTGCACCAAAATAGACTGAAAGCTCATTAAAATAAAATATGCTAATATGCATTATCAATTTGAATAGCTGTTTATTTCCATGGGAGCGTGTTAAATTTATGCGCTTTAACATTTTTTATTTTGCCATTTTTATGTTCACTAGTTTTTTCCGAGGGTGTTTGTGTTTGCTAACATTTCTGTGTACATTTTTGTGAGAAGTGGCTTACCTTGTTAGAATCAGAGTGTATTACAAAGCATCTTCGTCTTTTCACTTCTGGTTCTAACCATCTCAGACGGCTAAGCTGTTTACCAATACAACATGTCCTGTGCAAGGATGGCACATTAACACATGCAAGATTCTAAAGAATGCGAAGGTGGTGCTTGCTAAGATAAATAACACTGTTGTGAGATTGAAAACATACATTTAAAAAAGCTAGATCATGTGAGAAAATCTAGGATACTGACCTTAAGTCATTCAGAAACTAAATCTCAAAACCAAGACACATTCAACAAAAGAAAAAAAAAAACAAAACAATATTTGAAATTCAGCAACTATTCTGACCCCTTTGGCTAAATAGATTGGCGGTCCCAAAACAGCCAGCTTTTTTTATTTAGTTTTTATTCATTTAATTGTTTGTGTTGTATTGGATTTTTAAAATAGAGCACAGCTGATGCAATGTTGGCAATTTGGTAACTATCAGTGTCTCTTTCTTCTATTATACAGCAAGTGGGTGGCTTCTAAACTGCCGAAGCTCCGTCACAGAAGCCAAGAGCTCTTTACTTTCCCCTAGATTCGTTAATTGTTTTTGCAATGTAACCCCTCCTCTTCTCAGCTGGGGATTAAATCTTTTTTCTTTGGGGTTAGATACATATTTCAATTCAAACCTCTTTCAATTGCCTTTGAAAATGTACTTGTGTTCATGGAGCTGTATATCCTTATATTCCAAACACTGGATTTGTCAAAAATCATTAACATTCAGCATGAGCAATCTCATTTTAAGAGGATTTGTTTTTCTTTTCTTAGTCCAGTTATCTGGAGGAAAAAAGCTATCTCCAGTGCAGCTATTTTTAATAGGTAGACTCTTTGTTGATTTGAATGTAATAAATGTTAACCTGTGAGTGTGGTTAGGGGGGTGGAGGTAAGCCCACCTGCATCCTATCATCTTCTTTCATCAATTAAATCTACCTTTATTTAGCCATCAGTCACCCCTATCTAGCTGTCTTGTGTTTTTTTTCATTTCCCCCTCCTCCCTCCTCCTCCTCTAGAATCTCAACCACCATTGCATAGGTCTCCTCTGGGGGGTTTAGTGATTCCACTTTCTCCAACCCTTTGTTAAGCTTTGCTTCATTTACCTCATAGAGGAGGGTTCACCATGAGTCAGAGGGGACCCCCGGCCAAACCCCTCCTTTAGCATGCATGATTCTTTGTCGTCTTCTCTTTCAGGTACTGATGCCTCTATTTATGTGAGGGTCCCCAAGCGGTGGAACCCCTCTTGTTTGTTGGGTCTCCTCAAAGACGGTGACCCTTCTCCTGTTTGTCAGGTCTCCTCAACAACGGAACCCCCTTTCTATTATGTTGGGCTTTTTGAAGAGACGGAACACCCCGCTCTATATGTTCTAATATCTACTAACTTCATGTTTTTCTTTCTGGTTCGCGAGCCTCTGCGTGTTGGGTCATCTCAGAGACGGTGACCCCTCTTCGTATGTCGGGTTACCTCAGAGACGGTAACCCCCCTCTTGTGTGTTAGGTCTCCTCAATGCCGGGACCACCTTCTCTATGTTGGGCCTTGAAGAGGCGGAGCCTCTCTCTCTATATGTTTTAAATGTTACTAACTCCATGTCTTAAACATTACATCAGGTGGCCTGGCTCCACTCTATGAAATGGTAAATATAAAAAAAACACAAAAAAAAAACATGATTTTTGAAATGCTTAAAACTTTTTTTTTTTACAACACTAAGTAAATTGTTTTGGATAGAATGATATGTTATTGATTATTAGATTTTTATAAAGTTAATAATTGTGTGCTCTGTTTGTCACAAAAGCATATCATTTCCCATGATGATTCCAGTTAGTCAGTGAATCTGTCTTGTCCATTTTTAACATTAACACCACTTCAAACTGGCTTTAACCATAGTGTACTTAATGCTGTACACATATTTTGATCCATCGCATTACTAAATAGCCTCCCTCTTGTATGAAGTCAAGACAAACTATTTACAAATGAGGCAACTATCTGGGATTTCTTTTGTATATCTTATTTTGGGAAAACTTACTGGAGGGATGTGTGGATAGGCTCTTTGTCAGACAACCAGACTTGTGAAAAGAGGACAGGCTGTAGCATTTGCATATATTGTGAACTATTTCGGTTGTATGTATCGTTTGCCAGACTGTGTAAAATCAGAAAACCACTGGCGTTCTTGTTGGTCCCGACTCAAGAATAGAACTCAAATTACATTAGATGCTATGGGGCTGGAATATATTTGAAATCTTACTGTTGAAAATTAATCTGGATCATTTTTATTTATTGATTTTTCCATTGGCCTCATAAGGGTTTATTGTTTTTTATTTTTTTATTACATGGAACTCTTAAAAGGAATTTTCAAGTACAATTTTTCTGAAGACCATTTGTTCCTTCTATTAAATATACACCTGGTTGAATTTAAGCATGTTGCTATTCCATACTAGTATACCTTTTGACTACATGTCTTACCTTATAGCAGACTGGTAGCTTGTCATGGTGAGAAAGTACCTTTTCAGCATTTTACAAAAAATGTCTGGATTGTGCAATTCATGCTGCATTAAAATTGATGATGATTGATGCAGTATTTTTGATAAAAGGAACATCAATAAAAAAAAAAAAAAAAAAATTATAGCCATCACTGCATCAAGAACAAGCTGAAGTGTGCCTATTTGGATCAAAGACCGGCATAGTGGTAAGGGGTGGGAGGAGCTTTCTTTCAATCAAACTTAAGATACCTTTTGGGAATGTAAATAAACTGTCAACAAGTCAATTATTTTAGATAAATAAGGGCACAGTGTTCATTTTTTTTTTTTTTTAGTAATCACCAATTATTTTATTATGTTCTCCCAATTTGGCATATCCAATTATTTTTTTAGGGTCAGCTCACCACTACCACCCCTGTGCTGACTCAGGAACGGTGAAGCCGACCGCTTTTTTTTAAAACTGCAGACTTTCCATGCAGCCACCTCAGAGCTACAGCATCAGCTCTAGGCAGCTTACAGGCAAGTCCGCAGGCGCCCAACCAGACTACAGGGTTCACTGGTCCATGGTGAGCCGAGGACACCCTGGCTGACCTAAGCCCTCTCCCCCCGCCCCCCACCCCCTGGGCGGCGCTTGGCCAATTGTGCACCGCCCGCTGGGAGCTCCTGTCTACAGTCGGCAATAGAATAGCCTCGACTCGAACCGGCGACCTCCAGGCCACAGTGTTCATTTTTACTATGAAATATGAGTCATTGGTGTCTAAATAGTAAACAAACACCAATGACTTATATTTGAAAGTAAAAGTGAACCTCATTGGGTGACACAGCAGAAATAACATCTAAGTTTTTTTTTTTTTTTTTAGTTTTTTTTCCTTTTTTAAAAAATTTAGTCGTTGCCAATTATTTTTTTATTATTTTCTCCCAATTCGGAATGGCCAATTATTTTATTACAGTCGGCTCACCGCTACCACCCCTGCGCTGACTCGGGAGGGCAAAGATGAACACACGCTGTCCTCAGAAGCGTGTGCCGCTTTTTTTCACACTGCAGACTCACCATGCAGCCACCCAAGAGCTACAGCGTCGGAGGACAATGCAGCTCTCGGGCAGCTTACAGGCAAGCAGGCACTACAGGGGTCGCTGGTGTGCGGTGAGCCGAGAACACCCCGACCGGCCCAACCCTCCCTACCCCAGGGCGATGCTCGGCCAATTGTGCGCCGCCCCTTGGAAGCTCCCGTCCTCGATCGGCAAAGGAATAGCCTGGATTCGAACTCGCGACTTGCAGGCTACAGAGCGCATCCTGCACTCACGTGGAAGAAATAACATCTAAGTTTGATTGAACTGTGAGAAAGATGTTTTGTAAAACGAAGGAGTAAGAAGAATCCCATAACATTTTCCCCATGCTAGGGCTCACTGAAGCAATCACATTTTGTGTTGATTGAAAAAAAAGCAATCTTTTTGGAATCAGAATTTTTTTTGATACTGTTTGAATTGATTTCCTTAAAAGGTAAAATGTGTTAAGAATGGCTGAATAGGTGGCTTCTACTGTGCAACTCAAAATGTTCAACAACACTCTTAGGATTATAATAATAGGGTTAAATGTTGACTGATATGTTATCTACAATGTATAAACATTTTAATCTATATTTTAACATGACACAATGTAAAACTGTGATATTTAATTAAAGGCAAAGTGAAAAAATGACAAAATAAATAGCTTTTTATATTACTTTACCACTTAAATCAAGGCTATTGTTTACAGACCCCTATCAGAATTAATACTACGACGTATTTCTTCATGTTATAAAGCATAGTTTGTCACAGATCTATCTATGAATGAAAACAATTTGAATATAAATGACTTTTTCTCTGTAGCAAATTAAATATGAGAAATTGGACGAGATAGGATCCTCTTTGAAATAATTGCTCTGTGAAGGAATGAAAAAAAAAATCTGGTTGGCAGTAAAATTGTCATGTGCAACTGCGGTGAAGATGTGATTGCAGGCTGTCTCCTCTATATTTTCAGTGAATTTGATTTGTTCTGATGACCCTGTGAGTCAGTTCACACAGCATATTTGCTCCTGCCCAAAGGGCAATCAGCTCCAATGTATTGACTACTAACATGCAATTTAAAGTTTTTGGCCAGAAGTGGCAAGAAATTAGCAAAAATCACTAATATGGCCCACAAGTAATGATCCAAACTGACTCATTAAAACTGTATACCTTTAAGGCATTTTTCAAATAGTAAAAGAAACATGTTTTCAATTTACAAATGATAAACAATCAATGTAATGATATTTAAAAGGCAACATGTGATGCTTATATCTGTAATTGTGTAGCTTTAACAGGTGTAACTATATTTGGTATTACAACTAATGCTTTCATGTGTCTTAGCCTTTTTACTATTTCCATAGCATGTGCCAAGCAGCTTGCAATGTGTTAATACAGTGCAGATTTTCTTGTCTACGTTCCATAGGTGAAATAGACCTCTTCCCTGTATTTGCCCAGAATCAGAAATGAGTTTAATGAGAACTAAGAAGCCTTGGTGATCTGCAACTCTAATTTCAGAGAATACTCAGAGCGTGACTGTAACAGAAGATGTAATGCAAAAGACACTGCAGTGATTCACAAAGCTATACAATTATTTTTTTTACAGCTGCTTCAGTTAAAAGCCAGAAGACTTTGAAATTAATGTGTTTAGGATTTTAGCATTGTGGTATGATACTAGTATTGTTTTAACATTTCACAATACAGCACATAGGTTCTAGGATCGGAATAATGTTCTAGAATAACCAGCCATGCATACCAAGTAAAGGCTGTAGACTTCCCATGTACCGATTATACTATATTTATCTGTAGTCTGACTACATATTAAAATGTTACCTGTTCTGTTGTTTTAGCTGTTTCTGCGTATCATTTTCACTTATATGTCTTTACTTGTGTTATCTAGAAATATTTAATAAATATTCTTATTGTGAAATATTCTTATTGTCCAATAATACTGTAGGGATACAACCCAGTGTATAGTGTAATTCAACATACAATAATGTCTACTTTATGATCACTGAAATGCAATCCTTTTTTCCATAGGACACAATGGTCTTGCTTGGGCCATTATATGTTTTTGCTTTCCATTTCTCAAGCTAAATGCTGAAATAAAAAGGATGATACCAAGTCAATCTTAATCAATATTCTCCCAGGAAGTAAAGATAAGCAAAGCTTGTCAAAAATGAGCAAGCGTTATAAAATGTCTTGTAACACAAGGTTTACATTGCTTGACATGGGATGAATATAGATAAACAGTCCACCTTGATAGGGGAGAAGCGAGAGAGCCATTCTCCTTGAACTGCTGCATGAAATACACATTGCCTGTGACACACACAGATAGAAACTTTCAGAAGAAAAAAAAATCAATGGTAATCTTCAGAGAAAGTGATTTCTACGCTGATATGGAAGGAAATTTCCCCTTCTAATACGTGACACTAGCAGCCCAACCCCTGGAAAGCGAAAAATCAATAGTGGCTCACAAGCAATTCTTGGCTAGGGTGAATTTTACAGAGCCAGGGGAATAAATAAAGTGTACTATAATTTCTGTTTTTGAGCATGGTGCATTAGAATTCATTTGGCAGGGTGAGGAACCAGTGCTGGATACAAATGAAAATAAAGAAAGAAAGATAAGGTCATTTTAAAAGGAAACTAATTGTACTTTTTCTGCTGGATATGGAGATTGGGGGAAGAGTTTTACAAAGGAACAAAGAGAAATACAGAAAGAGAGATGTATATTAAGACCAGCATTAAGTGGGGAAAAATATTACATTTTACTTGTACGCCAATGTTTAAGGGGTTGCCATATGCAGCTTTACTGTATAACCAATTGTATAAAAAGATCCACACATGATTGATGCATATGTTATGCAAAGGGTATCTGTGATATTCATCCAAAAGTACATAAATACCAGTTTTTAAGGCTGAAAGCATTAAACATCAGAACTTTATTTGTGTACCACTAACTACTCTTTAGTCAGAATCATGGCAATCCACTAGCTTATCAATATGCCAAATGGTGGCAGTGTTTATCTAAATGTTATTGAGCATCTATGGGTTATTCTTTAAGACAGATACATTCATAACCCCAACTTTATCAAATTACAAAAACCATTAAGCAATGGTCATATATTCCTTTAGAACATTTTAAATACCTTGCATACTCAACTGTCATGTCAAGCCTCATTGGTGCCCCATGGTGACCGTACACCATATTAACAATGTTATGGCAGATGTCAATCTAACACATGTACTGTAATGGTACAGAACATCAAAACCTTCATGAAAGGTTTATGAAAGAATAAGCAATTAAGACCAGCAACCACATCACTGACATGTGATCTCTGATTTGCAATTAATCCAGTCTGTTTTGTAAATACGGTTCTATATATTTCTGCTGGTGTCTAAATGCATTTGTGTGGGGAAGTATATTGTCCACATGTATACTTAAAGATAGAAAGCAGTGATAAGACCAGAAAAATTAAATAAGCTAGGAAGCAACTTAAATTTCACTATCTTTTATAAAAAATAATACTGAGTTGATTCTCACAGAGGCATTGAACAAAATACAACGGTTACTGCAATGACTGAAAACATGTCATTATCTTGGAGAAGAATCTATTGGTCAACTTTTTGGACTCAAATATTTTTACACTAAACAACATAATTCTAAAGAACAAAGGTTCTGAGCTAAAACATAATAGCCACTACTAAAAACATTGTTAGCTGCAGACAGAGATAGATTGTTAGAAGAAAGAAGAAAAGGCAAAACAACAAAATCCTTGACATTCATGCACAAAAGCTATTATTAGCCTCTGACTTAAACAAATAAGGCAGGCTTGTTTTTCAAACCATGGTTCCAATGATTATAATCTTTTGATTTAAACATATTTGAAGTAGAGAACTGTTTGATTCTAATATTTTATGAGCCGAAAAATAAGTAGAAAAGGCATTATCACTATCAAAGAACAAGAATGTACATACTGTCCAATTACGAAAAAATAAAAAGTTGGTCATTATCACAAATTATTTTTGCTATGCAAAAAAAAGGGGTCTACATGTCATCCGTTTTAATTATGTGAAAAAGTGTTACGTTGAACAATACTTGGTGTCCATTATTCCAGGCGTAAAGAGCCCTGTCCCTGGCGTTGTAATCTAGCATGGAAATGTGAAAGTACTGATTATGGAAAGGAATATCTATATATTCATACATTGACGCCTTTGTAGAGTAGGAGTAGTAAACCTTGGCTCCTGTTAAATGGGAATTAGTAACATACAGTGTCCCACAGATCATAAATGACTCTCCTGCACTTCTTTTAGGATAGCCAGTGCTCCAGCTCTGGAGCACTTCCAATGTTTGTGCATCAATCTGGCTAATGACAATGTTGCCAGCATTTTGGTTGGTAGCATACACGGCCCAAAGGCCTATCTCATCAGCCATAAGGTCAATGTCTGAGAAGCCTCCCCAGGTGTACGGGTAGACATTATGAAAGCCAGCGTACTCCAGGGCGCGTTGGGCAAGGACCCTGCCGGTGTCGAAGCTGTACTTGATGACAATGTTGCTCTGGTATTTGTTATAGTACAGAGAGCCGTTGTAAACAACGTGGTTTGTGCCAGCCCATTTGAACGGGAGGTTGTAGGTCCTTGACTCTGCCCCGCTTACAAAGTCTGAGATAGACTTGTATTCTCGAACGATTTTGTTGTTGGTGTAACTGTCCATGTACCAAACCTGCATCAGAATGTAAGAAGAAGCAGGAGTTAGTCGTGAGCTGCACGTATAGGGCTGCAGTCTTCTATATCTAATTATGAATTATGAATAATACGGAATATTGTTTGTTTGTTTTTTTCCAGTCTTTATAACTGGTTAAACTGTGTGACAATAACCCCCCCCCATTTAATTATTTGCATTAAAAAAATTTAAAAAATAAAATAATAATAATAAAAACACTTGCCCGATTATTTCTTTCAGATGCTAATGGGTCAGTCATCCATGCTCCAAATCTCGTTCCAGATGTCTTGATTGTAATAGGTCCAGTGATTTTCATTAATTTTCCACATGCTGTAAATGAAGGAACATTAGAAGATAAGATTCTAGATTCTTTAAGCCAAGTTCATGGTTTTGGCACCAGCTAGTTTATTAACACTTAAATTACAAATCACTATTAACAGAGCGGTTTACATTTTAAAATCCAAAATGAACTTTATTTTACTTCTTAAAAGGCAATATGTATTAATACTTATTAATACCAATTTAAATGTATAGATCATTACTATTTTCTGGTACATTTCTAGCTCACATAATAGTGATCTCTTATCCTCGTTAGCATGCAAACACACAAGGGACCCCAGCAAACAGGTGCAACCAGACCACTTCATGTTTCAGAGCAGGTAATACCATTTACAACTCAGCAAAGGTCCCTCTAATATAAAGATCAACATTCAATTGGGGCTTACTCAGTTTTGTCATACAGCCTCGTAACCTTGTTTCCAAACTGATCACACGCAGGTGTAGTTCCTCATAGTCATACACTCCAATCTCCTCCTGGATTGCAGTGAGAACTGCAGTCAGATTACGGATCTCCTCTTTGAACTGCACGATTAATTTGGCATCTGTTTTATACTGCTCCAAAACTGGGATTAGAGGCTGCAGTTCATCCATCTTTTCCTGAAGGTCCTGTTAAGAGTTCCATTAGTATGAGAAAAAACAGTTAATATAATATACAACTTCAATCTAAACTTTACAATTTGTTAAGGAGACTTCAACCTGTGTATCTAATAATGAATACGTAACATATGTCTTATAGTACTTTGAGTGGTTGTATAATACTCCTGCGCCATACCTGAAAGTGTTTTGTCATAAGTGTTTTTCGGTCATCCTCTATTTGTCGAAACTTGTCTTTTAGTCCTGTCATCTGGGTCTCCATTTTCAAAACATACTGAAAATCTCTCTGCGTCCGTAGGTTTAACACTTCTATGGACTGTGACATATTCTGGACCTGTAAAAAACAATACAATGAATAACTGCTTACTTTCTGACACGAAAGTACATTAACAGGGTGATTTAATTAATTTTACCTTGGTTGCATGTATGGTCAATTATGTTAACTACATTTGCACATGCTTGCAAATGTAGTTAATCTTATCTGCCCAGAATCAGGTCTGTGGTGTTGGAACAGCTACTTTAGAAATACTAAAAGTAATTTAAATTTAGTGACAAACAATTAGACTAGAATGTCTTCAAAATGTTATTGAAAAAGACTGCTACTGTTTGTCATTGAATTTTTCTTTCTTCTAGCATTTCTAAACGTAGCATTATTGAGTGTTTAATAGTTGTGGATGATATATCTACAGCAAGAGTTACTGTAAGTGCCAGCTACCTTCTCCAGAAGCTGACGTAGTTGTTTGCTCTTTGCATCTCTGGAACAGAGGTTTTGTTCAGGGGCCACCACTGTACATATACAGCGACCATCTGGGTCTTGAGCTGAACTGTACACCTGCCAGCCTTCCTTTGGACCAATAGTCTAGGTACAAAAGGGATATGTTGTACTTAGTTAACAGATATACCCTGTAAATCACAACAAAATATAATTTAGACACGTTTACTGTTTACAGCGATTATTTATTATTGTATTATTTAGAATGCATTCAAGTTAATGGGTGTAGAAATCTAGTAGTGCCAGTTTGAATGCAAAATAAAATCACAAAAAATATATAAAACCAAGCAAGAATTCACCATAATAATTCTGTCACCTACAAAATGAAAAAAAAAAAAGTTTCAAAAAGTTTTTTGTCTTGATCTGGGTTTCTCTCATTATTTAACTTCCAATAATAATCGTCGTGGAATTGCATTCATTTATTTGAAAGGTTTGTGTTTTTATGAAAAAAAGATCCTAATTTTAAAAGAACATCTTTTAAGGGCCATTTCATTTAGTGACTGAATTGCCATGTATTACTTGGTTCAGTATTAACTGCATGAAGTATTTTCACTAAATAGTCCTATGTGATTAATGAATTATGCCAGCACATATTTAGTTAATTGAGAGTTGATCAATGGCTTAATCAATGTTAGATGTTCAAATGTACAGAATTAGAAATGTTAAGTTTGACAGCTAAAGTTATCTAAAAATGTAATGCTGATGGACCTTTGAAGTTGTTTAAAATAATTGCAGCACACTGTATTATTTGTTTCCAGTACAAATACTTAATGCCTCTTGCAATCTTTTGCAACTGCAGTCTTGAATTCTGGTAAATTGGAAAGCTAAGTTTAATCAGCTTCAAAACTGTTTATATTTGATGGTATTCATGTCTCCAAGGAAATCAAAATGATGACCCTAAATGGTGAAAACAAGTAAATGTGCTGCAAAGAGATTTTTAAATTTAACTGCTCATGATTAAACATACTAATTACAATTCAGACCACACTGATGCAATTGATAATGGATGTGTATCAGGTGGAATAAATAATCAGGCTATATTTCAGGGTAGCAGTGTGGCGTAGTGGTTAGGGCTCTGGACTCTTGACCAGAGGGTTGTGGGTTCAATCCCTGGTGGGCGACACTGCTTTTGTACCCTTGAGCAAGGTACTTTACCTAGATTGCCCCAGTAAAAACCCAACTGTATAAATGGGTAATTGTATGTAAAAAATAATGTAATTGTATGTAAAACTAATGTGATATCTTGTAACAATTTCTGTTAAGAAATAAATAATAATAATATATTTATAATGTATATCTAACAAGCAAAACATTGCAATATGCTATACATGTGTAGATGCTCAGCTGTACAATTCAGAACCATGGATAGTTCTAAGAATACCACCTACTGTAGGTTATGTTCCCTTGCCAATTTATATGAAACCATTCTACTCTTACATTAATTACTGATAATACCATAAAAGGAACAAAGCAACATACTTTAATGCAGTATAGAACATTTTATTCCAGGCAGACAATCACAGCAGCAACAATTCAATCAACATTAAGTTATTTGCCCTATATATATATATATATATATATATATATATATATATACACACACACACACACACACACATTTAATTATTCAGATGCACCACTGTACAAAGGCTCTATGCTTATACTTACACTATCTAACGTTGATAGGCGCGTTCTATTAAGTCCTTCTAGAGATGGCAGCGTTTGGGACATCCAGTTAGAAATCATTGCCATTGTACTGAGAACAGCACCTATCTTCAGTAGCGGAGGGCTCATTGCTACGGAGCTAATGAGTTTTCAGGGTAACTGATTATCAGCCTAGTGCAGGCTGCGAGTCAAAGACGTGACCATTAAATACAAAGGCAAGAATACAAAGACCCAGAAACGGACTAATCCTAAAGCAAAATGGTAACTTTTGCATGATACTGGTCTACTGGTTTGTATTCTAGGTCACTACACGTGTATTATAGTCAGCTGAAAAAAAGACTAGTCAATTATTACTTTTCTCTTCAGACACATTTCTGTATTCTAGAGACAAATTAATGAATAGTTACAAATAAATTAATAAAAAATAGACAGTAAATACACATAGAATTATGTTTTCATAAAACAAATACCTACTAAATAACATTTGCTTGTGCCATTCTATTATGGAATGTCCCTTAACTTGACACTTGGTTTGTAAGATCTAGTGACGTATTCAAAGCTCTAATTCAAATATTATAATGCACATTAGTATGAATGCAAACTGCCTTGCTTGTTTAAATAAATACACTTTAAAGAAAGGAAAATGATTAAATAGGGAAGGCTAAGTGACTGATAAAGTTAAATGTGCTAATTATGGTATTGCCAGGGTGCTCTGGGAATCTAGAAAGTAAAAACCTAAGTGCATTTGCTGGTTTAAAAAGCAGTTTTCAATGATACAAATGTTTGTTGTTTACTAACTCTATAAAGCGTCCCAGTGTGGATCAGTTAATGTAAATATTGTACAATATCAATCATGCTCAGTATTTATTCATATTCACTGACTGGTGTAAAAAGGGGTCTCTTTATTTTAGCCCCTTGCAGACTCTACTTTTGGATGTGCACAATGCAGTTATCCACATCTGAAACACTTTTATAAAAGTTTGCAAGTGAGGTTTGAGATTTGGAAAACCTCCAGCGAACTGAATCTTAACTTTGGCACCACTGTTTCAGAATCTAAAATATTAAAGTTCAGAATGCAACATTTTAAAGTTCAAAACCCTGATTCCAAACAAAATCTCCCTTTGTCTTAAATTATACACACACACACACACACACACATTTGCATTCCTATATTTTGATTTACTATTTCTAACTCCAGTCAGACAAAACTCCACACAGGGTGAAAGTCGACAACAAAGTAAATATTTTGGCTTTTCTTTTTTTTGAAGGCATATTTAGTTCTTAAAAACATGTATTACAAAGTGGGGACGTCCCCACAATGTCGCTTTTTCAGGAGTTACTATCTTTGTGGGGACCTTAACTCTTTCTAGTATAACATATTACAACATATGCAATTATGGGAACAATAAAGCCAGATATCCTGATAGAATTCATGAACCGCAAGTGATTTACTGCTAGAAAACAACAGAGGTCAGCTGTGCACGGCAAGCTATCAATGTTGTATAAAAGAATAGCCTACAAATCCACTGCTGAGCACAGCTGCCTGGACCTCCAGCAGAGTTGTATTGTTCCCATTTGGATCAATGGGGTGTCATGGTAGTGCATACACACCGAGTTCATATAAAGTTTCTGCATTGTTACTGAAACATTTAAATGATTCCATTGTGCAACTCAACTGAACTGCACACAAACTTATAATCACTTATGTAGCTGTATTTCCTGATTCCTGATTATTAAAGTCTTTTTATGGTACTTGTATAGTTTATATAGGAAAACTTGCTATATTATTCCTGCTTTTCTCAATTGTTCACCCTTCTAGTATTATTTCTTTTATGTTCTTTATTTTTCATGATGGTAAATTTGGTTTCAAAATAGTTATATATCTTCTTAAAAATTTATGAATGCAGCCTCAAGAGATTATTATTTTATTTGTATTTTTTTTCAAAAGTAATGAAGTCTCATTACTAAATTGCTGATGGAACAAAATTCAAAAGCAACCACATAGAACTGTACTTAACATTCATTATTGTGCACAAGTTGATACTGTTTATCACCTTTACATTTACAGTTATGGCCAAAACTTTTGCATCACCCTATAGAATTATGAATAGAACTTACCCATGCTTCAATTAACATGTTACTAAAAAGGTTGAAATTTACTTTAAATGAGGTTTTGCTACAAATAAAACTGGCAGTGATATTATTTGACTTGTTTTTTGATGCGGTTACAAATATCCCTCTAGACATTTTTAAACAAAGCACAGGCATGCTCTTTTTATATATAAATTAAAAGATCATGTCTGTGCTTTCTTTAAAAATGTTTTGAAGATGTAGTACTCTGTTCGTGTAATACATTTTAATTTCTTAATTATATCAAATAAAAAACAACACAAACTTGGAAGCCCCAAAACTGCTTATTGTGCAGCACCACATAAAACATCTGTCAAAATGATATTCTAACTGAGGGGCTCCCGAGTGGCGCATCTGGTAAAGGTGCTCCATGTGGAGTGCAGGATCCATTCTACAGCCTGGAGGTTGCCGAGCGTGGACGGGAGTTCCCTGGAGGCGACGCACAATTGGCCACCCGGGAGGGGGACGGCTTAAGTCGGCCAGGGTGTCCTTGGCTCACCGCGCACCAGCGACCCCTGTAGACTGGCTGGGCACCTGCGGGCTTGCCTGTTAGCTGACCAGAGCTGCTTTGTCCTCCGACGCTGTAGCTCTGGGTTGGCTGCATGGCGGGCCTGCAGAGTGAAAATAAGCAGTCGGAGGACAGTGCGTGTTGGTCTTTGCCGCTCCCGAGTCAGCGAAGGGGTGATAGCGGTGAGCTCAGCCTAAAATACAATTGGATATTTCAAATTGGGAGAAAAAAAACCAGGGTAAAATCAATTGGCGACTACTAAAGAAAAAATTAAAAAATGATATGCTAACTGAAAGATCTCATGGATTTTCTCATATATTATTTCCCTATTACAACCAGAAAACATGTTCAACAACATTTTATTAATCAGCTCTCTCCATTGTGGTACTTGCAAACAGTTTGTCAAATCATGTACAGTTACATTATAGTATGTATTGATTCCTAACAATTACCTTAGACATCATCACTTCTCTCAGCCTGGAACACAAGCAATACACACTTCCATCATAAACCTTCAGCAAACCTTTCATATTCCTTAGCAATATCGATCACTTGCAGTAGTTCAGTTTAATGCATGAAGAACTGATTACATCACACAATGTTTTCCCAGCTTAGAATCTGGCCCTAAAACAGCAGTAAATGCAAATCGATGTATTTTGAGAACATTCTAGTTTAAGACTACACTTTATCTTGTACTTTATTTTGCGAACATTTGATCATTTTCCTATTCTTATTCTATCCCATAGCTGTGCAAATGGTTCCATATGCTGCAATATCTACAGTAGTTTTGCCTGCAGAAAGGATCCTTCCTAATGAAGCCTTTCATTACTCAAAAGAGAGTACAGGTGTGTGTGTGTGTTTTGTTTTAAAAGGAGGAGCACTTCACTGAACAGTTTAACAGTTTAAGTTATACATATGCATATAGGAGGCTGTGGTCCAGTGGTTAAAGAAAAGGGCTTGTAACCAGGTGATCCCCGGTTCAAATCCAACCTCAGCCACTGACTCATTGTGTGACCCTGAGCAAGTCACTTAACCTCCTCGTGCTCCGTCTTTCGGGTGAGAATTAGTTGTAAGTGACTCAGCTGATGCACAGTTCACACACCCTAGTCTCTGTAACTCGCTTTGGATAATTAAACAAATAATAATATGTGGCCCATGCTAAAAAAAGTCATATTGCACTTTTGTGACTTAAAAAATTAAACCAATGACCAAGGTACGATTACGGACAATGGTATCAATCTAAAGATTTCAATATCAGCATACTCAAAACTTAGATGGGTCAGATTTTTTTTTTCCAAGGAACAGGATCACATGTCTTGTTAGGGAAAGGGTCTTCGTAGAAATGAATTGCATACAAACTGAGCTTTTGATTAATCCAAACCATTTAAGCACTTGCATATTAAATCCCCATCTACCATGTCAAAGTCTTTTTATATCTTCCAGTTATATAGTGATGGTTATGTTCATCTTGATATTTTAGCTACTGTTATGTTATTTCAAAACTTCTTAAAGGAAGTTTACCACTGGTTTTAATGTACATTTCCATTGTATTTATTTTATTTTGATGTATTTTTTAACCAGTCAATTCATATTTCACAAAAGTTGTTTAGTTTTGGTCTATTTTTTAAATCTGAGTAAAAGGTTTTTTTTTTTTTTTTTAACAAGTCCTTAACTTTTTTATTTTCCTTTTGTTAAATATATCCCTGTCACATTTACTGAGCAAATGACAGGTTGTGCCTTTTGGGAGTTCAAGGTGCTTTGTAGGTTCTTTCTCGCTTTGCTCCAGTTTTCCACATAATTAATACTCCTCAGGTATTTCAAGGCAACACGTTTCGGTCTACAAAGAGGTTATTTAACTCAGTGAATATTCATGACTGTTGTTGTTAGCAAATCCATTTGAAAGGATCTAGATACTGCCACCATTTAAATATTAAATTAGGACAAAATCTGAAATTTCACCAAACCTGACTTTTGAAGCAAAAATTCCCTATAATTGTTCAAAGTCCCCATTCTTGTAATGACTGCTTTTAGTTTTGGCCACATTTTAGTTTTCTTTTGTTTACTGCCATTAAAGGTGTCAAGAAACTAAAATCTATGTTGACGTTGTTCATTTTTTTGGCTTAATGATTTCTAATATTTAAAGGAAACCGAAAATATGCAATTGTGTGTCAAGATCCATCTAGATGGTGAAGGCAGCAGTGTATACTACTTTGTTCTTGTCCCTACTTGCTGTTGCCTCCAAGCATTGGTGCTGGTTAAATAAAAATCAACATCACTTACACAGGCCTGCTTCCTCTGTTTTGTTATCATCCCAGACTTTAAAAGATCACATATTATAATCCCAAGGCTAATTTTTAAGTCCTATATTTTATCATTAGATTTAATTAGATTCCATTTTAACTGTAGTTGATTGAAATTATAGAGAATGCATCTCCCTGTCCTATCTTTATACTAAATGTATTCACAGTACCTGGGAGATATGACTTAAGTACTTGCTTTACATGGGTCTTGCAGTCTGGATTTGTACAAACCTACACAGAGACCTCTTTGCTAAGGGTCAATAATGTCACTTGGGCATGGTGATAATCGGTTAAGGACTTTGCTTGCGGATTTATGCAGCAGCTGCTTTTGCAACCACTGACATAATATTGTATTGTGTGGCCTCCTGCTAACATTACGTTATTTAATGCAGCTCCACCACTAGTCAACATCTAATGGACCGGTTATTTTAATAACATTTCATCTGGAATATCTATTCAGTAATATAAGTTACAGGGGTATTTTGGCAAGATCTGACTAAAATAATAATTTTCTCATGTATGTCTTTATTTTCAAACAGCACATCTGAACTTTCGGCAACACAAATTAAACTGATGTCATTTTATTGGATGCTTACTCCCCCACACTATGTGTTCAATTATGTTAGACAGAGTCTCTTCGAGCTAAAGAAATGTGGGTTTTCAGACAGAACCAGTGCAATCTTTTTAGGATCAAATCCACCCAAAACAGAAACGTTTTACCTTCAGAATGTGACTTGGCCTAGGGTTTATAGTATCTATCCATAAGAGCAGCTGAACATTGGGTGAATGTATTTGTCACATAATAAACCGATTACTAGGACTCTTTACTCATTGGACTACCCTCCTTTGTTATCTTGACACTGCAGAATATTCTTTCTTCTATGGCCTACTATTTAACCCACAGGCACCCTATTAGACCAAGAATGAACTCCACTGATATTCAGTGCACTTGTAAATGTTAAGATTATACTTGTAATGTCCATGATTTAATTACTAGATTATACTTTCCTGACCAACGTTTCCAGTCTTCCAGAATTTCACTCAGTATGACTTTTTACATTTACGCTATAAAACATTTGGAGCTATGCAAATAGATTTTAACAGGTGCAGTAGGAAACCATGACGCCAGTTACAAAAACACAATTAGGCAAGAGATAAAATGTCATTAATAAGGGCCATTGTTTGTGGCTGTTATTTATTGGTTGCAAGGCATAAAGTTATAGTCATGTCTCCTGATATTTTCAATATTTTTAGTATCCTGCAAAACAAATTGCAATCCATAGCAGCATCTTTATGGACCCCTGATCCTAGTCAATGTTGTCCACAAAGCAGGATATAGCACCACAAGATGAATCATTTAGCCACAACAGCAAACGATCTATGGCATATACTCAACCCAAAGGGAATAAGTAAGACAACAGTTAGGGACCCATAGTACATTGGCTACTGTAGATTCACTGCAATGGGTTGGATAGCATTCCAGGTAGGGTACTTCACAGACTGATTGACAAACAGGCCACAGGGTAGCATGATAATTTACTGTGAGGAGGTCATTGATTCACAGTAAACAGTAAGGTTCTCTGGCATCAGTCTTAATATCATAAACTGTACTGGTTCCAACAAAACAACATTGTTTGCCCCACGGATAAGGTACATTAAACTTATCATGCACTGCGAATGAGAAACTATTGCTTGACAGCAAAGTTATTATAATTACTGTACTTAAAATTGTCCAATTCAATACTTGATTAAATGTCTGAATGGGACAAACCCTAGGATTAAATGTCTGGCTCTGCCACCCCAACTTTTTTTTTAATACTGTTAAAATGATTACACACTTTTTAAAAGACACTTTTAAAAGGGTAGCAGTGCCATAATTAAAATGTTAGGAAATACGTAACAAAGACACAGGCATACGGTATTGCCCTATTGGAGTATATCATAAATAGCTATTTTAAACGTGTCTTTGTTAAGTAGTGTATATGTTTATTTATCTCCCACTAGTGCATCAAACGCCATTTGAAATAAGACATGGAAATGAAACAGTTAAAGGACAGCTATGTATTAATCGATAATGTAATTACAGAAAGGCTTAAGAAAAATGTATCTGATCTCGAATTTACAGCAGCGGACGTAAAACATTACTAACAGTGGTCGTGCTCTTGTCTAAATCCATGTAAGTAGTGATGAGAACACAATGACTCTCTCCACTTGATTACTAGATTCATTGATTTTAAATCTAACCGTATATCCACACAGAAGTGGCGGTAATACATCGAACCATATCCGTCCAGTATAGTAAAATAATATTGTGCAGGGTGAATATTGTTCAAGGTAAATTAATTCACTAGAAGTATCAAATTATAAAACAGGTCTGTAGCCTAACACAAACTGGGTAATGGATTTAATACTTTGATGAATTGTTTGTTACAACACATAAATTATGGTAATCTGACTAAAACTGTCAAATAACCTATTTCGTGTTAAGTGCACGTTTAAATACTTGACTAGCGGCTGTTTTAAAACGCATGTAAAACATTACTTGCAATTAGTATTCTAATCATTTTAACCGTTATCAGAAATATTTTTAGATTTAACAATTTAATCAAAAACAACCAAGCATTAACCGACACATCTCCAAAACAACTGATGACAAAAATCACTTGTACAACATTTTTCAAAACCAAGAACATATTCGCCCTCTGTCAGTAACGTTTCACGTTTCAGCACCATGGACAGGTATACAAACCCCAAATACGGGATACAATTTATTTGTTGCTATTGTCAAGAGATATTGAAATTCTACAAAAAGTACCCTTTACTTCAAAAAAGTCACACAGTATATAGCCTATTTATATTTGAATAAATCAAAGTTTTGTAACGAAACTTCCCTAAGATCTTAACAAGAATACAATTGCATCGGACTAATGTCACATTGAATACATTTATTTATTTATTTATTTATTTATTTATGTATTTATGTATGTATTTTATTTTTTCAAGTTTGGTTTGCACGGTTTATAACTCAGATCTACGAGCATCTTATCACGTTATCCATGAGGTGGCGACAGACAAGCAAGCTTTGCATTGCTAAACACGTAGACAGATTGGCAACTCCTATATGTGGCTTTTAAGTTGTAGTTGTGTTACTTAACACACACACACACACAGACAGACACACACACACACACACACACACACACACACACACACACACACACACACACACACACACACACACACACACACACACACACACACACATATATATATATATATCATTTCTAATTTAAAAGGCGTCCTTGATATTAGGCAGGTTGAATGTCTGCGGTTGACTAATAACACAATTGTATTCTAATGTTGCACTGCAATAATAAAACGATGCTTAAACTAAGATGCCTGGGGAATGTATACTCGTATACTCTGCCATTATTTTCCGGTGGATCAGTGCTGCTCACATCATGGTCTAACAATTTGACAGGCTGGATCCAGAAGCAGACAAGCAGAGCCTCAGACTATTATTATTATTATTATTATTATTATTATTATTATTATTATTATTATTATTATTATTAATCTTTATTTCGAGAAACTGAAACTCTGGTGCCTACATTTCTCAAAAAGAGAAAGAGCGGTTCATTCAAGTTCATAGCCATTCTGTAGCAAACTATAGCTTCTGTCCAGGTAAAATATCAATAAACTTGTTTTCACAAATATTCGTATCAGTTCCCATAGGGCTATCCCTCTCTTTGTATTTATTATTTTTAGATCAGATATTTTACAAAGTTGGCCTTCCTTAAATAAGACACATTTATCTAAAACCGCCATGCCAACAACGTCATTAATATTTTACTTTGCATTTGATGTTCAATTCTACACACTGTGAATGTGCATGTATTGCATGCTTAGGATTTACAATAGAAAATTAAGTAACAAAATACATATTTAGACATTTCTTTAGATTTTTTTTTTTAGATAAAACCCCACAGCGCATAATTGATTAGAAATAATATACACTGCACGTGTTTTACGACTCAGCACAAGACGCATTAAATACTTTCAAATCAACCGAGTAAAGTATAAGTCTGTTCATATGTAGTAGACTTGCTTTTACCATCCGTTTTGGAGCCTGTTAAACATCGCGCGCTAATACTAGTCTATAACGGGATGCACATGATAATCCACACATCTTAGTTCTTTATTTCCTTTACTGAAACGCTGAAAGTTAAACTCAGTCGAGGTATAATATGCACATATAGCTCGTACTTAAGAAATATTCAACACTGAATATGATCTCCACCTTATCGCCTTCAACAACTGCAAAGGAAAACAGGTAAACATACGACATACACATACACAATACAATTCCCCCAGCATATTTTGTGTTTGCAAGTACAGGATGCAAATAACACAAGCTACGAATACAACTGCTTTAATATCCTGGGGGATTAAACAAGCTTCCTTGCCATATTCTCCAAATATACACCAAATGATGTGTCTGACAAGGACAACCAGAACAACAAGACAGATGCCTGTAATCGATCCTTGGAGAACTGCAGCGCTGACCACATCAAACACACTTTAAAATCACATATAATTGTAATTATTACGTCAATAAACAAAATAAAAACAACAAACATAGCTCACCATAGACGGATAAAATCCGAATAGCATTAGCAAAAGCAGAAGGTTCAGTGCGCTGAACAGTGCCTGCATTTTGTTTGGAAGCAGTTTCACTTTACACGATCATTCACGTTGTCTTCACTGCGGGTCCTCCTCAGCTTCACTAGAAGCCCGGCGATCAAAGCGCCCCAATGGAACAAAACAGCAAGATCCACATTCATTACACACCGCTCCAAGAGCGTTTGCACTGCAGTCAATACAACACCCAGCGCTCTCACTATAAAAGTTTTGACCTAAAGAAAGCCATTGAGACTGTAGAAGAGATGTTTAGACCTGGACAACGGAAATGACATCACTAAGTGATCTTCCTGGGGCTGTTGAAAGAAGCTGCTTTGCAGGGAATTCTTATTATTAGCCACAACACATACCTTGTACTGCACAGGTGTTGTAACCAATTCAGTACCCCCTCAGAAATCTGTATCCCCTAGCGCATTGCGCATGCGTAAAATGAGATCGTTCCACAGGCACGACTGATTTTTCTTTTGCTAGTGTCTGAGGTAAAATATGAGTGAGTCTAATTTGGTAGCCACTGTGTTTCTCACTGTAATTACACCCAATATCAATCAAACCCCTTCTCTGTGATAATGGGGCACAGGTAGACATAGGCCTACTGTGCAAGTTTGACATTTCTAGGAGCCTCACTGCCTGAAATACACAGGGGATACCAAATAATACAGCCATAGACTATTATTACTGCTATTGTCAGCTGTCTGATTTGGTATCCCCTGTGTTTCTCATTGTAAATACCAATCTTGTGTGTGTACTGTATATAGAAGAAATATATAAACAAATATCTGTAAACAATATCGTTATATGTAATACGTTATGCATTTTTAATATAATTCACACGACTCGTGTTTATTCCAGACATAACAGCACAAGCCACAGAGCAACAACATTAAATTAATTCTCACATTTGTTAAAACTTTCGTGATCCTTTCAATGAGTGCACATCACTCGTACTTTACATCAGACACGAGCAAAAGAAAAATCAGACGCGCCTGTGGGACGATCTCATTTTACACATGCGCATGCGCCAGGGGATACAGATTTCTGAGGTACAACACCTGTTTTGCCACCATCGGAACAAGCTAAGTATACGCTAGTATTTATTTATTTATTTATTGCTATAAACAAATGTGGCATATATGTTAATTTATATTTCTACATGTTCATTTAGCATCTGCACCTGCTGCAAGGGTTGGACCTAAGAGGGTATTTTACAGTGTTACACAGTTGCTACAACTTTCCAATTATAAAATAGGTATGTAGCCTAACACAAACTGGGTAATGGGTTTCATACTATGATTAGTTATTTATTAAAACACATATATTATGATTCGCTAACTAAAACTGTCAAAGAATGTAATAGTTTTAAAGACCCTTCATATATTGATATTAGTATCCGTTATTTAAGGACATAACATGTGACAGAATGATAAAATAAGTCTGGTGTACATTCTATATTAACCTGGCCATGAGAAAATTATTGCTGAATAGTGAGAACATGTAGAATAATTTGGTACAATATTGCTCAACTTATTATTATTTTCTTTTACTTCAGAGTGTACTGCAGACCGTTTATTATGACTGTTGGAGAGCTATCTTAAATTGCTGGACCATGCAGCCCAGATTCAGTGCCTACTGTTGCTAATGCCAAACAAGCGATTGAAGCCATTCATGCAGCAGAGGGTAAACAAAAGGGTGCATGAGTAAAAGCAACCACGAAATCAATCACTGAGTATAATCCTCTTGTTACTCCATTTATGTGCTTGCCATAAGTGGCTCTTGAGTCTTGAATACTTTGATTGAACGGGTTAATTGAGTTTCATTATGCCAGTTACAGAGCGTTTCCAAAAGTGCCAAACGTCAAACAAAAATGCGATCATGTAATATTATAGATCATGATAAGAAATCAACAATCACAGTCCAGGGTTTGTCAAACTTCCAGTACATCCTGTCTACAGATGTCATGCCATGCTTCATACATTACAGCACAAAAAACAAACAATAACAACCCCTTTTTATGTTCAATAGCCTTTCCTGAGCACACTCTTCGATTTTATTAGCGGTTTTCTCACCAAAACTGCACAAGATGATATATTCTATGCAATAAGACAGTCAACACAAAGCATATTTACTCATATTGTTGCTGCTGGAAGAACTGGTGTGGTTGGCCAGACACCTGAAAGGTGGTCAGATGCTGCTTGATATAATGGAACATGCCTATATTTTTCCTTTTGGAATATGCAGACAACGCTATAGAAGTAGAGTCCTGGCTGTGGGATTCCAGATAGGAGTGTCGCATTGGTGCTCCCGCAGGTTAGGAAGGCAATACCAGGAGGGACGACTTCTTCTTATCGTGGTACAGCGGACCCTACTGGCCAGGTGTCTAGTGAGGTCAGGCGGACACCTGCAGGGCTGGCCTTTGCCCTCCAGAGGTCAGTAGCTGGGTGACACACGTTCTCGAGTTCATGTAATATATATATATATATATATATATATATATATATATATATATATATATATATATATATATATATATATATATATAATATCATTGAACAGTGTTGCACACAGCAGCACATGACAACAGGAAACAGGTCACCACAAGTGCCCAAGACAGCTATGATGACATCTTTAGTTGTGGCTATATCTTCTTCGCCCTCTAAATACAATTTCTGTCATTCCCCCATGCTTCATTTATAGCATGCTATGCATTTCCCACAATTGTTTTTACTGGTATGCCTTTCTACTTATAATATATGCTTACAACACAGCAAGAAAACGCACATCTAGGATCTATGTATCGAATGATCCATTGAAAACACTAAATTAGTGAAGAACGCTTTCATAATACAATTTACTTTCAACGTGGAATAACAGTGAATTAATCAAACTTGTGAATTAGCCCAACAATATTGATAGCGATTGATTATACATGAATCAGGCAATATCACATAGTGTTGATGACTGGTGTCTCTGTAAATGTATACAGTGTATCTTATTTTATACAAACGAATATGTATTGTGTGCTCTATTGTATATCACACTAACATGTGCTGGGTAAAATGTTCTTAATTTCTTTTATAGAGAGCTTTGTAGGATTTTGTAGTTTTAATTAGAGTCTGCTTTACCACCAGAACAGGTGCATAGTAATTCTGCTTCCTGTACCAATCTGCTAATCTTTGCTACTTTGTCTCTTTTGATACATCTCTCAAAAAGGAATTTGTCACAAAGCCTTTTCTTTTTGACATCCCCATTATACACTCTCGTCTGCATAAGTGACCATCCTTTTGAAGTCAGCTTAAAGTAAATTTCACTGATGTCTATAAAGCTGTTCAACTACTGTAATTGGGCATTTATTTGAAAGTAGGATGCCTTCCCAAGATAGTTCTTTGTTTAAAAATAAAACACAAATACAGTGCCTTGCATAAGTATTCACCCCCCTTGGACTTTTCCACATTTTGTAGTGTTACAACCTGGAATTAAAATGGATTTAATTGGGATTTTTACTATTTGATTTACACAACATACTTAACACTTTGAAGGTGCAAAATATTTTTTATTGTGACACAAAAGTTAATTAAACAAAAAAAAGACATTTGTTGGTTGCATAAGTATTCACCCCCCCTGAGTCAATGCTTGGTAGAAGCACTTTTGGCAGCAATTACAGCTGTGAGTCTTTTTGGGTAAGTCTCTACCAGCTTTGCACATCTGGATCCTGCAATTTTTGCCCATTCTTCTTGCCAAAATTGCTCAAGTTCTGTCAAGTTGGATGGGGACCGTTGGTGAACAGCAATTTTCAAGTCTTGCCACAGATTCTCAATCGGATTGAGGTCTGGGCTTTGACGGGGCCATTCTAAGACATTCAGGTTCTTGTTTTTAAACCAGTCCAGTGTAGCTTTGTGTTTAGGGTCATTATCCTGCTGGAAGGTGAACCTCCGCCCCAGTCCCAAGTCTCTTGCAGACTGAAACAGGTTTTCCTTTAGAATTTCCCTGTATTTGGCTCCATCCATCTTGCCCTCAATCCTGACCAGTTTCCCAGTCCCTGCCGATGAAAAGCATCCCCATAACATGATGCTGCCACCACTATGCTTCACCGTGGGGATGGTGTTTTCAGAGTGATGAGCAGTGTTTGCTTTGCACCACACATAGCGTTTTGCGCTAAGGCCAAAAAGTTCAATTTTGGTCTCATCAGACCAGAGAACCTTTTTTCAACATGTTTGCTATGTCTCCCACATGCCTGTTGGCAAAATCCAAACAGGATTTGATATGGGTTTTTTTCAGCAATGGCTTTCTTTTCTCGCCACTCTTCCATAAAGCCCAGCTTTGTGGAGCGTCCGGGTTATAGTTGTCCCATGGACGGTTTCTCCCATCTCAGCTGTAGATCTCTCCAGCTCCTTCAGAGTTACCATTGGCCTCTTGGTTGCTTCTCTGACAAATGCCCTCCTTACCTGGTCACTGAGTTTTGGTGGACGGCATTCTCTAGGCAGAGTCGCGGTTGTGTCATATTCATTTTTAATAATGGATTTAACGGTGCCCCGGGGGATGTTCAAAGTTTGGGATATTTTTTTTATAACCCAACCCTGATTGGTGCTTCTCCAGAACTTTATCCCGGACTTGTTTTGATAGCTGCTTGGTCTTCATGATGCTGTTTGTTTAGATATGCTCTCTAACAAACTCTTCCAGAAACAGGTGTATTTAATCTGAGATCATGTGACACTTTAATTGCACACAGGTGGACTCCATTCAACTAATTATGTGACTTCTGAAGGCAATTAGTTGCACCAGAGCTTGTTTAGGAGTGTCACAGCAAAGGGGGTGAATACTTATGCAATCAAGACTTTTCAGTTTTTTATTTGTAAATAATTTTGAAAAATATGTAGTTTTTTTTTCCCACTTCGACATTATGGACTATTTTGTGTAGATCAGTGACAAAAAATCCTAATTAAATCCATTTTAATTCCAGGTTGTAACACTACAAAATGTGGAAAAGTATAAGGGGGGTGAATACTTATGCAAGGCACTGTATAGGCATAGAAACAACAGTATAGAACTTTAAAAGAAGCTCTAACACCACTTCACATGGTCCAATGTGGAAGAGAAACTTCATAGGTCTTTGTCTACTGTAATTCTGACATGACTATGTATAGTCCCTCTATCACATTTCTTACTAGAAAAAATAACCTATAAAACACAGTACAACAAACACCCTCCAAAAAGGAAACAAAAAAAAAACAAATTCTAATAGTTTTTATCTGTGTGGAATTGTAAGGTCAGTCACTGTAAATTAAAGCAATTATAGGTCGCTTTCCAGTGATGTTCTTCAGACAAAATGGGTTAATTATGTCGAACTGATCTTTACAAAATCTCAAAAGGGGAACAAAAGCATGTATTTTCCCAACAGATTCGGGAAAAGGGCAACCAATTTCATGGAGCATTGCTGGGTCACAAATCTAATGACTATACAATTGGTCTTCTTTTTATAAAAAAAAAAAAAAAAAAAAAGCAAAAAAAAAACCACACAATGTCGGTGCAATTCCTTCAGGCATTGCACACTCCGTGCCTATGTTCTCAGTGAAGTATACAAAAAGGCAGCTTTAATATACGACCCATATAATCATACCCATCCTTGGCAAATAGAAATAACAATGCTTCTTTTCAACACCATTAAATCCCCTTCCTCATTAATTAATTCATTTCTTTTTTGTTAAAAAACAAACAAACCCTGGTGCCCTCACCATAGTTAATATGCCTTTCACATTCATGAGCTAGTGTTATGCTTGCTTTGCTTGATAAGTTTGAGTCACTTGATCATTTGCCAGGTAATTCTGTCGTTGTTGCAGGGTAGCGGCGAGGCAGAGACTCCGAGGCAAGGAAGGCTGCAGTTTAAGCGCTAAAGCTCACTTTTAATACACCGAATAACACAAAAATACAAACAAAAAGCCAAAATAAAGGTTTAAGAAAACACCAACAAAATGTCAGGCTGGTCATTCGCCTTCACTGAACAAACATTGTATTTTAAAACAGATTCACTCATCAAACTCATCTCTTCAAACCACACCCTTTTTGCCTGCTTTTATGCAAGTGGCCACTCCCCAATTAGCACCTATCTGCACTAACTGGAGAGTGGCCACACCTGTGGTTGCTGGCAGATACATTAACCCTGTCCCTGCCACACTCATTTTTACTGCCTGTTAACCCAGCACAATTATATTTAATTCAGTTACTTGACTATCAAAATAATTTTATAGTGCCCTATTTTTATAGTGGTGCATTTTCTTTAAAATATATAGCTGGTGTACTGTAATGATTTGTATTATTATTATTATTATTATTATTATTATTATTATTATTATTTATTTTATTAATTAAAGGACTTTGTGATATATAGTTATAAAGAGTGACGTACCTCTTATATAAATCATGAAATATATTCTCCCATACTTTTTGATATATATATATATATATATATATATATATATATATATATATAAGGCACAAGGCAATATACATGCATCGTTGTTTCATGAGCTCTTTCATATAGAAACTAACAGATGACAGATGTGATATCTTGTAACAATTGTAAGTTGCCCTGGATAAGGGTGTCTACTAAGAAATAAATAATAATTCCATTACAGGGGCCTGATGGAGATATTAATAAACTACAGCAAATAAAACAAAGTCACGAAGTAAGAAAATACTGTAAGAGGAAATAATGTTGAAACAATTCCAAGAATTACTGTGATGGAGTACATCTGTACCAGTAATATTATGATGTAAATAAAATGTGATATACTGTATAAGCAGCATGATGTTAAAAAATAAAAAAAAAAATCACATCAAAATGTAATTGTTATTTAAAATTTACGACTGAATTTTATGACGATTTTCCTGAATACATTAACTTTGGCTGTGTTTAATGTTCAGTAATGGAGCATTATTGATCATTTTTAATAAATAAACTGAAGATTGATGCTTTACTTATAATTTTATTGTTAGCTGTAATCCTTTACCCTTACCATGACTATGCAAATTAATAAAATATAATCATAATATAAATGAACATATTCAGATGAAAACTAAAGAATATTTCTGTGTATACTTTAATAAAAGACTATTTTCCTTGGGGTGTCCACATGTTTTAATATGGCTCACATTTACTTTAACTTTGCATTTTAAATGAGAAAATGCTTTTGTTGAATATGAATACATAATCAAAAACCCTAACTAAATCTCCCAAAGGATTCTAAACTTGTTAAATGCACTCCTTATTATATCATCAGCTCTAACAGGTGAATATTATTATTTTGTAAGGGCAAATGAAATACCCAACTGAGAGTAAACATGAGGCTTAACTTAACTTGTGCATATAAATGTATTTTTCTTCTGACAGCTTACATACCACCCTGTCAAAACCTCTTTAAGGCTTTTAAGAAGAAGAAAGGAGAAAAAGGGCTGCTGTTATTTACTCAAGTTTGAGATATTACATTAAAAAACATTTTTTTAAATAGATTGGATGTCAAAATTTGATGTGCAGTATCATTCTTTTTCAAGCATAGATTGCTTCTCTTTTGAAACAAACAAAAACAAATATATATATATATATATATATATATATATATATATATATATATATGCTTTATGCCCTGCTACTAGGCTACCAACAATATCTGAAAGATGACATTTCTCCAGCAGTAAGAATGGGCAAGGTAAATCCATAATTTGGGGAATCATCTCCCTAGAGGTATAACTATTCTAGTTTTGTCTGGACAAGGGAAACATTTAGGGAAAGGATATAGCATTAGAGAATGTGTGATTTTACTGTTTACAAACTGCTGTATTATCTGACCATTGATATGAGGCACTTGCATGTTATCCTGCTTGCACCATTATATGTTTTCCCTAAAACAATATTTTTTGTTTTTTTTAAATTTGGCAGTGTTACAATTTTAAACAAGGTTTGCTTCTCCATGTCAATCAACAAATCTGTGTCAGGGAAGCTACCAGTTCTGTGTATTGTGCCCTACTTGAGAGATGATAATCTTTACATACAATTCACTGGACAGCTATACAACTATAAATCTCAGAAAGTACGTATCCTGGCAGAGAATAGTGACATGTATAAAGGTGTGCTAACCATGACAGAAATGACAGATTTTGGGAAATACAATTGACAGGTGTTATCTCCCTGATCTACTGAGACAAGCATATTGGAGCATAGCCACCAGTATAACAAAACTGCACATTCTAACTGCATGGTGACCTAACACCTGTCAGAAAAACTCTATCAACTCTATGACAGCATCTGATTAAAACTATTGATTCTTTCTGGGTACTGCTTACCACTAATGCTGTGCTATCATGAATATGCCAGACCACAAATTTTAATCCAAAATAGTTTGCCAGCTCAATAAATGTAGCCACAGAACTTGACAATAGCTAGTAGCAATGCGACAACTGGAGTTGACAGCATTATTATATAAAACACATCCCTAACATTCCGGAAGGAACACTGTTTTAAAGAAAGGCTTTGTTTATGATGTACTAATTTTAGAATGTGTCCTTCATGTCCTTCTGAAAATATCTTAAAGCATTAAACTAATACAGTATAGTCACTTGGGAAAGAGTTTGGAGGGGAGGGCTTTGTAGAAAGTACAAAAAAGCTTGCAGCTAAAATAAATAATGGATGAATTCAGGATGATCTGCATAGTCAACAGTTATTAAAAACTGGGGGCTTGAAATGCCAAAGACTTGAAAGACATCTTGATCTGCAGTGAGATTTTGAAGTTAGAAGGATGCTTAAAAAATGTGAATGAATTCCAAACACCAAGATACTTTATATTAGAATTAACATTTATGTAAAGATGGGTTTCTTTTCATTCTATCCTTACTTGAACAGAATGAAATTTAAGTTTTTTTTAAAATTATATACTACAAGTATTGAAACATAGGGCCTAATTTACAAAAGGGCACTAAACATTATGGTGCACATTAATTGCAATTAGTGTGCACATTTATGATTTCCATATTTATTATTGCAATTTTGTTAATTATCACGCAAAATAGTGGGCATATTATGGTGCACACTGATTTTATTGTGCCCCACTCTGAATAATGAGATGATATAATTGCTTAGATTTAATTTTATAGTTCATTACATTGGTACAAATAATAGAGTGGTTAAATAAAACACTGGACCAAATCAGGTATTATAATTTAAAACAACCTCCTTATGTGTGCAGTTTTAGTTTGCGTTGCCTCTGCCTGTCCCCTGCGGAGGGCTGCATCTGTTGATCGCTCATTTTTGGCCAATGTAAGCCACTTCCACCTTAACAATAAGCCACTGACCAAAAGATACGCCTGGACTGCTGGGGCTTTTTACATCACGGTGGTCACGGGTAAGTCTTGGACGTTATCGTGCACATTAAATTATTGCTCACAATACATGTAGTGTCCATGGTATGGTATGTAAATTAGCCAAATAGCGAGTGCGTAAATTAATGCGTTCTCTGTTAGTAAATGGGACAGTAAATTTAGATTTATGGTGCACGTTAGGCTCACTACTTAATCTGCACGCTACAGCTACATTTAGTGCCCATTCATAAATGAGGCCCACTGTTGTTGATGATTTGGAACAAAAAAAAAAAAATCAGTAGACTAGGCAGATCACCAGTCCAATAACTAATAGTAATGTAACAGAGGACAGGGACCTCTTCAGGCTAGACTAGTTCTTTTGGTGAAGTTGAAAAGATGCCTAAGGATAGGCTCACGGTCAGATGAGTAGACACGGGGAGACAGGTACTTCCAGAACGTGTGGGTTTATTCAGAATGTGCATCAAGCAAACAATCCATGTTTATAATCACCAATGAGGAGATAATATTATCCGTGTTATACTAGTATCTGTGTTATACTAGTATCTGGGTAATGCTAGTATCTGTGGTCAGTAATAAACAAGAAACAACGATTTCTATAAACCCTACTTGTTCCAATAAACAAGGGATTAAGTAAACTAAGGAAACATTGCGATTGGCAGTGTGAATATGCATGAGCTCACTATGCTATGTTTACAATCGTTAAACTTAAATCTTACGTATAAGTACTGATATCAATTTAAACAGAAATGATGGTGAAATACTTATAATTAAGATTATTACTTACATTTCGGCACTGACGCACAGATAGATGAATTACACCGTGTAACAAATTATTATTATTTTTTTTGGTTCCTGGGTAGTAAGTGTTATTTCCTAATTGCTTATGCCTCAAAAGTATAGAAAATGGCTATTATTCCCCACAAACCTTGCTTTTGTAACCAGGACAATGATATTTTGAAATTTACCTATTTTCCAGAACATTCCAGATAGATTCAGTGCTGGGTGAAATAAATGTATTTTTGTAGGATGGTACAGAGGGGAAAAGAGAGCCATGAAGTTCGCTATCCCATGAATTTGGCGGGAACCCACTGACCACTCAAGCAACTGCTACTTCTGCATGGTGGACCCTTCCAAACGTCGGACTGGCAAGAATGCACCTGCTATCACGTATCCGGACCTTCCTTCATCCATTGCCCCGGTGCCACACTGCCATGAGCTCCCCGTACCCACTCCTCCGGAGAGAGAGCAGTCGTCTTTAGAAGAGAGCAGCAAGTCAGAGAGCGAGGAAGACATTGTAGATCCAGATGACAATTTCAGAGGTGGAGCTGAGGAGAGAAACCCATACTACCCCAACCAAAAAGACCTCAACGACTTGATTAGAGGTCTTGGTCTCACCAAGTCCAATGCCGAGCTTTTGACGTCTAGGCTCAAGCAGTGGAACTTGTTGGATGAAAGTGTGCAAGTCGCAGATCAGAAGAAACGTCACCAACCTTTTTCCAGCTTCTTCACCCGTCAAGATGGGCTCTGCTTCTGCCACAATGTGACCAGTCTGTTCAAGGCAATCGAAATCACCTGTAACCAGAATGAGTGGCGCCTCTTCATTGACAGCTCATCCAGGAGTCTCAAAGCTGTGCTGCTCCATAATGGTAACAAGTACCCATCTCTTCCCCTGGCTCACTCGGTGCACCTCAAAGAGGATTACAACAGCATCAAGACCTTGCTGGACGCCTTGAAGTATGATGAGTATGGCTGGGAGGTCATAGGAGACTTCAAAATGGTGGCATTCCTGATGGGTCTCCAAGGCGGTTTTACCAAGTTTCTTTGCCTTTGGGACAGCAGGGACACCAAGGCGCACTATCACAGGCGGGACTGGCCACAGCGGACCGAGTTCTCTGTGGGGAGGAACAACGTCAAGTGGGAGCCACTGGTGGACCCCCGGAAGGTGCTGATGCCACCACTGCACATCAAATTGGGCCTTATGAAACAATTTGTCAGAGCTCTAGATAAGGAGTCGGCAGCCTTCAAGTACCTTCAAGACTTCTTCCCTAAGCTGTCTGAGGCAAAGGTCAAAGCCGGTGTCTTCGTCGGACCACAGATAAGAAGATCCTGGAGTGCAATGAATTCCCCAAGAAGCTCACTAGTAAGGAGAAAGCGGCTAGGAACAGCTTTGTCGCAGTGGTTCGGGGCTTCCTGGGCAATCACAAGGCCGAAAACTATGTGGAGCTGGTTGAGACTCTGGTGAAGAACTACGGCACAATGGGCTGTAGGATGTCCCTCAAAGACCATATCCTTGATGCTCATCTTGGTAAATTCAAGGAGAACATGGGAGCGTACTCGGAGGAGCAAGGCGAGCGCTTCTACCAGGATATACTGGACTTTGAACGCCGCTACCAAGGACAGTATAACGAGAACATGATGGGAGACTACATCTGGGGGCTGATTCGTGAAAGTGATTTACAGTATAATCGTAAATCTCGAAAAACTACTCACTTCTAAATCTTTTGTAGTCATTTTTGTATTACTTTAGTATAAATACATGTTAATTTGGATTCATATGTTGTTTTTTTTCTGACTATGTGAACAAAAAGACACAAATTCGCCCGTTTTCTCATTGGAAATAGGTAAATTTCAAAATATCACCGTCCTGGTCACAAAAGCAAAGTTTGTGGGGAATAATAGCCATTTTCTATACTTTTGAGGCATAAGCAATTAGGAAATAACACTTACTACCCAGGAACAAAAATTGTGTTACATAGCACTGATAGAGCTGAAGATTATCAAACATATCCAATGGATTAAGTCTGTCTTGTATGATTCTTTCGCGACGCATTGCACGGTGGTACTGTAAATCATCAAATCAATGTACTATTCCACTCATCATTGGCTTTTGCTAAACTAAATGTTATTTTACAATATTCAAAGCTGATTTGCTTTTAAATTTAACTTTCTGCCTCTATCCCCTATGTTATTTGCCTGTCTACGCCAGCCTTACACCTGCCCGCTAGCAGGCGTATAGTTACGACCTCTTTACGACCTGAATAAGTCTTGCGTCTGCATGGTGCACTCTGCAAAAAATGTGCACCCACCACTTATGCCATTGTAACACTTACACCTGCTTGGTTCACTCCACCCCAGGACATTATCATCTTTGATTCTGGATGACACAAGGCACTTCTGTAGGCTTTGCTTAGATTTGTATGCCAAGGGACAGGCAACTGCACATATCAGTAAAATAAAAAGCTATGCTTTGCAAAACTCCACAACATGCTTAAGTGATCACTTACTACATGCTGTACATGAGAACAGCCAGTCACGAATACTAAAGCAAACAGCCTTAGACTGGCCTTGAAGGAGCAACTGGATCAGTGCGTCCAGAAAGTTCAGACTATGAGCTGAACTGTGATGTCATAATTATTCAACTAAGCTGAAAAAGTCAGTCATATTTTAAATTCAACTGACTTCGGGGTATAGTATATAGTTATAAAACAGAGCTTTATTGAAGATGAAAGACGAACCATAGAAACATTTGCTGGGGTACATGAGATAGGAAGGGAAAAGATTTTAGGAATCAAAATATTTCCCAATATTAGCATAATTTCAAATATTAAGTAATATAAACATCAATATAAGCAATGTCTTTAATACTGTATCACTGAAGTATGAAGAAGGGAACATAATTAACTGGAACAAAGCTGTGCTTAGTAATGAGTCAGGGTGGCCTATGATACTGACCGTCACCTCTGAGACCTATTTGGAATATACACACGGGATAAAGTGAATCAAATGTTGCTGAACTCCACATTGCTGTACTTCAGAAGAAACACGACCACAACACTAGCACTAAATAACCACAAACATTGCACCAGTTCCTCACTGTATATTACAAAGTAACAGCACTGTGGAGCACTTGTTTTTGGTGAATGCTTTATAACTAATCAACAGTGAATAAACTATTTTAGACGATGCTTGTTATATGTTTAACTGATGTTTTTGACTAATACATTTGACTAATAAATATAACAAAGTAGGGTTATTTAGGACAATGCATATAGTAGCTGTGATGGTTTAAAATGAGTTCTACATACTTTCAAAATAACTTAAATAGGGAACTACTTGTTTGATTGGTTTGATCAATGGGATTTTTACTTAAAAGAAAACATCTGCCCGTTTGAAAGTATTTTTCTGCATTGCACAATTGTCTTAGTGGCTATAGATCATCCTACATTTGGCACAAACACAATGTAAAAGCCATGAACAGTAGAATACACTGCAGTGTACAATATTTTGACTGGATATTGATATTGCTCTTCATTCCTTTATCATTGTGTTATGTATAATGAACTGGTCTTTGTCAGTAGAAAGATGCATTTGACATGTTTCATATTTCACTCAGAAAGGAAGATACGAGCATACTGAGCTTGAAAATGCTTTGAAATGCTGACACACACTTAAAAGACCTTATTCAGCAACCCTCACAAAACTGAAAATTCATTCCCATAAAAAAATACACAGAAAAAAAAGATGTACTTGTAAAAACCCAATACAAATAATTATTGCTCTGTGCCTTGGATCTTATAAATGGTTCCTTAAGAAGGCCTAGGCTTTCAATTCTCATTTCAGATCAACAGCAGCTATAAAAAGCCTAAGCACCAATAAAAAAATATCCCATACGACAGCTTGATATTTTATGAAATAATTTATGATTATCTCTGGAATAGTTATGTATACACACGGTGACTTTTTATAAACAAGAAGCAATTTAATCACAGGCAAGAGATATATCAGTTTCAAGTTTTTTTTGAATGACTCGTAGAGTCTTCTCAGTCCACTCATATGAAAACATAGATATGTTTTAAATTTTAAAAACATGTATTGATAAGGACCTACTAATATTTACATATTGGCCCACATAAATAAATAAATGAATATATCAGTACAAATATGTAATGATTTTGTCCTGTTTCTTTTATTTCATTATCTCTGGTACAACTGTTGTCAATGTCAGTGCTTTATTAAGATGGATGAAGGCATTATTTTCATTTTAAAAAAATCAATGAAATTCTCTAGCTCAATCTCTCCACACCATCCACAAGGATGAACCGTTTTTAGATCACATTTACAGGAAAGACTGATCTTAAAAGCCTCTTGTCAAGATGCATATCTCCAAACTAGTCGGAGTGAATAGACAAGGCCCTTCTTTTCAATTGCTGCAAATGAGGATATTCGGTGCCTTCCATATATCTCTCTCTAAACCAGTTAAATACAGCATCTGGGATTACCCAAAGCATTTTAAGTCTTCTCTTCGGCTTGATAGCACTACACTTGGGACAAATAAATTTGCGAAATTCAAGTACTGACTCATGCTTGATGCACTTTATTTTTAAATACGCGGCTTGCATACCCAACGGGGCACAGTCCCTTTCTATTAAATAAATCAGTCCCCACAGTATGCTAGAGATTATTCCTTTAAATGACATTGTGGTGCTATACAAAACAATGCATGCAAAATATTAAATAAAATTGAAGACAAAGAGACATTTCAGCTGAATAGAAAAAAAAAAAGAGTTAAGTGTCTCCATTTTAGTAATGCCCCTAAGTTTCGAGTATGAATAATATTATTGAGCTTAATTAAATATTGAACCCAACTTTTTATATTTTATACTTATTAGGAGGCCCTGCTTACACAGTAACTAGATACTGTTAGTCAAAAACCCACAGGTGACTTTAGTGTCAATATTTTCTAGTGGAGATTTGCTAGAACTTTGACTTTCGGGGTTAAGAAAACTAGGTTATGTTTGGTATATACTTTTAAAAATGATGCCCAAATACTTCTTTACTTCCTGTTGTTAAAAAGTATTATTATATAACTATATGTTCTTACAGTAGTATTACAATATAAATAGTTTCAAAAGGCTTGTTAAATTAGAATGATATAGTTGTTGCGAGTGGCTGCATGAAGGTCGTGATTAATTTTAGTTCAGATTTTATTCAAGCATGGAAGGAAGGATAATGAGTTGTGTTTAATTCTTACAGATCAAACACAGTTAAATATTGGAGAATGACATCAGAGGCCACATTCATAGTCTTGCTGACCCAACTTATTTTTTCAATTTAATTTTATTCCATCAGGTTTTTTTTATCAGCAACTTTTCCTGTACTGTAACCTCTCCAGAGTAATGCGTGGCAGTGTTACTTATTCTAAGTTGTAAATATGTCAGTGAATGAAGTTAATGACTTCTTAAATCAGTCAATTTTCATTTTCCTACTATTTCATGTCTTACCTATTTTAATGTTCTATTATGTGTGCTGCATGATTCTTGTTGTTTCTACTTTGATCACTATTTGCCAACAATTTCAGCAAAAGAAAAAAAAATCTAAAATAAATTCCTCAAGGCTGATTGTGGGGAGGTATATCGGAGAAACATATCAGTGTTGCACAAGTTCAGAGCTTCACCTTTATTTTACTGGAATTCTTAATAAAATAAGTCTGTCAAATAATGATCTAATCAAAATCAACAATAGAGAAGCATACTGTACACAAATAACAACATATTAAACAGGCAATACATTAAATATTAGGAAATGTCTTGTTAAGGACTTTTATTTTTTTAGTGTGTACATCTGAAACGGTGGTTGACTATTCCAATGCATCCCTTTGCATCAGCAATACAATATTTCACCACTGCTACAAATCCATAGGTTACTGTCATTAATCTTTCCAAAACTCGTTGTGGAAAATAAACGCAGTATGCTTTGCCAGTTGCTATTTAATGTTGCTGGGTCGTTCTGATAATGTCAAAATGCGTAGAGCATACAGGGTTAACAAAGCATTAGCACAGAGGAAAATGCATTTGACCCAGCATTTCCTATTTATTTTTCTCAGTTGACCTTGCAGCTTAAGTTCTTTCTTAGGTTTTACCTGGGTGTGCAAATTGACAAGCTTCAATATGAAAGTAAGTGTGCCCTGTAGCTGAATCAAAGTATGGAGTTTTCTGTTGCCATTTCAATATGCTTGGTGATAGGGCAAGACTATATGAATTTGTTTTTAAAATGAGTGTGTGAATACAGAATGCCTAACTTTATGGATATTAGCCACAAACAGATGGAGAGTTTCATATCTAATGAATGGTAAATCCTGTGAAAAAAATGTTTTTAAAGCTACTGTACCTTTTTTTACTTTAAAAAGAGCTACTGCATTAATCTTTTCAGTGTCAGAAATGAGGAACCTTACTAGGGAACTGGGTTGTTCGTATCAAGCATTTTACTGTTAAAAACAAAATGTACAAGGAGCTGTTACTGTTTCTGGTCATAGAATGAGACCCACCGTCTTATCACAATAACAACAACCGCGAGCTATGAGCTTCATCCTGCCATTAATAATTCAAGTAATCCATTTTTGCCAGTGAAACACGGGGGAGGCAAAAACTGACAATAATCTACTACCCAGAAGAACAGTATTGCTTCAGTTAATCACAGGAATCACATGCGTTTATAGAAAACATTGGTCTTTTTTGTTATAATTATTCTTCTAAAACCATTCTTTTGTTGTATAATTACATTTTATAGAGAAAAGTGTTCTACACATTTGTCCTTGTTTGTTTGTCTTATAACTTTAAAAAAACTTCTGTACACATCAGCACAGAAAACATGTGAAAATGCGATGCATTCTCTGGTTGGTCATTAATTATCCTTTTTAAGCTGCATGAAAAAGCAAACAATTGTCTATATATATATATATATATATATATATATATATATGGGTTGAACACCCAAAGGCTAAATAGCTTCAAATGTCATTTTCCCTTCACTTTTTATGAGGGTTACAATCATTTTGAGTGGTTCTGAGGGTTCTGAGTTCTGTTGTTCCAATATGGAATCAAAATCATTCTGAAGCCACCTGGCATCTGATCTTGAAGAATCCTGTGTTTAAAACTCATCACACACAGGGCTACCTCTACGCACTGTACAATTACTATAAAACAAGGTGTAAAATATGGAGGTCTTTCAGCTGGATTAACTAAAATGAATGCAGTGCAATGATTAGGACACAATTTAAAATCCCTTTCTTGCTTGTACTTTAGGTACAAATTACTTTTTAGGCACATTCAAAACTGAAGCAAAGGTACAGTCTCTTCATTAGAGCATTAATGTAGAATTGGGCAGCTTGTGTAACTCACAAAATATTACAAATGTAGTCTGAATTAGTGCAGTTTTACATATTAATGAGCTATTTCACCATGTTTTGAATTTCTGCAGTATTACTAAATTATATAGGCATTGTAATCATACACAGAAGTAAGCAACATCAGAGTAAACAATATATATATATATATATATATATATATATATATATATATATATATATATATATATATATATATATATAAACTTGTATGAAATCTCACAAATATGTTTGTTTTTTTGGAAACAAATGAAAAAAGCCATGCCATGTAGATCCCTAATTACACTTTTAAATAATATCCAATTATCTTTTTTTATTCCTATAAACACTGGTGCATATACATCAATTGTGTGTGAATCTGCATCTATGCCTTAGTACTGCCATGATAAGGAAGATATTTGGAAACACAGCCTTATCTCTTTGGTATAATAAGAAATATCACCCAGGCTTGATACTGATTACAGAAGATTAACTGTACAAAACACCCACTGTGTTATTTATCACACCAGCCAGGTGATGCCTAAATCGTGTGTGTTAAATTGCCACAGAAGGCTTCAGCATCATTAATTTGCAGGTCTCCATTAACATAAACTTTTGAATTTGTATTAACAAAAGAGCAATTAACACCATGCTGTAATTTAATGACATATAGCTGTGAATACCACAGTTTGTTGAGTGTGGATTGTAAACATAAATGTAATTAATAATGATGTTTACCGTTATTTTACCTGTTTCCCACTAGTATGGGAAGGATTTTTGAGGGAAAATCTTTATAAAAACAAAACCGAACTGTTGTCAAAAACAGAAACATAGTAAAGCTCAACTTCACTACAAGCCAATTTTGATTATATAACTAAACAGAATTTATTAAATCTATGAAATCTGCTCAATAGAATTACATAGATTTCAGAATGGGAGTTTAAAAAAACAAAAGTACAAAAAAAATGTTTTGATACTTGCAAACTCATAATCAATTGTTATTTTTAAATCTCAATTAACAACATATTTTTATAATATTGCTTTTTCTTAATATTAACATGTTTTAGTTTGAGTTTTGTTGTTACTTCTGCCTTTAATAATTGTGCTTTTTTCTGTGTTTTATTCTGCTTGTAAAGCGCTTTGAGCTGTATTGCACATGAATTGCACTATATAAATACAGCTTTATTATTATTATTATTATTATTATTATTATTATTATTATTATTATTATTATTATTATTATATCTAGTAGCCCACAATTAAATGAATCACTTAAAAGCCCCATATTTTTTTTCTTAGTATGTGTTACAAATGTCCTGCTTTTCCATGTGATTTTGAATTGAAAACTACGTTTGGCATAAGCAGGCAAGGAGAGATCTGGGTCAGGTATGGGTATAATACTATACAATGCTGGGTACCTATCTTTTCGTATGACCTCAACTGAAGTAAACATTTTTTTTTTTTGTGATCACATTTTTATTTAAGAAATGAGATACCATAATACATCAAAATGTAACAAAAGAACATTTCCATTCTGCTGCTGCTCCCCAAGTCTGTATAGTCCCCTCCCTGGCCCCATGGACCACAGCAATGGAAAGCTCCATATAAATGATGTAGAGGAATGTAAGGGACCACTGCCGCCAGGAAAGGGAATGCTGAGGCTGCCATCGCAGTGCTAACATTTGTGATATGTTAAGCTGTCAGAGTTTTTAAAAGCAAAGACATGTACATTATAATGTTTTGTGAAAAATATGTCAAATTAAGTGATTTTTGTATGCTCTTTTTTCTTAAAGCTGTTTAAAATTAGGTGATTACAAGTAAATGTGGACAAGTTTGTTTAGGCAAAGCAAAGGTCCCAGCCAACAGTTATAATCTTCCTGAGAGGACGGTCTCATTATTATGTCAATGAAGATGCATGCTGTAATTTTCCTGCCTGGGCAAAGGCAAAGATTTTGTAGCACCGGTTTGTAACACAGAAACATACGTACTGTAGTGTTCTCAAATCTATACCCTTTGATTTGCTATGCTAAAATAAAATCAAAGTTTTGTTCAGTTTATTCTTTGGTCAATATGACTTTGTTTAGCATATTTTATTTATTCCTGAGATTTGATTTGAGTGACCAGGTTAGTCAGGCAGAAGCCAATCCACTACATGAGCTTTGCACATAGAGCTCAATTTGACACTTTAGTGAGGAACAGACCATTTTATACCATACCCCAGGTTTGTTAATCATGTCCTACCATGGTTAACATTGACCTGCCATGACAAACCCCAATCAAACATGTGTAGGGAAAACGTGGAAATGCTTTTGCTACAGCCTGTCTGACATCTCTACACTAGAGCTGAGACCAGAGTAGCAGAATGCTATTCATCTTTGTTGGAACCTGGACCAGATTTCAAGGGTTGCTTTATGGCAGCATTCTTATTGCCATTGCGGGCTCACCTAAAGCAAACTCAAAGCAATGCTGGTAAACTTATAGTTCAGTGTCAGTATTCTGGAAACATTTTACTGTACAGTACATCTGAGCAGTACAATATGTACCAATATACTGTATATGGACTCCATATAAGTAAGAGGACAGTTTTCTTTCACTTTTGTTCAATGATTTCAGCCACACCAGAAAGAGAATCATTACATTTTTTTATATCTTCTTTATTGACTTAGACTATGCCTCTCAATTCTCAAAAAATATCTTTACAAGCCAGAATAAAAACTAAATGCATTTACTCAATGCATCACTGTGCTGACCAAGCAAACACAAGACAAAGGGGGGGGGGGGGGGAGGGAATCAAATAATATGAATGAAATGCACATCTATCAAGAAAACTTATTTTCAAAAAATTCAGCTGTAACAAAAGCAAGCACCATCAATCTTCCCTGCTTAAGGCATAAGAGGTGAATATGAGACAGTGCCTAAACTCTCTCAAGCAACTTTTAAATTGGGCCCAGTTAAATGATCTTTCATGGTACCTATATGTACTGCCATGCCAAAAGAATAAGGAGCCTAAAACATTTTTTTTTCAAGAGGGTACAGGGTATACATGATTCCAAATCATTTTTTATTACAGTTTTATAAAGATTTGAATATCAATAGAAATAAAAGTGTTCTTCTAATAGCAAGGTTAAAATGAATCACTAATGTTGTTTATTTGTGTACATATGATACATTTTTAGTACAGTGAGATTATGTCAATTACATAGATCATCAACACATAATTAATTAACACCGTTTATCATCATCAGACAAATCTTTATCTATTAGAATATCAGTAGAGTTGTGGAAATCAAAATCACACCAAGGTATTTTAGCAAAACGAAGAGGAGACAGACTGCAATGAGCTTATTTTGCAGAAGCTAAAAGAGGGTGTTACATCTCCCTATTATGTTGCACACCATAAATTACAGTTTGTTACAGCTTTTTGAAGCATTTAGTCGAACAAAAGGTTAAACGGATACTCTATATTAAACACCTTGCGAGTGATTGAAGTAGACGTGCCCGTATTTTATTTGGCAAAGGTAATCTATGTTCTTGTTAACAGTAATAAGTGCTTTAGAAGCCTGAATGCTGTTTCGAGCACTTGCAGAATGAAGATAGATGATCTAAGGGGAAGCCTGTATGTTTGTGCAAGGCAGAGGCAGACACTTCACTAATGGCTTTGAATCAAATTACCAGGTTAAAAAACATTACTGACGTACATCTACGGTGGGCCTGATACACTAATGGAGGCTACTCTGTTTTTCCCATTGTTGTAGGGTTCCTATGGTTGCAGGTTCACTGCTTCCGATTTCATTGTATGTTAACCTATTAAGTGTGGTTTGGGGGTGGGAGCTTGGCTCCTCACTATCCTTTGATCGCCAATCATCAATCAAATCTACTTCCTATTTAAACCATTAGTCACACCCTATGCAGTGTCTTGTGTTTTTTCGTTTGGTTGTGAACCTAGCAGATTGCAAGATCCCCCCAGCAATTTCTTTCTGTGTAAAGAATTAAAAAAGAACAAATTAAGTATGGAGTACTTTCTGCACAACTGTTCCTCGGATTTGGAGGTCTCTGAAGATCACTTCTTGTCTGTATCGGAACATTCTCCGACAGCTTCAACCCAGGATCCATGGAGCAGCATACCCAAAACAGATATAAATTTAACAATAACCTACCTCCAAATGTTTACATTTCTGAACCCTCAGCACAAATGCGAATATTACATAGGCTTCAAGAGAACATAATCTTGAATCTCTTTAATAGAAAATTCTACACTTCTAAAATGTGTTTTCTGCCAGCGAGTGTTATTTATTTATTTATTTATTTATTTATTTATATTTTGGTATTTGCAACAAACATTATTCTATCTTCATATTCCACCATGATGTACACCAGATTAATGGAGTACCACTCAGTTCAATGGAGTACCACTTTAATAAACTTTTGACATTGACATCTGACAGAAACGATAAGAACAACTCTGCCACCATGAAGGCAAAAGATGTCAAAATAACAGTCTGAATCACCCTAGGGTAGATGTTAGAGCCCCAAATTCCTCTTGACAATGGCATCTGATAAGACCTAGAAGTTCTAAGAATTGCTGCATTAAAACATACTGGACCCTTTTTTTGAATAAAGTGTAAATGAAAGACAAATATACTGATAGGAAAAAAAATTGCAATGTTAAAAAACTAAATAACTAAACAACTTAATTACAGGATGGAGTAATGTTACATGATTTTTATGGAGTTGTTTCTTGCTGGTTTCATATGGTTATTCATTTGAAAATGTGCCTTTGCTGTTTTAAAATAGCAGCCACAGTTAATAAAATACTTCAGTTCTTTGCAGCAATGCTGAAGCAGGATTACATTTTTAAGGGTGAAAAGTTACCTAACGTTTGAACAGGAACAGGTTGCTAGAAATATCTCGCATTATTATTATTATTATTATTATTATTATTATTATTATTATTATTTATTTATTTACGGTTTCAGTAATCATCCTGGCTACCTTTGTTACTATGGAAACATGAAACATATTTATTATCCTGGCAGCAAAGTTCACATACACATACAACAACACTAATTAAATTAATAAAATATGTGACTCGACTTTCCTTGAGGTAACAGTGTAATACAGAAATGCATGGCAGTGCCATTAACCCTATAAAGTTTATGGCTTAAGGCAGTGTTTAATCCGGAATTTATCAGGTGTGGTTTTTGTTAATATAAAACCGGCTTTTTATTAATTTTATACCTAGCCATGGGAATAAGGACACAAAACTGTAACCTTGAGAACATTCTAACGCAGCAGATCTGTCAATGGGTTCATGGAATACTTTCTTTTTTTTGCCACAGAAAGTGTTAAACTGGAACAAAGCATGTCTGCGTAATGCATGCTAATTTATTAAAACTGCCAACTGGAGTCAATTTATCTTGACATCATTTGAATTTAACTGGGTAGGTCTTCTGGCACATGCTGTACTGACTAATTGCTGCTTATTTTGGGAGCTCTGAATCAGCGGGCGCAACAGTCAGAAGCCAGGCCAGATGCTTAGGGTTTCCTTCTGGTAGCGAGTCTAATAGCAGAGAAAGCCTTGCACTGGTTATATTTTGTTACCAGCTGTGAGAGAATTATAACCTTGTGTGAGCACAGAATTACTGAGAGCAGCAGTTGATGGTTTACATCTATTAACCACTACAATATACTGCTTTGTCATAATTTTCCTATTCCTTAGTTAAAGGATATACTCATACAACATCTATACATGTCTTGTTAAAGGTTTTAAAAACAAGAAATCAAGATTTTTTAAAAATATTTTTGTTTACTAACAAATTACTGTACTAGTGTAAAGCTTCATGTCATGTTATAAAGTAATTACTGCACAATATATTGTTTCTTCTTCTTCTAACACTATTTATATTGCCTGTTATTTATATATTTTTATCACGCATCCATAGATGCATTATTTTTATAACAGATCTTAGAATAGGACCCATAGGGTGGGTATAAAGTTGTGCAACATACACGACGGAGAAAATAATACAAATTTGTTTAATACAGGAGATACTGAAATTGAGTGACAGTTCGGTTAACAGATACCTGTTTAAGCCAATGGTTGAGGTTGTCTGGAGTATATCCAGCACATTCAGTCCCCTTTTTTGTTGTCAGGCAATTTACAGTCCATTGAGCAGTCGATATACACTACTTATATAACAGCACTACCCTGTTATAATGCGACCTGTGATAGTGTGGAACCGGTTATAACGTGGTAAGGTCATGGCTCCCATTTCCCCCATAATGCAATTTGATTCTCAAACGTTGGGTGAACGTTCCAGATACACAGTACGAAGCATGGCAGACAGCAAACAACGAAAATCTTTCTGTTAAGAGTACCTGCAAATTGTGTGTGTCTCCTTCCTTCATTTTACACTGTACGTTACAATATTAATTTGGCTTGTGGGCATTGTAAATCATTTCGGGAACAAAAACATTTGTTGTAAGGTGAAACACAAATAATGCAGTCTCCTAATTATGGACCGCGACAAAAACACATTAGAATGGGGTAGCATGGTGTGTGTGTGTGTGTGTGTGTGTGTGTGTGTGTGTGTGTGTGTGTGTGTGTGTGTGTATATATATATATATATATATATTCAGATTCCAATACACAATACACATATAGAATGAAGTACAAGAGGATTCATGTGATAATCCTTTACCAAAATCTTCCAGTTCTCTAGTGCAAAGCCAGAATTCAATTTCTCAGACCGTGTACCTACATTCTTATATAAAAGGCTCTTAATTAACTTTAGGGCTGCTCTGAAGTATAATAGGATTTTAACAGAAGGAGCCATGTAAGTCCTTTTTTTTATTAACAACACAGTGGAATGGAAACCTAAGAATGACCTGCCAACGTACAAATCAATGTTTGGTTTCATTTTCTAACAGCACTACAATCCATCTTACTTCTGATAACTGGTAGCTACCTATCAACTGCAGACAGCAGGCTTTGTTTTGCAGGATCATCTTCTAAAGGAGAAATAATACTTATTCATACACTGCACTAAATGTGTCTTAAGTTTTGACAGTGATTATATTCCTTGATTCATGACTGTATTTTATTATGTACTCCTGTACAGTATTATAAATTCAGGTGGTCATGTTTATTGTTGCCTGTTGTTTGATTCAAAGGTCACATTTAAAAATACTATCTATCATCAGTGCCCTAACTGCCCTAAATTGTCCACTCTGTAGATGCTGTCTGAGTGACTAAGTCAGTTTTTGTAACAAACTGACAAGATGCGTTCCTGAATAATATAGACTCATCAGGTATAGTCTCTAGCATATGAAATTATGACATTTGGTTAGAATATGTAAAATTAAAAAATGATGTGTGGAAAACGGATCTCATCTCGTATCTGTTTTGTTCATTATCCTTTTCTAAGGTGGTAGAAAGATACATTTGAACAACATTTGCTGTGAAGACTACTGAGTGGTGATGCGAAAAGATGAGTGACTAATCTAGATAGACAAGACTTGATCTTTATTGTTGAAATTCTTAAATTTGTCTTTGATGCTCACAGTTACAAACTTTGGTCTGAAAATAAATGAAAATGCATTACGATAGAATGTTCTTTTGTACCTTAGTTTACACGCATTATGTCAGACATTTTAATACAAATTAAAAAATAGCCAAATATAATATGGTTTCAACTTAATCCAATTAATTTAACAACTCAGAAAGCAATAGTTACCAAACATTTATTTCAAGTCTTACATATATTATCGAAATAATTACAAAAGGGAATTTTCTGAAGTGTTAAAAAAATGTTGTTTCTACTGCCATGACAACTAAAGCAGAAAGAAGGGAAGAAAACAGCTTTAAATTAAAAAGATCTTGTATGAGAAATGACAAAGATTTGGGTCCAATACAGAAAGCTCTGAAGTTAGCAGTCCCCTCACATGTTGCTTAGCAACTAGGTAGAATCACATGACCTAGACATATTATGGCATCTGTATTCTCATCTTGGAATATAATTAAACAATATATTTCTGAAAGGTAAATGGATAGGCACTATAAAATAAGGTTAAACTATACTATTGTACATATATTTTACACAGTATGCAAGCAAACAATGCACACATTCAATTCATTGTTGTATAGAATCCAGTTTTAATTTTTTTATATGAACCATGAAAATCACATTAAAACACTTTTTTTTTTAGATACAAAAAGGTGTTATCTAGAAGGCTAATTGTTTAATTCACAAAAGATTTGAACACATTTAATTTGAATCTTAAAAAATGTCCCCCACCCAAAAAATCCAAACATAATGGTTTTAATCAAGGTATATACAGGGTATATCGTCCTTGGGATCTTACAGATTATCTATAAAGTTTGAGGTATAGCACCAAAAATTGAATGCCTCGATTGCTTAAAACGTAGAACAAAGAAACAACATTAGTGAAGAAGTTGCTCTGAGTGTGCTGTAGAAGGGGTCTTGAAGGCGAATGCAAATAACCCAGAGCTCTTTGTGTGGTCAATATATACAAAGGGGATATATTATAATTAGAAAAAGGGAATTTATTTGACTGAAAATGTTCGCTTTATTTGCTTCATAACAGTTACACAGTATTCATTTGACAACTTTTTTTTTTTTTTTTTTTTTTTTTTAAACTAAGATTAAAGTTAAGAGCCAGATGCAATGCTGAGACACATGCAAGTTTTGAAAGTGGGCTTGGAAATAACAGTACTGTACAAAAGAATAATTACAGTTTATTAAAATACACCTTCTTAGCACCTCTTTGTTGTATTTTACAGAGCACCATTGTAGTCATTTTTGTACAGCACCAAAAGGAATCCAAAAGGCGGTCATTTCACTGCACATCAGACCTCCGCATGTTGTTGCCTGTGTACCATTCTTTGCCAAGGCATCAAATGTCCTTCACGGTTTTCCATAACAGGTATAAGTCATGTGATTCTGGCCCTACAAGGGCAACAAGTATTTTCTAGATAATACATACATACACGGCAAGACAAATTCTCTACACCATTCTTATTCAAAACTTGCATGTGGCATGAAGTGGGTTGGTGACACCAAGTCGCAGCTCGCTTGTGGATCTGCCCGTTGCTCTGAGTTTAACCAAGGAAGCAGACAGGACCAACTACAAATCCAAATTTCTGGTTTGGATCACCAAAGTCATTCAACATCACGTCTACGATTGGCACCTGATCAATTTTAGGTGTGTTGATCTCCATCACAGTCTTTTCATAGCCTTTCCTCAACTGTAAAAAAAAATTAAAAAAAGAGATAAGACATTAAAGCTCCTAACACCTTTGTAATGAGTTAATTTAAACTGTATCACTTGAGAACAGTGTGGCAAAAGGGTATATTTACATTGCGCAAAATTAGTTGGCACACAATAATCTATACTGTGCCAATGCACATACCTCTAATGCACATACCACCTCAGTGATCATATTAACCGTTACATTAAACAAACTGATAAATGTTATATTGACAATTGTTTTGCTGGCTTTCAGAAATGTTCTTCTTATGAACGTAGTCACCTAAAAACACAAAGTGAAAAAAGGGAGTGGTGTTTTGTACAGATTTTGCTGTTAACAGAAAACAAAATGAGCCTGTCATTCTGGTCTGTCACAATGATAGAAACATGACTGAATTCGGAATACTTACTGCGCAACCATCATAGAGGGCTTTGATGTACGGATTGTTATCATAAGACATCTCCTCGTCATTTGATCCCAGGAACCTCAGAGCCTTGTCAAAGCTGTCGGATGACACATCATGCCAGGCCACGGACTGATGACAGTTGTAAGTGAAATTCTGTCTGGCAGAGGCACTCAGTAATTTCAGGAATGTCATTTGGACCGTGTTAATTTGATTGCCTTCAACGTCCACATATGAGAGCTGTGGGAGAACAGCAAAGAGGTTTGTGGGAAGTTGAAAGAAAGAGGTGGAAAAAAAACTTCAAAAGGGAAACAGCTGTCTACACCGGCATGATTTAACATTTGAATGCAAATGAGGTACGGAACATAAACATGGTTTGAAAATATAAATATTTCTTCAAACCGTTGTGATACATGAATAAATTACACTTTCAAAGAAGAAGACATGTAATAAAAACAAGTGCCTTTCAACTACTATCAAACTGCCTGCATACAAATGGTTTTGAAATGTAAATAATGCATTCAAACATAGAGAAACAGAAATGCATTAAAAGGCAGAAAGGTTTTGAAATGCCAATGAGGGGTAAATGGTCAATTAACAGAAATTATGTTAGTGATGAAAACACAAAAAAAAGAAAACGCAGTTCCTTTAAAAAATTATATTTCCTTTAAAAAGTGTATATTTACTATGAGGACCCTTTCCATTTTGAACCTCATTTTTTTCCTAAAAAAAAAAAAAAAAATCCCCCAAACACACACACACCTTGTAGCCATTTACCAGGAAAGCAAGCTATGGGGTTCATAAATATGTGATCTTTTTACAATTGATGTGCTATGATTTTATTTTTTTATTTTTTTCTTTGCATTTTGTTTTCCTCTTATGGGGATTTTGCTTTAGCAGTTCAGCTTAATATTTCTAATAAGTAGATTTGGAAGCATAACCATCATCATGACATTTTGGATTATAGGTAACACTGCTTTGAAAAATAAATCAATAAATACACAAATGGTAAAAAATCACCCTAGCTACAATTTAAATAGTGCTATTTTATGCCTTAAGATCCATGAAGTGGTAATAATGGATTATAAACTAGGAGAAATATTGATATGGACAAAGGATCACAGAAACCTTTTAGTGCCCTGCATTTCTACAAGATGACTGGGAACAAGTATAATGGAAAATGGCCCTAAGTCTACTTACTAGTTTGCCACGCTTAAATTCACTGAACCAAGATCCTGGAGTTTCCTTGGGCCAGGATGAAATTCTGACCTATTATTTGAAACAAACAAGACAGATTAGTAACACTGCAAAGGGCCACACATGTGGTAAAATAAAAATCTGAAAAAATCAAGGGAATCAAATGATCAATGAAAACATGTATGTTAAATACATTCTAATAAACCTCGGAACATACAATATTGTTCCACATGGCACGTATACAGATTAAAATATTAAAATTGCAGTAACAGAAAAGTCATTTAACTCATGAAAGGCTGCTCAATGGCAGCTGTGGTGGATAAATTCCCTACACAGGTCTACACACACACACCCATTGTATTCACTCTTTGTGCTGTCTCACCAGGTTACCTGGGATGTCATCCCTAGTGAAAGATCTGAAGTGAAGACATTTCATGGCTCAGTTCCCACAGGTTCCTGTGAGGCTGGAGCATGAATGAGTATTTCACAGCAAAAAAGGTTCCTGGCTTACCAGCTATAATGGATTCACATTAAAATACTGGAAAAAGTACATTGTACACTATTGCAACAATATGTAAAACATCGTTTTAATTTAGAAACATCAGTTTCTTATGAAATATGCTTCACCTGAAATACTGTTCCCCTATCTCAGTCAAAGGTTTGTAAGCCCTTTGTATTAAAGACATTACAATACAGCAGTTCAGTGATATGAAATAGTGCTAGCTACATAATGTATATCAAGCAGATATGTTATATTTATTAACCAATAGCTAACTAAGCACATTAACCTTTGCGCATTAGCTGTGTCTAACAAATGACTAACAATACTCTATCTATTGTATTAAACTGAATGTTGCTTTTACTAAAGCCCAAGTACAGATTGCAAGGATTTAGGTGTATTTTCATGGAAAGTGTTTGGAATAGAGAGTAAGCTTTTTTGTGAGAGATAAAGAGGTTGCTGTGGTAACAGCTAGCAATAAATTAAATAATTAAATTTAAGAGGTACCATTAGCCATTATTTTATTGTCTGCTATGGGGGATGCTTGGGTTGTCCTGTATATATTACAGTGACAAACAAGCACTAAAAAATATAAAAGAAAAAAAAGAAAAAAAAAACAACAATATGGGCAATATGGCTATTGAAAAAGAGCTCTGTGTGATATGTGATATATATATATATATATATATATATATATATATATATATATATATATATATATATATATATATAAACAGAATCAACACAGCAGCTCTTGAGGCTCTATTTAAAAGTTTTAGACAGCAAAAAGTAAACAAACCAGATTATGCGCACGCACACATAGTAATCTCTATGGAAAGCCATCTATGACAAAAACGCATTGTGCTGCTTTAGAGCGAGCCAGAATCTCATGGGACAGAAAAAAGGCAAGCACGTTATTCTGAAATACCTCGCTTAAACAATACTCAACTTCTTGAAAATGCTGTGTAGTGATTTTTATATATGTATATCAAGGCTCGAAGTTAACATATATTTGGTAGCAATTTGCTACCCAAAACTCTTCTTAGTTTTTTTTAGACAGTAGCATTTTTGTGACACCTTACGCCACAGTATGTGACTGACCCTGAGTGAACACGTACACAATTACGGGTATTAGTTTTTTTTAACACGTACATTATTAGTATCTTTTATAAAGCGGGAAACCATTGCTAATAGAGCTTCCCGATAGATGACTGAGGTTTGTACCGCCCCATAATGCAAATCGTATTGGACAGTGGAGTACAAATACCTACAATACAGAACAACGTGGATACAATTTAAAGGTATGACGTATATTTTATAGACCAAAAGTTAAATTAAATAGCTGTTAAAAACAATACAATTTTACAAGATAAAAGGCAATGACCTAACAGGATATTAAGTTTATTCAGTGTCTATAAAATGCTAATTTAATCTGTCATAGAGATTATTTTGTTATAATGTTAACCCTGGTTTCACCCACGCTAAAAATGAACACATAATAGGTAGATAATAATTACTTTATCAAAATTCAGACTACAAAAAAACCAAAAACAAAACAGGAGCAAATAGCTATAACGTTACCATGATCCAAGTAACGTCATCATGGTGTGAGTTTTCACTCATATGCAGATGACACACAATTATATTTTCAGACCACACCTGATACAAATGTGGCTGTTTCGGCTCTTGATAATTGTCTGACTGAGATTAAAACTTGGATGCGGCAAAACTTCCTACAATTAAATAGCGATTAAACCGAAGTAATGCTGCTTGGCTCTCCTCGACAACTTAGAAATGTTGACTCTTTTAAACATAGTGATCGATGGGCTTGAAGTTAAATCTAGCTCTGTAGTTGAGAATCTTGGTGTGGTCTTTGACCCCAGCCTTACTTTCGAGTCACATATTCGCAATGTCAACAAGGTATCCTTTTTTCACCTTTGTAACATTGCTCATCTGCGCCCTATGCTGTCTGTGCCTGATGCAGAAAGGCTAGTTCATGCCTTTGTTTCTTCCCGGCTCGATTATTGCAGCGTGTTGCTTGTGAGTGTCTCCAAGGCTGCTATCAGCAGGCTGCAATATATTCAGAACTCCGCTGCTCTCATTTTAACTGGCATTAAACTGGGTCCCCATATTACACTGGTTCTTGCTTCTCTGCACTGGTTGCCGGTTGCGAGCAGGATTGATTTTAAAATACTGTAGTTAACCTAAAAGGATCTGAACGGCTTAGCTCCATGTTACATTGCTGAATTGCTTACACATTACACACCCATACGTAATCTACGTTCTTCATCCTCGGGTTTATTGGCAATACCCAAAACTAAGCACTCCATGGGCAGTAGGACTTTTTGCTGCTATGCGGCCAAACTTTGGAACGACCTTTCTCAGTCTATCAGGGATGCTAAGACTGTTGATGCTTTTAAAAAACAGTTAAAGACACACTTTTACTTTCAGGCATTTTTATCATGATTTGGTTTTTGATTTGTGTAATTTCTTTTTATATTATTTATACTCTTAATATGCTGTATGTATATATGGTTCTCTGTGTTTTTTGTGTTTGTACAGCGCTTTGAGATGTGTGCATTTAGGCGCTTTATAAAATAAAGATTATTATTATTATTATTATTATTATTATTATTATTATTATTATTATTATTATTATTGTTTTTCCTTGTTTTATCAGTATGAATAATTGACAACATACAGATTGTGAGGTGCATTCATTTATCTATCTGTTTTCTTTTTATAATAGATTATCACTACCTTGTGTACACCTGTTTAATTAGTGAAACGTGTGCTTTAACACAAAATGTTGTATACACACACACACACACACACACACAAACACACACACACACACACACATGGCTAACTAATGTCTAACTTTTAACTAACTTTTATTCTGTATAACCTATAGATCCACTGTCTTAACCCCAATGTTTCTAACCACTAAATGTAAGACTTTTGTATAATTAATTAGGGAGCTAAGATTTGATTATTGTATTTGGGTTATGTCCATCAAAAACATCGATTACACTTTTGATAAATTAGATCAATGAACTTACTGCCTCAGACTTCCTATCTGGGTAGATACAAGTCTCGCCGCCAGATGTGAAGTTACAGTAAACTTTGAAGGAATCTCCAGAGCAACCCTGGTTAGGATCAATCCAGTATTCACCTAGACATTGAAAAAAGGCATTATTTTCAATTCACATTTTCATTTTTTGCATGTAGCAGAGCAGTTATCCTTCTCTGATCAAACACAACATTCTACCAACACAGGGTTTAGACGGCTAGTTAGACTACAGTACCGGTTCAGCAGAAGAATCCAAATTAGTTTAGATTTTGAAACTGCATAATAGTGCATTTTTACCCGAAATGTCATGAATGTTAAATGCCAAGACATCAGGTAAGCAGCTCTGTCAGTCTTGTGTATGCAGCAGTGGCATATTTAAATGCATTGTGTTCTGTCTTGTCTCTTGACTGATGCTGGCCCATAGGTAGATGCATAGCATTTTGAGTCATGGAGAAATGCTCTTATCAGTCCCACTTGGGAGCCTATTTAAAACTATGTACTTTAAATGCCAGCTGGGCAATAACTCAAGCAATCATTATGTTCCAATGTCTGTTTATGATGGCCCAAGTTCCTTACCATCTGGGAACTCTGGATGGCAAAGCTGCAGGTCCTTGCAGGTTCGTGCTGGGTTGTTCTGGGTGCCCATGGGGTACTTCATGTGCTCAATATCTTGTTTGAGTGTGTTGAGCGACCCGAAGATCTCTTCCATGCCGTCTGAGTAATCCAGGACATTTCCGGCTTCGTCAGCTTGTTCAGATGATCTCCTGGTCTTCTTTGGAGACTGGATAGGCAAAGGCTGAATAACCTCACCAGGAGGACCCTTCAGAAATGAGTAACAGAACCGGTTATTTAGAAACTAGACACTTTCATGGTAAACAGCCTTATTATTCTTTGACTTTATCGAGACTCAGACCCATCTTATGGACTGATCCCAAAAATGTAATAACCTCCATTTTATACCATTTCTTGGAAAAAGTAAAAATGATGCCAGGATCCTTAAGATATTCTGCAGTTATTATTTGTTCCTATTAAGTTGCATCTACTGTAAGCAATGCTTTTTTTTTTTTTTTTTTTTTAAGAAAACAAGCTAGAAATATAGTGGAATTTTACATTTTTATTTGGTGGATTTTAAAGAGCACTTACAGGAAGACCTGGAGGACCTGCCACACCTGTGTCACCCTTTTGACCAACAGAACCCTGTGAAGAGATGAAAACACCTTGAGGACATCTGTGTCACACTTCATTTGGCTTAGGATTGTGCTATCAATGAAACATTGTTTAATCTAAAACAAAAACGAAATGTAGAAACCTACCAAAGAACCCTTGCTACCCTTTGGACCTTGAGGACCCTACATTAAACAAACAAAAAGAAATACATTTTAGTAAAAATGAATCTCCTTAAAATCAGGGTTTCATGATTTAAACAATTCATTCTAATGAAGGAGAACAGCTTACTGGGAGACCGGGAGGACCGGGGGGACCAAGAGGACCAGGTGAACCACCGATACCCTGTAAAACAAGCACAAAGAAACAAAGGCAATTGTTACTACCCACTCTAATCAAATTAAATGTTATAAGTTGAAAGAATAACAACAGCTATATTTGAAAAAAAATAAAAAAATTAATAGGATACTTACTGAGTCACCCTTGGAGCCATGAGAACCTTGTAGGCCAGGAAGACCTCGGTCACCCTTCTCTCCCTGCTCGCCAGGTGGACCGATGAGACCAATCAAACCTGGATGACCCTATAATGACAGACACACAATACTAACAACATGTAGGCCCCACACAAATCCTGTGGCTAAACTGCCACCCTTACCTATGACATGATACAAATTTTGACAGGTAGCTGAACACTGTAATTGCACTATTATTATGTAAATTAATTATACATTTTATTTATATTTCTAATTATATGTGATCTTTTCAATTCTCTTGTCAGCAGTGACACAGCTATAGAATTCTACATAAAATAAGTGGTATCAGGCCCATCAATGTAATTATTGCAGGTTAATTCAGAACCTGTCAAACTGCTCTGTTGGTGGTGAAAGTTATAGATAAAATGGAGGGTTGATGACCATTATAGTATTAATCCAGCAAAAAAAAGAAAAGATTTACATAGGTTTACCAGCAGAATAACAAAATGCTTGCTATTTGGCATGCAGATTACAAATCTAAATTCCTTTAAACTTGGATAGATAATTATATTCGCTGCCACAAACTTTGCAAGATGTGAATCACACAGCCTTATTTGTAGTGTATGTCTATGTATTTTTCAAAAGTCTAGACATGGAGAAAATAAATGTACAAACAGTGCTACCTCATTATAACGCGGTTGTCGGGTTCCATAATTACGAGACCGCATTATTTGTGTTTCGCCTTATAATGAAGATTGGCGTTTTTGTTCCCGAAATGATTTGCATTGACCACAAGCCAAATTAATATTGTAGCGTATGGTGGAAAATGAAGGAAGAAGACACACACAATTTGCAGGTACTTGAATCCATGGTTTATTCGGACGATTATTCCCTGGGCCATACCAAAAACAACAAACTGTCTTGCACTCTCACAGCAGCACGTTCACACAGCAGCTTGTTGCCTCACTCGGCTCTGTCAGCGCTGATGTGGGCACCCTCTATATGCTTTCATGTCCCCACCTCCCCAGATGTCACCCACCAATCCCGGCTAAGGTAAGCTTATCACTTTCACACACACACAAACAAACAACAGGGTCCGTAGACCAATCCTGCAAAAGTATAAATCCTGGGTTGTTACAATATATACAGTATAATAGAAACTGTTATTCCATTAGTTTAAAGTTTACACCACTCTTATTTAAATTGTATATTTGTTGTAATAAATGTTGTAAACTGTAAATAAAAAACACAGAATCCAAGGATGTTAATACACACTTGTATTGTTTCGTACTTGTTTTGTAACATTAATGCACAGAAAAGAAAATAATACTATACGTCCCACTTTCAACTTAAATGCTTTTAAATACGGTAAAGTAAAAACAACAATAAACCAAAATCAGTGTTGTAGGTGTTTTTTTCTTTTTTTCTTTTTTTTGAGTATCTATTACACTTTATCCGAGCATACTTCAGGATAACATCACCAGGATCACTTAAAGTATCTGGAACGTTCATCCAACGTTTGCAAGTCAAATTGCATTATGGGGGAAATGGGAGCCATGACCTTACTAACAGGTTGTGTTATAACTAGGTAGCACTGTAATAAGTTTTACATTACAATTTCATCCAGTTAACTTCAAGTCATTTCTTTAGTTGTCATTGTCATTGTTGATTGGGGGTTGTATAGTGGATGTTTTTATTATTATTATTATTATTATTATTATTATTATTATTATTATTATTATTATTATTATGCAGTTAAACCCAGTTAAACTTAGTTGGCAGTTCACATTGCCAAAATTACTTCAGCCCGGCCTGCACCATTGCTCATCCTAAGACTGAAAAGTACCACTCCAGGTCTGTGGTGCAGTCCACTGAACCAGGATCTTTACAAACTGGAGCAGTGTTGGGATATCCATGCTACATCTGATCTTTGGCAAAATGAGAAGACACCAAGGGTTTCAGGGCAACCATCTATTTTTTTTGGCTCATGAGTTCAATATGTACTTGTCTGGTTTTTTTTTTGTGGTTTTTGGGGATAACTCACCTTTTCACCTTTAGTACCAGGATCACCTTTCAAGCCAGGGAGGCCAGGTGGACCCTAAACATAAAAAAAGAAAAGTGAAAAATAAAATATGCAGACTTATACCAGGTTTCAAATCACCCATCTGGGTCACATTTATTAAAGCATTAGAAGACCTGCAAATGGTGTGAAAATCTTACCATAGGTCCAGGGGGGCCATCTTGTCCAGAAGCGCCTGGAAGTCCTTGTTCACCCTGCAAAATGATAACACACAGTTAGACCCCTCATAAAGATTGCAATTTTACACATTTAGACCAGTTTGTATTGTAACAAAAAAGAGAAGAATAATAGCACTAAGATTCCTCTCCTTAGGTGGTGGTTATATATAGTTATGTAGCACCAGGAAGAACTTGGGCATAGTCTAAGATCATCCCTCTGTGTTCGGTCTTCATATTATGAAAAAAATATTGATCATTTCTACTTACAACAGGGCCTGGAATACCACGAAGACCCTCTGAGCCTTGCTTTCCTGAGGGACCTTGTGGACCAACTGGGCCTGTCTTTCCTTGTGGACCCTCTGAACCAGCTTCTCCCTGTTATTGAAATGAAAACAATAACACTTTAATAAAATAATAACAGCTTTGTTTTGTAAGATGCTTCCAACTATAATATTTCACAAACAAACAGTCCACATCAGCATCTGGTGAACATCATCTTCTGTGGCAGGTAGAGTTTTTGGGGAATCTTTGATTAACCTGCACAGATTTCTCCATATTCATTGGGACGGAATTGATAATTTTCGTCTCTCAACATTTTATTTTGTCCTTGAATACTAAACTAGGAATAATTAAATTTTACTAAATATTAAAACACCTGTCAATTTAAGTGCTGCATGTCACTGAAATATATAACTTATATAGAAACGGAAGCCACAAATGAAAGCTGTGATTAATTCGTACAGTACCTTTGCACCCTTTTCTCCTTGCCTGCCTTCAGCACCAGCTAATCCAGGAGGACCCTAGAGAATGAAAGTGAAAAAAAAGTTAATCATACTGTCATCTAGTTTGTAATTGCATTGTTACATGGAACATTAATACAATGTCATAGGAAAAGGTTTGCAAATGAGTCCCAGTGCCTAAGTGCTTAGTCTTACAAAATCCCTTCATATATGTATTATAACAATAAGCCACAATCAGCTATGTTTGTCTAGTCAGAAAACAACAAGAGGTTGTCTAGTCAGAAAACAACAAGAGGTAAAAGGTCAGCATTTGAACCAAACAATTAAAAATTCATTTGCCAGCATCATTAATACTGCTACTTTAATAGCTCACAAAGAAACAAATAGTTGCCTGCACTACTTCAGTCCTATATTGAATCAATTTTTTTCTAATGAAGCACTATTATCATCTATTAATTGTTTTTATATGTAAATTCAAAATAAAACAAATTATTGGAACATATTAGATAATACATCTCCATAGGTACTATGTGGCAATAATAACTAAGCACTGTAGCTAAAATGTAAATGATCACACTGTGATCACTAAATTATAATTATCTCTCACCAGGCAAGAACAAATGACAGTACATCATTACTAATCATGCTTAATGCTGCATTTAGCTGCACCAGGCACTGCCAAATAAATGGGCCACTCAGAACAGTGTCTTCACACCAGAGAGGGGTTCTAAGCATTATGTATTACTCCCGTTTCTTTATGTAACAGAAGAAACTAGCAAATGATTTTACAGGGTTGGACAATACAAATGATCTACCTATGTTATTTTGATGTCCTCTGGGTAATTTCATTTGTTCAAAATCACTTCCAAGTGAAAAACTGCCCTTTGACTTAATGAAACCATCGTCTCATCGAGATGCAAGTGCAAGATTAAATAAATGTAAAGCCTCTTCTGTGATCAAGTGGATTGTTGTGTTGCATTCGCCAATGGAACAAGATACACATGCCTTTTAACTGTCGAGACCCTCTTTCTTGCCATAGCTATTTTCACAAAGATTTTTTTGCATGGTAGTTTTGTAGTTTTCGATGTTTTTTTCATGTTTATAATGCCTATATATTTTAAAAAGGAAATCTAAAAAGGCAGGACATATCACATGTGTTCTGATATAATGTATAGGTGTCACAAACTGTGGTATTTAAAGACACAGAAAAAAAGCACAATGTATTTAGCCTTTTTATGTAGAAAATGAAACCTTGCAAAAAAACATTTTAGTTATTCAAAGCACTAACTCCTAGAGCTTGTTAACTTCATTTCAAATAGCTGTAGGCAAGATGCTGAGAAAGCAAATCTCTTTACCTTAAATGCAAAACAACCCCTTAACTGTGTATTACAAATTCTGTGGAGGATAGAACCTGTGATTTTCAGAAATTATTCTATCTTGTATTTCAAGGATTTAAACTCCTAGTGTGATGAAAAGGCAGTTTTGCTAATATATCCCCCAGGTCTTTAGTAATTGAGCCTCTGATGTGATATATTTATATTTATATTATATTGTTCAAGTTATGACATATGCTGGGTAGGAAGAAATGTTCATTTGAGGATCAGAGATGGCATAGATTGGGAAAATATTATATGCATATTTTTTAAATATGCACTGTGATAATTTGGGCTTTGCCAGGGTAAATGATATGGTTGTCTGGGATTTTTTACGTTGCTGGTAGGTATGTGGACTAGGTTTTTAGACCCATTACAAAACAAACTGGAAAGGGGTTAGGGGGCTGAACTGTTGAAACACATAATGAGGAAAGCCTAACGAAGACAAATTAGAATTGATGATATTATCATATCAATTCCTGTCAGAAGTCTTGGTGTTTTTTTTCCACACTTTGTTTAAATATTCTCAACCAAATGCAAGTGAATTTTATAATGAATTGCTAATTTGAACAGCAACCTTGTGGTTTCAATGTGGGTTTATGGCACATTATTTAGGTTGTGTGGACAGGGATTTTGGGGGTACACAAGCAGTTTGTTCATTGTTCAGAGCCTGGTGTGTATAATTTATATACATCTATCCATACATTAGCCTACTCTGTCTTCTTTAATTGGATGTCTGAGAGAAAAATATGCTGCCTGAGCCAGGTAGCCCTGCTTTCCACATAGGAAAATACACCACAGAATTGAGGCATGTTTAGAGGACTGCAATCCTGAATGTACCGAAAAATATGTAGGAGGCAGTTTGCATTGAAATAGGATTTTAGAAAGAACATGGTCCCAAACTCAATGTTTATTGATGAATTGCAATGCCAGTTTATGCATTGTATCCCGTTCTGGTGTTTCAAGCGTTAGACGGGTCAAAAACTGAACAAAAATATCTATTAAAGGTTAATAAAATTGTATTACCCTAAGATGCAATTCGTCTCTGAGAAACCGAATAGAATATTTCTTGATGAGGAGACTAGGAGCATGTCTCCAGGTACATGTCCTGAAAATGACAACTTAATTCCCCTTTATACATTACGCCATTGTTTTTACATTGCTGTCATTCAGCCCACTTAGATCAGTATTATATTAGAAAGCTATCTCTATATGTCATCCAAAACCTGGTTCTATTTGAGTGAAGCAAATGAGTTTGAGACTAACTCTGTCTTTGTATTTTCTATTTCACACATAGATTTAATATCCAGAAAAAGCCCATTAGCACTCTCTTCACTTCTTCCTGGTTTTGAGACTTATTCCCACAGACTTTCATACAATGACCCAGTTGAAACTATAATGCCAAAGAAAGTTGTATTCATTAAAAGCATGACACTGAAGAAGTAGTTAATCTCTATGCTTTAAGATTGATTCATTCACATCTGTATCTGAATGAATAGCTCCATGTGGTCAACTTTCAGAACCATAGTTTTCCTGAACTGATCTCTGGTTGCTCATTCATTCATTATTTTATCAAATACTGTGCATGTGTGATTAGACACCATTATTTAAATTGAAAAACCTATTTACATTTCTATCAAGTTTGCATGCACATAATGTTAGTTATTATATCCTTGCTGTTATCTATGTACCACTATGAAGAGCACATATGTGTAGCTTTATCACATTTCTAGCATTTTTAAGATATAGCTTCAAAAGTGGGAATCTATAATGCCTTGGATTGCATCCTCGATTTTTCAACCTTATCAAACAGATTTGAAATGGTCTGCAATAAACCTTAAGGGCCTGCATTATCACTGTTGTCACAATAGTGACAATTGATTATTATTAAATTGTTATCGTTTTAGATTAGAATCTTTAATTGCTATTCAAGGCATTACTGATGCAATAAAACTGGTGTGGTACTCCTTAAAACAGGCAGAGCCAATTAAGCATGTTATCACAAACAAGGCTGTTTAAGGCAGTGATAGAATGTATTTGTTTAACTACTTCCAAGCTATGTTTAATGATGTAGTTTATTAAAAAAAAAAAAAAAAAAAAAAAACATTAAAGTTCAACTAATTGCCCTCAGTGGCAAAGCAAAAGATCATTATAAACTCAGCAGTTTTTTGTAATGTGCTTCCAAAGTGTGCCATAGGAAACAGGAGATCTAATGACATGTTGTGGTAGAATTAAAAACAACAACTAAACTTATTTACATTTAAACCAACTTCTGTAGCTGTAACCATCCTTTAATGACCACACCCAAAATTAGATGTGTTGTTTTTGTCATTAAAATATAGTACACGAAACCTGAACAAAAATCAGTCTGTATACCTCTCTTGTACAGTCATGTAAAACATTCACTGCAAATTAAATATGCTATGCAACCAATCACCTGTGAAGGCAGATTATTGTATTAAACTTCAATTACTGATATACCGGATTCAATTATTATTATTCTTTTTTTTTATTTCTAAAGAGTGCATATTGCTCCTCAGCTAATAACAAGAAGTGATACTGCTGAAAAAAAAATAACAAAAAAAAAACAAGATAAACCCACTCTTAACCACACTAGCAGCCTACAGCAGGGGTACCAAAATACAACACGGTTTATACTCATCCATGGTCCTTAAGAAAATAGCTCTTAGCATTTCCTTTAGCACGGCTGTGGATATGGCCTCTGGCACCAGCTCATTTCTACCATGCGGTAAACTGTAATGTAAAAGATGTGGATGTTCTACTCACTCTTTTACCAGGAGGACCAGGTGGGCCAGCTTCTCCAGATGGACCAGGAGGACCCTTAACAGTTAGGAAAAAAAGACATTGAGCTACATGGACATAACAATAACACTGACCAAGAGTACTGTTCTTTACAGACATGCTGAGTTTGCACTTCAAAGCCCTGCCTGTGCATTCGTAATTCATTTAATGGAACATCAAAGGAAAAATAACACAATTATCTTGTTCTGTGTTCATTGTCAACAGATCTTTGACCAAAACTGAAAGGAATATGTGGTATGTTTTAAATAATAGTACATACGCTGAGATTTCTCTGCAGAATGTCTAAGGTGGATCATTTATTATAATGAAGATGAGGTTTTAACTATATCCTCGTGCATGTTTTTCCAGGTGATCTGTATTGTTGTAACAAAAGGTAATTAAGTCCATGTGAGTTATTTAAAGTCACAAAAATTAAGTAGCGTGGTAACTCATTGTGTGACAGGCCTATCAGAGGCCTGTGAAATGGTTGTATAAAAAAATAACTAGAAGATATGACTCTGAACTCTCAGTAACCTACTTAATGATATAATACATCTTTAGGGGTAGAGATTCCCAGAATTAATATAGCTCTCTCTCCTACAGTATATGTCTATGTTTATACAGAGGAAGAATTTCCTTGTAATCGTATTTCTTACAAAAAAGCAGTAGATATGTAAAACCATGTGGCTTCCCAAATATGCCCTCTCAAGAACCTTGCAGCTTTTTACATTTGGAGGTTCAAATTCTGACCAGCTTGTGTTGGGTTTGACATTCCAACTACTTCCACAATTAATATTGAGCTGCTAGAAATACTGAATTGTTTGTTTGGCAGGGCAGGGACCCTGCACATGTAAATGTGTACATTCGCCGTGTGTGTAATTATTGTATTATTGTAATAGCAGGGATTCAAACTACAAACCAAGCATGTGAAAATGTGGCTGGACTGGTTATATGTGCATAATGTGTCCAGGTTCTAATTGATTCATTTGCCATTAGACCTGGCCACATGGTCTAAAAGAAGAGCCAGTTTGTTTGCTCTGTGCATTGGTTATGGAAGGACTGAGAGCAGCTGGCTGTGCTGCAGTGAGAGAGCTGTTGCTTTGTTTTGTATTTAGTTTGTTTAATTGTAATAATAAAAGTGTGCAGAGAAAGCGTCTGAACTGCAATCTCCTGTGTCTACTATCCCCTGCCACTAGCCTTGCCTGCAACGCTACCCTTTCACAGGGCACTAAAACAAACACACTTAGAAACAATACATTGCACCATTAGTGCAGCGAGATCAAAGTGTGTACCACAGTTATGAACAAATGGCAGGCTTTTTTAAAAGAACAGTTGACAAAGCAGTCAAGTTAAATGCTACAATGTGATAATTAGAAAGTACAGTATCTACCAAAGCATAGATATTACATACAGTACATTGACTGCAATGCATATGTTATATATACAATCTGATATATTTAATCTAAACTTTTTTTATTTTTTATTAAGTATAAATACATATTTAAATATCTTAAACACTTTTACACTTCTCAAGGCTTATAAATAATATTTCAATCCTGAACTTCAAAAGCATTTTCTCATTTTACGGTTAAGCTTACACTTCACTTAACATGCATGTCTTTTTTGAAGTATTTTATTACAGTTACATTGTGCAACTTAGATTCTCAACCTTACATGACAAATTTCAATGCAAGGTACTACAAATCATTGTTATGGTAATAACAATTCTTTATTCTATACAATTTATAAGGTTAAATGAACTGTCAGGCAAATATACTGCACAGTACATTCAATCTACAGTGTGTTAGAAGAGAGTAGACTGCAGATTGAATGTACAGTCCACTGGTTGCCTGATCTATTGTTACTCAAAATAACAACAACAATAATAATAATAATAATAATAATAATAATAATAATAATAATAATAATAATAATAATAATAATTCATACTTACAGGTTGACCAGCTTCACCATCGTCTCCCTTCTCTCCACCAGACCCATCTTGGCCCTGCAATTAAACAACACAAATTATTTCATGGCTTTAAACTTCATCTTTAAACTTCATCTTTCTGTACTTTTCTGTCTGAACAGAGTTTTTTTGTGTAGAATGGCAATATGATTGTTTCATCAATGATAAACTATAGTACATCATGTGTTACACTACAAAATACAAAAAATAATACACATTGCACCCTTTATCAAAGTACCTTCAAAGATCAGTTTTTTTTACAAAGCCTTAGAAAATGATTTATTTATATTCTAATCTAAAAAGGCTTACATAGTATGAATTATACAATTATATACGTAGCATGTGTGATATTAATGTGATCTGCTCGGCTGTGTTTTGACACTAGTATACTGTACATAATTAGTCTTGGTTTCCATATACTATGACTTTAAAATTGATACAGTATTCATTGAGGTTTTACTTACAGCTGGACCAGCCTCACCAGGGGGACCAGGGTCTCCAGGGAATCCAACTGGACCCTAAATTAAAAATCAGGATACATGCTGATTAAAACAGGTACAGGAACAGGTTATGTTTCCATTTCATGATCCTCCGTCGTTAATATTTTGAATTGTTTTGTTCTGGATAATGATACGGAAGGGACATTACTGAAAACCAATATAAATGAATATACATTTAATAACAGTGTGAGCAGTGGCATTTTGAAGGTGGAATAATGGCAGAGAAGCCTGGAATTTGATTTTGTTGCACAGCCTAGAATTTCTTCCATTACTCCACATGTGTACTTACAGGGTTACCCTTGGGACCATCATCTCCTGGAGGTCCCTTGCGACCAGCTGGTCCAGCAGCTCCAGGTGGACCTGATTCGCCCTTCTCTCCCCTCTCTCCTTTAGGACCCTGCAACAGACAGAAAGTCCAATGACATTAACCACGATATCCCTGCTGTTTATTCAGAGCAACATCAGAAATCCTAATCTTAAAACTAGGATATACACATTTACACACGTATGGTGTGAGTGTAACTCTATACATATATGAATCATTTTTTAATGTATGGGTCAGAGAATATATTATCACACAATAATATATGTCTCAAGTTGTTTTTGGGTTGTAATGCATGAGTGGCACAGCCGCGAGTGCTGAAATTATGTATATTTTCAAAATATAAAAAAATATAACCCCACCATCCACACCCAGTGTATGTGCGCAGGAAACTGGGGGGTGGGTTGCTGGCAGACTTGCAGTGCTTGAACCACGCAGCTATACTATGTGTGTTATTGCTGACAAAACCTATGCTGAGTGAAAATATTATACAGGACATTAGTGATGGTAAACCAAAAGGGGGGTTATATTAAAATTCTCAGATAAACATGTATAGGGGATATTTTGCATGGTATTGTTTTATTTCATTTCTCTTGTTTCTCCCACTGAAAACAAATATGACTGTGAAGATTGCATCAGCAAGTGTTTTTTTCCACTTGTATATTCGTTTTATTGCTCTTTTATTGGTCATTGTTTCCAAGTTCTCTTCATTGTTTGGCTGAATGTCCATGTCTTTCTTCTGAATGTTTTATTTATTTTCCATTGTACTGTACTTGTTGCAGGAATTCATTTTAATGGGTCAAAGCTAAATCAACAGTTGTCGGGAAGCACATTGTTGTAAAACCATTATAATAGCACAATACATGTGGAACAGAAGGGATGGTTACAGTTAATACAATGTCTATAATATGAAAAGTCTTTAGCTTATGCCTTTAGCTTGGAATAACTACTAGAAGTAACTGAAGGAAATTCTAAATGGGTATAGTCATCCCTTATTTTGGTGCAAGAGTTTTTTAGGGGGGAGTGATAATTGCAGTTTGCTAAATTAATATTCTGTTTTACTATCATGCTAGTTTAACTTACCCCAGTGCCTGATTCTCCCGGAGGTCCAGGGTTACCTGCTTCACCGTGCTCACCCTACACAAGGAAGAACAAGAAAGAAAACATTTAGGTCACTTTTACAGTGAAATCAATCAGGATGTACAATGCTTAATTTGTTTTTGCAAATAAGTTCTTCATGAAAGCTTTGATTATACTTAGACACTGTGAACAATACAAACAGCAGCTAAAGGATCTATAAAGAAGAAAAGTAGTAGTTTAGAGCATTTATTACTGTCATGGTAAAAAGAAGCATAAAACAGGTTTCAGGAATATGGGGGACCATATTTGTGGTTAACAATAGCATTACTATGCACTATGTATTACTATGCACACAATGGCTGACCAGTCAACGCTGGTTAATATACAACATAGTCTGAGGCAACCAAGGTTTTTTTTTTAAAAAAAAGTATATTTTCTTAACATATATCTGCCCTCTGCCAATAATACATTTTAGCAGCAGCAATTCCTTCTATAAACTTGTAAGTAAACTAGTTGCTGGGATGAAATGCAATTAATGAAGCTCATTGCCAAAAGAAGGAACAAACAGGCCTACAGTATTGGCCTATGGTAAGTGTTTTATATTTGTAAATTTCTATGATTCTGATAGCTATTCTTGGAGGGGGGAGGGGGGGGGGGCTTAATGATTTAAAGTGAGAATGGCTTTCATGTTTAATATTTCTGTACACTAATTTGAGCCACCCACTAGGTATTGGGAGTAGCCTGTCAAATGTAATTAAAATGGAACGCTCGTGTTAAATTATAAAACAGAATTATTAATAGTATGGCAGAAACTCAAATGCAATTAATGAAAGCACTAAAATAACTTAAAAGAATTGCCAACAACAGTATAACAAAATATGTCAAAGTCAGCACTGTTCGTATGTCTAGGCTGGTTGTTACTATTTTAAGTTCAATATTCCTTTGCGTAGTTTTACCAAGATATTTGTTTGGAATGCAGAACGGCAAGACATGGGCGCTTACCTTTTCACCAACTGCTCCAACAGAACCCAGGCCACCAGGGGGACCTTGTGGACCCTGTCAACAAGAGGCATACAAGCATGTGGAATTTAATTACATAAAATTCATGTAGCAAAAACAAACAGTTTACAGAAATGTTCATTAATGTGGTTGACTTACATCAGCTCCATTCGGACCCTGAGGACCTCTAGGGCCTGGGGGACCAGGCGGACCCTGTGAAAAGGAAAGAAGATCAATTAGGTAGGGCTCAAAGTATTAGCATTCTTTAAGAAATGTAATATGTGCACCTGACAGCCATTGTAAACAGAAATGTTTCTTAAAATGCAGATAAGTTTCTTTAAAAAGTATGCATCCACAAAATGGTCCTTAGAGATGGTGGTCCAGTAATGTTATGCCTTCTCCCAAATCACTAGTATTTAGAGGGGAAAAAAAAAAAATACTCACCATTGGACCAACATCTCCATTTTCTCCTTTCTCGCCTGGTGGACCAGGAAGACCCTAAAATGAATAAGAAATTGTTGCAAACAATTCTACTGGAAAGTCATAGCAAGGTCTGAACACTGGAAAGAAGGGGTCAAAGTGGAATATGTTCTATATTCTGTATACAACTGTCAAGTGAACAGTAAAGGGCAAACAAAATCCATTACTACATAATTACACACTATGACTACATGTAATTCAAGCTTAGTTCCTACACAGAAAACAAGTAGCATAACCATATGCTTTGTGTAGTGAGAAAGTAACCATTTTCTGCAAAGACTATAGAAGTAGTACAATATAAATATACTATATACGTTTTTTAAACAAGGCACTGCTTTCTCAACATCATATACAGAATCAGAGCTGCCCAACCTGCTGCCTAAATCAGCTGTGACGATGATGTTTAGAAGAATCTTAAACAGAGACAAACGGCAACACAAATGGAAAATAATCTGCAACTGGAGGGTTTGGGAAGTGAGGCAGATATTGATATTCATACTATTACTTTGATGTATATAAAGTAAGTTCCTGCCAAATTAAGAAAACAAATAAAGAAAAACACACACATACAACACTTTTTGTTTATCTTGTACACCATAAATAATATCTGAAAAGTATTCTTTCCCGGCCAGATGCTGAGAAACTGATGCATGATTTTGTATCTTCAAGGATTGATTACTGTAATGCCCTTTTCTCTGGTACTCGTAGTCATGTTATTTCTCATCTGCAACTTGTACAAAATATTGCTGCTAGTTTTAACAGGGACAAGAACACATTACCCTGTGGTAGCATCTTTGCACTGGCTTCCTATTAGGTTTAGGATAGATTTTAAGGTGCTGCTTTTAACCTATAAGGCAAACCATTAAGAGCAAGGTACATTGCCAGTGGAAATCTTTTGTAAATGGCAGCTTAATATATTCACATTTGTCTAAACCTTTAGAATAATTTGTGTAAGACAGCAACACGCTGGCTGACTAGATACTGTATGAAATTTACAACCACTCTTTATCTACTAATCTAGTAAAAACTCTCTGGAATGTGTCTAGGTTTTGAATGTCATTCGTAAAACAAGTTTAAATGCAATGAGATTGAAATCCCCTGCCAATGCTGAAGACTGCTTTGACTAAACATATTTATTGATTAGACACCAGCCTGTCAGCGAGACAACCCAGATCTCTGAAAGTCCCTTATGGAACTCGATAATGTCCCATCTTTATGCATAGAATTCACATCTCTTTAGTTCTGTCTCTTTAGCCTATTAAAACAAACAATATGTTATGACATGTGGGTGAAGACTGGGAGAAGAACCTATTTATAAAAAATATGTACAGTGTAAATAGTGGTGGGTTTTGTATGTTTGGCAGGGACAGGGTACATCTACCATTATGTGCATTTAGCAATAGGAACACCACAAAAAAAGAATTACCTGGGTGAGAATACTGACCAAGAGATAAAAAGTAAAAGCAGATCTGTATTTGTGTTCGGTTTATGTTTTGTTTAAATATTTTGTGAAAATACATTTAAATGCATATCATCTCTGACAAGTCTGTCCTTCCTGACCCCTTGGCTAAATGTTCAGATCATCCGTGTGACAAGAAGTTGTTATCAATGCAGTTTCTTATTTATCCAAAGCCATTTCTGACAATGCTATCTATACTGTCATAAAACCTTACATGTTTGCTATTAAGCAAGAACCTACTTTGCTACAGAAATTTGTAATTTGTAATTTGGTAAAAGATGAATGGCGGCTGGCAATTTTGCGTCAGGTTCACCGTGTTAAACCTTCATTATTACTACCCCAACTTTGACCTAAGGAGAAGAATTTCCCCTGAGGAGAAGAGGAGTAGATGTTATAGCCCTCGTTTTGTCTGATATTTACCCTCCCTTCACCCTACACACATTCTCAAATAGACAGGTCCCAGTAGCTTCATTTTACAAATTTCACAGGTATGGAATCAGGCAGAACCTTTAGCCCCCTTCTGTCAAACCTCATTATATAAACTAGCATTTACCACATCAGTGTTTATTGGCATTCTGCCTATAAGAAAAGGTTAGCCAATGCAATTAATACGTTAGAATAAAATGAATTATGCCAAATTAAAAGTCAATTATATCAAACAACTTACTGATCTCCTCTATGTTAATGTATTATTATAATAACAAATGCTAGAACATTGAAAAGGAATGCAGAATAAAAGTGACGTAAATTTGATTGCTAATTTCATTCCGTCATTTGCATTAGGTTTTTGTGCATTCAAATGGCCTCTTTTCTGCAAGATAAACATGATGTGCCATCAAAATAACAGAGCTTTGCAGCATATATTTATTTTATAATGTTGCACCTCTTGTTGCTTAATGAGGTGTAAAGGCTCCTAATCAGGCGTAATGCACCTCTGCCCTTAATACATTTGTACAGTTGTGTAACTATTTCTAAAAAGGGGGTGAATGCTCATTTTATAACTACATTTTCTAAACATTCATCTCTTTTATACCCAAGGATTTATACAGCATACAAAACATATGATAGAAGAGTTGACAAGTCCGCTTATAATAAGCGGAATTGGGCTTGTTTTTTTGAGAGTCACGGTTGGAATTTAAACGCTCATACTCTAACATGGGTTGCACTTGTTTTGGGCTTGTTTTGAAGAACGGGGTCGCTATTTTTCTGTCAGAAATCTGGCAAACTTGTATGACAGTGATGCATGGTGGCATAAATATATTGGAAAATGCAATTAAGCTGTGGAGAATGATTTTCAAGGACATCCTGTGGTTGTAAGAGATGGAATAAAAACATTAACAGCCACAGGCTAGCTTAAGTGTTCTGTTCCAGCACATCCATACAATACTATAATCTCTTCCCATTACTAATGACTTTTTTCTTTTGCTTGGCTAGCAACCCATTATGATGATGTTTGTCTACTTTTGAATACAGCATGATTTTTAAAAGGGGTAAAATACCCAGAGTTGCATTCTGAATTAGATGCATTCTGATTTAGATCCTTTTGAAATCCATGCCATTAGTGACCTAAATCAGGTTGCAAAACTTTCTGACATACTGTGCTTATTAAAGTATATTGACTCTGTGCTATGAAGATGATCTCTTGATGCTATGGTTACCAATATTTGTTGATATTAATATGCAACCAAACAGAGTAAACACTTCAATTATGAATAGTTAGGAGGTATAATACATGTTCTCAGGAGCGATTCATAATTTGTTCAGTAGCTTCACATTCAAGAAGACTTAGAAGAATTAAATGTACAAATCTCAAGGGTGATTATGACAATGTTATTGGAAAACATGAAGTTGGTGACTTACCTGAAGACCAATTGGACCAGGAAGGCCAGGGAAACCACGAGAACCTTCATCACCTTTCTGGCCAAACATTCCCTGCTGACCTCTGGGGCCTGGCTCTCCATCGCCTCCCTAGAAGATACACACCTTACATTAACCTAGGCTTGATAGAGATTTAGCAGTGGATGTGTCTAGGCATTGCAGGGTAATACAGATTTAATAATTGTTTGAAGGACCAGAGATCTTTCCTAAAGTGGCAGACATATATTGTGAGATTAACCCTGGCATGTTCTTACACGTCATGACCATATACTAAACAAACCTTAATTTGGTCAGCCCATGGGCAATACATGGTTTTAGACATGTCTAGCCCTGGTTGTCCATTGACAGAGGTAAGTCATCCATGGACTGAAACTGGATATTTTAATGTCTGTACAATAAAGGTTATATGGTCCCATCAAGCATAGAAATGTGCCAACAGTGGCTTGTACTTCTCTGAAAATAATTCACAGTCCAAAAGCATTGGTACTTCAGCTGCATTTATTTTTTGGAAGCTGATTACATCGTCATTGACAACTGCATATATAACAATCTTTGTAATCTCTACTTACATTTTTTAAATGGTTCCGCTCATAGTAAAAATGTGTGGGTGTGCACCACTGAACAAAGAAAATAATTGCTGCTCTTTTTACAAATTCACTTGGGTGAGAATGGATTGAAATATTTTTTTTAAAATCAATATTCACACAATTAGAGAATTCTACTGCACATTACCACAGCAGTCAACTGGAAACCAGGTTACTGCTTTACAAACAAGATAAGGATCAAGAAACAGTTAATGTTGCCTATCAATTTCTATAATGTAGGTAATAATTCAGTCATGCTGTCTAAGGGGGACAAAGGCTCTGCACAAAGCCACTTGAAAATAGCAAGGGGAAGATAACATCTTGAGACTAGTGTTTGATTGTCAAGTACAGTGTAGAGATGAATGACCTTGTGACTTTAATTCTGTATTAACACTCTGTCTCAACAAGTATACTAAAGGGCAAGTGTATATGTTGCAAGCTGAATGCTATTGATACAAACATAAGTGTGCTATCAGTTTCAATAATGCATTGTACACATTAAACCAAATTTAGAACATGAAAGTGATCAAATATGAGATGGAACTGTTTTGTGTCAAGAGGTAATCGTATTACAGAATTACATGTTGACATCCACAGCAAACACATCTCATTAGCTAGTATAATTATTTGCAGCTTACTAGTGTGTGACTTAGATACTTTAATTAGTTAAATAGGGAAATTCAGTAGACAAATGGGTCTTGAGTAATGAAGGCAATTAAACACAACCATTACTTACAGCAGGGCCAGGAGCACCGACAGGACCTTGAAGACCTGCTGGACCAGGAGGACCCTGGAAACAAAGCATACAGACGGTATTAAGAGACTTTAGCAGTATGAATAACGCAGTACATGGGGGTTTGAAACTTGTATCTACATTGTTATTGATTCTTTAGAAATACTCAGTGTCTTACCACTGAGCTGGTTGCATCTCAGTGTTATTCTTCAAAAAAGGTGTTCAGCAACACAGAACCATTTGCCTGAATATAAGCTTATTGCATTGTTATATTAACAGTTTTACAATGATTGGGTTCATACAAGGTTATTCGGTCGATAAAATAATCAAATGTTATGTAAAGGCCAAGAATGTATTAGAACTTACTTGTTCACCCTTAGCAGCTTTGCTTCCCTTTTGTCCTGGTTCACCAATTTCTCCCTGTAAAAAAATAAATAGACATGTATGTCCTTTTTTTTAGAGTTGACTGCCTTCCATTTATCTCCAGTCAATACCCCCAGTATCTTTAAATGTCACCTTTAACATGATTATGCTGTCAATTTTATGCTGGCGTTTCCAGCGTGAATGCCTGGGGGTATTCTTCAATTGATTACTTGGCTTTCTTTGAGAGATTAATCCTGGTATTGACTGGTAGGCTGCAATGCAGGATATGACTTGGCTTTGAAATCTCCTGTGCTGATTTTTATATCAAGAAAGATACATTTATTTTGGCTTCCTTGCAGTTTTGTGATGATAAGTAAACTACGAAACGATATGGTATATTGTACTTGCTGTTTGCTAAGTTCTGTTATATCGCACCTTACACAGTAGTTCAAGACACGAATGTATACACAGTATAGTCACTATTAAGAATTCATATGTTTGTTGATTCCCTGTATACTTTGAACATAAACAAACTGGGTACTAATGGGTAACTTAAATGATACCTGGAAACACATGACGGATAGATCTGATTTCATGTAGCATGGTAAATAATTGATTTGTAAGACAGCTGGTATGTGTATTCATGTGACTGATATTGATCTAGATTTTAACAAATGTTCTTTACTGAGAAACAAGATAAAACTGAATCATAGTGTAATGCAGAATTTCTATTTAATAAGCTCTCTTGACTTACCTTGTCGCCATCTTCTCCTGGGGGGCCTTGAGGACCAGCAGGCCCTGGAAGACCAACTGGACCCTGGATGCCATCTCGGCCAGCTGGGCCTTGGGGACCTTTCTCACCCTGCAGAGGAGAAACAGAAAGGGTAAGAGTGGGTCTGTAGCTCCACAGTGCACCTATACAATAACAACCATAGTGCATTGTTCGTTCTGTGTTCAACCTCAGAATCACAGTCAGATCTACATGGTACACTGGAGTTAACTGTTATTGATTTAACTGCTGACCCTAGATCTTAAAAGGGGAGGCAAAAAATGTCCGAAAACATCCAGGTGGGTTGAAAAACAGCATAGTATTGTTTCCAATATTAAAGATTTTACAACTGTTCTAGGATGTAGTTAACTTTTTAAAGAGGAATAGGTACCCCATGATTAAACACATTTCAATTATATTATATGTTACAGTACTTAAAATCATCTTGTCATATATCGTCTTAATACACAGCACAAAATAAACCTTACAGTACTTAAATTAACATATGACACAGATGTCAATAATTTTATACCACAACATTCTACTGCAAGGTTATCTATCCATTGGTGCAGGCCAAAAAATGTGTCATCATTAACGATTTTTTTTCGGCTTAATGTGGACTTCAGTTGTATTTAAACAGTAACTCCAATTTCATAATTGTTGAAAGAAAGACAAAAAAAAAACAACATAAAAAAGTGTTTAAACCTTTAAGTAATACCTGATTAAACATATACAATATTGATTAAATGTGAGATGTGTTATAATTTTAAATGTGAAGTAGTTACTTTAGTGTGAAGAGCTCATAATCTTGCATGAAAACAAGTAATAACTTATATAATGTAGCAATTTTTTTTTTTTTTTTTCTTCAGTGCTTGTGAATATAAGTTGTGAATTTTAGTACTCATGTTCAGTCAGGGACAATGGCACTGGCCACTATGTGCCCTGGTGTTGATTTTCAATGAGAAATTCTGAAGTGGACTTACTGGGCCACCCTTCTCTCCTGCTGGGCCAGGTGGGCCTTGGGGACCTGGGCGACCAGGAAGACCAATCGGACCTCCTGGGCCAGCGGCACCACGCTCTCCTGGAGACCCCTGGAAAGTAAGGACATTAGAATCACATAAACTGGTTCATGTTACAGCAACACAAGCTTAATGTCATTTAATGTAAGATATATCTAACAATCACATTTTTAAATCAATTATGAATGATTGCTGCTAATGGTGATTATACCTAAAACTCTCAAAGTAATAATGTCTAGACAGGGCAAAGTGTTGTTAAATAACAGAATTGTTCGATTTTCTATTTGTAACTAGGTTAAAAACAAACAAACAAACAAACAAACAAATAAAGCAGACACCATTACAGTCTTTTAAAAACTGGTTAATTTCTTAATAGCAACTGTATTTAAAGTTTGAAGAGGAACAGGTCCTCAATGGGAACATGGTTCTCCTGTTGGCTTCCATATTCTATTTGTAGGTAGGTTCATAGAGGTTTAAAGTTCTCTCCATTTCTAGTAAATAAGCTCCTGATTTGTGAAAAACAGAGCCCCCTAATTATAAAAGGTCACTAATGTCAAGTTGATTCTGCAAGGCCTTTACTTGATGTTTCACATTTCCTTTCACAAACAAATGTTTTCTTCATCTTTTGAAAGTAAAAGTTTCTCTAATTGTATGATTCATGAATGCAGAACACTGTCTAAAGTCAAGAGCACAAACTGTTATAGCTGCTAATGTTTGTTTGAAGTTATTAATATAGTAAGTATATTACATTAACATATACAGTGCTCTCCCGTTTTATAATGCTGTATTGGTATTGTGCCTTGTAATGAGAAGTCAATGGATAGTGGAATGGATCTATGGGCTAAAATTGATTTATTATGACCACAACATCTTTTTTTTTTTTTTTTTTTTTTTTAATAATTTAGTCGTTGCCAATTAGTTTTTTATTATTTTCTCCCCAATTTGAAATGCCCCCACCCCTGCGCTGACTCGGGAGGGGCGAAGAGGAACACACGCTGTCCTCCGAAGCGTGTGCAGTCAGCCGCCCGCTTCTTTACACACTTCGAACTCACCGTGCAGCCGCCTCAGAGCTACAGCGTCGGAGGACAACACAGCTCTGGGCAGTTTACAGGCAAGCCCGCAGGCACCCGGACAGACTACAGAGGTCGCTGCTGCGCGGTGAGCCGAGGACACCCTGGCCGACCTAACCCTCCCTCCCCCCTGGGAGCTCCCGTCCACGGTCGGCTGTGGAATAGTCTGGACTCGAACCAAAGAGCTCTATATTTACTTCTAAAAATTGAGTCATCCATTGGACCCATCAAACTTAAATCACCGGCTAGCATTGCTTTGCATGCTTTTTTCAGCTGCTTCAGCAAAATAAATGGAGCGTGTTTTTCCTTGTACAGAACTAGGCCTGTGTTTTCTGTTCTATTCTTAAATCCATTTTTTTATGTTTTCTGTTCTATTCTTCAATCAATTTTCACCACTATAAATAGACTTTGTCATTCCAGATCAATAAGTCATTTAGGTCACACCTCTACCCGTTACTTGTGGCTACACTAATCATTGTTAACTGCAGCTCGACACCTCATTAGGTCAACGATGACACCTCATCGACACCTCATTAGGTCGACACCTCATTAGGTCAACGATGACACCTCATCGTTGACCTAATCGTCAACTTCCCTTACACGAATCATGCTTTGGCTGCGTGATTTCTGAGTTATCTTGCTTACCCTCAACATCTGTATCTATTCCCAAACCCAAGTTCTGTACACTTTTTAAACAACGAGAACAGAATCTGCAATGGCACGGCGAGTTACCTAACGCCATATTTCAACTAAGCCCTTTCCCCTTATTGATATGTTTTGGCCTTCAACCACAGTAACAACTGACAAATCAACTTTGAATTGCAAGGTTCTCAAAGACAGTCTGTGACAGCTCTTGCAGTTATTCAAGTTTGTATATTACATGTTCTGAGGGGTTGCGTCTTCTATCAACACCTGTGTCTTCAGCTGTTAAGAGCTAATAGAGTGGGACACTTCCTCTTTCCCAGATACAGCTTCTTTGGTCTCTTTAAGGACTATTTTTAAATTTGAATACAATAGGTCATGTTTAAAAGCACTGGATGACTTTGACAACCACTGGAGTGAAGTGGTATAATTAAAATGAATTTCCATTTCAGGAAAACATGAACAGCTAACAATTATAACAGCATGAAGGATTTATTTTCTAATGCATGTCTTAGTGTACACTTCATTCTGTCAGTTTGGAGTGCATTTCTTTAAAGCACGTCTTGTTGATCATCTGTGCATGATTATTGATCATAATAAAAGTAATCATTTCTTTCTTTTTTAAATTTCCTTTATGGATGGGCAGTGGTCACGCAGGGTTTTAAAACTGTTAGCTGTTGTTTGCCACGTGTTACTGCTGGGTTTAGGCTTACCACTTAATGTAAGCGGAGTGATATATGACCTCTTCTGTAAACCTACTGACATACACCGGTAAAAGGGCAATCCCAAAGGGTCTAGGAATAAGAATAGGAAGAATATGCTCAAAAGAAAGTGACTATGTAAAACAAAGAAATGTATTAAAAATAAATCTTAAAAAAAGAGGATACAAAGAAAAAATTATAGAGACAAGAGTTAAGAAAAGTGGATTAACTAAAAAGTAATGATCTACTAGATTATAAAAATAGAGATAAAAAGGTCAAAAGAGTGCCATTAGTAATGACTTTTGCCTAATATTTCTAAGATATTTTGTTAACACTTGTGGATTAATTCAGAACAATTGAAAAAAAGTATTTCTTAAGGCCCCAGTTATAGCATTCAAAAGAGAAGCTAATTTAGGTGATAGTTCACAGTAAACATAAAAGAATAATTCACAGAATAGGTTCTACAAATACTTGCAATAGTACATGTAATAAAGTGTGTAAATACATGGACAAAAGTAAAAATATAATTAAACATAACACAAACACACATCCACTAAAAACTAATACCTACTGTAAAAATAGCAATGTTGTTTATGGAATAGACTGTGAAAAATGTGATGAAATAAAATATACTGGAGAGACTGGAACAACTTTATATAAAATAATTCAGAACCACCTTTCATTAATTAGAAATTAAAAAAATAAAAGAACCAATAGTACAGCACTTCACAGTCATGATGTAAAGTTTGTAGTATCAGAAGAGGTAACATTTTTTATTTTGATTATTTTATTTTATTTATTTATTTTAAATTACAGCACACATCTTAACCTAGGCTATACCGTGTAACGGGCGGATACTTCATTTGGGCTTTATTGGCTATTTTGATTGGATCGCCAATAATACTTCCACCAGTCAGAGGGCTGCATACAGTACTCATAGCGATCCCCCCCTCTGTCAGACTGGTATACAGAACATATTAAAGAAGCGCTGGACAAGATAAACAATGTGTCAGATATCAAAGCGGATATGAGAATGGCAGTGACAAAGCCAATTTGCTTGAAAACATTAAAAGTAGACCGGACATTTCCATCAATGGATTTAAAAAATGTGGAATTGATGATGCGATCAGAAACCCAGAGGCAGTGTAAACTGCCTGTTACTGCAGTAGGACTGTTCTTTTTTATGTTAAGCATTTTTGTGTTCTTTTTTTTTAGAAGGGTTTAATTAAGTAACAGCCAAAATTATTTGTGTCAGACTTGTTGAAAGTCTGTAACAAAATGGTTGATTGTTATTGTCGATACGTTGTAGATACGACTATTAATGCAGGCATCGTGCAGGTATTGCAAAGTCCAGAAACAAAACAAAGAGTTAAAACATTTTCCACCGTATAAAACTGAGCTGATTTTGCCACTGCTTGCTAGTCTATTAACCAGTTTGAAATGATTTTGAAGCAAATAAAAGCATTTTCGTTTCGTCTTTATTGTTAAAGATTTTACACGTGGCAATTCTGCCCTACAATTACTGCATGGTAGTACTGTGATCATTCCACTGTGTTGTGAACCACAGTTTTAAAACTGAGAGACAGCAAATGCTTATCATAAAAGTTTACTGGTTCTTAAAATTAAGGGGCATATAAGGACAATAAATACTGTAGCTGATTAGAAGGCCTTCTTTGTTGTTCTCCAAGTACCACAGACAAGAGGAAGGGGGCGAGTTTGAGAACCGCTGGTCTAAACCAATTACCATACACTATCTAATATTATCTTTTTATTCAGTAAACTGTTCCTTCAGGCCAACCTTCTTCATTAAATATGTTGAATATATTTTTTTATTTTTTATTTTATTTTAGCAGTTACAGTACCACTGTTGCACAGTTACAGTAACCACAGCTTTTATTGTAATTATTTGGAATAATTTGTGCTAGAGGAAAAAGGGAACACATGTTTCATGCAGTACATTGTGAATTGATTGCATCATATTCTTTTTGTAGGTGAACATGTAAATATCTTTTAGATTTATTTCCAGTGATGGAATGGGAAATAAATTATGGGAAATTAAAAAAAAATGCATGACTGAACACTGTCGCCTTCGTGGTATATTACATATTATTATTATTTTTTTACTTCAGCATAAAAACATATGTTCCTATTCAACACCTGTATTGAAAGAACCAGTAATGACTTTTTAAAAATGTCTACTTGAGCTATAAAATACATGATCAGAGAACCAATTATATGATACTGAATTAAATGTTGTTGTTCCATATTTTTTATCACCCAACTATATACTGGTAAACATATTTCAGATTATATTTAATTCCACAAACACTCAATATATTAGGTAAACTGGTATACATTTAAATGATATTAAATACTTGTGACTTAAGTGTCTTATTCCCCTAATATATCTTTCAGACATAGCAACTGTGTGGGTGTCTCCTTAAATATTGCTGGACAGCAACAGGAGGCAACATGTCAGGAGACAGTGATTACTACCAAGATACCCTGTTCATCCTGTATTGCAGGATAATGTTAGGGGTTCCTTTACGATTTCTTAAAAGGTTACAAACTGCCCTCTAGTGTTTACATATGCTATTGCTGACTGTAGACGCCCACAGAAAATATTTTACAATTTCTTCATTGTAGCCAGCTACAACTTTCTGTGCATAAAAAGCCATTTCATATCCCTTAGTCCAAATGTAACATTTATTCCCTGCATGTCATGTTACCTAACAAGTCAATTTCTGTATACATAATGCACATTCCAGTCTGGGCTTGAGAGACTGCTGAGAATATCTTATATTATTACAGTAGGCTTAAGCTCATCATTAAAGCACTGTCTTACTCAAGTCCCAGATGTAACACAGCATACAGAAAACCATTCGATTGAATGCAGCCATTTCTGTAACATGGCTAATAGTATATACTGATACATAAAGAACACATATATAATACAAGCTAGCACAGTAAAAAATAAAGTCATCTTTTGTGTAAGAAAATATGTTCACATTCATTGTAATGTTTAAACAGGTCCTATATTTCTGAATGGGCATAATTTACTACAACATGCTTTTTCATACAAGGTGACATGTAACCATAGCAATAAAGCACTTACAATTGGGCCTGAGGGACCCTGTGGGCCTTCTCCTCCCTTTAAACCAGCTGGACCCTGTAATTAAAGAATCATAAATGTTCAATCAAGCTGCAGAGGGGTAGTAACACAACAACATTAGCTTAATATCATGTTAGTGTATCTAAATACTATATTCACTTTGTAAGGATCTTAAAATGCATTTTCATCAGTGGCAGCTATTACCTGTCTATTGCGGGAAGAAAGCCTAACAGGTTACTAATATGTCCTATCAACAAGAAAGCACAATTATGTATCTACAATTTTTTCCTGTTTAGAATGTTAAGTTAAGAATATTGGGGGCAGTACAGAATTAACACTGGCTAAGAATGATGATCTAGTGCAACAGTGTCTTTCATTCCAGCACAGCAACAAGAGAAGTTGCTGATCCTGAAACAGGCACGCATCTCTTAAACTCAGCGTGACGCCAAGGTGTCCCATGGATCACAGAAGAGGGGAAGGCAAAAACACTGGAATGAGCTTTCAAGTTGGTCTGTCATTAAAATGTACTAATACTAGCAGGTACAGAGCACCTTATTGTACCCTATAATGAAGTAAATAACAAACACAACATATCATTAAATATTGGTTATTGGTTTACTTGCCCTCTAGTGGGAACTACCACTGTCAATCACAGAACATGAAAACTGGATGCCATGGTCCTAAGAATTTTTTAGGATGATGGCAACCAATAAGTATTGGAGGACTGCAGTGGTTATTTTTGGGAGTTACCCGTTTCTCTTACCGTGGCACCGGGCAGACCTCTTTCACCAGGAAATCCTCGCAGCCCAGAAGGCCCGTCTTTGCCAGAAGTGCCCTGGGGACCTGGGTCTCCCTGTTAGGAATAATAAAGCACAAGAATAGAACATTAATAATTAACATAAATATCTGATTGTATAGGGGGAATCATTCCAAAGCATTTCTATCTAATCATCACTGATGAGCCCTGACTGTGTATTTAGTGTGTGTTCACGGGGTGTGTGAAAATTTTGTAGTGCACAGGTGAGGTGTCATGGCTGTAGGGCTGAAAGAATACATGTCCCAGAATCCTTCAGGGATGAATGGGAATCGCCTGGGTACACTTAGGGATCGTTTAAGTTAATTATTTTTTTAGAGTTTGTAATTAGTGTCATGTGCCTGTCTTTGTTAGCGTTGGTGTTGGGTTATTAAGTAGGAGCTTTGGTGAAGTCGGTGCATGTTAAGAGAAATAAGTACCATGTGTTGTTCTGTGAGTACTGTGTGCACAAGTTACAACTGTGTGTTGTAAGTTTTCAATTGGGTTTTTGAAACGGGTAAACTGCTTAGCGGGCTCGTGCTAGCTAGTTAAGGAGAAAAGTTTAGTTAGTGCTCCGTGGGAGCTTGGCTTTTGTTGTGTGTTTTGTTTTCTCTGTGAATAAAAGTGCACGAAAGTGCTTAAACTGCAAATTCTGGTGTCTGGGTCTGCTGTTGACGGGGGCAAAGCAGCCTGAGCAGAGAATAGACATATAGTGTTTCTTTATTTCTCATACACTGAGTGATTGATTTTACTTGGGCACCAGGGCAAACTTAAGCAGACCTGATAAGTGAAAGCATTCCTGCAATATACAAATATCTGACTGAAAGCTTAATTTGGCAATAACTTCAAATAATCAACAAATAAAGCTCTTTTTGTAATAAATTAAACAGGCAATGAAGGTCTGTTCTGATGTTGCAGCTTCAGTACTTTCTAAGGCTCATTCGTCATGATTTTAAATGAAAAATCTAATGGAAATCAGCACAAGCTGATCCTGTTTCTTTTAAATATTAGAAATAATTTATATCTCTGAACTTGCTTTGTGGAGTTTTGCGAGCAGTTTGTATTTTCTCCATCGTTAATGGAACAACTGTTGGTATTGGTTGAACTGTTTTAAAGATACATTTACTAAATGCAATACAGTCACCAGGGGTTTCTTGGTTTGGTCATTTTTAACTTAGTGTTATCAGGTAGCCAACTGCAAACCCCATGCTTTTAATGACTTTGTCTTTTGTTTGTATCAGGCAGGAGAAATAAAAGCCTTGGAGTATCTTACCTTAGCACCTTCTTTTCCAGCAGCTCCTGGTAGACCCTGCTCACCTGGAGGACCAGGGGGGCCAGGGTGACCTCTCTCACCAATGGGGCCGGTCTCACCAGTAGGACCCTACAAGATATGCCATTCAGTGATAAGTCAAAGAAAGAGGCTTCGGAATATTAAAAGTCGATAAACAGGTTCATTATTTATATATCTACGTTCCACTTAATATCTAAAATGTTTGTCTTTAGATTCAGTTATAGCTTTTCCAGTTTTTTCTCGTTAACATCACACTGAACACTGACCCAAAATGCCAACAGGGATTGAAAAGAGAGGGGTCAGTGAGGGTATATTTATAAAAAAAGCATTTGATACAAAATGTAAAGGTTACTTATCGTGTACTTTAAAGAAAAGAAGCAGAGAGAAGCACAATATTATTATAATAATCACATGAAAGGGATCCCAACAGTTAAATAAACTGCAGTTTATCCCAAGCCTAGACAACAAAGCAGTGTCTTATGAAACAGCTAATAATTAAATAAATACAATAACATGGTTTTTATTGAGCTCTCCCTTTAGAAAGTGAATCCGCTGCTTCTTTGAACCAGCCAGATGAATTGTTTGTTTTCTTCTCTTCAGTTTAGCCAGTTAATCTTAACACTGCTTTGACTGTCTAAATATATAGTAGTTGTAAACACAGTAAACATGATTAATCCTCCTTCGAAACATGCTGAAATAATGCAAAGATAATTGGGGTTTACAGCTATGCATATTAAGTATGTCTCAGTTTATACAGATGGGAATAAAATAATTTTCTCTGTGCCACATACTTTAGGATATTTTGTCTTATATTGCACAATTTCTAGAAAGTCATTACTGTTTTAAGTCTGCAATGACCAGGGCCAAAACAGCACCTTATCTTCTGTAATAGCTCTTCTTCATGCTGATTGTGCAAATGAACTTTAAGTTGAAGAGACATTTGGCTGTAATTTAATGATCAAAGCAGTCTTAATACAGAAATGGGGGGGGGGGGGGGGCGACGGGGGGGACGACAGCAGAATGAATGTATCAACAGTTAAAGGGCGAAAATATTTAGACCCCTCCTAGATTGACTTACCTGTGGACCAACCACACCACCAGGGCCTGGAGGACCAGTCTTTCCTTGGAAACCCTGGGGGAATAAAACAAGAATGCCTTGATTATTGATCATCTAATGAAAATGCATACCTGCTTTATTCTGTAACTGACTTGAAAAATATATTTTGTAATGCATTTGTTCAGTGAGAGAGAGAGCTATGATCTTGAATGATCTTGAATGATCTTGAATAAATTACAAATGGCCATAAAGCATAAAGTGAAGTTTAAAAGAGGACCATTTTGTGGCCGATTGCAGCATAAGAACTTGCAGTAAATTACAGAACAGAAGACCATCTTTAAATGGCAAAAAAAAAAAAAAAACCCTTGACAGAAAATTGTCAGTATATGAGATAAACATTATGAGATAATATATTTCATGTCACAGTGTATTGTTTTACATTTTTGCATGGAAAATATACACATATTGGTTTTTTTTTCACCCGTTGTGGTTATACCTAGTTTATCATTGTGATTCTAGTTTTCATTGAGGCTGAGATAAATTCTTTGAGCTTCTGTTCTTGACTAAATGAATTAAACAATAAATCAAGTATCATTGACATTTAATGAATAATCCTTTGGATAAATGATTAGAATATAATTAAGAAGGGGAAACCAAGTTTGTTTCTAATTGCTTAAGAACAAGTTATTTAGAAAACCATCATAGCTGTCAACACTTTCTCTGGTTTTTGTTTGTTTTACTGCTTCTGGGCATACTTAAATCAATATTGTGAATGTGGAATGGAGCTAAATATTCTTGCTGCTAAATGACCGTATTGCAAATAGACATTAATGTCTATTGTCTACATTATCCAATATCTCAGCACGCAACACATTTAAACAATGGTCAGCTTCTCCCTCTTGAAGATTAAACCTTGCATGAATTTAAAAAACAACATCCTGGACATTCTCCCACCTTGTACTATTCACTAACACGGGATGGCTTATAACATTGATTTATAACATATACATTTAGAACACATTTGTATTTTTTGCAGCTTTAGAATTTACTATCAGTCTGTACAAAAGTGTCATACACAATCTGCTACATTAGAATGGTTAGGTATTGTAGGGTACCCAGAGCTTCTTATTTCATAACCAGACAAGTCACTCTATCATGAAACATTACCTTAAACATGCCCTGCCATACCCCAAATGGCATAGGAGCACTGTGTGATTAAATTTATTAGCCCTCATTTTTCATTTGTAATCTTTCATGTGCCAACCGTTGGCATGATCTATAGATAAATCCGTCATTAATTTGTCCTAGCTGGGACTGGTTCAAGCTTGCTACTGAACACTGTTAATGTGGAATTCGGTCCGCAGGGCAGAAATAGAGTAGCTATGACATCTGTGCACCTTGAAACAATTAATATATTGTTTGATTAGATTAACAGATGTTTTGTTCCCACAGTCCATGCAGGTTTCTAAATCATTCTAACTATACGGTATTGCCATATTGTGCGGAAAAATAACAAGCTGTCTGATACCTGCGTCAAATGTTTACAAATTCCACATACACACATATTTCCATATGCAGAAATTTTAAGACAAGGTTTTATTATTTGTAAAGATATTATCTACCTACTGACTGGCCCAGGTGTGGTAAAGCTCAGAGATAGGGACAAGAACAGGTATACTTACAGTCTCTCCCCGCTGTCCAGGGTGACCAGGCAGCCCATCCTTACCAGCTGGCCCCTACAATAAGAAAAAACAATCAAACATATTCAAATTATATTAGTATTCATTTACACTTTCAAACATACTCTTGTAAACGTGCTCCTGTTTTACTTGAGGCTGACATGCATGTCTTGATGCCTGTGTCTGCATGACAAGTGAATTACCTGCTCCTCACAGTCAGAATGTTAAACATCACTTGTCTGAAGTGTAAAAGTAACACTAATTTGTACACCAACCTGCAGTAGCTGCTAAGATAAATGTAGACTGACAAATTATCCTCCAGCTATGGAGTCAGCTTGTATAGCCAAACAAGATGGTTCTGTTAGTTTCAATCTGGTTGAAGCAACAAGTCCAAAGACAATATAATCTTCTTTCTTTCAGTCCGGAGCTTCAACAATTATGCCACAATACCTCACTGCTACTTGAATATCATTTAACTTACTTCTCCTTGCAATGACTTTGTACAACCATTATGTTGTAGCTATGAAAGTTATTAAAAGTCCTTCCTCCTAATAGGTATGACAAAGGTTATAAAAATGGATTACTTACAGGGGGGCCTTTTGGTCCAGGAAATCCGACTGGACCCTGAGGTCCTTGAGGTCCCTAAAGTACAGAAAATGAGCTGTTTGAAATACATTACAACAGCTGGAGTTAAGACACAACTACAAGTAACTGAAAAAAGCGCATTCATCAATTTTGTAAAACATGCTGCTCTTCAATCAAGTTGGTTTGGATTCAGCAGGATTGACACAACTTCCAGCAAAACTTAAGCAAGAAAAAAGCGTGACTTGCAAAAGGTGCTTATATTTTGTGCATTTGAAGAAATCAATAGATGCTTCAGAAGAAGAGTTTTATGATGACAATGAAATACAATCAATAAACATGTTTTTCAATGGACTTCCTGAAGTAACTGGTACATTTAGAAGACTTGTTTTGTATGCAGATACAAGCTTTAAAAATGTTGTGCTGAGGTGCTGTACTCATTATTTAATTAGACAGTGCATAAACATGTATGCAATACTTCCTCAATGCTGAGTCACTAGTAAAATTAAAATATAAGTTCACTTGTCTGTATTATCTTGGCTTTTACAGTTTGCTTTGACTGATGTTTTATTCATAGTGTACCTAAAGTTTTGCTTATTGATCAGTGCGAATACATTTCATAATCAGAACCATAACATGAGAAAATAATTCTGATGCTATGGCTAAAATTAGTTATTGATGATATTATACTTTACTTTTTACTGTAACTTGTTACTTTACTTATTATAATCAACAGTGAATCTTGACATATTATGACATGATATAGGAAGGTATTTCTCATCTAACAGCTGTTTAATTACAAACAAGTACCAGTGTGTGTGTTGCCTGATGATAATGGACTTCATTCATCTTATTTAAGAAGTTGTCCAGATTCCTGGGCTCTTTTTGGAAGAGCACCATGTGTGGACAACCAACCTGTTGAAGTTGCTTTGGCTTTTTATGATGAGTGTTTTCCTTTCAAGCAGTGAGTTCAGTAAATTTACTAGGTATTTTTAAGGTTTTCTGGTTTGTATTTATTTTAGTGGCCCACTTCCAAATAATGTTCTATACTAAAAAAGAAAGCTTTATTGAGAAACAAACCAATAATACAGTTACCAAGCCATATCTTTCTCTGGAGACCAACTGCACATACCGGTAGTAACCAAGACTTATTTTTCATTTATCAATTAAGACCATACATTCTGATAGAAGCTATTTAAATGTTCACCTGTTTTTTTCAAGATATTGTACTTACTGTTTCTCCAGGTGGGCCAGGTGGACCATCATTGCCTGAAGTACCCTGCAGAGAAAAAAAAAAAAAAAAGATCAGTTTTGCCATCTTACATTTTAGTAAAAAAACACAAAAACAAGCACTATACATTTGATATCAGGCAATGGTATTGCTTTAAACAGGCAAAATGATGCTTACCTTAGGACCTGGTTTTCCAGTAGGACCTCTGGCACCACGACCACCACGTGGACCCTAAACATTGTACAAAAAAACCAGCCATGAGATTGACAAACATTTAACAAGCACCTTATATGTAATATAATATAATATAATATAATATAATATAATATAATATAATATAATATAATAATTACATACCGTTGGACCTCTTTGCCCCCTTGGGCCTGATTTTCCTACAAGACCCTTTGAAAAACAACAATAAATAAATAAATAACACAATATGAAGCCTCGACAGATACCAGCTGTGTCCTTAAATGATAAATTATACAAAACAACTTATTTCACCTGGTAACATTTCAAAAAGGATAAAGCTAATTTGTACTTTTACAGACTAAAAATAAAGCTGTTTTTTATTTGTGTTGTGAATGCACAAGCAGGAACAGACACAATTTAGAGGAACAGAAAAAGTTGCCTGGCTACATCCACATGGATTGCCTCTTAAGTAAGGATCACAAATATTCAGAAATATTGGATTATATTCAACTTTAACACCAAAAACCGGGTACATTGAAGATCTGAGACATTTGTAGACTGTCATTACCACTTATTTCCTAACACAATTCATATGGTGTAGGTGTGTATACTAAACACACTTGGAAGATTTAAAATATGTTTCTTAACACATTAAATTGCCCTGTTGGCTACAGTATTGCAGTGTACCATGTATTAGAACATGCTGTATTCTAAATTGATTCAATCTTGTAAAATCACTTCATTACACATCCACCTAATGCCTAACTAAAACAGGCAGGTGGTGAATTACACTGGTCTAGTGAATTTAAGTAGTCTACTGTATCTGTAGTCATGTTTCCCAAAGACTGCTGATAAATTTCGAAGCTTCTAACAGGCCGATCAACCTCACCCCCCTCAGGACCCCCTGATAATGGGGTAGAGACCACCACCCTGACCTGCATATAGTACATTGGAGGTTTTTGCGCTCAGAGATGTCATACTCCTGACAGTCTCATGTTCCAGCTCAACAAAGCAGCACTTTCTGTATTCTCAGCTAGTCCATCTCATGCTGAGAAGCTCTGATTTAGAAAAATGATTTTTGAAGAACCAGCACAATTTTCAGTGTGTTATGTTGTTAACTCCTTTAATGTTAACTTAGTGGGTTGGAATGTGAGAATGTATTTTTTGCTGGGACATTGTCCACAATTGTTATTTGTTTATGAATTCAGGAAGCGATGACAAAAGTATTACTTTTTATTACGCGTGTACAGAAAATTTTAGAATTAAGATCCTTGCTGCAATTATAATATTGTGAGATGTTCTGATTTATAAAACACTGTAAGTGCAACAATTGACCACTGGGTGACACCGTGTGGTATCTAAAAATGCCATTACAAGTAAGTGATTTTAGCAATAATATTCAGATTTGTCAGGCGTCCTTATTGCATTCTATTATGGAATGTTAATCAAGTGTGTTAAATTGTATATGCATAGGCCGTGTGGCTTTTTTTTTTACTGTAATACTGTATGTGTGAATGTAATAAATAAAATAACTTACCCTGGCGCCTTTCTCTCCATTAGCTCCTGGAAATCCGGGGAAACCAGTGGAGCCCTAGTGATAGGAAAACAGAACGGTGAGAGAGATACATACCATATACCCAAATGGGCCTGATATCTAGAGCTTGGTAACTTACATTGAGTATATCCACCAAACACTTTCTGAAAATAAGGAAATTATATTTTGCATGGTTTTACTGCCAGAGTGAAGACGAAATAATACAATGGAATAAATATACTCAAAACTGACCTTACTGATTAATAAACCCCGGTATAAACTTAGGACTTTTGCACAGTGAAAAAAGACACAGCGTCTAAGGAGTCTGCTTAAATGAAAATGGATTGCATGACAATGAACTGCTTATGAATCTGGAGAAAATTAAAATTAGCTTACCATTGTAGTCCTGGGAGCATTGAAAGCATTAACACAGTCATTAAAACTACATTTAGCATTTTCAATAGAAGACACTACACATATAAACCTTATTGCAGTGTGTAAATATTAATAAAAGTAACTAGGGCTGTTTTCTTCTAAGAGCTGCTCCCAGTCTTGATTAATGATCTCAATAAACTGGTGAGCGGCCATGACTCCTAAATGTGCGATCATGCGTCAGAAATCAGAGGCAGCTTTAACGCTATACAACTAGCAGCAATACTTCCGGGGTACTCTTTATCAAAATAAATGCCAGCATCTTAAAATGAAACAAGAAGATTAAAACATCAATTGTGGGGATGCTGTCCATATTATGCAAATACCATGCTTAAATTAAAGTTCAGTTACATATTGTGGATTAACATGAACGTCCAGTAATACTGATTTCAAATGAGTGCTTCATTTCAATGAAGAGATTATGGGGCTGACGACAATGCTTGGGAGAATGCACATTCTTTGAATAAACCTCACAGCCCCATTATCCTATAGTAGTTTCCTTTTTTTTACTGGAACATCTTAGTACAGGTATGACCCATAGAGATGCAATATTTCATTTTGATATTTTCTGCAGTGGGGCCCAGTTCCTTTTTTTCTTTCTGTGTTGGATTAAATTAATTATTTATAACCCTAGTCTTCCGCAATGATTTTTAGTATTCACATATTAGTTCAATTGTCAAAAACACAATGTGACAACCACCAACACGCCTTCATATGCTTGAGCAGGCTCGGAGGTCCCTGACCTGGCCCAACCCTGCTTAGATTCTAGGATCTGATGAGTTACAAATCCAAGACGATATTAATCTCAGTTTGCATTCTAAGCCTTTAAGATCTGATACATTCGCATCCAGCTTATTAGCAGACAAGCCTGAAGCACGCTGAAGCCGAATTTACATAAGTGAAAAAGACAATAACTTATTTCCACTTCATTCTATGCTGTGATGTTTTATAACAAATCCATTGTGATGAAATGAATTATTCATTTAAGAAACATGGCTTGTAATGTTAATGTGTAGAACCAGACTTGTCTTTCAGGGTCAGTGAAGGTGAAAACAAAGCCTGTACATGCCTTCATTTCTTCACCTGCCTTTATATTTACATACCTTTGGACCTTGTCTTCCTGGATACCCGGGCAACCCTGGAACACCAAGTTTTCCCTAGGATTAAACATTATTATTAATATCAGTTCACTGTAATAAGTAATATTCATACCTAGAAATGTTACATGTGTTCTTTATTATCCCCAGGGGGTATAGGGGAAGCTTTAGTTTTGCTTAGAGCATATCTGGAGATCAGCTTATTGATTGTATTATAATCTCAAGGTATATGGAGACTGTCCGACTGTCTGTAAGTCACATCTTATATTTTTACATATATCTAGAGAGCTGCTTATTCAAATGTGACGAAACTTGCTGACATTCTTTAGCACAGGTTATTGATAGTATCAGAATATGGGGATAAAAAGGTTGTCTGGAGTCCTTCCGACAGTATGTCTGCATGTTACAGTTACATTTTAGCATCTACTCGAATGAAGCATGGTTTGAACATTTAGCACCAGGATCAGAATCTGGGGTTTTATGAAGGCTGCTGTTCACCTGTCTTAGGTCAAACTTGTGCATACAGTGGATATAGGTCATGTTGATTTAATTGTTCATGTTGTTCATGTAACCATCCAACTAATTGGTAGTATTTACACAATACTGATATAACTTTTCAAAATTATGAACAACATTTTTTAATGTACGCTATGTAACAATATATCTAGTTGTGTCTTGCTAGTGCTGCCTCATTTGAAACAGTTTAACAAATGCAACCTTTTCTTTCTTTTAAAACACCCTCACTGTAATATTGAACTACATATTATTGTGATTATTATGATTGCTATTCTACTGGTTTATTATATATTGTGCATGCTGTTGATCAAGTGTGTCTGATATATGACAGTGTATTGCTTAGATTAGGGTGCTTTCCTTAATGAAGTTGCCGTAGCTATACATGTGGAACAAGGGTTTGTTATAGCCATATGTTTGGTAATCTTCCAATAGGGTAATGCTAATTCAGTCTTTATGGTAATAGTTAAGGACAAAAAATAATAATGACAATGATAATAATAAGGAGTAAACAATATAATAGTTTAACAATCGTGTTTGTAAAGATGGTATTCATGCAGGTTAAACAAATACGCATACATGAGAAGAAATTTGTTTAACGTAACATATATGAATGTTTTATTGTAAAGTAATAGTTTATTTTTGTATAAAATAATCCTAGCTGCAAATATTTATTAAATAATTAATCCTGTTAGGAGCAGGCAGGGCTGGGGATTATATAATGCTGTGTCTTTCTTTAGGGAGAGGATTATTATGTCAGTCAGTGTACTTACAACCTGCTAGTCGGTGATCACCACTTCTTGTTGTAATTTGTGTGCAGTTTGCAGTGAATAATAAACATTTACACCTGTGAACGCTACCAGTGACTGTTTTGCTGTGTTTTCATTATCTCCGGGTTCCTGGGAAGGTGATGTGATTGAGGGTGGGGGTAGGATCAGACCATCACCCTGTTACAAACACCTTCTTAAAAACCCATAGTCAAAAATCATAACCCTAAAGACAAATCATTGCACTACTTATACCTTTGGCATTGGTGTAAACATGTTACTTGATGTTATGTAATTTAGTAAAGCAGGTCATTAACTCACCTTTTCACCAGCAAGACCAGGTGAGCCAGAGTCACCATTGGGACCAGCACGACCTTTCGGGCCTTCAGGGCCATCTTCACCTCTTGGACCACCCTGACCAAGTTCACCCTAAATACAAGCAGAGCAGCATAAGTTTTCATTGTGTATGTGTTATTATGCAATTTGAGAACAACTGAATGTTGCTGGTATTAACTAATCTAATGATTTCATGTTAACCTGTGTACAAATCTGCATTGTGTGTCTGCTCATATATTTAATATTAAAAGTGTTGGGTTTATATTGTACATATATTTCAAACACAAATTGTTGCTTTGTATGTTTAGATTTTAATTCATTCATGCTTAACCCTCTATAGCACGTACCCTGTCTCCTTTGAGACCCATGTCACCCTTGAAACCTGGGAAACCATCTTCTCCCTGAAAAAGAAGTTCAAATACAATGAATAAACAGAATATATCTTTTAAGAAAAATGAACACATTTCATGTGTCTGCTGGACTCTACAGTCCCTTACCCAGCCATGAAGTTAGTATTTAGGACCACAGAGCCCCCTGCTGGTAGAAAAAGCAAGTGCCTTTTAGAACTAAATCTTAACAAAAAGTTGTTGGACTCAAACCCGGGAAACTATGCATGTGAAATGTATTTAGGCTGTTTACTTTAAATCTCATTTCATCTAACCAATACCCTGCCTACTAATGCACATCATAAATATAGCACGTGTGCAGAACATATGCGTTTAGTAATCCGATTGTTTATTTGTGTCATAAATTGGTAAATTATTGGTAATGCAGCAACCTTCTTAAAAACACAAGGGACGTGAACCTGAACTTGTTCTAAATAAACAATGTGTCACAAACTGTACTTGTAGAATTAACAGCTCTTGGGGATCCCAAGTGGCGCATCCGGTAAAGACACTCCGCATGGAGTGCAGGATGCGCCCTATAGCCTGGAGGTCGCCGGTTCAAGTCCAGGCTATTCCACTGCTGACTGTGGATGAGAGCTCTGCCTGGGTGGGGGGGCTTAGGTAGGCCAGGGTGTCCTCAGCTCACCGTGCACCAGCGAACCAGCGACCCCTGTAGTCTGGCCAGGCGCCTGTGGGCTTGCCTGTAAGCTGCCCAGAGCTGCGTTGTCCTCCGACGCTGTAGCTCTGGGTTGGCTGCATGGTGGGCCTGCAGAGTGAAAAAAAGCGGTCGGCTGACGGCACACGCTTCGGAGGACAGCGTGTGTTCGTCTTCGCCGCTCCCGAGTCAGTGCAGGGGTGGTAGCGGTGAGCTGAGCTTAAAATACAATTGGATATGTCAAACTGGGAGAAAAGCAGGGAAAAATTAAAATAAATAAATAAAACAAAATAATTAACGGCTTTCTTCCACCTGTTTCAAAATTACTAACAGCAGCCTAGCTTTCTACATCCAACATCAATACAACAAACAGCAGTTTTAATTTTCTTTGAATATATATATTCTACACTATATGACTGTTCTACCAGTATCCTCTAGAAAATCTCAAAGGGTTCCCATGAATGGTGAATAAATAAATTGCACAACAAATAGAAAAGAATATCGTTTAGACAAAAATAGCCATCAATTACATTTTCCAGAGTGGCCATGGTTAACAGAACACAGACAATGAAATTGATTTTCATGAAGACAGGTGAGATAAAGAAACTATGAAAGGAATGAAATATTAGCCCCAGACAGATGGATTATGGAATGTTCCATTCTAGAATCTAAATAGCTACATAAAATCAGTTTAATAGGTCCCATTCTAACTGGGAAACCATCTATTGTTTTATTCATACGTGACCAATTCTGCTAACACTAATATAACAAAGGTTTAGTTTTCATCTTTCTAAAATGTCAGCACTTAAAAAATAAATAAAAGCAAATGTACATGCGGCACAAGGTAGTATGCTAGCCTGGTAGAGACATTCCTTGCTTGCTGCCACGTGTCTGGGCTTACTCTTGATCAGATATGAATAGGTCCTAGGGGGATACCGCCCTACTATCTCTGGAACATCTGCAGTAGATCCAAATTACCAGTGGCTGTTGTGGGGATTGTCTATGTGCCCCCCCTGTTCATTAAATCATCGCATCTCACTGAGGCTCGATCAGATTTAGGTAAGGTAACTGCACTTAACACACCCCAAACTCACTTATATATAGTTTTATGAATATTTTCTTTGATTATTATTATTATTATTATTATTTGTTTATTTAGCAGACGCCTTTATCCAAGGCGACTTACAGAGACTAGGGTGTGTGAACTATGCATCAGCTGCAGAGTCACTAACAATTACGTCTCACCCGAAAGACGGAGCACAAGGAGGTTAAGTGACTTGCTCAGGGTCACACAATGAGTCAGTGGCTGAGGTGGGATTTGAACCGGGGACCTCCTGGTTACAAGCCCTTTTCTTTAACCACTGGACCACACAGCCTCTCAAATTCTATTAATGGGAAGTCAATGTCGCTTTTTGAAAGATGTTTCTAGAGAAATGTTTCTCCATAGTTTAAGTGTGTCAACAGACTGTGCATAGACACCTCACAGGTGCATGCCACAAATGTGCACAGCATATTATGATATGTTTTGATTACTTCAGAAACATTGTGAGCTGTAAAGGCCAGTTTCCTCCTGTAAGCAGAATTCTTCTTTTGTCTTGTTATGTCCCAGCAGCATGTAGTATTCATTCACACATGGCATAAGTTTAACCTAAAATAATTCCTCCACTTAAGGGATTTAAAAAGTCATTACCTTAAAGAACATGGTGTGCCTGCTCATAATTACACAACTGAGTGTACTTGTCCTCACAAGGCATTGGCCTTTCATTTCTGAGTCCAAAAGACTCTTGAGACAGCTGCTCAGTACCATGCTATGGTGTTTCCTATCTCCACCTAATAAGCGGCCCACAGGAGAATAAACCAAAATATCTCAATGAGGAACCATTGTTTGAACACCCCGCATGAAAGCACTGCAGTTTTAAAGCACCACTAGTTTTGTGCCGTTCTTAGAATACACTAAAAAAGGAATTGATTACATTTGGTACCAATGATCTGAGGTTATATAGTATTGAGTATTGAGGAATATATCCTATCATTTAAGCTACAGTCAACACCTGTTTGTCAAAATACAAGAGTCTCTAGATGAGACTTCTAGTGATTGTCCTGTATCGTATCTTCTCTCCTTAGAAGATGCAAAAAAGAAAAGCCACTGATACAGGAGCCAAGAGGCTTCCCTGAACCAGCGGCTGCCAAGACTGGTTTCTGATTTGCTGCCAGTGTGTGCAAGGTGAAACCTGATAGGGAATTCCCAGTTCCTGTTTTGCATTCCCCTTATGACATCACTAAACTATAATGGGACTGATTTCGAAAGTATTTTCTTCCTTGAAGAAACTGTTACAACACTATACACATGCATAAAAGCCCTAACATTATCCTTTACAAGACATGCAGGGGTACTAAAGTGTTGTGCCTGTCGCAATAGTCGTAAACCAGTTGCAAACGAGTCAGAAGTCTATGCTGAAATGTACTAAACAAGCGCAATGCTGTTAGCGACATTCTTGGGAATGCTTTGCGCCAGCAGTTTTTCTTTGCGGGTTAGACTTGAATATGTAATTATGGGCGTTCCTGCATACATTCGCATAAATGTGGGGGAAATGAGTGTTCTCAAATATTATAATGAGATGTACTACCGCTGCAGGCAATTGCGGCACTTACAATTGCATCAATTTGTGAAGAACTTTTGAAAGCACGTTTTAAACAGTTGGAATTAGCAAACCTTTAAAAGGCTGTCTGAAAAACACTATCCTCTAACCATGGACACTGTGATTGCTGCAAGAAGGAGACATTGTCTTCAGCAAGAACAAGTGATTTGTAGAATTAGAAGAGAAAAGGTATTTCGTACCCGCAGTACCCTCTTCAATTTAAATGAAGACCAAATTAAGTACAGGTACAGGCTCGGCAGCCACATAATTCTTGAGCTGCTGTCTGATTTAAAAGATGACCTGGAGCCTGTCACTCAGAGAAGCCAGTGCAAACTATTGTCCATTCTGCATTATCTTGCCTCTGGGTCCTTTCAGGGGACTATGGCAGCTGTTGCCATACCTATTTTTCCCTAAAAGCAGGGAGTACTTACAAGCATTGAAAACACATTTCTAATCGACTGCACACATGTGCCGCTAACCACTCTAGCTCATTCTGAGCATCTGTATAGGAATAGGAAACACACCTATTCTATTACTGTACAGGTGGTTTGTAATTGTGCACAATTTAGCACTGCATCCCTGACTAACTTAAATAAAAACTGAACATATACATTTGGCTTACAGGTTACTCATGATAATACGAATTTGTGGTATATTGCAAAATCTGTTGCTGGTCCCTTGAAATTCGTATTAACGAGAATTGACTGTCCTTCTGTAAGTATCGTAACTTGTCAATGCGGTACCATGATCTATTTTGTGTTAATTGTCTAGGCTACTAAGTAGGCCAAGTTAAAAATAATAATAATAAAACAAAACTGCTAAAATCATTTAGCTTCAATTTAAAATAATATTTTATTCGCATTGTACACCAATGTGTACAATGCAGCAGCATGATTTATTATTTATTAGTAAAAAGAAACTGTGCTAGGATTTTACTACTGTACTGTATACTGTATACTGTATAGACCTGCTGTACAGATTTATATTTTTAAATACTGTAAAGTGTAGCCTACCCAAAACACAATAGTGTTATTTCAGTGCAATGATTTATACATTTAAAATACATTGAGCACTATAAATGTATGTCTGTGCGAATGTATTGTATTTTTTAAAACCTGACACCTATCCGGTTTAGCGAGGAGAACGGTATGATTATGAAAAGCTTTTTGATAGAAACACATTTTTTATTTAGGGGTGAAGGTGGGGCCCCACTATAGAATCTGATGGGATTAAACTGCCTTTCATTATTTATTCGAAAAAATGGCGCATGACTCTTGCAATGCTAGAGATCTCGCTAAGAGGACGCGACAAATATTTCAATTAGTATATTGCAGCTCTTATCATTAACAAATGCTCTCTTAGTACATACGACAAAATTGTCGCAAAGAAAATGCAAATTGTGGTATGTTTGTGCTGCAACTGGCCCATCTGCACATTATCTTTGAATTGACAGAAACGTTAAAAAAAATAAAAACACTCTCCCCTGCTATTTAAATTAAAGAAGTCCCCTAAACCACTGTTAAGCAGAAGAAGTCAAGTGTGTGAAAATATCATATAATCAATAATTACCTTTTCACCCTTGCCGCCCTTAAGACCACGGACGCCATCAGCACCCTGTGTGACACAGACCACAGAGTCAAAACATATACATTATGTACAGCCATAATACATGGAATACATAGACTGAAAAGAAAGTTATGGGTATAAATTAACATTAATAAACGCAAATTACCTTTACACCTCGGGGACCAGGATATCCAATTGGCCCTTGAGGGCCGGAGTGACCCTAAAATTACAGAAAATAATACAATATGAGGAACATGTGAAGATAGAAATATATAGGAATGCATGTTGAAATAGGATTTCACAGTATTTCACAGAACACAATGACATACAATTCATTAATTAAACAAATATACAAAGATTAGAGGCAGTACATGTAGCTAAACAGGTTTCAAAATCTTAATGTGTCTGTCATTGAAATAGAAGAAAAGGCTTAGGTTTTGTAATAGGTTAAGAGGTTTTGTTACATTCAGAAGGGTCCAAATCAATAATCATTTAGACACTTGGGCACCAGTAATGCTGTTTACTTACTTGGGCACCAGTAATGCTGTTTACTTACTTGGGCACCAGTAATGCTGTTTACTTACTCGGGCACCAGTAATGTTGTTTACTTACTTGGGCACCAGTAATGCTGTTTACTTACTTGGGCACCAGTATTGCTGTTTATTTACTTGGGCACCAGTAATGCTGTTTACTTACTTGGGCACCAGTAATTCGGTTTACTTACTTGGGCACCAGTAATGCTGTTTACTTACTTGGGCACCAGTAATGCTGTTTACTTACTTGGGCACCAGTAATGCTGTTTACTTACTCGGGCACCAGTAATGCTGTTTACTTACTTGGGCACCAGTATTGCTGTTTACTTACTTGGGCACCAGTAATGCTGTTTACTTACTTGGGCACCAGTAATGTGGTTTACTTACTTGGGCACCTTTTTCTCCAGGTGGACCTTCTTTGCCCGGGTGACCCTAAAAGACAGCAATCCACATTATACAAAGATACATCCAACACTTAAAGTGTCTGCAGCTGTTTAACTATAGCACTAATATTAAAGTGCTGAAAGTTCATTTTTTGCACATTTCTAATTAATAATGCTTATCTCCCAAGTCCATTGTTTGCAACACAACAAAAGTGCTTCTGGCAAAAGCTGCAAATAGCAAATATCATTACAATACAAGTGTTCCTCTCATCTACGAACCCATTCTGCCTCTCTGAAGGGGTTTTGTTAGTAATAACAGCACCTGAATCCATTTGATTGAAGCAGGCTTCCCTTCCTAACTGGCTTCCTTCCTTGTGGCAGAGAAATCCCCTTTCACCCACCATCCCACCCTTAATTGTAATATAGCTCTAGGGATCACATTTTAAATTATACTGGTCTAGAAACAGGTCTTCCCTGCAAAGGATACCACTTTTACTCCTATATCAAGTTGGCTTAGTGCAAAAGAACGTGGAACTTTCCCTGTTCCTATTCAATTTTTTCCCTCACTGCCTGTTGGGAGGGATGCAACAGTAGACGCTGTGACAGACATAGCCACTGTAACCCAGTGTCTACACCTGGTTCAATGCCAGGTATATGTCCTTCTTGTGACCCTGGCTTGACATACTGTACTACAGAAGAACGTTTATTTTTACCTCCCATCCTTTCTGACTTTGAGTCCCACAAGCTTACAACAGACTCCATCAGCCAATCACAAACAGTTTCTTTTTTATGGTCTACCACCCATCTCAGAAACCTGCCATAGTATATTTTCCTATATGTATCTGACCTTTCACAGATTACACATTTTTGGAGAGGGCACAGGGATGATGTGAGAATAGTATGTTTTAGTCTGTATTCATAAACCATAAAAATGCCAGTAAATGTATAGTCCCTTCATATTGTCCAAACTGAGCAAAAAGATTTAGTAAAAAGCTTACATGAGGCCCGTCTGAACCAGGCAAGCCAGGGAGACCAGATTTACCCTGGGGTCCCTGGAAAACAGAAATAATATGCTTCATTAGTGGCATGATTACTTTCCCTTTTGTATACATAAAAAATACAGTCATTGTAATAAAGTAAATCAGTTTAATGAAAATATAGTGTGGTTTTCTTATTTGTAAAAATATAAATACAAAATGCAATATCTGCTTTTTCATATGTCATCTGCGTATTCTATTTCATACATATTAAATTATAAATCCAATATGAGAGTAGATTATAAGAGATTAGTGCCATTCATGTCACTACAATATTATTTTCAATTTTACTTGTGCTGTATTTTGATATTGTACATGTGATTATTATCTAATGCAATATTTAGGTGTGTCATCAGACTGTAGACTTTATCATATCTACATTTAGCAGTTATTTACAGTTTGTTTAAAAACCGGAAACTTACTTTTTCACCAGGTGGACCAATAGGGCCTTGAGGACCGGGAAGACCCTGTTTAAGAAATGAAAGCAATTAATGCAATGTTATAGAAGTGCATAGATAGTGTGGGGTTCGCTGGGGGAAAAATGAAAAAAAAAAATGTACCCAGGAGCTAAGTCAGGAGCTTTTCATAATTCACAGTCAGGCTACAAATTGGTAATACAAAAACTGTATTGTCTGGTTCAGAGCTCATTTTTTTCAGCTCCCTGAAAGACTTTGGCATTCAGGAGGTAACCTGATCCCGTATGGAGCCCCAGCAGGTGTGGCTTTTCTTATTAGAATTCCAGCCACATGAATGTGCTGCTTTGAGCTGCTTCCTACAGCAGTAGAAACTCACAGTATAAAGGGATATTACTATGGAGCCCAGCTAGAAAAAAAAAAAAATTTACAGGCTCTGATAGTTCTAAAAAACCCAATAATTTAACAAAGTTCTGACTGATACTTTAGTACAAATACTTTAGATGATTACAGATTGCTGTTATGATGGCATGGTTATTGTTTTTGTTTTTGTTATTTGTACTCACTTGTGGGCCAGAGATTCCCTGCTGTCCAGAAGGCCCAGGCTCTCCTTGAGGACCCTAACAGGAAGAAAAGAGAAATGTCAATAACTTCCACTGTGCAGTTTAATACTCTTGCAATGCTGCATCAGACAACAACAGTAATGACAATGATGATGATGATTATTATTATTATTATTATTATTATTATTATTATTATTATTATTATTATTATTATTATTATTATTATTATTATTATTTTAGAAGGAAATGAGTGGGTACATTTTGTTCATAGGTTTTTTCTAGTTATGCGTACTTGTTTGGTGTACTGTGTACTTTCTGCAGCCAGCAGGCCTGACTCACAATGAAGCAAAATGGATGTTTGTAATTACAGTGTGTCATTCTGTGAACCATGTGTAATAACAGCAGCTGTGCAGTACCAAATCTGAAGGTACAGGAAAGCCACTAAAATATTGATTTTCTTAATCAAGATTTATTGTATGAATTTGAATTTTATTTGTATACTGAACTTCTAGTAACAGATACAGGTAATGCATTTATCTAATTTCTACACAGTCGTAGTCAATGTACTGCTGTCCTCTTTGTCAGCATTTTTAGCCTTCTTAAAGCTGAATGGTCAAAGTTTTTGTCGCAGATTTCAGATTGAGAAGATCTTTCTTGCTGCAAAATAATGAACCTAGTTTAAGTAGGTTAGGTCTGGCCTACATGATAATATCACTAAGTTCCATAAAGTATTCATAATTTTGCCCTTTCATCACTTTGAGATTGGTTGAAACAAAGCCTGAAACAAAGTGAGCTGTCTCTATTAACTGCGGGATTACCTTTCTTTGTTCAATTCTAACACATGGAACAAGCAGCAGTGACCATTTGTCAATGCAAATATTTTAATTAAATGCAAAAAGAAAAATACAAATCCGTCCATACCATGTTTCCTTTTGGACCCTGAGGGCCATCAACTCCAGCAACACCCTAAAGAAACAAGGCACAGTTAATGGTGAATTCTCCAAGATAAAGCTTTTGAAACAGAATTCCAATGAAAGGTGAAGGAATATCTTAAAGAACGTACAGGCTGTCCAGTGGGCCCGGGAGACCCTCTTGGTCCGAGCAATCCTCTTGGGCCCTACAAACAAAACAAATATTTGTTAAGCACATATATTCACAATAAAGGCTGTGGTTATAAAGATAACTGTAACTTTCTTTTAGCAAGTCTCACCATAATTACATAGTGACTATTTTATATTAGCCAACACTTATTTATATTAAACCCTTAATGGGCTAAACTTTAATTTAAAACTTTAAATTGAAATGTATTACATTATGCAATATGTAAATATGTACCAACATACACGTTACATGTGGTTTCATAAAAAAATATGTTACATAATATTCATATATTTTTTGTTTTCCAAACAGCCACTTCACTTATTTATTTTTATGAATAATTCTGTTATTTAGGGTTAAGAATGAGTCCAGATGTACTTGTTCAAAGGTTAAACTGCAATATCAAATTTGTTTTAACTTTAATTTGAAGGTTTTAAAAAAACACAACTAATTGCACAACTATTATATGTATGGAAACTGTATGTATATGAAAAGGAATCTAGATTGAAAAAACATATGACTAGACCCATGCATTTTTCCTTGAAATTGAAGTCAAACCTCACATCTGGATTATCAGTCCTCTGAAAAACATACGGCCGAGCAATCAGGCCTAATAAAATGAACAGTACTGGGCACAAAATCAGATAGCAAGGGGTAAAAATACTGTACATACATGTACAGAAGACTAAAATACATACGCTTTCGCCAGAAAGACCCCTTGGCCCAATCTCTCCATCTTCTCCCTGCAGGCAAATGGGAAATGGTTAGATCTCTGACACAGAGGAGTCATCTTCAATAACTGACAATTAGAGAACAGAATGAAACTTACTCTTTCTCCATCATCACCAGGTCCGCCAGGGGGACCTGGTGGACCGAGTTCTCCCTGGAAAAGAAGAAGCAGAGACAGCATGTGTTACAGTGAAGGCTTCCACATCTGTGTGCATTTGAATGATGGTACCGGTGTAACTGGCAGAAGCTTGGTAATCATATGCTTCCCAAGTATTAATCCCATTTCTTGTTTTACCTGCACATGCAATGTTCTGAATTGTTTTATTAACATGGAAAATGACAACAACAACAAAAAAAATACAAAAGCTAAATCTTGATAAGACAAAGAAAATGTATATTGGTTAAAGAAGAAGAAGAAGAAGAAGAAGAAGAAGAAGAAGAAGAAGAAGAAGAAGAAGAAGAAGAAGAAGAAAATCATCTGGTTTTAAAATCATCTGGTTTTAAAATCATATGGTTTTCTCATTTGTACATTCCTTAAGTACATGTGGACTGTCAAGGTCAGAGCTTTATTATTAAATGCAATACTATACTCCTAACCACCATAACAGACGACATATTCCAATTGGTAATGTTGTTCTCATGTAAGACAATACAAGAGGATTTCAGTCCTGTAATTCATTTACCACATACATGGTTTTGGGTTTTAAGAATAAGAAGTGCTCTAACTGTGTGTTAAAAATATCCACACATTTTTGTTTTGTCCTTTGTTATTAAACACATTGGGACATTCTAAGCTTTTCTTCCCTTAAAAAAAACAAAAAGAACAACCATGCTGCTGGTACTGTCATGTTGTTGTCATGTTGTTTGCATAGGCATAATGTAAATAAAATGCTATAATTTAATACATACATAAATAAATAAATAAATAAATAAATAAATAAATAAATGCACACAAAGACACACGAACAAACAGACAATCAATAAACACATAAACAAACAAATTAATAATGATATAACCGGTTCTAATCATAATCCACCTTTTAATCCTTTTACTTAAATTAATTTTAGGGGTCAGTTTGATCAACCATAAGCCACAGATTTAATAACACAGTTTAGAGCACTGGGGATTTACCCTGGATTGCTTCAACTCCTTATCCTTGCTTATCTTGGGATAGGTGGTTGATGTAATCCAGTGGGATTCCCTTGTGCAGTATGAAGAAGCAAGGATTTATCAAGATTTAAACGGGGGATCCTATTTGGATGCACTTCTAGCCAGTTTGTATCCCAGACTGAAACAGCAAACAGGAAAAGCAAGGCCACTGCGTCATGTGTTTTTTTTCTAGAATGGCAATCGTCTCAGAAATGACAATTTGCCTACATAGTGAAGAGACAGGTCACTTTTATAGAACATGGGAGTTGCCGAGGATTGTAACATGTGAAATGCTAAGTGCGGGCAGTGAGCAAACTATATTGACCTGAATAGTGCACCAGGGTTTTTCTGTACTACTACTTTAAGAGATAAAAACAGCTTTACTGCCCACTGTGTGTTGAAAGACCATCCTGACAGTAAGCAGTATATGTGCCTTGAGGCTAGGTCACAGGTCCACATTATTCTTAGCAGAAATCCTAATCCTCTACATATCAATTCATTAGCACTGTCCGATCTAATTTGAGGAAGTTAAAGATCTCGTAGCATCTGTCAGAGATGGCCAGATGTACTGAGCCCTAAGACAATTGATTTCCTAAGTAGTTTCAATACCTCACTTCTGAATCAAGACACGGCCCAGATCTGCTTAAGGGTCTTCTCAACAGCAGAAGTTTCAATCAATAATTATAAAGTTTAGTAACTACTTCCCCATTGTCACTTTTCAGGCTGTGATACAGAATTTGCTATGTTCTCCTGATATATATATATATATATTCTTTGTCAATTTCTCTTTCTTTGTGTCTAATTGTAGGAAATGTCACATTTAATTAGCCACTTTAATGACATATTCACTGGTGTTCTGTACTTTAAAGACATTTGGATTTTATTATGCGTGACCTTGTGAAGTATAAAGAAATGTTAAGAAGCACAGAATACTGACAGAACACTTACTCTATGACCTTTTTCACCAGGCAGACCAGGAAGTCCATCAAATCCTCTGTCACCCTATTGGTAAACAATGGAGACAATTAAGTAACATATCAGAGTGTTAACCCTAGTAACAACCAGTACTTCCATCTAAAATATATTTGAATATTATTAAGCAGTGGCCACAATAGTGGCTGTTAACAATAATCTTTTAGTCACTGCTACAGACTATTATAGTATTGTTATATGGACAAGTTATCAGCATGGGCATAGTTGGGCTCCTCTGTTAAAAATAAGCTTATTTTAATGGTATCAACCAATGCACCCAACTTTAATTATCTATATAAATCCCTGAAAAAGGCCTTCTTGGTGTTTCGCATGCACTGTTAGATAGTAACAAAGGACTATTTTAACAAAGTGAGTTGCAACAGTATGCTTTCTTTTAGTTCATCATGTTATTGTGCACTGATTAACTCAGCTTTCTTCATGAAATTCACAGGTACTAATCTTAAAATATCAAATTTCAAGTCAACTTATCTAACGCTTTGAAAACACACACACAAAAAATGATAATTTAGCTGAGAACGCACCTTTGTTCCTGGTTCCCCTGGCATTCCTCTGGCACCATCAGCACCTGATCGGCCCTTAAAAGTGAACAGGTTCATTTAAAATCATGTCAGCCACAACATGGGGCTTTAACCTCCTGTGTGCACAAGGGTCCATAAAATGTTGTATTGTACAGTATGCTTTACCAGGGGTTGCAAGAGCTTATTGCTAGTTGTCTGGTGGTTGATTTTGTGGCTTATAGAAGATAGCCAAGTTTTTGCCTCATGAGATTTTTTATTAGCTGAGCAGCTGCATTGGACTGACATGCATTATCTTTGATGAATGCTTTGGTATCATTATCAGCCTCTTAACTGCTTTAAGGACTATTTTAAGGACAATCCTGTGTTATTTATATTCATAATTCATATTCATAAACTTACTATAATATAAGTTCTTGGTGTACTTATTGGTCTGCTAATATATATTGTACTTTCTCATGTGATATGTAGATATCGGCACAGAATAGTCAGGAACTTACCCTTTTGCCAGATTTGCCAGAAGGACCAGGAGGACCTTGAGAACCACGAGGACCCTAAGACACAGAAACCAAACCGTCAGAATTATATTACATGTGATGGTTCTTATTTGCACATCTTTCGAATGAAGTCTTTATAGATTAATTTGAAAGATGTGCAAATGAGATAACATTATTCATTAATTGAATTACACATTGTACAAACTGCTGCTGCATTCACACAGCAGGGAGATTTCTTTCTCCACTGTAAGAGTGCTTTGCATAGTGGTTCTGTTAATAGTCAGTACGTTTGACTGACATTTTTTTTTTAAAAGAGACAAAGTTGTATCTTTACCTGAGGACCTGGATCACCACCATCACCTTTAAGTCCTGCTGACCCAGGGACACCCTGCACAAGAGAAATGTATACATACATAAATGAAAGGAAATAGAAATAGGAAATACCAGTAACAAAACTTCAGTCACTAAGAAATTGAGTGTTTTAGTACTAGTAAAATGCAATCACATTATAGAAAACAAAATAAAAGGTGGTGCTGCTGAGCAGAAACAAAAAAAACATGTTGATGAAAATGACCTGATAATGTGCTTTAGTGCTTTAGTGCCTCCTTATGTAAGTCACTATAAGAGATATAATTTATACAATGGATACTCAATTACCTCTTTCTATTAACAGTAATGATTACTTGACCTGAATGTATTTTCTTTCTTTGTTTCTTTGTTTCTTTGTTTCTTTGTTTCTTTCTTTCTTTCTTTCTTTATTACTCACAGTCTGACATATGCTTTTATATATGTTGCATTGTATGATATTAAAGGGTTGGCATAGTCATTCATTGGAATATATATATATATATATCTTCTTCTTCTTCTTCTTCTTCTTCTTCTTCTTCTTCTTCTTCTTCTTCTTCTTCTTCTTCTTCTCCTTCTCAGATTTACAGTTACTAAAATGGGTGACTAAATATACGACCATAATAGGTTGATACAAGAAATATGGCAAACTACAGGAACCATTAGCAAATATGCATGCTTGCTGTTTTATTAAGGGATATGGTTGTTTGCCATATTTCTTCTATCAACCTTGTATCACCATATGTTTTGCAGAATTTTGAACAGAATTATGAACGGTTCTAATCACCTCTATTGATTCCTAAGCATAGGTAAATGATAAGTTATTTAAGTTGCTCAATCAATGCCATACTCTCTATTAGCTTTGGTTATGACACAGTCTAAATCTGTGTAGCCTAATGTAAACAAACTTGCCTTCCACATCATCGTGGGAAAGGTTACTGGAAACTTACCACAGGACCAGACCTTCCAGTGAGACCCATTGGACCTGTTGGACCTCTCATAGCAAGCTGAAAAAAAAAAAAAAAAATCATCTAGAATTAGATCACGCATCAGTACACAACACCACTGAGATTTCAATTCTGAATTTAGACTGGTCAGATCTGCTTGTTTTGTTGGTCTTCAGCTGGTGAGGCTGCTTTAACATATGCCAATTCTGGCTATAAAGCCATTATGTCTCTGTAAAAGTATGTTAACTATATTGTTAAAATGGATAGTATATCACTACAATTCTCTGCTATTAAATGTATCTAGTGGCTGTAAACCAGCTGAGTAAGTAACCAACAAGAAACCAATCTTGTCACTTGCAAATCAGCAGTTGCCTAAATGCATACAATGATATAGCAGTATTTCCAGGTCTAGTGTAAACTGTATGCTAAGTTAGTCATGTCAACACCATTCGCTAGCCCCTGTGGCATTTTTTATTAGCCACAAAGAAGGCAACAACTGACCAAACAGTCAACATGTCTACACAACTGAGTACACAGTTTAGACTATGATCAAGATTGATGTACACAATGTACACGTAGCGGCTGTGTAAAGGGTAGGACCATATGGTTTGTGGTCCCCTTTGTTAGATGGCACTTACCCTGGCTTGAGAGAGAATAGCCTGGGCCTGCGCTTCCTGGGCTGAGACAACTGGTCCTTTCTCTCCATCTCCACCAAAACGGAACTGGAAGAGGGGAGGGAGGTTATGAAAATTTTACACAGTACAGTGTTGCATCTGCTTTGGTTGGGCCAGGCAAGTTTGTTACATCAGATCCCTAAGATTATTATTGTATATCCCTAGTTAAACACATACTTTAATGGCAACAGTTGAAAATTAGCCGTATTCAATATTTAAGTATTTGTGAATAAATTCCTATAAAATACTCCTTAATTTGGGGTTATTGTGCACATTGGAAGAATCATTATTCACACAAACTGTCACTTAATAAAGTGTGGTCACTGTTATTTTTTACCAGTGTTTTGACATTAGGTGCACTGCAAGAAAAGTGAAGGAATAAATGTGAGCAGCTTACTGGCAGCATGAGCATGGTACCTGGGGGCCCAGGCAACCCATCAGCACCTGGGAGACCAGCACGTCCTGCAGGGCCCTGTTAGAGAGAGGAAACACATCCTGTTGAAAAAAGACTGACTGCAAGCAGGACAAGGCATGTCAGAGGAAGAGGAACACAGACAACCACATTTCATTCGGGCTTGGAACCTGTTAATATATTTATTAGAACAATGCTGAAGATCTCTACAGCCTGCGGCAGTGTTTTAATTTAGGGGTTTATGACATGTCTTATTAGTTTATTTATTTATTTATTTTCATCCAAAATCTCAACAACCTTATTCATTTTATTAGATTTTTTCCTGGGAAATTAAAAAACATTTAGATGAAAAAGTTTATGCAATAGAGTACATTAAGCTAATTAAATTTGACAATTAAATACAAATAAATAATGCATTTGATCCACTGATTACATTTTATTCCCCCCAGGAAAATAGTTACTTTGAAGGGGCCCCCCCTGAAATATACTTGTTAGCTGAACATTGTAGAATCAAAATACACTGGCGGATGTTATCTTTGGAGAAGCCAGGCTGCTTTGGTAGAGTCAAATAAATGAGCCATTCCTCTTTCATAGATAGGTCAGTTAACCAGACAGGTAAATAAACATCCCCAGCATGCAAGGCATGTATATCTTGTAATGTGATTCAATAAAAACCCACAATGTGAAATCCAAGATAAACAGTCTGCTGCCAAGTTGGCAGTACTTTTATTGAATAAACCTGTTTACTATTTATCGTTAGTTGGTAGTATGCAAAACAGTTGAATTTAGAAAAGAGAAATACAAACATGTAAATGAGTACAAATTACAACACCTATTTAAAAATCTCCCTCTGTATATAAATTACTTAAAAAGAAAATAGGGGCTTATATAAATGATAAAATGTTTTATCGTATGAATGTATGTCTGTATGTACGTATGTTTGTATGCATGTAAAAGTAAAATGCTATTATTGCTATATAGTTTAAGTTTGCTAATTTGTTTTGCATCTGGCTACTTCAGTGAATGCAATTATTATTTGTATTATTAATATTATTATTATTATTTTCATAACCTCTGAATATTTAATATTTTTAGAAAACGCATATTAATTTAAAGACTGAATTACAGCCCTGGTTTATTTCAGTTGGCCACAGAAGGAATGTCTAAAAGTGCTGATTTTTAAGAGAAGAATGCAATGCTGCAGCTAAGAAAAACAAACAACTTCCCAGCTTGCAGTAGCACTCACTCTGCTTTTCACTGTCCATCAAATTCAAACATTTCAGGGACCCGCTAAATTCCTGTCCTTCGTGTCAAGATGAATGTATCTTTTCTTTTCAGGAATGCAAGCCATCAGGTAAGTGAGTTCCTCTAAATAATTGTAACCCTGTCATTGGCTAGTTAGATTACAATACGTGTACTATATCTCTCACTTCCCACAGATTTGCCCAACAAGTCTGACTGTGTTATAGGATGTAGCTGATAACAATTCAAGTTAAAGAATAGATGTAATAAAGTAGCCTAAACGTGATGCATTTGTGCCTTAAAGCTGATTTACATTCAGCAAGGTATTGCTTAAATACTGTTGTCAAAATGCCCTTTTCAGAGATATAGTAGAGCGCCTTGTGATTATTCACACATGCAGTTAAACAGTGAAGTTTAAACAGGGGGGGGTTCACTGGAAGTTACCTTAAGATCAACATTATAAAGTCCTTATTGCAGTTACAGTGCAGTTTAACTAAATACTGTTGTTAGTGTACATTTTTATTCCCGTTGACTACAGTTTCCTGGCAATAATGTATGTGTGTAAAGACAGTCACTGAATGGATGACATTAAGTCAAATTGTATGTCTTTTAACAATTACCTGTCTTTTAACTTCACTTTATTAAATGGCACAGAACAGTCTTACCCTGTCACCGGGATCCCCGGGAGGACCAGGAGGGCCTTGTAGACCTGAAGGACCTGGAAGACCCTGAAAGAAATGAAGTACACACTTGAAATGCTACAAGAATGTGTTTAAATTCATACACTGTTAGAACAGTCGTGGTCAGAACTCAGGAATGCTTAATGTTTAATAACTTTAATAACTTTGAACTTTTTAAAGTTACAGACATTATACTTCTCCTTGTGAACTTCCTTTTTTAAAACGTGAATTCGAACTAGTATTTACACAGAACGAGTACAAAAGTCAGCAGCTTTGTTTTTTATTCTAAAGAAGGTAATACTTACGGCGGGGCCTTCTGGTCCTGAGGGGCCTTCTATAAGCATTCCCTGGAAAAAAAAAATAAAAAAAAGAGAGAGCAGTGTTTATAATAAGTCATAAATCACTGAATAGTATGACAATCTAATTCACTTACTTTGAAGGAAAAAAAGACGTTTATATAAGGTGTAGTGTTATTAAATAAGGCCCATAGTATTGTTAAAATGTCAGAATTACCATCATTTTGTCACCTAGAAGAATAAAAACACTAACTTTAAACAGATTAATATCTCCTTTATAAAAATGCAGAAAACTAGGCCAAATGTAGTTAAAAGTAGTAGATCTCGCCATATTTCTTCCAGAAGATATGTATGTCTGAGTGAATAAAGTGGGTAATTAGGTTAATAATATAACTTTATACTTACAGGTTCAATAACTGCTGGTTCACCTTTGTCTCCCTTCTCCCCAAAAAACCCTTGGCCATTTACCTACAAACACAAATTTAAATAGCTAATGTGCAGTTTCCTCATCCAAAACATCCCCCCCCCCCCTTCTCTCTCTCTCTCTCTCTCTCTCTCTCTCTCGCTCTCTCTCTCTCGCTATATATAATGTACAGACACAGACATAGCACAGATATAAATGTACAAAATCATTGTCTTTTGCTTTGTCTTGAGAAATTCGGAGTGGAATATTACTGTATATGTATAATATCTGATAAACTCTTTATGTGAGTTGTATTCATAACCATTATACATCAAGTTCCTAATAAATTCAAATGAATTCAAGCTATGCACTGGCATTCATAAGGATTTGCAGCCATCGTTTCTAAAGCTAGTGACTCGTCACCGCAGAGGGTTTTAGTCAGGCCAGTGCTAAAGGCATCTTGGCAGTTAAGTGAGGCGAAAGCCAAGAGGTACTCTCAAGAGGCTTGTGCCCGTACTGAGAACGTACTTCTGTGGGCAGATGCCAGGCCCTCATCTTTCATGCCCAATTATTTCAGCAGCAATATTAAACATAATACACATAATACACTGTATTCAAACATTGGGGCACATTACTTTTTATTTATTTTTAAAATCATCTGCCCATTTGGAAAAATTGCATTTCCAAGTTCTGGAATCAGATGCCTTTGCAGTAAATCTGTCAACCTTTCGCTCTCCGGTTATATATGAAATCTCACAAATCTTCAACATTTCTGCTACTTGTCTTTCCATGTTGCTATTTGTCATTCACTCAAACGCCTAGTAAAATGCAACATACATAGTGGAGATATTCAGGCAAGACCAAACATGACACACATATCTAACAATACTCAAGAAGACTCGCTAAACCCATAGCCCATGTCAGATTCATGTTCTTTTGCGGTTCTATGCAAACATTAACCCTTGGGCATGCAGACTTGGGATTGAACTTACTTTACTCTCTGTCACATCAGTCTCAGCTGGAACACCTGGCCCAAACTCCTCCTCTGTTGTTGGTATTTCCTCTTTATAGTCATACTCCCCATATTCTTTTTTATCATAATTATTAAGGTCATACTCATTAAGATCATACTCCTTAAGATCATGTTCCTTAACATCATATTCCTTGAAGTCATATTCGTTGGCTCCTTGATCCACAGTTTCCCCAGCTGCCCTGGTTTCCACTGTTTCCCCAGCTGCCCCGGTTTCCACTGTTTCCCCAGTTGCCACGGTTTCCACTGTTTCCCCAGTTGCAACGGTTTCCACTATTCCCACCGTTTCCTTGGTTTCCACAGTTTCCGCGGCTTCCTCAGTGAATTTTTCCTCCACACCATAATCCTCTCCAGTTATATATTCATCAATAAATTCTTCTTCGACAGCCTTATTATTTCCAGGTAAAGCATCAGAGGGTTGCGTAATGGGAAGAATATGATTGTTAATTGTTAGTCAAGCAGTTGAAGCACATACTAATCCTACTGCACGGCTCTGTTACTAAAAGAGCCAAAGGCGATAAAGAAAAAAAAAAAAAAACGCTATACTTTTTGTTGTGGCATTTTGATAGTAACATATTTGTTGACAATTATTGCATTGTAATTACATGTGTAGTAACAATTTACAAAACATAAATGTTTTACGTTACTACTATGTAACTATGGGCCCCATTCACAAAACATTAAGGACTGTTTTAGGAATGTTTTTAAGCACTGTTTTTGAAGAGTCTATAGAAACCATTCTTCAAAAATTGAATAATCCCTCTTTAAAACAGGGGTTTCATAAACTACAAACTTAATAAAAAAGAAACAATCCTTATCAAAAAAAAAATATTAAAACAGTCCTTATAGTTCTGTGAACAGAGACCTTCATATGCAATTACAGTCTAATTAATATATATATAAATATATATATATATATATATAAAATATATAAAAAGGAGCCAAAGCATATATATATATATATATATATATGTATATATATATATATATATATATATATATATATATATATATATATATATATATATATATGCTTTGGCTCCTTTTTTGTTTTTCTTTCAAAAGCAGTATATATTATAATGTAGGGTTTAGAATTCCATAGTGGACATGTAGATGCTCACAACCTACTAATAGAATACTTTACCCAACATTATGGCATCAAGCTGTTGTATTAATTATAGCTGAGAGGAAAATAAATGAGTAAACAGTACCCATTCCTGGATTTTTAATTGGCTTGGGAAAATGCTATAATATTAATTCGCCTTTATCCAGTATATCCTTTTTTGTGTAATACTGTATTGTTAAAAATCCAGTTATTGAGTATTGCTTCAACATTTATTATAACAACAAAACAAAAAAAGAAATCATGAAAAAATTATAAGCTCATACCATATTTGTCAAATCAATCTAAATCCATAGTGCTGCATAAATTCTAGGTACTGCACATATCTGCACATAAGTTTCCTGCCTAACTGAATTAGACTTCATGAAGTGCAACACCTCAGCCGTTCTCTTAAATTTCAGACTTTCCGAGGTTTCGACCTTTTATGCCATGCATCAAAATTGTGTGGACAGCAGAACAAGAAACAGAGACTGAAGGCATCTGATTGGCCAACAGTCCTGGTATCAAATCAGCAGCATCTAGATGAACAACTGAAATGTTACAATGCATCTGTGCGCTACTTACACAAAGTGAAGCAGGAACCCTTCAAAATCAGATCAATATTTCAACGAGAAGTCAGTGTCTCTCTGTCCCGTCAAAACATTCTCCTAATTTAATACTAAGTTTATTTTTAGTTCTAATTAAGCGTTTATTGTAATGGATTTCAATGAAAGCACAATATGATGTGTTTATAAGTAGCTCCATGTGTTAACTAAAAAGCAAAGTTAGTCTTCTAATGAGCTCTGCCAATTGTTTATTGATGTGTTTCTGTATCATATTGTATTTTAATCATGGGTAAGGCTGCAGCATCAACAGTAGTTCTCTGAATAAACTCCCACATAGTATATGGGGCCTTCTATTGTGCATGTATGTACGCTTGTTCTGTTAAAGCCCTAACATTAAGAGCAACATTTCACAAAGGTTATCATTTCAACCACTAGTAGATCATAAAATGAGTATTGTAAAACAGTTTACCAAATACATGCATTAGAACATAAAACTGCATCTTTTTTATATATATAAAATTACCTTTGAGTCTGGAATAATAACAATAAAAATATAAGACTGAAACTGGAAGAAGTATATATATATATATATATATATATATATATATATATATATATATATATATATATATATATATCGTGAAAAGGGCAACCTGCAATGTTGTAGTTTAACTACATAAATTAGTAAAATGTTCTTTGAGTATGCCATCTTGTGGACAAATATTGCAATTGCACCTATTAACATGACAAATGGATCAATTGTGTAAGTTTAATAATAAAAACATCTCCAAAAAGAGTGTGAGTTGTGTGTATTTGAATTAACCAGAATTCACTGGTGCATTATTTACAAAAACTACCTTTTTCCAAGGAAAAACACAATAAGCTAAATATTAAATGATACAACCTTACCTTACCCATTATTAAAAGTTTCTCTGGATACCAGAACTTGGCTTCAAGAGGGACGAGCTAGATAAACGTAGGATACCTCCACTGAATATATACTGTACATATGCCTGGTAACACTTCCTACCATATACGTCCTGTGGCTTAGAGTTCTTCAAGGAATGACTTAATGGAAGCAAAAATAGTTGAACTCACTTTTAAAGACCAGCAGCTCTTAAATATTTACCTCGTTCTCCCCGGCTGAAGCAGCGGGAGTTTGAGTCTGATAACTCTCCACGGTTCCGTATTCGTATTCTTCTGTTTCATCGACATTGTTGACCTACAATCATATTACATTGAAAGACAAAAGGGAAAAAATCAGTTCCAACAGAAAGGGCAAAACAAGCCAGTGAATCATGTTATTTGCTAGGTTCTACTATTAGCCAGTGTTGTATGTATCTAGTGGGGTTAGGGACAGTAATGTCTATCATCAGAGATCTTCCAGTCTCGCTCACAAGAAGATCTTGATCGTCTGGTCTATCATTACCCCTAGATTGACTGATGTTCTTGCTGGTGCCGCTGCTTGGTAACCAGGCATCGCTTTCTTCTTCTTAGCTGCTAATTTTTCAGATTTTTTTGAAGTGAACTTTAGAGGTTTGTCCTTAGTTTTAGTGGGTTTTTTCGCTTTCTTCTTTTTGCTGAAGGAATTTGGTTTCTTTTTCTGAAAAATGTGGTGAAAGATGGAATGGAAAAAAAACATGAATAAGGATGAAAGGGAAATGGAAAATGAAGCATGGAGGGAGAATGGTACTGTAGGGGGGTTGAGAACACAACGCCTGACCTGAAAGAGAACTGCGATTTATTGATTTTTGTCAGATGAGGAGAGGTGTAAAATGACATGAAGCAAGTCAGATGGACAGGTGACATGGAGAGACCACACAAATGCTGCCACATGATGAACCACATGACAAACAGGCCAGGGTTTATTTTTACCTCTGGTTGAGTTACTGCTTCTTCTGTTGGGGGGCTCTCGTTTTCAGTATATTCTCCTTCACTGTATTCATAGTCGTATTCTACTAAGTCATCAGTAGTGTACTAGATTGCAAAAGGGAAAATCCAGGCAGAGTAATGTTAGCAAAAGCAAATCAAACTGAGCTGCATTAGAAAAAAACTTTAGCGATGAAAGGTACTACAAATATGTCAGAGTCATAAAGATTTTGATATATTTGTGTCATCTTTAAAGCTTTAAATGAAGATTAATGTTCATTGAATAATGTATTGACAAATTTAGGATTTTTTTGTCAGCATTCTATTCAATGAAACTGCTGGAACATCTTTTTAAATATTATTTATACATAAATATATATTTTTAAAAAATATTATTTACATATAAATATATATTTGATATCATATATACCAAATACATTTAAAGCTTAATTTAACTTGGTTTATTTCTCTGCTCTCAGCCAGAAAGCCATTCAGGGTTGTTTCAATCAAACCTTTTGCACTATAAGAGCCCAGCTCCATCAGTGGACCAGGCAGACATGTCTAACACATCTGAATTCAGTAAACTATCAGAGGCAATCCATTACTGCACACACCGGCAAAAAAAAAAAGAGAGTGACAGAGTTACATCGGTGACTTCTAATCTTAAAATGCTGTCATTTGATAAACACTTATCACATTTAAAAAATGCGATGGAAAAAAAAGAACATGAAAAGAAGTAGTATTTGCATTTTGTTTCCCGGATGCTGGGTTCAGAGCTGAGTTGAAATGAATCCTGTGTAGTTTACAAGCTGTAGCAGTTTAACAACAGCGTGCCGAGTGCAGTTAACAGGCTGATAATGATACCAAAGCATTCATCAAAGACAATGCATGTCAGTCCAATGCAGCTGCTCAGCTAATAAAAATGAGGCAAAAACTTGGCTATCTTCTATAAGCCACAAAACTGTGGTACAGAAGGAAAATAAGACAGCAGTAAGCACATTTATGTTGTTGCATAAGTGATTCCAGAAGCATTCTGGGAATAGTAACAGCTATGAATGAAATACAGTAACGACTACTGATGGAACAAAAAAAAAAAAAGTATGACATGGGGTGGTGCTCTGTATAACATCATGCACTACTTATTGGGAAATTCTGTGGCCATTTTCCAAAACTAGTAATCATTCTTAGCAAAATGATACTTGCTTATGGTCAAGTTTATTTTTGAGAACTGAATCATTTTGGCATTTGCAAATGAAATGGATTGATGTGTGGAACACTAGCTGCATACCACATTTTAGATTTCTGTTGTTAAATTTAACAAGACTATTACTTACTTCCATTTAAATTTCCATGATTAAAAATAAAATGTCATGCTTGCACAATAAAATGTTTATTTTGTTTTTTTTTCTTAGCTTTATTGCTTATTTTGTTCACACTGTTGAAAAAAAAACACGTTTTTGGTCATCCATGTAATATTGGCTGTGTAGGACTACCGTGGAGTATAAATCTAGAATTTCCTTCTACAGCAAGAACAATCTGCAGAAGTCATTAGCAGAATAAATCACGAGCGACAAGAAAATCAGACCTGTCTTTATGGTAGGAGAATGTTTCCATTGTGATCTCATCAGTTATTTAGTGTTGAAAAAAATACCACTGGAAAGTTTCAACAGAGCACTGGAAAAATCATTTTCTAAGGCAGACTACATAATTGATTTAAAAAAAATCTACAGCTCAGTTAAATGCTTCGTGATATGTTGCTATGGTTAATTGTTTCGCAAAAAAATACATATTTTACAGTATCTTTAGATCAAGTCAAACTTAACACTGCATTTTAAAATAATAAATAATCATAATAAAAACAACAACCTCGCTATAAAGGGGCACATTCCAGCCAGATTTGGAAGATACAATAAAGCACCTTTTATGCAAGTTGTTTTTCTCTTCAAGTGGAACTCTGTGTATACCAACCTGTTCATCCACTTGAGGTTCCTGAGCTTGGGGAGCGTTGGGGTGAGAGGTTTCACAGTCTGGGCTGTAGTGTTCACAGTAGTCATAAGCTGCTCTGGGATCCGCTACAATAAGCAGTTGCTGGATATCACCCTAAAAAGGAAATCAGACCAACTGTAAAGTCATCTTTATTTCACCAGAAACAACAAATCTTTTGAACAGAAGTTTGAACTAGTGCAGTGTCCAAGGAGTCTTCTGTCAAATGATGTCATAATCTAGGGGAATATAAAAATGAATTATATTTCACTTAAATTATAGTAAGTCAGTCAATTTCCACTATTTGTAATGCATTTCGTGTCAGATAGCACTCAAAATACTATATAAAAGGAACTAAACATCCACAAAAGCCTTGTTAATTAATGAACATAAAATCAAACCATATATTTGACCTAGCATTCAAAAGCAATATTTTATGAATCCAGACTTGTAGGGATTTATGACACATGGCCCAACATCTAGAAATTGAGCTATTTTGTATTGATCTAATTATAGAACGGAATGCTTTACAGTAGTCCTATTTCACTCTAATTCACCCATTTCTACAGCCCACTTTTATAAGAACAGTGACTTAAAGAACCATAGGTAATATAAAACATAGTAACTTCACTGTATGGAACCCCATTTCACAGCACAGTTCTGTTTCAGATGTCAATAGAACTGCTATATACACAATCTATAATCCATTCAACCCAAACATCTGGAATAGGGACATATTTTTCTAGACCATACTGAACAAAGTCTTTGCCTATGGGAAAGGGAATTGGAGCTGGGCTCTGTTAAAATGCATATGTTATATTATACATGTGTTTATTTAAAGAATTGTAGTTTTTTTGCATGGCAATATAGGTCACAGGAATGGTGACCATTTAATATTCGGAGAACCAGGCTGCTGACAAAAAAACAAAAGAACCGATCATCAAAGAACCAATGAATATAACTATTCAAAAACATTAATCTATATTTACCTTCTGTATTATAAAATAGGCAATCATATACATCTCTGCTGCCTTTCAGATTGTGGTATAATTGAATACAATGTGGTATAATTCAATGATTTGGTAAACGCTGTTTCTGTAAACTAGACTAAAACAACTCATAAACTCTCAAATGGAAGTACATATTTTTGCTATTATACTTGTGGTGTAGTAACTTAATTTGGACTAAAACCTGACTAACATACATAATCATGTATGCAGACAGCCTTAAAGACTTTTTTTAATACAGTTTACATATCATAAAATATCCAAGAAATCCTTGTATGTTTTGTAATTTGCATGTCGCAAATCGCCTTCAAGTATGCAATGTTTTAAATATAAACTAGACCATAAAATCTTGTGTTGGCACAACAGCAACTGCATTACACTATGTGTGCCAAGTTTGAAAAGCTTCTAGTAAATTACTAAGATTAAGATGACGACTGAATAATGTAGACAGGCATTACATCATTTGTCATACATACACTTGCTGTCTTTTATAGTGTCAAAATTACACAACACATACACTTAATTCAGTATTAGAACAGTACTTTATTGGAATTAATCTAAGAAAATGCATTTCCCAAAGAGAGAGTGGTCTTGATGATGAACTTTATATTGAGCTGGAAGGAAAGAGGAATTTTATTATATCCATGATATGTATTGTGCATGAAAAGACCTTTTTTTTTTAAGTAGGCTGTGTGAATAAAATATTTATGTAGGGAAAAACCATCAACCTGTCTATCTTTGCATGATAAAGCAACAGCTTTAAAGTGATATGTGTGCTTAACATGTGTGATGTAATTTGGGTTTACAGGCTTAATTGGAGAGCTGTATCCTATTGTGTGGCACCAGGAAAGAAATAAAAAAAGAAAAAGAAAATGGTGCTGTGAAACCCACTTTCTTCAGCTATACATCAAACAAACTGTCTCCTCTGCTAATACTGCTCCGGTGGATTTGTGTGTGAGTTGGGGAAGAACAAACAGATTTGTGTTTTGAAATGGACTAAAGAAGCAGACAAAGTCCATCAGCAGTTTTGAGTTTAATATCTCCCCACTTCCTTTTTGCGACGGCTACCGAACTTAAGCAAATCCCCAACCTTGCTATGAACAGTCAGCTGATACTTTATAGTTCTACTCTGACTGGTTAAGTACTAACGCATGTTTAGGAGAGAAGTAACCGCGAGAACTAACTGTGAGATTCAAGCATCAGATGAACAATTCCAGTCCTAGTGTAACCACACGGATTGCTTTAACCAGCTTAATATTCTTTTTTCGTCCAGTTTATTTTTAAACAAAACAAAGTCCACAAAGCATTTCCATGCAATCATGGTTTATTTTCAAATGCAAGTCAAAGTTAACATGAGGCCAGCGAGATCTGGTTCAGTTACAGTTCAGTGGGTTTCCTACCTTATGCTTGATAGCATGTATTTTATGAGGCAAACCAGACGTGTTGTAGTACCAGGTTAGTAAAGCTGCTATCTCTCCAAGCTGTGTACATTAAACTTTCAATGTTTTGTGAATTAAGGCAGCCTGTATGTTAGCTTGTGATTGTGGAGTTAAATCCACGTGTTGTCCAGTAGAGTTTAAACCCCCATACTTTCACTAGTTAATTTGTATATTTTTTCTAAAACAGCAAGTAAATGAAACATTCCCATCTCCTGATCTGGCAAAGAGCTTACCATTTATCTTGCCAGTAAATGCTCCTGGGAACGCCACAGCCAAGCTTGTGTTGAAATACTTTTCAAATGTAGCCTCGCTCGCTCAGTCTGTTTTGATCTCATGCTGAGACTCCCCTTTTAAATTTGGCGCACAGCTCAGACAGAACTTTCACATCATGTAGACAATTTTAACTTATATTTCGTGAGGATTTTATTTCAATTCTTTTCTGTTTTTTTTTTTTTTTTTTTTTTTTACATTTTTAACATCTTTCACAGAGATTTTTTTTATGACTTTTCTTTTTCCTATATGTAAGCTTTTGAACATGCAGACCTGGCAACCTGCATAAAATTTAAGATTATCACTACACCAGACATAAATACCCACTAAAAAGTGAAGTTTGTAAGAAATAGATACATAAATAAACCCCAATCTTTATGCGATATATAAAGATAGTTTAAAAGGTGCAGGGGCAAATCAGAGAAATAAACAAACAAACATACAATACAATTCATAGATTATTATTTTAACATTAGAACATTTGCTAGCTTCTATAATATCTATTGAACTAAATTGTCTACAGCTGTATTGATTAAGCATAGTTTAGCAATAATTGCACTGTAGTTCAAAAAAAGAAAAATGGTTAGCTTGTTCGGAACTAGTTCTTATTTATTGTTGCTTAATTTATGAGAAAACTGGGAGTGACAGAAAGACATAAGAGTATATCTTTGTTTACTTAGTTATGGATAATTACAAAAATATGCATTTAGAAGGGTACACTAAATTCAATGCTGAAAGATAACATTTTCCAAATATAAGAAACCAAAAACAAGCCTGCAGGCTTTTCAAAAAGAACAATGCCTGAAAGATGTTAAAATAATTTTACTTTCACGATTGTGATACTTTCAAAAACTAAAGAATTTATAAAAAAACTGTTTTTATCACAATTGGATAAGCGATTCTCTACATACATGTAAAAAAGTCGAGCGTAAGTACTGTATGTAATAATTTGTGCAGAAATTGTTATGCTCCTACCATCAACAAAGCGCAAAATAGTGCTTTTTTATAGAGCCATTATGATGTGAACAATTATTTACATTTTAAACAAATTCCAAGTCACCGCCATTTGTAGTCTATTGAGTACAAGTAGAACTTTCACCTCCACCCTGCTTGCTGCCAATAAGGACCTGTGAACAGAGGTGTATTTGTAGTGTATTGTTTGCAAAACTATGAAAAAGTAATAAATACAGCTACCAATGCTAACTCAGTTTTACTTAAGTTGACTGCCTTCACATTGCTGAGCATAACTTATGATTTGACTGCTTCTGGTTCACATCTTACTATTTCTAACCTCTAGATGTAAAACATATGTTTTCCACTGACTGCTAATTGATAATACCAGTGATATTTGAGCAATCACAAGCTGAGCTCAAAAAGACACTACAAAACTACCAGGAGCAAAGTGATATTCAGTTGCCAAATGTCACAAGACAGTATGCTTGTCATTCTGGCTTTACTACAGGTGTTTGTTGCTCATTGTTCCATACTGGCTTGACTTCAGCTGGTAACATTAATGGAATTTATTTGCTTGGGATCCATAGCATGACGTTGGCAAATTTTAGGCTTTAATAGCAGCATATTTTTTTAGAAATATAAACTGTAAAATCACAGCCCTACTGGTGTCAAGGATTTCCAATAATTGTCATTTAGCCTTAATATTAAACAGAGTTTTCTTTTTTAAATGCGGTTAATTATATTTGCATTATATACAAGCATCTATACCATATACTGTATGCCTAAATAACATACTGGAAACTTGGAATTTTACACTCATCGAAATTACATTGATGATACTACAATCACAAATGCTTCATATGGTCCACACTTGCGAACCAATTACACATAGAACACTTCAAAATAATCATGGGGTTGGGGGGAATTCCACACAAAGGACTTTTTACTTGTAATAGGCAGAAAAAAGCCATGGTGACAACTAGCTGGCTAGTTAAATAAATCACATGCACTTTTAGTTACAGTACAGTTATTTCATAACACGAATATATTATGGCATTACAATGACACTGTTGTAACACAATTCTCAGATCTCATAAGGCCATGTAGCCAGATTTTTAACATGAGGGTTAATATACTGAAAACCTGAGCGCAAAATGATTCAATAATTCCTTTATTGAACAGAAAACTGTTCCCTTCATGCCTTTTACTGTATATTTATTGGCATGAAAGATGTGTTATGAAGGTGGGGTTTCTTTTATTTTCTTATTATTTTTTGTCAATAACTATTCTTTGAATACTTAGAGGTCCTATTTTAAAAGGCGTTTTGACAAAGTAAACTATTATTTACGTGTACACTATGTGATATTTTTACAGTGGTGTTAACACCACTGTTACTGCCTCCACTTCTAGGCTTCTAATGATTTAATGTGCCACAGTTACGTAATTACACGCCTACGTAATTTTACGCATAAAACGTACCACCATGCATAGGTGCGTAATATTAAATAATATCGCTGTTAACAGAAAAGGATAGAAAAAATGTTGGATCACACTGAGGATAAAGGGAACATTGATTGATTTTGCCATGAAATGCCACGACAAAGGTCCCACGCTGCAAATATATCAGCAAAAGAGAAAGTAAAAGATGTTTTTGCTTTGCTTTGTACACTGTGAAGGTGGCACCCGATGCGATCCAGAGTGCTCTACTGCCAGAAGAAATTGTCATCCACATTTGGTCATCAACAGCTGACTGTCTTCCTAATTTGAAAACATTTGCTTTCAGATACATAAATGCAGTAACAAATACAGCTGACGCTGAGCTGGCAACAGAAGAAATAATATGACATTTAACTTGTTTCTGGCCTATGTCATTGCTGAGTCTCATAATCAGGCATGTTATCACTCAGCTCAGGATTTCACTGTGCAGTGTTTAAAAAAAAAACTGTGAAAATAAAGTCTTGTTTTAGATGACCGGTAAAAAAAAAAAACCAGTAACGTTTTTTAAGAGACACAAAATAAACCTGGTTGCAGAAAAAACAAGCATAACACAAAATGTAAACACACATTCAATTTAGAAGCAGTATGACACCATTCTGGGTAAAGCAAAGGGTTGTTTTGACCCTTTTCATTGCCACTGTCTCAACAAGCTTTACACAGAGACAATATGTTTTTTTCTGTTAAGCTATCAGTAGTTTCATCACGCTTTCACTGAAATATCCAACAACGCACATTAGAACTTGGGTTTATGTTTGTTCAAAGTTCAAACCCCCTTCAAACTGACTTCAAACACAGCTAAGGTGTACAAATATAAAATGTAATACGATATGGCCTTGAAAAAATGAATGTGCTTATTCCCTGTTTTGCCATAGATACTCTCTTGTCAAAGCTCACATCAATTGTAACCCTAAGCAATTTCAGAAGTATTTATTACATTAGTAAGACACATTCTTGTCATAACACTACCCCCAACACCACCCCCACACCACCCAACTTTGAACAAAATCTAATTTATGGCCTTGCAGTGTTGACACCAGCAGACTTGGTATTTATGGCCAGTTTTCACTCATTTCATTCTTTTTCCTATTTTAGGATTCCTCAGACAGCACTGGCTGATAGATACACCAGATGGGAGAGGCAGAACTGAAGCAGCTGAGACTTCAGGTCAAATGGCAGACCTATCCCCCACTCATTATGACTTGCTCCTGGTTCAGAAGCATAGAATTATATCTTCTCTTTCTCAAATGGACAACTACCCCCTCCCACATTGCTGTAAAAGACAACCATCGTATGGTCATAGAAGTGAGATTTTTAAAAACACTGCTAAGTCCTAATGCGTGTACTGTTACTGTCACTCATCTGGCATTTGATGTATATTTTTTGGAGCCCCTGTAGCAATTCTCAACTTATTTCTGTTTTTGAGAATTGTGGCGTGACTTGACGGTTCTTGGGTAATGCCCAGTACAATTACCCAGAACATCTACACATTCAAGGGAGCCTGTCTGCAGGCTGACTTTGAAACAGGCACAGAGGCAAATTCTAAGGATACAAAAGTTTAGATTTTATCAGTACATACTATGGGCAATTCCCAAACAACTACAAGAAATCCTCATCAAAACCAGATATGGCACCCATGACACTACAGCAATTAAAACACCACAAGAGGAAACAACTGCAACAAACTCATTTTTAAACTGAAATTATTTGATACATGTTTATAGCACTAATAATAATACAAATTGTGTATTTATTTATTTATTTATTTATTTACCTCAAAGACTTCTTCATCCAAAATCCTGGTACCAAACACTGTTATGCCATCAGTGTTGATGATAGCCCGGTCACTTCTGCTGAGTGGTTTTGTGATTTTCTTTTTACAGTCAAAAATGATAGTTACAGTTTTTTGCTGTACACTGATAGCTACCCGATGCCACCTGTACAAAAAGATGGGAAATTGAAAATGTTGCTTAGACATCTAAAAAGGCTTTCAAAGCAAAGCAAGAGTTAACAGTGAGCAACACATGAGAAAAACACCCCCCACTGAGTGCAGTCAGCTACTACACATAAATAATACATTCCAGGAGTACTGTTCTGTAATGCATTCTTGCCCCCACAATTTGGCCCTTTGTAACACTGGATTAAACTCATTAAATACAAAACTAAATCCTCCATCTGGCTTATTTAGTATGACAGACATTGTGGAACAACAAACCACATATACTCACTCTATTGTTGTGAATATTGCAGTGTATTTCATTATACATGCTGTATTGGATATATCAATTAAAAAATGTAATAATAATGCAACAAATCTGTTTCTTAATAAGTTGGGAATGAGTTGCATTTATAATGACATCGCCCTGTCATACAGCACTTCATTAATGATGATTGTAAAGTGTGTTTGACTGTATTGACAGACCGTGGTTTATGAAAACAAAACTGTGGGAGAAAAAAAAAAACTAATTGTATTCTGTTAACTGAATTAAACAAATAAAACAAACAGTCAAGTCCACAAATAAATACATCCTAGAGGCTACCTTTAAAAATGGTTTTAACAAGGTGATGCACCAATCCGTGAGGATGGAATAAGGTTCATCTACGAATGCTGCATACCGCCAACAGTTTATGTTAACAAGTTAAGAATTGGATGCAATTCAATTTTGCCCATGTCTGTAAAAGTATACTGTTGTCGCTTTTTATCTCCAACAATCCAGGTGTCAATATTTAAGGGCTTAAAAGGCTATAGGACTATTCAATACAATCTTAGACCTAATTCTGGGTTACAAATGAACTTTTTGAAATGCTGCCAATGGTGTGACTCGTATAACCTTAGAAACGGTTCATCCTTCAGTCTCAAATAACCAAAAAGGAAGATGGCATGAAAAGAATTCACTCAGTCAACACAATTCACAGTACATTACCTGCTATGTTTAGTATAAGTGATTTAATTGTTACTATACTTGTGAAGCTCATATTTGACTATTTTTGTTCTGTAGATAGGAAAATAGTGTTTAAAAAACAGGTCTGATTCAATGCATGATAAAGAACCAGTTTCTCCCACGTTGCATTGCTTCTACAGCTTTGAGTCTGAGTTGAGTTGAAAGGATAAAATTTTAACTTGAAATTGTTTTTTTTTTTTTCCTGCTAACATATGAAAAAGCTTTATATTCACATTTGAACCGTGTAGTCATTGTGAGGTGCTCTTTTAAAGTACAATATCAATTCATATTAATTAAATATTATGGTATCCTCTAAGTTTTATTTCCGTTTTTTGAAAGACAGGCATTATCATAGATCAGTGAGGTCATTGTACCTACAGCAGATTTTATTTTTTACAAATCACACATCTGTAACATCATGACAACGTAAAAGGGCAAAAATAAAATACTGTATTAAGTAGTTTCCTGTCTGGACATGTTACTTGTTACTTTAATCCTCATAGTATTTACACACTGTTGAGATGTTTTGTCCAGGCTGTTCCATTTAAATTCCATCTTCATTTGCAGTCATTATTTTAAACCTTTTGTGGCCATATGCATATTCTGTCTTGAATTCAACTGTTCTAAATGTATTTCCACTTGCATTCAATCCATTATCAAAGGACTTCTCAATTACCACAGCCTAAAAACTTCAAAGACACAGACAGACAAGCCTTCTGCAGCTGCACAGTGGGTTCCCACATTAATGCCTGCTGGATTAACCTGTGTTCTTTCTAGACAGTGCTGCTAGATTGAACATTTTCACCATGACATAATGGGTCTGATTTACTAAGCTGGTTTCTTAAATGCAAGTTTTGCTTCAATTTTTAAGGAACAAATATGAACAGTTTGCCCAGGACGGTTTGTATATGCTGCATATAAACAGGATGTATCATTCTAGTTTTAAAAAAAAACAGGTTTGTTTTGTGGTAGCAATATCTTTTAAAATAATTATAAACAGTGGTAGATAAAACTACGTCACAAAAATCAAACATCTAAAATTGCATTTAGTGTCTTTCTGTCTGATTGTCCTATTTAGCTATTTAAAGGACAACAGTATTTAGATCATTAACTAACTAGATCAATTGAATAGACCAAGGTGCTAGAGATACGCTTTTAGGTTTGTGAGGAAATGTCAACTTCAGTTTTCCTCTCCAGAGGGACAGCTGATCCTTCTCATTATAGTGCAAGACATTATCTGGGATGACAGCGCTTGAGATGCCTCCTGCAGTCTCCACACATGTTAATGGCTGGTTTCACTGACCCTGCTTAGCACTAGTCTTGGACTACTTTTACCTAAAAAAAAAAAACATTAGTTAGTCCATGACAAGAGATAATCAGGGTCTGTGAAACCAGCCAAAAGTCTTTCAACCTTAACTATGTCACTGGTTTGCAGAGCGTTGATGCACTAAAGAAAAGTACCTTATCAAAATAAGCCATATTGCTGGAACTACTAATACGCTTTTTTCAGTAGAACTTTTTTTTTTTTGTTGGATTCCACTTACTTTCCATCTGCAATGTTAAGAGTCCTGAACAAAGGATAATCCTCAGGGGCTGGTTTGCCGTATTGGTCCTCATACAGGAACACCGGGGATCTGCCCACCTCCACTCCCAGCTGCTGGATTCCCTGCTCATTGTACACTGACAGCAAGAAGGACTGGATCCCTGACTTGGGTTTTATCGTTGTTAGGATAGAGAAATCTTCTGGGAACACTCCACCTGGAACACCAACAAGAATTACATTATTTTGTATTAATGATATCAAGATGTCTGATATGTGTATGTATATATTGATTGAAGTTATTTTTTTCAAACCCCAATATATCACAATAACTTAAAATAACATTCCTTCCAAAACAAACATATTGTAGGTGTTCTAAACATGTAGTCAGTATTATTGCTGATGGCCAGTAAAATATGTTTTGTATCGTTCTTTGAATGTGTATTAAATAAAGTATGGCTACTGTATATACAGTAGGTCAATGTTCCATATGCTTAAAGTATTAAACAAACTGCATAGAAATGCCATGCACCGTAATGCAATTTCAAGTTTTATAAAATGTTAAATGCTTTCAAACACTTATTTTCTGCCAGTAATCACACCAATCACATTGTTATTTCTTTTTTTCTCTCTTTGCAGTCAAGCCAATTTGGTAAAACAACAAAACACACGCTGAACATATTAATTTAATGAGTGTCTGGCACCACTTAACTTGTATATTTTGCCAGTACATATAAACTGTCATCCCCATATCTACACATGACTATTAAAGTTACAAGAACCAATTTTAACTCTGTTTTTGTGTGTCATTAAAATGGCTTTCCAATAAAAGAATAAAAAAATGGAACACTCAGCAAACAGCAAACCAAGCCATTCTTAATGGTATTTAAAACACATCTAACTTTCTTCACTATAGAAGTTACCCATTGTAATAATAGTGACATTCATTTTCAAACATCATTTCATGTACAATAATTAATTTTACTCTTGAATATACTGTGTGGTTAAAATAATTAAAAAGGTCACCCAAGGTCATGAAAATAAACTGTGCACGTCTGTTGCTTCATTTTATTTGTGTTTGTAAACCTACTATAAGAGTCAGGAAGGTGAATATTTTAACATGACACCAGTATTAAATCCACTGCTGTTTATGTCAATTGAAATGATTATTATTTAGTTAAGTGTATCAGTGTCACTGCTTTGGAGTATCAAGCCTTTGACATTTAAAAACACACCTCACTCTTATATGAATATGAAAGTTAAAATACATGTGAAATCAACCCCAGTTTATCAATGTGAAGAAGTTCAAGGTCTGCAACATAAATAATAAAAGCCATTAAATAACATGTCTCTACAGCCAATAACATTTCTGGAGCTGCCCTGTAAATTCCATCTAATCCAGGCTAGGATAATCATAATCTCCCACTTCAAGAATGAAGATCCAGTATATGCTATTTTTTTAATGTAAACGGGACAAGACATCTGACAAACAATTACTAAGGATGTGCATTCAAAAGCAACAATGGTTGGCTGTATTCAGCATTTTATGGCAGATTTGATGTTTTGACCTCTAAAGTCTGCATCTCTCTCTCTGGACTGCATGAGATTTTAATCTGGGTAAGCATGTGAGTTGATCCATGGAGTTTTGTGTGGAGTTCACAATGGTTCACAATGGTGCATCCAATAGACACGAACACAGCTAACAAGAACACTGTTAGTTTGTGTAGCTTACCTGGATATAACTGCTTTGTCGGGGCACTGAGTTGTGCTTGTTTTCCAACTCTGAAGGCTGTGTCTGATCCTTGTGAGTTTCTTCTATTCGTACAAAAGCCTGTTGTTTTTTTAACCCCTTCTGGAGAACTGTGAAAGTCTAATACTTTGAGCACATCAACAGGATCAGCTGAAGGAGACAAGAATAAAAAGAAATTGTAAAACACAGTTAAATCTGGTTCCCACCAAATCACATCTTCATCAATGATGATACTTTACTCTAAACTCCAGGCCACACATTTCACTCATTTCCTTAGTGCACTAATTAAAATTTAACTTTGAACTGACATATATCCATAGGCAAAACACATCTGGAATTTTACAATTACCCCTTTGGGTGACCATCAAATCTCATTACCTTTTTGACACCAATAGTAAACTTTATTACATGGCTATGACATGGTTTTCGGCTCTCATGGTATTAGTAACTTCTTTTTTATGTTCGAAGCTGGATAGCTCCCACATGTATTAGTAATCATTATTATTTAATTGGGAATGGCTATCCCCTTTATTATTTAATTGGGAAGAGGTATCTCTTTTTTAACAATTATTTTTATTCATTTTTCCAATTTTCTCCCAATTTTGGAGTGTCCAATTATTAATCAACCTGGCTCACCGTTGCAACCCCCGAACTAACCCGGGAGAGACGAAGACGAGCACTCGCGTCCTCCGAAACGAGTGCCATCAGTTGTCACTTTTTTTCACTCTGCAAGCCCGCTGTGCAGCCATAGTCAGAACTTACACCTTCGGAGGAGCACGCGATTCTAAACTGCATACAGGCTGGCCTACAGGCGCCCGGCCAGCCACAGGGGTCACTGGCGTGAGGTGAGCAGAGGACTCCCCAGCCGACCTACCCCCTACCCCGCCTGGGCAGCGCTTGGCCAATTGTGCGGCGTCCACGGTTGGCAGTGGCATAGCTTGGATTCGAACCGGCGATCTCCAAGCTATAGGGTGTATCCTGCACTCTGGGCGGAGTGCCTTTACCGGATGCGCCACTCGGGAGCCCCAAGGTATCTCATTGTTATACTTTATGAATGCTTTAATAACTTTAACTATATTCAAAGTTAGTGTGGTAATTAAAATGAGTAAAATAAAAGCTACTTCATGATAGGTTTGCTGTGGATAGTTAAACAAAATACTTTTCCTGTCAGAATGTTGCATCACGAGGGATGTAAGTAATAGGGCACAAAATGTATGATCCTGCTAGGACTTGGACTGCCTGCTTACAAGACTAGTCTGGTATGGAAGACAACATTAACAGTCATTAGTGTTAGATAATGTGTGTGAAAGTGGTCAATGGTTTACAGTGTACAGTACAGGTATTTGAGCACCTTCTAAAGTCATACTACTACACATAGGGAAGTGATAAATAGCAAACAAACGAAAAGCAAAAGTCTGGTTTTTTTTGTTTTGTTTTTTTGCTGTCCCCAACAGATTTTATTCTATCTTTTATTCAAGCTCAGATTTGTTTTTTTTTTTTATTTCCTGCCAATATAAAATATTAACCCTGAAAAAAACTTTTTTTCACAACTGTACCCTAAAGATCTACTCAAGTATTTACTCAACACTGTTATAGAGGCTACCCTTATAAAATTTATCATGGCATTTTTGCTTTTCCCATGCTTATACTATGCATTTGGCATAGTTTATCCTGGTGTGCTGTGTTTATTAATATGCTTTACAATACTTCACTGATCTTCACATTGTTTACCTATGCTTTACCATACTTTATTATACTTTGCTATGCTTTTACTAAGGGTACACATAGAATCTGCCTGAACTAGCATTACTTATTGTTTTATAAAGCACCCTAGGGATAATATGAACTGTTACTTTTATGAGTTGCAATTACAACTAATACAGTTACTGTATGTTAGCAAGACTCTCCAAACACATTCTATTGAGTAGGCCAACATTCTCCTGTTTAACTAAGAAGGTTAACACCCCCCTATAGCCCCTGTGTTATCACATAACACTGTATTGTACGCAAAATGGTCGAGACATCTGATTAAATTAATCTGTTAGATTAACTGACTATTTAATTACTGACCCCATTAAAAATATAGGGCACACATTTATAACTGTGAGAAATTACTTTGCAAAAAAAAAAAAAAAAACATCAGAAAATGTAAGACTAAAACAAGTTCATAAACTCTGAATCCAGTTTTATGTAAGTCTGAAGAGGAACTGAATTCTGCCTCATCTAAACAACAAGGCTATCAGTTTTAAGCATTACAACAGTATTGCACGTTTACTACATCTACGCTTATCACACTTATCAAGTTTCTTTAAATAAGGAGGCACTACATGGACAATGTAAGGCAACAGGCTTGTCATGTTAAATTGACTTCAGTAAGTCCCCTTTACAGTATTTCTAGGACACAGTTCTCATTAATAAAACTAGACCCTCACTAGTATGTGAGGCCAAGTTATTTGTCTCGTTGGCAAATTACCAGATATACTGTTAATACCTAGCAGCATTCCCATTAATAAATCTGAATATTAAATACTGCACCTGTATTTTGTTAATATTTTCTACTTACATTACAACATTAAAGAGCTATATTATTGTCTAAATAAAAGAATGATACAAATCTTCACTTGAAAAATGTCAAATTATAAATATATTAGTGGATTGCATACAATACTGGTACATCAAAGCTGTTGAAAAAAGGAGTGGGCTTATTTAGACTAGTTTTTCTCAAAGTACTGTTTAATTTGGCTCTTCCAATGTTATACAATCAGCTTTCTTTCTATCCACTATTCTTTTGGTTATACAACGAACAGACTGATTATTCTGGAGGGTTACTCAAGTTTAACCGTGAGTTGTTAATTCTAACAGTTTTTAAACATTTCCCTTATGTACTGTTTTAGTACATACTATATTTTTTGTATTTGGTCTAATCTACAGTATATCACACAGCAAAAAAGAATATTTTTAAGGAAAAACATAGTGCCTGCATTTGGACAAAAGCTTGGTAAATATATAAGATTTAAAGGGCTGTTCAGTTTTGTTAATGGATAGGGTTTTCCATGAATAAATCCCACTTTTAGGCCTGCCCAGATCTCCCCCAGACAGCTCCTTGTCGTCTTTCATTTGTATGCATGTTGCTTGCGTTAACACTTTGAAACTGCCAAGATCCCTAGACTCATCACTACATATATTCAACAATCCACATGCAAAAGAACATATGTGTTGAATGCACCGTGACTGAAACCACAATTAATCTCCCAAACCCCAATGCAATGTGTTTAATTAAACTGCTTCTAATCTGTGCTTTGTACAACCCTATCTTATGTTAAAAAGTTCCAAGCTCCACATTCCCAGTGCTGAAAACACAATCACGACCCCCTTAAATCTCTGAAAGGCAAAGGCTTGTCACATCTATTATGCCCTCCTCCGAAAGGAAACCCTTTTGTGTTAGTGAGAGTTTACGTGATTGGAGAGCATGCACAGCCTCAAAAAGCCACTGTAAATTATAAACCCTCATTATCACTTACATGCAAACTCAAAGTGAATACATACCACAGATGTTTAGAAACAGCTTCAAAGAACTGTATTATTGCTTAAAGCTAATCTGGCTTTAAAATATAAATGGAATAACTCAAGTTACAGAATGTCTGTATGCATACCACCAGGCCTCATATACATCCCAGATGTGTAGACCTGGCCAGGCTATGACCTATCGGGTAGGTGCCAGAAAACAGCACAAGCTGAAATTCATTAAAATGCCAAATGAGCATCTGCAACCTTCAGCTGATGAGAGAGTGTCATATTGCCTTTCCTGTTCTGTAAACAAGTATGGGTAGCTCTCCAAACAAGCGTATTATAGTACAATGAACCAGAAGGGCTTGAAAAAATAAAATATTTATTAAACAGGAAGCTAACGTTTTTAGTAAATAGAAGAACAATCAAAATCCAGACTACATTTAACACAGAAGAACATTGTTCTAGCCTCAAATTATTACTAACAATTTCAAAGAAATTTGGCACGATAGGTGCATTTTAAAGCCTTGATACTGGACCTAAAGCATGAAATTTGATAGTCCTACCTATGTAATTGAACCTATATTAAATTAACCAGTAGTGATATTTAGCACATGTGAGAACCTGTTTAATAGAATCACATTGTCTAGGATACTACATACTGTTCATACTACCATGTTAGTCTTCTGTCAAATGCAAAAAAGTACTTTTCACACCCTTTTACATACCGAAAAATGGGTAAAAAGAAGCTTAATCTTGTATACCTTTGCTGTGTCCTGTCAGCTTGGACAGAGTGTAGAGAAAAAAAAGAAAGGACCTTTTCACCTGCTGATCCCTGGGACTCAAATAATCTATTCAGCAAGAAGCCTTCTTGTGTGCACTCAGGGTTTCAACAAGGGTGCATTATAGCAGAAAGCTCTGCACAGATTTTCACAGGGATCTTTTTTTTTATCATTATTCAGCTCTACAATTTATTGAGGTTATTTGCCTGGGCAAGTAGTCTAATTATAAACCTAAAGATTTGATCATTATACTGCTTATTATCTGGTTAAGGGTAGATTACTCTGTTTACATTAAAGCCTGGTCTGGTAATAAACCACACTAATGACAAGCCACAATGTGCAAATTAACTGTGGCACATGATACAATTATGGGTCATTTACATAAGACCTGAAGTGTACAGGATACAGGAAAGGGTTCAGCTGTCCAGACTGATGGCAATTGCATTCATAATAATACCTCAAAGTACTACATAGACAATGATAAGGCTTTTTCAATGTTTTATTATTATACAATAAGTTCTTGCATTTTGTGTTTGTCATCTTATATTTAAACAGTACAAATTCCCTGTGGTATAACCAAAATCGTGCTATAAAGTGTAGATAGTGTCACAAAGAATGTAAAGCTGTAATGCCTTAACCCTGAGGGCTTAGAAACATGTCTGTACATTCACAACCTGAGGGGGCACCCAAGAGATTACAAAAAAATATAACATCAACTCTTTTTAACTGCTAAGGAGGAAAACTCACTCAATCCATGAAGTACTCAACTAACACAAATACTGTGCTGTTAGAGGCCTCAGGATTATGGGCACGGCTGAAATTATTCGAAATGGATATTTATTTTCTACAGAAAGAACATAAAAGGGTATTATGTATCTTTTAACTGTCACCAAGTATTGGCCCATTTATTAATTAGCTTGATTATTATTATATATTGTGTTGTTATTATTCTCTGAAGGCAAGGGCCTTGGTTGCTTTTAAGCTTGTTTATGTTTCATAAGCAGTAAAACTTAACAAGAGCGGAGTCTTTTGAAAACAATGAATTACACCTTATTTCAGCTCGGTCCTTACTGTGTGTGACTCAGGCATTGTTAGGTCACAACACACCACTCATCCATGTAGGGCCCCCATAGTGGCCTGCTCTTTGAAGCATCCCAAATAATAGGGAAGTGTAAAGTAGACCATCACTAAATAACTGCTTCGTCCTCCATTTAGGAAATTAGCACCCACACTGAGTGCACACGCAAAAGACAAAAAAGATTCCCACACCTTGAGGTATATTTCAATTTGGATGCCATAGGTTGCTATTAATAAGTTTCCTTGTATAAACTATTGAATAATATCTGTAAATGCCAAACCTGTTTAAACATTCAGACATTTGGGCTTTAGTGAGAACGAGGACAGTGTGGAGAAAGGGTGTTTCTTTTCCTCTATCATATGGATCTAGTTTAGACTGTATTAAGCACTGAAACTGACCATACCTGGGCTTGCATATTACATTTACTAGCACTGCATTATGCGCAAACATTTTTTTGTTTTATAGTGAAGATTAAATTGCTTACAATACAACAACTATTGATAAAAACGTACCAAAAAAAATCTATGAATAAATAACTACAATATAAAAGTCAACTTCTAATTGTATAGGCAACCGAATCAATCCACAATACAGAAAGTCAGTGGCCTTCTGTGAATGTGTAATAAAATGATCATGTCCCAAATCAGAATCTTCATTTCCCACTATTCAAGCCAGTCAGAGTCCATCTGTATGAACAGCAGGGGGCAGAGCTACAGACCACAGAAAATAAACATGCTGGTCCAACAGCGAGGTGCAATTGTGTGCTATAAACTTTAAAGTCAAACTCCTTTTATAACAATTCAGCTCGTTACATCAAAAGTGTTCTTTTCAGTCTACAGAAGAAGTGTTTGTTTGTTTATTTTCTTGATGTTTTAACTTTGCAAATGACTATTAAGTGCTGTCATAAAAATAGTTGAATTTCCAAATACGTTGTATTGTGAAAGCAGGGGTGGTGATTTAACAGCTGTCATGCAACTCATATGAATACCTGCAGCAAAAAATAAAATAATAAAATACAAAGAAATGCTACAGTAATACTATTTAGTACAATATGAATACTCTCTGAGTCATATGAAATCCAATCGTGTACCCAGTGGTAGGTGCACTGGGACATTAAATGTTAAAGTTCACTAGGGTTAGTACTAGTAGTTAACGTTTTTATCCTCCAAAGCTTCTAAAGTCCTTGACAGGCAACTATCATGCGGCTGTAGAATTACTGACCAAACTTACTGGCTGCAATCTTAAAACCTGAGGAATGTCACCCTGCTAACCGTGTCCACATACACCTAACGGACCACCAGTTCAAACAAAGGGCTTTGCTGGTTACATATTTTAGGCAGTCGTCAAAAACTTGTCAGCCGGTTTGATATTTGCAGTTCCATCCCAGCTATGCCACGTATGAAATGTATATTTAAACATCCAAACAAGATGACCAAGATAATAACCATCTCCTCTGCTACAGACTAGACGGCGTTTTTGAAAAGTTTAAATGATACCTGCAAGAAAAAAGAAGCACGTCTGGAACGGTGAATAAAAACAGGAAAAAAAAACCGTACAAAAACTATAGTTTTACCGTTTCCTTTGTATAATTGTCTCGAACCGCATATATTGTTTTCACACTTGAGAAGTTTAGTATAAGCTGTTTTTTTTTTTTATTTAATTTAATTTTTTCCTCACAACTCAATAGGTAGGGGAAGATTCAGGAAAATTAAAACGGCCCTATGCTGTTATTTCAGATGCATGGAAACCTGTTTTGCACAAATGAGGTTTTATTCTTTAAACTTACAGATTTACACTTAACTTTTCATATGTCAGTCTGAACCACTGTATTTGCTAGTGTGGCTGAAACTTGCCTTATTTAATAGTTTTTAAATATCTGTTAATGGGGCAGTGCATTTTTAAAGATGCTTGAATGCTTGGAATGGTTTAATAGTTTGAGGTCAGGTAATAGGTTTCCTCCCCCCCCCCCCCCCCCCCCCCTGCCCCCCCTGTCCTATTATTATTAGTATGTGCCGTTATAAATAGATTTGGTTTACTGACAGTGCTAAAACTCCAGACGCGTTTTTATTTTATTTTTGGTCTCTCATTTCTTACCTGCTCTGATATTTGCAGCCTGCAGAACGAAAGTAAAAGTGATGATTAAAGTGGAATCCAAGAGCCACCTTTTCGTTTTCCACCTTGTGGACCACTTTTGCATCTCCATGATCGGCGCCCACAACTGTGATCAAAACTGGGCGGCTTCAATTTATACAAAATTCAGTCCCTTCCACAATCCCAAATGTGATATTTTTTCTACACAGCCATAAGTGAAAAAGCAAGTTTTTTTTTTCTTTGCACAGCCAGTCCAGGCCCCTCAGATCTTTCCTTCCCTGTGTCCTGCCTTCAGACTGAAGGTATTTGGGCTTTCATAAAAATGCAAAGAGCATTCGATCCCCCTAAAGCCACACCGTCAAGAGGGTTGGGCAAGCACCACAAACCAGACCCACGATCACAGTAAACTGACAAGGGAACATTCCTGCTATTAGCAAATCGCTGGGCTCCAAATTTGCCTAAGGATCCTCCCATCTCCACGAGTCAAGCCAAATCCCCTTTTTTGCTTCCAAAAAACTCCATCAATTTTCTTGGAGCACTTTGGGAATGAAAGGAATGGCAGGAGAGTGTGAGACCGAAAAGGCATGTAAGCAATCTACAGTGTTTGACAATCTGTTGAATGAGCAAGCATTATCTGTCCTCCATCCCAATCCCGCATACCGATTCTTGTTCGACTCGGGTCACCTAGGTATCTCCCGGATATCTCCTTACAATAAAGCGCAACTTGTTGACTTAAACACAAGTGGGAATTAGGGGGGATCAATATTTTGCTTTTTGAGTTTTTGTAGTAAGTGCAAACAAAGTGAACACGATGTACAATACATTTTTGGGGAAATAAATAATATAGCCTGCGAGGTTAACACGCTTTGAGTGAGAGGCGAACTTCACAACCGCTCTTTAAAAATAAATCTTAAAAGATACAGTTTACGATTATCAAAGGTCGGCATTTTTATTTAAACATTACAATTATTGTTCCTATTAGTGAGAGAACATTGTGTTTATAGTAGTGGCATTAATATAGTAATCAATTTAAAAGTATATTAAGAGCTGAAGTTTGTACACAGATGGGTCTTTGTATGCTGTTAGTGTCGTGGGGGGAGGGTCGATAATCCACGACTGAAAGTAATTTGGGGGGAAAGCCCTAGGAACATGCACTGCATCATATTTAATGCATTTCAGTAACCATAGTCTGCAACATTATATCCACTTAGCAAGGTGCTGCTGCATGTTACTACACAATATGTTTTTCATCTATTTAATGCGTTTAATATTTACTTTATATATTTGTAATGTTAACTACAATATTGTATTAAAAATACATTACTATAACATTCTACTATTCTAAAGTTTTGCTTTTGTGGATGAGGAAAAGAAGTTACAAGAAATAGATGTCTACAATTATTTATTTCAGCATTTTTTGCAAAACTCAAAAAATGCTAATTCAAAAGTAGTCATACCCTTTGATGCTATGATAGTATTGTCTACAGTGTGCTAGATATTTCAATATGATAATGCAGAACCTAATTCTAGATTGTAGGTTAACATTCTTAGAGAGTATAAAAGGGTTAGGATAGGATGATTGCTGTTATTACCGATAAGTCAATATGAGAAAAAGTAAAGAGCTATCTGAAGACCTTAGGTAGAAAATTATTTATTGTCATAAAGCTGGAGAAGGATACAAGAGGAAATCTCAAGCATTTGAGTGTCCCAATTTCAACTAGTGTTTCTGTTATCAAGAAGTACAAGACTCATGGTACTGTCACAACTCTTCCTTGGTCTGGAAGAAAGAAGGTTATTTCACCAAGAACAAGTAAAAGAATTGTGAGGAAGGTTAATAACAATCCAAAATTGACTGCCAAAAATATTCAAAGTGAATTGCCTGCAAATGGGACTGGGGTTTCCATTTCAACCATTGGTCAAGTATTGCATGATGAAGGTCTCAATGGTTGCAGGCCAAGGAAGAAGCCACTCTTAGGAAAATGTCACAAGGACAATTGCTTAAAGTTTGCAAAATGGCATTTGAATGATGGATGTGAGTTCTGGTCAAAGGTTTTGTGGAGTGATGAAACAAAAATCGAGCTATTTGGTCACACTGATATTCGTTAAGTTTGGAGAAAGTCTGGTGAGGCGTACAAAGAAAAGACCACCCTACCTACTGTCAAGCTTGGTGGTAATATCCTTCCATGGGGCTGTTTTTCCTCTAATGGCACAGGACATTTAATTCCAATACATGGTAAAATGGATTCCATAGCATAACAAAAGATATTGGCCAATCATCTGAAACCCTCCGCTACAAAACTTGGTTTAAAGCGCAACTGGACATTCCAACGCAACGACAATCCAAAGCACACATCAAAATCTACTTCAGAATGGTTAAAGAAGAATAAAATCAAGATTCTGGAATAGCCTAGTCAAAGTCCTGATCTAAATCTGATTGAGAAACTTTGGCATGAGAAGGCTGTGCTCAAGAGAAGTCCTTAGAATTTGAATGAACTGGAACAATTTTGCGTTGAAGAATGGTCAAAAATCACTAAAGAATTATGCCAAAAGCTCATTGAGAAATATCCAAATCAGTTAAAAGAGGTTGTTATTGCTAAAGGTGCCTCAACTAGCTATTAATTTAATTTTCCTTGTCAGGGTATGAATACTGTTGAATTAGCAGTTTTTGAGTTTTGCAAGAAAATTGCTGAAATAAATAATCTATTTTTTGTAACTTTTTTTCCTCATCCACAAAAGTAAAACATTTGCTACAAAAGATTTTTCCTATAATTATTTGTTTTTGAGAAATTTCTAGAAATTATATATTTCCTTTGGGGTATGTAAACTTTTGACTACAACTGTGTGTATATATATATATATATATATATATATATATATATATATATATATATATATATATATATATATATATATATATAGTAACCTTGAAAAAGTTGGTTTGCAATGTTTTCCCTGCATTGTGATTAAGTTATTTTATTTCACAAGCATGGTGCAGTGATATCAGTCAACGATGTCACTGCATTGTGGTGCCATTTGATTTAACTTGTATGAAGGCACAGTGACATCATGAAGTTAGTATGCTGGGGCATACAATTCATCACACTGGATAAACATTTTCCTGTTAAAAGCGTGATATATGCAAGCGCCCCCCCACTACATCCCATTGCCAGGGGCGATTGTAAGAAATACACTCCTACAAGAATTCATGATGACATGAGGCCATTGTTGATAAGTTATTTTGGGGCGCAATTGCTACAGTCCACAAAACTATTCACAAATGTGTGTAAGTACAATTATAAAGTAGACAAATGGCAGCTAGCATTTTTAAGTTGATGTTAAGGGTTGGATGTTCCTCCCAACCATTTCCAGGGGGTAGAGGAAGCAGATCATATGGGCTATTTTATATAAGGTGATATAAGATAAAGCTGGACATCATTCTTTATTGTTCTGGCTACCATGGGGTGCTTAGGTAATCGCAAATATTTTAAAAGGTATGTTTCAACAATGATCATCACTTTAAACCAAATACACTGTAGATTTACAGACTGATACTTGCTTTAAAATGTGCATAGCCCAAATAAATACTTTGTACTGTTTAAATGTACACGTGATTTACTGTAGGTGTGTAGACTGCAAACAAGGACTAATAATCAATTAAATGTGCTAGGCCAGGAATTTATTTCCATTGTCTAAACAGAGAAAAAATAGCACCCATAGATTAGTGAGTTTATTGTGTTGAATTGTTTTGTAGGATGCACATCATGATTAGTGGGTTCAGTAAACCTCTAAACCACATCTATCAATGTCCCTTCATTTGTGATGACTTTCATGGCTATAATTCACAATCATCATTTCTAATCTTTTACAATCACAGGGCGGGTCAATTATATGTCTCTTTTTTTGGGATTTATGCTGTTTTTGTTTGGTATTTCAATGCTACAGTTTTAGAACTTAAAAAAATCCCAACCTCCAAAATCATCCTTTTAATTAAATCACATATTGCATTGATTTTACATTCACACTCCCTTTCAGTCTCTCTGGATTGTGTGGGGTAGGTCCAACAGAAGTAAACGCTAGAATCAATTATAGTAATTAGTGTAAGAAGTTATGAGATCACAGATCTATATTGTTTAACTGCTTGTCCTTGCCAAGAAACAGTTTGTTTTGTTTGAAAGCTTTCTTATACTGCAATGTTTAATAATGTCAGGTTTTAAATACAAAGTAATCGTTCTTATTTATTGTGGTTACATTGGGCTAATCACATTTAATATGCATGCTACACAGTTTTACCCACAAAACCTGAACAGTACACCACTAGTATTTTTTTTTATATATATATATAGGTAAATAAAAACTTGGTGTTTGAGAATTGGAGTACATTAAGGTTCCATTTTGGTTGCCTTCCTATTTTTAGGGTCTTTATTTAAAACATGGGGACCCATATGCACCACTGCTTAACTTTCTTGTTTTTGCACCAATCTTCAACAAAGTTGCTGATAATCCAATAAACTATACACACATTTGTAAACATTGAGGCACTGTGTGATTATTAAACGATTATGCGGACTCTCTGTAAATGTGTGTACCAGTTTTTTTTTTTTTTTTGTAAACAGATTGATGACACACTGTTCAAGATGCCATACTGATTTAGTTATATTCACTGGGGTATTGCTGCAGACCTTAGAAAGATTGCAGTGTGGTTAGTTTTTATACAAAGGTTTATTATTTAGCAGTATCACTGTTATTAAAACTTTTCTATATATAAATATGTAACATGTATATTTTGTTAACTGGTAAATGGCATATCCACCCAGCTTGGTTAGTGTAGGGAGTTTTTTTGTAAATGTTTAGTTAGTGCTCTGAAAAGGAGCTAGGATTTTGTTTTATTTATTTTTGTAATGTTAGCATTTGTGCAAGATTCAGGGGGTGGGTGTTGGGGCTGCTTAATTAATGTCTATCATTATTAACTCTCTATTTAAAGCACAATCTTATGCACTTCCCTTATCTAGTGTTTTAGTTTTGTCCTCCTTCTCCTCCTTCTACGCGCTTTTGCATTGGTCCCCTCTGGGGGGCGAGTCTCACTTCCCCGACCTCAGGTCTGTTTCAGCGACCTCGTCCTCGCTCTGGGGGGTTCTCACTGCTGTGAGTCAGAGGGGACCCCTGGCCACACTATCCTGTCACAGCTTTACGCTCTCAGTGCCGAGTCCCAGATTAACCCAGCTTTCTTTGTTGCAGGTTTCCTGCGGGATGCCTCTCTGCTCCCGGCTTCGGAGGCCTGTGCCTCACCTCGTCCGAGGCCAGCACCAGATCAGTCAGGGGGCAGCAGTGTGGAGTAGTGGTTAGGGCTCTGGACTCTTGACCGGAGGATCGTGGGTTCAATCCCAGGTGGGGGACATTGCTGCTGTACCCTTGAGCAAGGTACTTTACCTAGATTGCTCCAGTAAAAACCCAACTGTATAAATGGGTAATTGTATGTAAAAATAATGTGATATCTTGTAACAATTGTAAGTTGCCCTGGATAAGGGCGTCGGCTAAGAAATAAATAATAATAATAATAATAATAATAATAATAATAATAATAATAATAATAATAATAATAATAATAATAATAATCTCTCTCCTTTCAGGTCCTGATTCATCGGACTGCCGAGTCAGAGCCCTTTTATGTGTTTTCAGATCCTCTGAGCCTGGTGCTATGTAAAGGCGGCTCATTGGTCAGGGATCTCTTCACATCCTAACTTCAAGTCTGGGCCCCTCCAAGCCTGCCTCCTAAGTCCGGGCTCTCTTTGTCTGCCTCTGTCCCACTAACAAGCTTGTTTTCTGCTTCCTCTATTCTACAGCCTTAACAAACGCCCCGTGAATTATTAAAAGTCTGCGTAAAAGCGCTAAAATTCAAGTCTGTGTTGGGTGTACATTTATTAAAGGGGCAAACGAACGAGAGTGAAGGGAAACCTATATATATATATATATATATATATATATATATATATATATATATATATATATATATATGTGTGTGTATAATATACAAATGTGTTTGTAACATAGAACCTTAAGTTGGAAAAATCTTAGAACACTTGAGGAACCCCAAGGTTCTCAATTGAAGCCCTTCTTTCAAAGTGTGTAACTAGTATAATAGAAAGAGTCAGAAATCCAAGGCAGGAATTCTTAAATGCTGGGAGGCCCTTCTTGTCTGGGGTCTGTCTCGTCCTCTTTGAGCTCTATTTCTGTTTGCTTTCATCTTCTTGTTTCATCTTTTGTTTTCTTTCTCCTGTGGTATTTCCTATCAATGGCAGATATTAAACTTATTTTTTATTTTCTTTATCACATTTACAAGCCAATAAAGTACTGCACACTTTTAGATGTAATAAAATAAATACAAGCGTGTGTACAAATTACCCAAAGAGTGTGAAATAAACCACTTCATTTTAAACTATAATCAAGTAACAGAGTGTCTGTACAATACTTGTACAACAACACACATTAATTAAATTAGCTGGTAACAAAGCAGCTGTTTTTCAAGTGTACAGTAATACCTAATGGCATTTGCCCAGTTGCTACGGTTTATTGTAGGAGCCGCTGACAGTTAAAGGCTTTTCGTTGTGTTTAGGATATAGATTACTCAGCTGGGAAGGACTGTTTAGTGTTTTGTTAATACTGATTGTATATTGCTAAGTCATAACATTTTAATCTCACAATACACACATACAGAGTCAAACATTTAATGTCTTCTACTGAACAACATTTCAATTGGCCCTTTCTGACAAAACTTAGAATTTTTTTTTGAAAGGATTGATTTGCATTTTAGTAGTAGGTTAAATCATCCTTTACAGGAATCAGCGGCCTAAAAACAGGAATAACATTGTTTCTTATGGAGATACTCTTCTTCTAATTCAGTCTGCTTCGGATTCAGCACATCACCGAGTATCAGATCACAGTGGCTGCTTCAGGTGTTTATTTGTAGATCATGACTTCAGCCTGAAAGTCCTCTTGGCACTGTATTTTTTACTAGATCACTAATGATCTAAAACATCTGGATTAAGGGTATTGAAGACACATATGTTAAACATCTGCAGGTTAGTAAATATTTGATACTTAATATGTGTAAAAATATACTCCTTATCCAAATATTTAACCCATTAGCCTGCTGACACTGTGATGCATACATCCCTGGACAAAAAGATAGATACTCAGCAAACCAGGCATTAGTATTATTAAGGATTTGCGGGGCTACCTCTAGGAAGATTCCATTCATAAATTGAAAACTGCATGATTGTATACATTAACAAATGAAGAATAGCTAAAGAGGATATACAAAACACTAATAAGATGTATTCTTTAAGCAACATTTGTAATTGCTTAATGCTAGTGTATTACCTTTTTACAATAACGTAAATGAAAAACAACAGAAAACATAATTTAACTTCACATGAGATTTTGTGCATGCGTTAGAGCTTAACATTTCCAATCCTCTTCTCCCTTTAAATTCTTGTCACATGCTGCCATGTTTGTCATGCTGACATCACCAATCAATGACAGCCCCTTTGACAAGCACATTTCAGTCAGTTTGATCTGCACAGTGCATTTCACCCTCACCCGTTCCACTATTTGAAAAGTGCATTCTTGCCTGTAGTATGAGGTACTCAGGCATCTGTACTGGATTATATAAATCGCAACCACTTCAGATTTTTCATTCTAGAGGTGCATTATATGTAAGAAGATATCTATGGAGATAGATAAATATGTTCATAGGAACATAGAAACTGCTTGCTTGCAGGGCTTACTGTAATTCATTTAAAACATAACAACAAACAATGAGCTAGATTCGTACAGGTCATTTACTCCAAATCAGCAGCACACCCTATAATGCTTCCCAACCAGAAATAAACATTTCATTTAGGGGCTTGTTAGAATCGCAATTGGTGGTTTTCTTTTTTTTCAGAAAAAAATGCGCTAATGACAATTTAGAACAAATAGATTTGAGAATCTAGCCCAATATCTTAGCAAGATCATCGTGGAGTGGATGTTTGTATTTTACGAAATGATGTCCAATAGTAAAGTGCATTTAATGGACTGGTCTTTATATCGAGCTGGGAAGGAGTTCATATGTGGTGAAAACTTGAACACTGAAACCTGCCTGCACTCCCGTCATCTTGATCTAAGATGGTGGAGCCAGTGAAAGAGCAGAGACTCTCAAGAACAAAGCAAAACATTTATTTCCCATATAACTATATGTTTGAAAGGCCCCAATCTTAAAGGGCAGTAAAAATAGGACTGAACTGCCTGATGGATCACTGCATGGGTCACTGCCAACAAAGACTGAATTGAGTGTTGGTTTAGAGCTGTACATTGTGCCATCTAGACAACCTGTTGATTAAACACAGGCTGTTTTCTGATACATTAACTTAAGGTTTCACAGACCCCGATAAAAAGTAATAAGAACACAGTACCGTTTTTAAAAACAGATTAATTTATCAGATCCACAATTATTTTGGATGTACCTCTGGAATAACAGAGCATCTCTAATCTGTTATACAGACCAGAGTAATTAACCAATAAAGGTGTTTAAAAAAAACAATTATTTAGGATTTTGTTTTATGGTACTAATAAATAAATACATGTGCAATAATCAGTTTCCTCACCTTTTATTGTCTAGTTTGTTACCCACAGAATTGAGTTCATCTTCAAACTGGTGATTTAAATGTATAACCGGTGGTTTAATTAGAGTCAGTACCCAGGAACAACTAAATTAAGTCAGGGGAAAGGAGAATAAGGTCTGTGGAGAGTGGCAAGCTTCCAGCTCATGCTGTTTCTCAGGACCAAAGACCAAAATAATGTGTTTAACTGTCATTGCATGGGGAAAAAAAAGATGAATTAAACATGGACAAACTAACCTAAAATCTGATTATTATTATTATTATTATTATTATTATTATTATTATTATTATTATTATTATTATTATTAACACCTGCATTATTCACATAATGTAATCCTGACCTGCATACGGGTCAGCATATGTTCTATGTCTGGTATTTTTATTATCTGGAATATTAAAAAAAAAAAAAAAGAATATGCTTGGAATGATGCTTTTATAAAAAACATTTTTCCCTATCAACTTCACAATAACACATTTTCAACACCTTTGATTACTAGATTAGAGGAACTAAAGCATCTCCTCAGATACAACGTGTCCTTCTATCTGTAACAAGATGTTGCAACATATCTACAAAATGTAGCCATTTATTCTTCCAAAGGACAGCGCTTCCTACAACCACCAACATACTTGGAAATGGATTGTGTTCTGAGCTAGAGGAAAGGGTGTCCCATTTTCACCCACCCCACATCATATTCATTGGAGGTCTCCCACCCATATACACACCAGGTCAAACTCTGCTTAATTTATGAGATCTGACAAGATCAAGACTAAAGAAAAATTGATACATACTCAATTACACCATAAGGGGTCTCCATTGGTAGGCTATTTTATTAAAGGCAAAACTAGTTTATTGATGTTGACAAAATGTTATTTTATGTGTAGAATATAGAACATATGATATTAGTATATTTATAGTATACTTTTTTGGACTTCAGTATACAGTCATAACTACTCATTTAAAAAAATTAGTTTAGTTTAAAAGACAGACAAAGTAGCAAGCATTATTAGAACTGATATGTTCAGTATCTGCCAGATTGTAACACAACATTATTCTATAATTAGTTAATTTTGAAATTTTGATTAAAGAGACAACATTATAGAGAACAAAGCTACATTTTTTTTTACAAAAACTGGCAATTGCTGTTCCTATTTAATTTTAAGAATTCTGCCCAAGTAAACTGTCACAGCCATAGTCAGAAGTTGAATCAGAGCTTCAGATCTGCTTGAGGTTTTTCCTATAAAATATAAATAATGTTGCTTTTTTTCATATGGGTTGCAATAACACAAACATGCTAAATGCACTGAATAGGCAATACAAATATATCCGAATGTTCATTTGGGCCCTTGCATCAATTAAACATACATGCCATTTATTTTATTAAAGTTCAGTTTTAAAAAAGTTCTAGTGATTCTCCAAACACATAAGATAAAACAGTTTCTTTTGCTGAACATTTTTTTCTTCTATAAATTGTATATTCATATTTTAATTATATCCAGCAGGATAGCCACTTGAGTTATTCATTTTACAGCTGTCAGAAGATTGCTTTCTAATTGTATTAAAGTTCAAGCACCCAAAGTTTTAAATCTTTATTTTGTTTTTGTTTTTTTTTAAAACAGGAAGAAGAGAAACGTTCACATGTTTTAAGTTTTTTGCCAAGTGGCTCTGTGAATGCCTAAACATTCTTAAGATTTAAACCCTTGGTTTACTTGTGCAGAATGTGAGCAGTGTGCATAGAAATTCCATTGGAACTGGAATTGAAACAGTGCGTTTAGTAACTTTCTTACCCTTGAGATGATGACTGATGTTGATTGAGGTTATGAATACATGTGGATTGTGTCACAAACAAACTACATAATAACTCTATAGCAAATCATGTCTTCATACATAACTACATGTTCAATACTGGTGCTTGATTAAAAGTGTTACCTCTTAATTGTAAATTACCAGCATCAGTGAAATGAAACAAATATATGTGAGAGTGTATCAGTGCATTTTAAATTTACAAATGTCAAACTTTTGACGAGCCATACAACTAGCTGAATATATGATTCAGATTCCACATATTTCCAGCCTGTCTCCCATGGTGCAAAATACAAACCAGCTTTTTACAAGCAGCAATCTGCAGCACAGACATCACCACCTAACAAATTATCTGCAATAGCAAAACTGCAGAAATGTCACATTGAATAACCTTAATTGTTTATATTTTACCAAAGTAATGTTTTCTTTTATTATTTATTTTGTGTTCAACAAACACATATATAATAAAAGTATTTTAAATGCTCTGAAATTCAATATTGACCTTTTGGGGTCATGCATACATTGTAACAAAAGTTTACCTTCTGGTTATATTTTGTAGCTATATAAACTAAATCTGCATTTGACCAGTGTTACAGTGCTTAGGTACATATCAAAATTATTCTTGTTGAGCACACTATTAAAAGTAATTGTTACCATCTCCGAAACAGTTGTGTTATTAAAATGTTCTTCAAACTATCCTGTATGAGCACATTAAAAAATATATAATTGCATTCAGTTGTGTCTGCATACTTCTTAGAAATAATAGGTCATCTTTGTTAACTGTATTCAATCTAACATGTGTCAGCCTCAAGCATATTTAAAGACAACTTCACACTTTGTTTAGACTGCAAACCACTGACAGTAGGTATCCCAAACCCAAGGCCAAAATACCTGTGTATTAAAAATAATTCACCCATAACTTCAAACACCAAATCATAAAATCTAAATAAAACTAAATAAACTTGAATCTAGTCAATTATTTACACTGTTTTATAAGTCTATTTTTGGACTTTCAGCAACAACATAATCATTCAGCTTTAAAGAGGAATTAGAAGTTCAGTTCTACTTTCTGTTGCAGAAGTATACAAACAAAAATATCATAATTTTTTCACTTGATCTTCCTTAAAGAGTATAGCGGGGTTCCAAAAAAAAATATAGTGTTATACGTCCCCACGTGTTGCTATAACTGTAATTTTTCTTTTCATAGTTAACATCCTGACAACTTTTTATACTTTCATACCATTTCAAAGCATTTTTCAAAATGGCAGCTCTAGTGTCCTGGGGTTTGAGATCTGTCCTTTAAAGTGTTCTGGCTTTTCTGTTCTGTACCACATCATGGATCGCTATTGTTGTGCTGTAACCTGTTTGACAATGTGGGCAATAATCCTTATACTATCAGTGCACTAGAGCAGCAATTTTGAAAAGAGCTTTGAAACAGATTTTTAAGTTATAAGTGTAAAAAGTTGTCAAGATGTTAACAATGAAAAGAAAAACTACAGGTACGTTATTCAAACAGTTGTAGCAACATATTGGGACATGTAACGTTATATTTTACTTACTCTTTAAGGTTTTCTCCAGTAATTTAGTGTGCTGTTGTATAGTAATTAGGCACATGTCATTAAAATAAAATAAATAAATAAATATTTAATAGACAAAATTATTGTAGAAATGTATTTATAAACATATAATTTATTTCAAATATCTCCATATATCAATTCAATAAATGCTCCAAATTATGCTAATTAGTTGTTAGTTGACCGACAGCTTTCCTGTTTACTTTGGCAATGGTTTCTGTCTCTAAATAAGAAAATCCATAATGCACCATGCCTGAGTTTTAAACATCATATAAAAAGATTTTAACTGTTGTGCATAATGATAGCATTGTCATTTTGTATTTTGGTTCTGTTCTCAGTCCAAATGAATGGCTTCTCTTCATCAGGGGTTGTCACTGCCAGGGCTGCTTAAAATACTGGTGCACATAAAGATTGCTTGATTTTTTGAATTAAAGATTTCTTGATGTATATTGTGCTTCTTATGTATTTTGTTTTTCAAAGAAACAGTATTGGTTGATGAAAATGCCACCATAAAGTAACACACACACACACACACACACACACACACACACACACACACACACACACACACACACACACACAAACACACACACACACACACACACATATAGTGAATGGAGAGGAGGCTCATAGTGGGAAGAACTATAGTCACCAACAAGGGACTATAATGCTGGAAGCCTCAGTTTCCCCGATTTCAGTTTCCCAGAACCCACATCAGCCTTAGTTTTAGATTGAATCTACCCCCAAGTCTTAACACTTTTTATCACCAGACTTTGGAAACCATTAGCTCAGCCATTAACACTGTGACCTTCGTACTGAGAGGTTGTGGTTTGACTCCAGGGTTGGGTTGACTCAGCATAGACCGAAGTCTAAAAAAAGGTTATGGGTGCAGGGCAGTTCCTATCCAAAGAATAAGTGAACATACTTGTACAACAGGGTCAGAGTTATCAATGTTGATAGGAAATAGGGACTGCTAGCAGACTACGCTGGCTGAATGGCAGTGCACTACCAAGTTGCTGAGCTGGAAGTCAGAGAAATAATCGTGTTCCTTTCTGCAGACTCTGGGTTCTTAAATGTACACACTGTATCACAGCAGTATATCAAAGAGTTAGATGAAATAATATCTTGTTGTTCCTCCAGACCACTAAATGGCCCTTAACTGACAAGAGACTAGTATGTTTTTTTTTTCATTTCTATTACTTTACACATATTTATTTCAGATTGTTTGCAAAACACTTTAAAAAAAGGTTGCATTGTTTGAGTAAATGCATAGGGACTAGTATTCTTCAAAAACTGCTGTTTTGGTAATGTGAAATGTAATATATGGGAGTAGCATGCTACAATTTTAGGTTAGGTTACTTGTAGCAGTTTGATCTAGAGCACTAATGAATGGGAGCCTGGCTTCAGATCTCCAGGCCCCTGAACAGTCACTTCTCTTCCCTGTGTCATTATAGCTCAATTCTAGAAGAATCTTAAGTGAATCTTAATCAATCAATCAATCAATCAATCAATCAATCAATCAATCAAACAACAAGCACCTTTCATGGTGAGTCATCCCAAAGAGAAGCTGGCGAGTGAATACCATTTAAAAAACGTATTATTAATGCATCAGGTTGTTAAGAAAACAGAAATAAAAAAGGTTATTTTTTTGCGTGAACTTTGTTCTCCCTTTGTTCTCCCTTTGCCCTCTCACCCCTCGACCTGCCTGCCTCTCTCTGCCCCAGCCCTGGCTCTCCTCCGTGCTCCGCTCGTTTCATACCAAACTGTGCACTGCTGAAACAAAATGGAAGAAAACCAATCTCCCTGTTGCCTTGGATCTCTATCGCTCGCTCCTCGCTTCCTTCTCTTCTACACTCACCTCTGCCGAATTCTCCTACTTCAACTTTCACACTTGCAGCTTGTACTTGCACTGAACTGCTCCATACCTTGCCGCATTCAACTACTGTTCCTAACTATAACTACTTACTGTGTCTTTTATTTGACTTTACTCTTATAGGTAACTGTATTCACGTTTTTTTTTGCTTACTTATTTACTTACTGGACTTTACTCATATAAGCAAATATTTACTTGTAATGTGATATTTTATAATGCGGTACTTTGTACTGTGATATTTTATAACAATTGTAAGTCACCCTGGTGGTGTTAATAAATAAATAAATAAATAAATAAATAAATAATAATACCACAGCCAAAATATATTTAGGTATGTTTATTGTTATTATCCCTGTCATTAGTTTAGACCTATCATTAATGGACCATTAAATCATACTGTTTAGCTCTATTGCTGACCTCATTCTGACATTAGAGGTTAATAAGTGATACTCACCTTGTCCTCACAAATTCTAGACAATCTCCTCAACTCCACCCTTTTCAGGAACATACTTATCACGTGACAAAACTCCTTTTCACAAGCACATACCAAATAACTGCCCACAGTCCACTGGGCATAGTATAAAGAACCCTCTCTTCAGCAGGTATTTAGACAAAGACCAAAAATCTATATTCTGTAAAGTTTTTGGTCACAGTCATGAATCACTATTCAGGTAGACTATGCGGTTGCTTTGCAGTAGGACATTCGTCTGTATATAAATTACCTTAAATCATATTGCTTTAAAGGAGTCCAGACTAATGAACGTGTGTAACAAAAAGAAAATGGCTGGATGCCCTCGCTGCTCCCTTAGTGAATGAGTCCATTCACTGAAACCCTTTTATTTATTTTGTGGCTTCTTTTTACTGTAAACCAAAACTGAGATTTTGGTTAAACTGCTTCCACTTCAAAAACACAGCCTTGTACTATAGCTTGAATTTCACTCTGATTTGAAGCCAGTTAGCTGAAACCTGGCAAATATATTATGGAAAATGAGTATTTATGTGCAGAAGATGGAGTTGCAGCCTCTATATTTTGGAATTTGTGTGAAAATAAAGTGATTCTATTTGTTGCAATTGAGGATTTTGTATATAATATCTCACAGACTTTTCTGTAAAGATGCTGCATTATACTTTTACTTGGGGTTAAGGATTGGAAAAACATTTCAATACCACAAGTAAAACCTATTAATAAAAAATGAGAAACTTACTATATTTTAAACTTCACTTCAGAAACATTTACAGTTAAAGGAGATCTTTTCCCACTAGTTAGGTATTGATCCATTCCTTCTCTGTAGTAGCCTTTTCATTGGAATCAATCAAAATTATAGCATGCCATAGTACAGGGGTGGCCAAACATTTTCATATGGCAGAGAGCCACTACACAGAAATGTTTGCGAGCAACACATTTTAAATAATAGCATTGTTTTAAACGTTGTTTTAATACTCTCGAATATTATAACAGAATCTTACACTGTGCAGTAGTTGTCTCTTGATGGCAGCAAAAAACACAAGAACAAGGGAGAACATTGCACAGCCTTGCAGTTTTTGTGTAATTTGTATTGTACTGTACTGTACAGTGTATTACACTTTAAATGTTTTTCCATTATTCCTGTTTCTACTGTATGTACTATGCACTTTAAATAAAATAAATTAAATATGTATTCCGCCAAATATGATAACTGCAGTGATTTCATTAAAAACACCACATAAAAAAGACACATTTTTGACATTCTTTTTGACAAGATCTTAAAAAAAAAAAAGAAGCATGTCTTTTTTGTATGACTGCTGCGTGTGGTAAATACTTTTGAGAGTTTTGTGGATGGCAAATGCACTTATTTTGAAAGGGATTACAGTACCTGCTCATGACGAGATGTAGGACATGTAAATATAATATTACATTTAGACCTGCAATATAGCATGAGCGATATTCCATGCCTAGGGCTCCTCGTTTTCGTGATGTCCCTTTTTACATTTTAATTAAAAGATTTTAAATCCAGAAAAAAGCAATTTAACTGAACTCGCTTTTTGTGTTTGGTCTGAGTTAAAAATAAGGAGCTGCCTTTTTTTTTTTTTTTTTACATTATCAATGAAACAGAATCAAAGTGTCATTCAAGAAAAAATGGGAAAAAAAACAAAAGTGATCTTAACAACGCTTATCCAAGAGTTCAATAACTTTTAAGGGACATTGTGTGACCAAAAACAAAAAAAAACGAAAACGAAGAACCCTATGCCATACAAAACTCGCTGAACGCCAAAAGGAGCATCTGCTGACTGATGAGGCATGCTTTCAAAGGCTAGTTTGTTTCTCCTGATCCAGGAAGATATTCAGATGTAAATGTGTTGTGATTTATTTCATATTGACATTTGAGGCTGCTCACCTTGTAAAGACTGCAGTGTGTAAGTGATTTGTTGCAGATGAGACACAGAGGTTTACCACTGTTTTCAGTGAAAGCAAACTCTTCCTCCCATTCTGGCTTAAGCCTCATACTTTTGTTTTTTACTCGTGGAGGGTTTGCTCAGTGCCACTGTCTCCACAAAACGAACAAAAACTTAATTCAAAATTATGAAATTCACTTTCAAGTGCACATCCGGCTTTCACTCGAGGTGATCAAAATATGCTTTCGCCAGCGTGCAGCGTCGAAGGTCATCAAGTGACGAAATGTCCTTGCAGTGAACATGTAGGCTCAACGAAACTGGAGAGAGGTGAGAGAAGAACGAATAATAAACACAAATAGATATAAAGAACACAAATAATAAACTTGTGTTTATTTTTATCTTTACCCTTTTCTTTTCGTTTTTGTTTATTATTCTTCAGTTAATTTGAGCCACAAAATGTGCGTCACCCAGAATTTCACCAGAAGCCACTCTTGAACTGCCCAGGAGCCGCATGCATCTCACGAGCCGTGGTTTGGCCACCTCTGCCATAGTATATAGACAAATCTTTTCATTATAGAAGCCTATTAAAAACTCACACAGTAAGTAGGTTGAACCTCTCCATTTTAAAGACCACTACAAGCAGCTGTTATATAACATTCCAAATTTGTTTAATCTTTCTTTCACTCTTGGCACTTTTCCTCAGGCCTGTGGCAAAGGTATCAGCACTCAAAATGAGTGGCGATAAATCTGAGGTCAGTAACTACTACCCTATTTCACTGCTCCCTTGCATCTTTAGGAAGATCTATTGTTTATAAACAAATCTTCACTTTTCCTGAAGCTAATACATTTTCCAAATATTGCTTTCTTATAATTAAGAAGCTGAGAGGCTTTTGACCTTGTGAACCACATATTATTTACAGAGTAATATGGTCTATTTCCTATCAAATGGGAACACAGCAGATCGCATTATAGCAGTTTTAGACCCCGGGGAAAACGACAGCAACATGGAAAATACCAAATGCAGATGGTGAGCTGAACATGGTACCTATGAGGAGAGTGAAGACCCAGGACAAAAAGCCCCTGATTAAAGAGCTTGATCCGAAGCTTGCCAGCCACCACAGTTGAGCGATCTGATCGAGAGATCCAGCAGGGACACGTGGATAGTGAGACCCTGAGGAAAGCGGTTGAGAGTGTGGCACTCCTCAGCGCAGAAGCAGTGTCAGCAGGGAGATGCCCCCCAGCGCTGGAGCAGTGTTAGTGACGCCCAAGACCCAGACAGGTGCTAGTACCAGCATTGGCACCCGCAGCCGTATGCACGTTATGCATTGTGCTTACCTTTGGTTTGTAAAATGTCATCTTCATAAGTGTGGACTTGCATGTATCTTGTGCGATCGGTTCAAAAAGAGCAAAAATCTATCTTCTGATGATCCAGAATGTCAGGGAAAAAATATCAGTAAAAGCACCGAATTGTCTATTTCTGGAAAATACGTTAGCATGCATCGAATGTTAGTACAGTACTACTGCATGATCTGATCTTCCAGGATTGAGGACGGTAAGTGCACATTTAAAGTTTCATTTGTTTCATTTGTATTTAAATTTTATCAGTGTCTGGGGCTGCCGAGTGGCGCATCCAATAAAGGCGCTCCATGTGGAGTGCAGGATGCGCCCTATAGTCTGGACGTCGCGAGTTCGAGTCCAGGCTATTCCTTTGCCGACCGAGGACGGGAGCTTCCAGGAGGCGGCACTCAGTTGGCCGAATGTCGCCTGGGGGGGAGGGAGGGTTAGGTCGGCCAGGGTGTCCTCGGCTCACCGCGCACCAGCGACCCCTTTTACTGCATAAGCTGTGGGCAGGGGGCTTATGCAGTAAACATAATTATATAGTATTACAGTTGCCCATTATTATCTATTATTATCAAGACAAGACAAAAAGTAGTTTTTTGTACCTAGTTGAATGGATTATTTCGTCTCTATACAGAAAGCCTTGTTGTATTTTCCATCTAATTTGAAGCAGAATTGTGTATAAGGGGTTTTGTGGGCTTGGTGGAGAGGGAAGCTGCCTTTTAAAATGAAAAGCACTAATGCTAGACATTCTGACTATGAGGCTTCAGACAGGAATTCACATTTGTCTGGGCAAGCATATTATAGCTAAGGGGTATCTAATAGCTCTGCATGACAGAATGTGCCAGGCTGTAGATCTACAGAGTTTCCATCTAAAGTTTTAAAATAATTTAATTTATAAAGATCTTAATCTTTTAGAAAATGTGGCCTTTTCAGCTACCGATATCATACTAGGTCAGTAATGCAGATTGTGGTTTTGTTTGTTCTTCTTTACAGCAGTATAAGTGTGCGTACCCATAAACTGTTGATTAAAATGTTACATACCTCAAGTGTTGTCTAAAATACTTTTTTCCAATAGAGTAAAAATGTTTAAGGTGTTATGCCAAATCTCTTAAAGCCCACTAGTTTGCACAGCAATACATCTACTCAAGCGTCTGGCATATAACTTAATGTTGACAAACATTTACTGCACTGTAATATGAGTTTTATATTGTTTGCACTTTAGGGAAAAACACTTAATGTGTTTCATTGAAATGAAAAGACATTGAACACTCCTGTAGCAACAATTTATTTAGAGATTCAAGCAAGAATATATGGAGTTTGGAAAATAAAGCTAAAAAAACTGAGGATTTTCTTAAACTAATAAAACTGCAAATTAAAAAAAAAATTGAAAATTCTTGGTGTGTTTTTTTATCAGCTTAATAAAAGCAATAGTTCAAAGATCTGCACAGAAATGCCTTTAGGGCTATAATTTTATAAAGACATATGCTTCTGATGATACAATTGATTTTACCTACATTTTGCCAAGTACAATTGTAGTGTTTTACAGCTGTACTTTTAAAGTATATGTTTCTTAATAAAAGATGGGTTATTAAAGGTTTAATATTAATACATGTGGAACATAAAATGAATGAGGCACCATGTTTTTTGGGTGAAATACTGAAACTGCAGCTCACTACTGACAGATTTATAAAGGCTGTTGGAGGTGACTTGTTCTTCACATGAGTATCTGCAATACCTGATTCAGTAATGATGTAAAAAAAAATAAAAAATAAAAACATAGGTAGCCATGTCTATGCTTGTTTACCTACCTATAGCTTTCAATAGCTCTTACAATAAGGTGCCTCCCCAGGGGAAATACATACAATTTGCCACTATTTGGAGAAAGATACAGATAAACAGCAAAACGTATTTTTCAAAAAATTATATGACAATTAATTAGGTGGTGGAATTAGTCTTGGCCACACACGTAAACGTGGAAGAAAAAGGGAAAAGGGAAATGATTGGTGATATTTTTCCCTTCCAAGCTGAAATGTTTTGCCATATTTGTTGTCCTAGAAAAACTAAAAAAGAGAGAAGGATCAAAAAATGTCAGGGAGCATCAATGAGACGAGGCTGGGGTCTGGTGGGAGAATGCTCTGATGGTAACAAAGGCCAATCAAAGGGAGTTGGTACACAGTGTGACCGAGAGGGCGAGGTTACTGGGCCATCCAGGGCAGAGGCAAAGGCCCTCTCAATATACCAGACACGTGGGCTTAACGCGTTGACCTAGTGTGGGGCCAAAGCAACGACCCCACACTGGTGCACGTTTGGGAACAGGTCAGTCTATTGAAGATAAGGATGTTGACGGCGCTGGGGCACTAGTATATCCGCATTTTATTAGAAAGGGGCAATTATTATACAGGGTAAACCTTGCCACAGGCACAGGACAGTCTGTAACACAATTGATGGTTCCCCCATCTTGTCTGCTCAAGGTCATGAGGCTGGCGCATGATATCCCTTTTGTGGGGTGCCTCGGAGCTGATAAAACAAGGGAAAGCATATTAGCTTGATTTTATTGGGTAGGGCTTCGTAATAAAGTGTTAAAATATGTAGCCGCATGCCCAGACGGCCAGCGAGTAGCGCTGGGTCGAATGCACCCCGCCCCTTTGGTCCCACTACCAATTATTTCCACTCCCTTTGAGCACATTGCAATGGACATAGTGGGCCCTTTGCTACCTGGTGATTCAGAGTATACACATATATTAGTGTGGTAGATTATGCAACGCGATACCCAGAAGCAGTTCCTTTGAGGCCACTAGTGCAGCTGCAATAACCAAGGAAATAGTACATATTATGTCGCGAGTAAAGATCCCCAAAGAGATACTGGCTGATCATGGAACTTCCTGTCTAATACATTACAGCAAGTATACAAAATATGTCCCATCAGGACATCTGTTTATCATCCACAGACAGATGGTTTGGTGGAGCACTTTAAATCAGACCTTAAAGCAGATGCTGAGACGATTTGTGAGCCAATAGCAAAAACATTGGGCAACGCTTCTTCCCTACCTCCTCTTTGCAGTGAGAGAGACCTGCTCTCGCCAGGTGGAGCTGTAAATAACCACATCCAATATACCACAGCCAATATACGCTGCTGCATACTCACGATGTGGGTGTAAGACCTTTGGACCTGACGATACTGGCAGATCTCCTTAACCCGCAGCTCTAGAAAGAAAACCACATTTTCAACTTCTGATGGTTTGTTTTACTTTATTACCATGCCGTTAGAGCTACATGGTGTGCCCGCTGTCTTACTCCCACATCGTGAGTATGCGGTAGCGTATATTGGCGATGTGATTATTTACAGCTCCACCTGGTGAGAGTATTTGGCTAGGATTATGGCCATCCTTCAGTCTCTAAGGGTAGCCCGGCTGACAGCCAACTTGAGAAAATGTGCATTTGCCAAAACAGAAACTCAATATTTGGGATTTATTATGGGAAATGGACGGGTGAAACCCGTTGTCAACAAAGTCCAGGCTGAACGTGGCAATCCCCAAAACCAAGGCTCAGGTGAGGTCTCTACTGGGGTTGGCCAGTTATTACCGAAGATTAATCCCGAGTATGCCACAGTGGTCAGTCCCTTAGTTGACCTCACTAAAAAGAGCGCTCCAAATTTGATTAACTTTACCAGGCCCCCACTCTCATCACACCAGATTTTACCAAGAGATTCATCCTCCACACCTATCATGTACGTCAGTAAAAAAAATCCTCCCTCGGGAGCGCAACTACTCCATAGTCGAAAAGTAGTGTTTGGCCATTAAATGGGCTACTCACTCTTTACAATACTACCTGCTGGGACATTCATTCGATCTTGTCACACACCATGACCCACTCAAGTGGTTAAGCACAATGAAGGACACAATACCCGGATAACTCGTGGTATCTGGCATTGCAGTCCTTCATGGATCATATGATCCACCATGCAGGGAAGGAACACCAAAATGCAGATTATTTTTCCCAGGAGGGGGTAGTAATAGGAAAAGTAGATTCAGCGAGTGTTGCTTCGGCTCCACTCTGAGCGGTGAAATATGTGACAGAGAAAGAATGAATCTTGCTAATAAATCTCCCTCCTGTGAGGGTGCTGTGTAAAGGGAACAGAGTGCCCTGGACTGGATGGTCCCAGGGTTAGGTGGAAGTTGGCCATCTAGAAAGGGGGCATAGCTATGGTACACCAAATCATTGACCCGGAAGGGAAGCGATGTGGCAACCGCAGATTGGAGGAGAAACGGTTGCACTCACTAACCAAGGGGGCGTGACTGACGGTACAAAAGGGGACGTAGAGAGGTGATCTGTTCCTTTGTTATGGTTAAGATGAACCGGATGGAGTACTGTGAATTACGTGAGTGTTTTGTTTGTTTTGTTGTGTCTAAAAATCTACTTGTTTGTTATTAATGGACGGCTAACACGATCCGGAGCTGTCGCTTAAGGCCAGCACTAAAACCGGACAACACTGCACCATTGTACACGGTTAAATTGTATTTCACCACAAGCACTATAGCACTCACTCTGGACTTGTGAACGTGTGTGTCTTTGTGTATGTTCTACTGTGCTTATTATTTACAAACTGTTTTATTATTTCGGGACAGCAACATGTTGTTTTGAAACAGTGCAATACACATTGCTGTGTATTGCCTAGGATTATTCTTTGTGGTCACATTTAGTGTTAATAGAATAATAGATTTGTTTTGTATTTACCTTGACAAGTAGACAATTTCCAGCTTTGAACTGAAATAGCCTGAAGTTTCTAATTACAGTGCCTTGCGAAAGTATTCGGCCCCCTTGAACTTTGCGACCTTTTGCCACATTTCAGGCTTCAAACATAAAGATATGAAACTGTAATTTTTTGTGAAGAATCAACAACAAGTGGGACACAATCATGAAGTGGAACGAAATTTATTGGATATTTCAAACTTTTTTAACAAATAAAAAACTGAAAAATTGGGCGTGCAAAATTATTCAGCCCCCTTAAGTTAATACTTTGTAGCGCCACCTTTTGCTGCGATTACAGCTGTAAGTCGCTTGGGGTATGTCTCTATCAGTTTTGCACATCGAGAGACTGAAATTTTTGCCCATTCCTCCTTGCAAAACAGCTCGAGCTCAGTGAGGTTGGATGGAGAGCATTTGTGAACAGCAGTTTTCAGTTCTTTCCACAGATTCTCGATTGGATTCAGGTCTGGACTTTGACTTGGCCATTCTAACACCTGGATATGTTTATTTGTGAACCATTCCATTGTAGATTTTGCTTTATGTTTTGGATCATTGTCTTGTTGGAAGACAAATCTCCGTCCCAGTCTCAGGTCTTTTGCAGACTCCATCAGGTTTTCTTCCAGAATGGTCCTGTATTTTGCTCCATCCATCTTCCCATCAATTTTAACCATCTTCCCTGTCCCTGCTGAAGAAAAGCAGGCCCAAACCATGATGCTGCCACCACCATGTTTGACAGTGGGGATGGTGTGTTCAGGGTGATGAGCTGTGTTGCTTTTACGCCAAACATAACGTTTTGCATTGTTGCCAAAAAGTTCGATTTTGGTTTCATCTGACCAGAGCACCTTCTTCCACATGTTTGGTGTGTCTCCCAGGTGGCTTGTGGCAAACTGTAAACGACACTTTTTATGGATATCTTTAAGAAATGGCTTTCTTCTTGCCACTTCCATAAAGGCCAGATTTGTGCAGTATACGACTGATTGTTGTCCTATGGACAGAGTCTCCCACCTCAGCTGTAGATCTCTGCAGTTCATCCAGAGTGATCATGGGCCTCTTGGCTGCATCTCTGATCAGTCTTCTCCTTGTATGAGCTGAAAGTTTAGAGGGACGGCCAGGTCTTGGTAGATTTGCAGTGGTCTGATACTCCTTCCATTTCAATATTATCGCTTGCACAGTGCTCCTTGGGATGTTTAAAGCTTGGGAAATCTTTTTGTATCCAAATCCGGCTTTAAACTTCTCCACAACAGTATCTCGGACCTGCCTGGTGTGTTCCTTGTTCTTCATGATGCTCTCTGCGCTTTAAACGGACCTCTGAGACTATCACAGTGCAGGTGCATTTATACGGAGACTTGATTACACTCAGGTGGATTCTATTTATCATCATTAGTCATTTAGGTCAACATTGGATCATTCAGAGATCCTCACTGAACTTCTGGAGAGAGTTTGCTGCACTGAAAGTAAAGGGGCTGAATAATTTTGCACACCCAATTTTTCAGTTTTTTATTTGTTAAAAAAGTTTGAAATATCCAATAAATTTCGTTCCACTTCATGATTGTGTCCCACTTGTTGTTGATTCTTCACAAAAAATTACAGTTTCATATCTTTATGTTTGAAGCCTGAAATGTGGCAAAAGGTCGCAAAGTTCAAGGGTGCCGAATACTTTCGCAAGGCACTGTATACACTGGTCATGTGGCTGCTGTCTCTGTTTACATAACACCAGGCTAATTCCCTGTCAAGTGATTCAGTGTCTTTTTTGCAGGTACTGTGTTTATCGTGCAAGTCCAGAACCACCATTGCTTATGGTCGCTGTGTTTGCCAGAGCTGCATTATGTTCCTTTGTAGCGGTAGTCATTTTTTAAAGCTAGCATTTAGAAAGAAAAGTATAGGCTTATTGTTCCATTGTGAATTACTGTGTTCTCAATGAAGACAATATGTATGCCAAAAATGTGTATGCCACTTCAGAAAAAATGTTAAACTCAGATCCTTAGAACAGTCTACGGTCCAGTTTTCTTTGGTTATGTTACAATGCCACAAGCATTTTTTAAAACAAGAAGACAATAAAAAAAAAATTAAAATCTTAATTTTATAAAATTTGCAAGAAACAAAACTTATGTCTGCTTATGTGATGTGCCTCTTGCTTTTTGACAATTCCGCTGCTCAAGTCTATTTTCAAAAGCCTCCATGATGACTGGCTACCATAATTTCTTACATTTCAACATTTGAGAGCACTAGTAGAATATAGCAAAGTGTGGAGCAGTATTGATGCAAGTATTGATACAGTTGGGTGCCATATAGTCCAGTATAGTCAAGAGTTGTGAGTTTACAGATGCTGCTGAACAGGTGTGTCTTGAGGAGGCGCCAGAAGGTGGTCAAGGACTGAGCAGTCCTGATATCCGTAGGTAGGTCATTCCACCATTAAGGGGCAAGGGTGGAGAAGGATACGGGCTCTGGAAGCAGGGGAGCGGAGGGGGGTACAGTTAATCTTCCAGTTGCAGAGAAGCGGAGGGGGTGAGAGGGGTGTAGGGAGAAATAATAGGCTGGAGATAGGAAGGAGCAGAAAGGTCGAGACAGCGATAGGCGAGTACAAGAGTTTTGAATTAGATGCGAGCAGCGATAGGGAGCCAGTGGAGGTGTCATTGCAGCAGAGTAGCGTGGGAGAAATGAGGAAGGGAAAAGACAAGACGAGCAGCAGAGTTTTAGATCAGCTGGAGCGGATGGATAGCGGAAGCAGGGAGGCCGGCCAGTAGGGAGTTGCAGTAGTCAAGGCGGGACAGTACCAGGGCCTCAACTAGGATCTGTGTGGAGTGGTTAGTGAGGAAGGGGCGAATTCTTGAAACAGTGCATTTGCCAAAGAAAGAGCATTCAAAATATTTAACAAACACACTGTTTCATGACAAGTATCCATGAGTGCAGAAAAAATACATATTCAGAGCTTATAAAGTTTTACTGTATTTCTGAAATTACAACACAGGGCATATTCCAAGACCCATTAGTTTGATCTTGGTTGGTAAATGTGGTTTGCTTATACATATAATTCAGGCTCATTTTAGTTGTTTGGTTTAGATTGGATTTACCCAAGATAGCCTTACTATGATTATGCTTGTACATATAAGCAGCAAACAACACAGTATGCATGAACAAAAAACACAACAAAAGAAAATAAGTAGATGCCAAATATAATAACAATAACTAGAGGATGCATCTAGTGTAGTTGGAGACAACAAAACATCTGTCACCCCATTATCTCCTCACACGCACAATGTGCCCAATTAAGTATATAGTTAAAAGGTATAGAAAATGAATGGGGTGTTATTTGTGCAGGGGGATGCACAGGTCTAAATATTCTGCAAGCTACTGTGAAACAAAAAAATATTATTTGACCAATGTAAAAAAAAAAAAAAAAAAGAAAAAATGGAGCTGTTGCCCTTAAAAAATGTCTGGAGCAAAATCAGCTGTTCTGTTGTTAATGTGACACATGTGGGATGTAAAATAATAATTCCAGGTTGTAACACTACAAAATGTGGAAAAGTCCAAGGGGGGTGAATACTTATGCAATGCACTGTATATATATTGAATGTTCTAGAATTTAGCGGTGGGTTTTTTTAGCTTTATGCATGCATAGCCTAAGGGCTAAGCATATAATTAACCATATCTGTATTACTATATTGAAGTATTAATGCTGTTAAACCTGTAAAGGCACCAGATCGCCTGGACTGCTTATTACTTGGGATTTACGGTGGTCTGCGCAACCAACCAATCCAATTTTTAACATAAGCATTTAATAAACCGAAAAGAGCACTACTACTGCTCTGATTCGTTAAAACTTCTAATTAAATGAGTCTGTGTGATTTTCTTGAATATTAAAAAGTTGTTTGGACATATAGCACGCCCAGTACACAAACAAAACCACTACAGGAGTTTAAAACATCTCTGTCCTCCTTGAACGCCTTGAGTTTAAGAGTGTGCTCAGAGCATATACATAAATAAAAAGAGTACTTTGCGGAAATTCTGACAACATGTTTACAACGACTTCTGGCACCCAGAATGGAACGCTCTTTTTCTAGATTCCTGATGTCATCATACTATAGTTTCTAGAGTTTTTGTGCAATGCGGGATTAATTATTAAAAATAATTGGTATTACTTAGTATCACTAAATTATTTAATTCAATGAAAGAATATGGAAGAAAAATGTAATTGAATACAACATGTTGGAAAAATGTGGTCCATATAGCATTTGGACACTTAACATAATGAAAAAAGGCCCTTCATGTAGTTCTCTTTATAATAAATGCTGAAACTATTTATAAAAACAGTATGCTTTCACAAACAGAGGGTCACAAAGCATATACACAACTGGTAAATAGAATTGTTCGTAATTGTTTTTAAAGCTTAAATCTTGACACATTAATAAATATCTATAACTTGAAAATGTGGAACTTTACGATGGAAGGTATTTTGAAGCTCAGCAATTTACAGCCCTTTTCCTGAGTAGTTATTTCCAACTGTCTCCCTTCCATATAGTACTATTTTATTTATTTATTTGATCACGTAATTTGATTCAGATTTTCCAGGCTTACCGCAATTATTATTCTTTCTAAAATAATTGCAGGGATCTTAGAAACCTGATTGCTAATTCAGGAAAAACTCTACTTACTGTACTAAAACGGAATGCTTTATCTTACCAGTACAAAATATCAAAATCATACAGCAATACATATGTCATAGGAACTCTGCTATATGATCTAATATGCTTAAATATGTTAAAAATGAAATATGTTAAAATATATATTTATTTTCATGACCCCTTAGTTTTACATTTCTAAATGTGGTTCTAAAGAAATCTTTTGTATTAAATAAAATTGTAAGCACAAACAACATAGATTAATTATTTTAGTAGAAAATACTGATCCCCTATATATTTCAGCTCAGCATTGAGATGGAGAACTCTTTATATATCCTTCTACATTGTGTATGGCTCTGAACACTGACCTACTATATGTGCTTGTTGACATTTCACAGGCCACGGTCATATGACACAATGCCTAGGCCTTGTTGCAGAAAGCCAAATGAAGCATTTAGCACTGTTCATCAATTTAACATCAGATTTTCCCCAAAGGTTTCTTAGCACTAAGAGCTGAGCTATAATTCTTAGCTCTAAGAGCTGAACTATAATAATTCAGAGCTATAATTCAGTATTGAATATGACATTATCTATGATGCAAGTTTCCAACTGTGTTCTGTATGCACTGTAGCCTGGCAGTAAGCTGACTCATGTACATTATGACTTTAAACATAAATTATGAGGTAAAACTAACATACACTCAAATAAAAATAAAATAAGTAAAAAGTTATGGCATGTCAAAACATTGCAAGATTACAATTCTTATCTACCACTGTAAATAGTAGCCTTCTTAAGTCATTATTGACAAAAGTTACGGGGGTTTCTTTGAATTAAATACACAACCCTGTGCTACTCTATGCAGCATTCCCTGTGGGTCTCCATCCAAAATCTGCAATTTGTAGCAAGTATGATTGAAACCACACTTGCAGGACTCACCCTGAGCCACAGGGGACCACTGCATAACCAATTATGCTATGAACTGTTCAGTTTATTCCCTAAACAAATATATCCCTTTCGGTCACCATTTTTTAAATTACATTTTTCTGACATTTTTTAAACTGTTATGAGGTATGAGTTGTCCTGCCACGCAGTGACTGAAAAAATACATGACAAGCTGTATGGCTTGATTTTGTTATCACAAACCAAATGTTGAAGCTGCTGTTACGTTTCCCAGTCACCTTTATTTGTTAGCTTGTTTAGCAGAATAGTTAAAGCAGTTCTGCTATTTTTTTTATTTATTTTTTTCATAAGAAACAATGAAAGATGTTTCATTGACCTTAAAGATCTGGATAGAACTGCTTAGCTGTCACTATACAAAAAAGCTAAACTGTTCAGAGACAATTTGGGCAGCCTCTCTGGAAAAAACATATGCAACAGATTATGGAGCACAATAAATCATGCAATGTAAATAGTGTTTAAGATTACTACAGATATTTACATAAAACATAAGGAAAGTTTGGGAACGAGAAAAGGCTATATGGCCCATCAAGACTCATCCCTATTCTCGCCTACTGGGGGGAACTAATTAAAAAGCACCGAATCTAGTCTTTTTTAAAATGTTCCCAATGTTTTAGATCCTACTACTTCACCTTGTAGGCCATGCCATGCATTTATAACTCTCTGTGTAAAAAAGTGCTTCCTACCTTCTGTTCTAAACTTACTTGTACTCAGCTTCCACTTATGCCCTCTTGTTCTGTTCTTTGTGCTAAATTTGAAGTAGTGCCTTGGGTTAACTTTATCTATACCATTTATGACTTCAATCAAGTCCCCTCTTTCCCTTTTTTCCAGGCTGAAAAGATTTAATTATTTTAACCTGTCCTCATAGATCACATCATTAAGTCCTGGGATCAGCCTAGTTGCCTTTCTCTGTACCTTCTTGAGTGCAATTATGTCGTTTTTGTAGCGAGGCGACCAAAACTGCATACAGTATTCTAGGTAGGGTCTAACTAGGGACATTGGATAATCTTAGCATAACCTCTCTATGTGTGTCTTCCATGCCTTTTTCAATATAGCCTAACATTCTATCTGCCTTTTTAATTGCCTCACCACATTGGTGATATGCTTTTAATGATGACTTCACTATAACCCCAAGATAGTCCAAGTCATTTATATAAATGAGGAATAGTAAGAGTTCAATTACAGACCCCAGTGGTACCCAATAAGTACACCCCCACCCTCTCCAATTGCTTTCTGCTTTTCTGCTTTTTAACCAGTTCTGTATCCAATTAGATATCCTCCTCTGTATTCCTGCTAATATTAATTTGCGTATAATTATGTCTTTCGTTTGGGACTTTTTGTTTAATAAATTATATCATAAGCATTGCCATTATTTACAGTAGCTGTAACATCTTAGTTAAGCATGACCTTCCACTACTGAACCCATGATAGCTATAATATTGCTGCTGTATAAATAGTCTTCAAGCTTATCTCTTAATATTTATTCCATCATTTTGCATGTTACGGAAGTTAAACTAATAGGTCTAAAATTACCCAGGTCTCTCTTATTCCCTTTTTAAAATAATGGCACAACATTTGCAAGCTTCCAGTCTTCAGGGGCCTCACCTGTTTCTTATTTCTACCGCTGTTTCCTTAAGTACCCTTGGATAAATCTTATCTGTTTTCTTGTACTTTTGTACTGGGACAATTTTCTTTAATTGTTTCAGTACTGACATCATTAATTCCTACAAGAATGTTTCTTAACAAGACATGATAAATATTCCACAGGTGTTCTTTGATATTTTTTTTCCATGAAAAACCTGAAGTTCACTAAATAGATTATTTCCACTGTTTGAAAAAATATCCCTATGTAAAAAGTCAAAGGTACCAGTAACTTAAAGATTCTTTCACATAGGTGAACACAAAGATTTTATTTGTGGGTGTACTATAGGAACTCCACTGTCCTTGAGAAACTGGAACTTCAATAGAGGTCTGTTTGTCTTTTCCATACTACAAATCAACTGTATATGTTAGGCTATTCCTTTCCTTCTTGGCACAGAAAAGTTAGTTTAAAAGATCTAGAATTACAGGAAGCAAAAGACTGCAGTAATAAAATAACATGTTTAAAGCATTTAACAATATATAAAACCATAATGTTTTAACCATGCAACCATATGGATATAAAAACAGAATACTACATTTAAATACTACAAAATCAAACAAAAATATATTTTTAAAAGGAATGGCCTACTTGCTTGTTAATAAACGTTATATTATGCTATATAAGCTGTTGTTTCACCTCTTGTAGCAGAGTTGTGAAGTGCTATACCATTGTTTCTTTGTTTTGTGGTGTTTCCGTTTCTCAATAGTATGCCAACCATGCCTGATTTTTTCCATTCATGAAAGATCTTTCAAGCTTACCTTGAGCATTCTCTGCCTGTTGTTACATTGCTTGGGCTTGCTGACGTAATGCAACCACCTTTTCATTTGAAAGCTGTGATATCCCAGTAATGTATATGCAGCCTAGACTGCTTTTTCTTCGGCTGTGAAAGTGCGCCCACATTTTTTTTTTAAATGGACCTTCGTCACTCGGACGGCCTGAAATACTGCTGTTGAAGTAACTGGTAAAACGAGACAAGGGCCGGTTTTGTGGAAAGCATTGTGTCAACAGTATTAAAACTTTACCATTACTGAAATGTCACATTTGTTGACATTTACAGTTACCTTTGTAAAGATCATGACCTTTGCATTACTAAACAGCAAATTATTGTTTATAAAAAAAGTGTTATTGCAATGAAGGTCATATCTAGAAACAAAGCTTTAACTCATTAGTCATTTAAGGAATATTTTAAAGCTTGTTTTGATTAATTAAATAAAGCCTGATCATAAAAACTATTTCCTGTATTCTGAGTGGATGGTAAGTAGGTGCTTAAACCATGGTATATGCTCCTAGAATTAATTAGGATTCAGAAAAAGAAAGCAAATCAACAGTAATGGGACGTTAGGCCCCAATAACATCCTAACATTCCTTAGTGTCTGGTAATGTCTAATTCAAACATTTTCTTGAACACAAAATGTTGTGTAATAAAGTGAAAACAAATTAAAAGAAACACATAAGTTAAAGCATGAATATGATCCACTTGTTAAGTACCATGTCCTTAGTAGTACTTTTACTGAACTTTCTCCTGCTGTTTTTTTTTTTGTTTTTTTTTTTGTTCTTTTGACAAGTCGAAATACATTCTTTGGCAAAGAACAAAACATCTAATAGTTTTAAGTTGTAAGTAGGCAGACCCGGACAACAAAGTACTCTTTATCTTTACAGCACAAGGAAGACTTCTAAAACAGCTGATTTCTGCAGTGCCCATCTGTATTTAAACAACTCAATGAACCTTGAGTTACACAAATCATTTTAGATGTCCAAGGATACTGAAGCTAAAAAGATCTTTTTGTTCAGTTTAGACTTTTTGCCTGCTTCAACAAGTAACATGCAAATGCCTCAATGAAGTTCTTCATTTATAATTTTTCATTCTAAGCAAATTAAAATACATGCAACTTTCAAGAACACATTGCTGTTAAAACGTTTTGTCTACTCAACTTTATTTTTAAATTAGACCTCAGAATGTACAATTCAGTGTTTATAGTTATGGAGGGGTAATGTAAATTGAAGTTTCCATACAGTTTGTCTGAAAGGTGGTTAAGAAATTAACACCTGACATTTGGCCTGGCATGTAGTTGTTATATTAATGTTTGTTTCTTGTATTTTTTACTTTTATTTCCATCTGCTCTAGTGACGGAAAAATAACATTTCTTGTTATACAGGAGTGTTATACATACAGCAGTGTTGTGGTGCAGCAAGAAGAAAAAGTCTTCCAGTAGTTATAAAACTCTTCTAGGAACCTCAATGTCTTGTAAACTCAAACAGCAGAAGAAAATACAAATTAACTCTAAAGTACCTTGTATGGAAAAACTCTACTGACAGGAAGTTTTGATTTAGAAATGGTTTTGCATGCTTAGACTTTGACCTAAGCCATACGCTCACACACCTGCACACCAATTAGCATGGATGGATCAGTTCTGTTCAAGTGAGAATATACTGTATTACTGGAGCTAGTCAATTCAGTTGAGTCTGTCTTGGCAGCAGTTCAGAAACAGACTTAGCATGTATTGCTTTTGGACATAACAGCTGTGCATTATTTGATTCTAATATTCAGTGTGCTTAAAACTAAATCACGTGGTTAAAATCTTCAGCACTATCCACATGGTTTGTAACTATCCAAATGAGAGTCCACTCTGTGGCTTTAATTATATGGCACAATGTAATTACATTTTGCAAACACGTATTCGTATCTTAATAACATCATACAGTATGCAGACTTGCTTAATGTCAGGAAACTTTTGTTTAAAATAAGCCACCTCCTTCAGGACTGAAAACTGGACATTCTACTTAAATCTGTGAGCTTGAAATGCATAAAATTGAGTTGTGTTTAGAAAAAAAAAACGTCTTCAGCATTACCTACAAGATTTATAACTATACAAATGAGAATCAATAAGTTTTGTAGCTGAGTCGTGTAGTTTACTCTGGGGATATATATATTAACAATTAGGTAAAGGGAGAGATTCCAGGACTTGAATTGAAAGATGTGGGTCAAGTCAAGACTTGAATGTTAAGAACTGCAAGATAAACTTGGCTTCAGCTCTTGGTTATTAGAAAAAGTGTATGTATTTATTGCAAAAGAGTTTCAACACCCTGCCTACTCTGAAAAGTAGGCAGGGTGTTTAGGGCAGAGATATATTGTATTTGTAGTAAAACATAAAACAAATCACAATAATTAGTATTTATTGAAATAATACCAGACCAGTTGTATTCATGGTGCCCTTTTGTAAGGTCAGATTAAATTAGAAATGTGTTAATAAGCTTATTTCCTTTAAAAAGAGAAAAACATACTGTACATTATTATTCTGAATAGAACAATGTTTTAATTACCAAATACTTAATTAAATACAGCACATTCTACAGTAAATATTCTTCTAAATTACTTTGACAGAGCAAATACAGTTCTAAGATAGTGATTCTGTTTCTGTTGTAATAATTTACAACTGAACATCTTCAAATACTAGTGTCCTGCATGTGGCTTTGTTCAGAGTTCAGAGGAATACTTCACTCCTGCTAATTCTGGGTGCATTTATGAGCTCTTCCTACACAGTTAGTCATATATACTGGGCAAGTATGGAGAACAGGCTCCTTTTTTATGAAAGTAGATCTTTGAAAAGTAGTAAGATATAGCATACATTTATTATATGGATGATAAATATATAAACTGATAACTAGTTATTGCATGTATAATTCATCACCTGTCAGAAAGTAAAATACTTCCGAAGGACAGGTACACATTCTTTAATAATTCCCATCATATGAAATCCAGACAATTTAGGTCCATCTGAACTTTTAATACGGTTTATGTAATGTTTGACAGTCTTTCAAACACACTTCATTATAAAGACATTTAATATAGAGGTTGAAAGATGGAAGCCCACATTTGTCAGACTTATCAGCCGAACAGTGGAAAAGCATGATGACATTAGTGTTGCATTTACTGATAGCTGGTTTTGACTTAAGAAGGGCTACAGTTAATAACAAGGAGCTGGTCAGAAAGGATTACCATTGCTTCAATATCAGTATGTCTAATCTACAATAGGTGTCAATACTCATATCTTACCTACTGGCTTGGTCCATTACTCATGTTAAAAAAAAAAGAAAAAATAACATTTGATTCTATTTAAAAGCAAGCAAATGTATTCAAGCAGGAAGGAATGAACTGAGCCAGTGTTGCCTCTTCATCGCTTTCTATGTTTATAATTTCTTTATTATTTTTCCAAACAATTGTACAAAGCGGTGATTCATTGTACATGCCATTTGTATCCATTCAATTTGCACATCATTCACTGGCTTGGTTTACATACAGTTTAGAAACTCCAAATTCTCTCTCCATTGTCATTCCTCACGCTATAGGAAGTGTGCGGCCAAAACATGGTTAGGATGGAAAGGGAGAGTAAATTGCCTTCTCACGCTAAAAAGCTATGCAAATTGAACAGAAATGGCTTGGTTTACGTGCATAAATAAAGATAAGTCTCAAGTCTCACCTTTTTGTTGTGCTATTTTGGTAGTACCTGTCCAGCAACTTGGGTTTACATGTATATTTCTTTTAAGGAGAGAAATTCAAAATTCAGATCCTAATTAATATTAAAATATGGGAGGGTGCATTTAAATATTTCGGTCAGTGTTCCAATTTGGCCTGGCTCGACTCCTGATATCGTACAGCTTTCTTAAACTGGTTTTACGAGAAGTTTTTAGGTTGTGTTTAAGAACCGCATGTGCAGCCTGCCTCATTTGGTTACCCAAAATAAATAAAATAAAATAAAAAAGCAAGGGAAACCAAAAACTTTTACACAACTTTCACCATCTTCAGCAAGTAACACAGCCAAAATATTCAGCATGCAGAAGTGTTTCTGTATGTCTGGCGGGACATCTAAGAACATATTTCAGTTTAAAGGCACAAAAGTGTGTATAATTCAAATTCCAAAGTTATTTAGATGTGCATTTCTTCAAATACATGTTTCTTTAAACATGGTGTTTTAAAAATTACTAAAACTATTATTTCTTTTTTTTAATCATGTTTCTTGAAAAAGGGAATACCATAACATTCCTTCCCAGCCCTCTGGCTACAAATTCCCTTGTAGAACTTTCTCTGTAGTTTAGCAGATAGGAGTTTCTACCCAGCCTAAGGAGATCAATTTCCAATCACCCTGTTATGAGCCAATGAAATTAAACTACCTCATACAATGCAACTTGAGACACATTGGCTTCAGTCCAAAAATGGTAAAATGGTAGAACTGAATGAACAAGACATATAGGGTTAAGAGTTGTTTTTCACACCTTTGGTATATATAGGGTATACCAGATTTGGTAACTGTATAATTTCCAAATAACCCCTCATCAGAAACACCAGTGGTTTTTGATAACCTATATATAAAGGTCTCTCCAATTTTGAAAGCAGTAAAACTAAAATGTTGTTTTTAGTCAAATGCAGTTCATAACCAGTAATGCAAAAGAAGTGTAATTGAAATGTTTGTGGCTGGAAAAATATGCATGTTTACGTTATTTCAACAGGTCTTGGTTTAGTGGTAAAATTTGCTCAGTGCTAAACTAAGCTTACTTAATAGACTGAAATCATTTAGCAGAAAAACTGTTTAGTGCTGTGTATTTTCCACCTCTTCAAACTGAAAGTTTCTTTAGCAACAACTACAAGGCTCATCAAGTGGACAAAGATAAGTCTCAGATGTTTGAGGAGCATGATCGACCAATATACTGTTGCAATGCAATATAGTCATTAGACATTGAGACATATTTAACACATAACCTTGCAGTTAATCATTCATGAACTACCAATATGTTGTCACAGATGGTTCTGGCACGTCCCTTTTGTGCTATAAGTCATTAAATCCTTTTGCATGGAAGGCCTCGGTTGCAAGGGTGTGCGGTTCTTTGATGGACCCAGATTCAGTTAAAATGTTTTTGCCCACTGATGATGGGAATGGGAATGCAGAGATGGAAGCTCTGCTAACAAGATTTAAGTTGTTCCAGGTATCAAGCTTTTAAAGACACACCTGTGGTGGCTTTGACAAACTCACTGAGAGCAGAAACTGATCCAAGACTGTGACAGCTACTGGAAGCATGCTGATCTTTGGGATGCAAATTGAACATTTGTGAAACTGTATGTGTGTTAAAATGTTGTAATAACTGTACTGTGTTTTAAATAATATAAAGCCAGAAGAAATACTAAACACACTGTTAAAACACACTGTTCATACAAAAAGTTACAATATGCTCTGTATTAACCTATAGTTATGCTAGAGCATTCTACATTCCTGTTTACTCTATTATAAGGCAGACGTGAGCACCAAGTTTGTTATTTAGAGCAGTAAGCTAGATCTGAAAGTAGTGTTTAAGCTAAACAAAGGTATTCCAGAATAATTCAAACAGAATATAAGTGTAAATGTTTTATTTTAGCAGAAAGTTTATAAGAATTTGGAATTGAGAGAATATAGTGCAGAAATTAACTTAAAGTAAAAAAGTTCAGTCAAAGCAGAATGGTAGCAGTCTGTGTCAAGCATATAGTAGGCTTGTCAAAGAGAATGTAATTAATCTTGGTAACCTTTGCTTGTTTGCAGTATCAGACGGAGTTTTGATGTTTGGGGGGTTTGAAATCCAAGGTTGCTATAATGAGTGATCTTCTACATATAAGAAATACCTCCTTGTACCAAGAAAGAATAACATCAGTTCAAATGTTCACCTTACATATTTCGGAGATGTAGGAGAGATGGACTAGGGGTTGATGGCTAATTAATTTTATGTAGGGAGTTGCCGGGTGTTTTGAGAATGTTGTTGACTTGAGAGACAGGAGCTGTTAAGGCTGATTAATGTTTAAGACTTAATTGAAACTTCTGACATAAGAAGCAAGGCAAAAACTCTATAAAAACCAAGGTAAAATCTTAGTCAAGTGTCACTCAACTTGCTAACTACAAGCTGATGTGATCCATGCTCTGAAGATCTCTGATCGAGCTGATTGCTGTTGGTGTCATGTTCAGAAGTCTTTGCCTTTGAAGACAGTTCCTGTCCTTACAGTATATTCTACACTTCCATATATATTTTTGGGAGGTAAGAACTATTTGGAATCTATATCTCTCTTATATTGATGCATTGCTATAAGGTATATGACTTATGTTTTAGTCTATGAGATTGATATATTGGATGTTTTAGGACTTAGCAGTGGGCATCTTTAGTTTTATGCATGCGTAGCCTTAAGGCAAAACATGTTGTAACCATAAATGTATTGAAGTATTAATGCTATTACACCTGTTAAGGCATTGGACCGCCCAGATTGCCTGTCAGCTGGGATTCGACGTAGTCTGTAAATACTCAATCAATTTTTCTAGCAGTTAATAAACCGAAGGGGTACTAATACTACTCTGATTCATTAAAACTTCAAATCGAATGAGTCTGTGTGAATTTCTTGATTATTAAAAGTCATCTGGATACGTTGCAAGGCCAGTGCACAAACGATCCACTTACAGGAGTCTGAAACATCTGTATGTCCTCCTAAACACCTCCCCTGAGTTTAAGAGTGTGCTTAGAGTAAATATATAAATAAAAAGAATACGTGCGAATCCGACAATGTGCATTGTGCTGGTAGTTTAGACACACACAGATATACTTCACAATCTCAAGGATGGCCTGGGTAAGTAATGTACAGATCCTATTTATGCAACAGCAGTTGAAAAAATGAGTTCCCAGTGGCTCATCCACTCTAGTCTGTGTGGAGTGCATGGTGAGCTATATGATGGGGAGCTTGCTGGTTTAAATCTTGAGTGTACCAAATTGCTGATCTTGGCAGTGCATTGTAACCAGGAGGTCCCCGGTTCAAATCCCACCTCAGCCACTGACTCATTGTGTGACCCTGAGCAAGTCACTTCACCTCCTTGTGCTCCGTCTTTCAGGTGAGATGTAGTTGTAAGTGACTCTGCAGCTGATAATAATTTCATGGACACACAACCTATTGGGGCGTAATAAAGAGCATCAAGGTGTAAAATATGTCTATACTATATAGAGAAGAAAAAAACTACTTATTTCACGGCACATCATGGTGTAAACGTAGATATTTCATGATTAAATATCATATTTATTCAAGCAGAATAAATAGCATTGTCACATTCAAACTTGATCATTTTTCTCTACATTTATTATATAACAAATGTTCTTAAATACAGTAAATACTTCCGTGAACAAGAGTAAATGAAAAATTATAGAATATTTTGTTGTTCATGTCCACCTTTTAAAGAGATTATATTTTCACCATTAGTAAATAATAATAATAATAATAATAATAATAATAATAATAATAATAATAATAATAATAATAATAATAATAATAATTTAAACAAAAAACATACATAAAAATAACACCAGGCACGTTAAATGTCCCTTTCTTATAATGGACAGAGTAATCTTTAACAGAAATATGTATAATCTTTAAAGAAATCATGCAGCTCCCTATGCAGCCGTCTTCCAGATTCCTAAATGTGACATGTAGTGCATCAGTAAACATTTGCTAAAAATACTGTATGTATATTTCAGAAATGGGAATTTTCACAGGGAACTCCATATTACACAGCAATGAATAAATTCCACGGAAATTGTGAAATCTGTGATAACTGTGCACAATATAAAAAGCCTTAACTATATACAGACACAGCAATAACAAAGTGAATGCATTTATCTCCAAATGCTCGAATCATTGTAAGTGGTAGTATGATGTCACAGAGTGTGGTCTTACTGTAATTGCTAGTATGAAAGCCATAGCTCTAACACCAGACATTTGTGGATACGACAAACTGAAGCAAAATATTCAAGAGGGTAGTTTTTAAAGACGACTGGATTTGGTTTTGACTTTTAAAACTTGGCAACTGCATCCATCTTTTCACATGTAATTCCTTCCATATTTAATGGCATATTTAACACAAGCCTTTTTGTTAAAGCTATTCATAAAAACTAAATCCCTTACCACTCACTGTTTATTTAATTGTTGGTACTTGATTCAAATTCACAATAATAGTGCCTTGATATTTATTTGTCATTTATCCAAGCACAATAAAAAATAAAAAATAAAAAAAAACAGTGGGGTTTGTAATGTACTGTATGGGGAAATAAATCTTAGCTCTGCTCTTTTAAAATCCACTGGTTGATAGATAGTTTTACGTGTGTTAAGTCAGCTGGAAGATAACTACAGTAGCCAACAAAGTAAAAGTTTAAAATTATTTTCATATACTGCACGAACCTTACACCTTTGGATGTCTGTCAGTTCCCACTGCAGTTCCAAGTATATAAAGTTTGATAGTGTCAATAAGACCTCAGTTGACATAGTCAACATCACAAAACCACCACCAATCACATTCCTAATGAGCATAAAATTAACTTCTTTCATGCAAAATATAACGCTTCACATAATAAAACACTGATGTGAGAACCAAGTACAGTAAACCATGAAAACAGTCAAATGCTACGTCAAGACTAATAAACCTTTGTGGGTTTGCATGTCAGCATATTTAAATATTAAACTCTACAGTGCACACTACCTGTCTCAATGTTGCCATTGGAGAATTAAAACCTACTGTATAACCTCTAATTCAGAACTGCAAGACTCGCCCAGCAAATTTTCCACTAGAGACAAATGTAATTAATCCAAGAGATTACATGGCAGCAGTCTAATGCTATATTTTTTTAAATGACACTCGTTTTTTCTATGCCAACACAAACGCCCAAATGAGAAGTGTCTACTGCTCACGTTTTATTGCATACTGTACATGTTTTATCACCACCTGGTGGACGGTTTGGCAATTTTCTCAACTTGAAGATAATTTAAACAGTACTGCATCCTTACATTTTAGTAGAAAAAACATTTTAGTAGAAAGTACAACAGGGAAGCATGAAACATCAGCAGACTTGTAAATTTAAATGAAGATAATCACTCTCAAGGGTATAATTTCAAGACTAAACTGCCTGGTAAAAATTCAACCTACAACCAAAGTCAGCCATAGAAACTTCACAGAAACTTCACATAAGCTGCTAGAATACTTTTGCTTCAGATAATACTTTCTACATTGTGTGCTAGGTGTTGTTTATCTTGTGACTTTAGTTTGTATTATGTTTTTTGTATTATTATTAAAGTGCTGTTATATCCTTTGCATGTATTTTGAGTTGAAGCTTGATAGGATAAACTTGTGAAAATTAACATAATACTAAATTAAATTTAGAAGGTAAAACCTATATGAAAGTAAAGGGTTGATTTGATCAATTAATAAGCTGAGAATAGCTACCCCTGGAGTAATTTATGTCACTGGAGAATCCTTCTAGATTTCAACCTACCTACCACCTGATAATGAGCTTAATGTTGTTTCATTGAAAAGTGACGAGAGCTAGGTAACCCGTATTTCACTATACCAGATATGTAATTTTTAAGACTAAGATTCAGAACCCTAATAAATAACAACTTTGAGCTTTCTCTTGTCAATCCTCATTTGAGATAACCTTTGACATTCTAAACACATATTTCACATTCCTAAACAGTCCTGGAGCTGCTCTACTTGGCTGCTTTTTACATGTGTTTATGTGTCGTTCATCTCATGCTGTTCCCATGATTCCAGGAATACTTAGTGTTACAAGGGGAAAAAAGGTAATAATGATGAGGTATAGACATTGCCTTAAACTATGAAAACAAGAGTCTTAAAATTGCTCTTTGTTGGAGAACAAAAAATACCTTTTTCTAAGGAAGTAAGTGAAATAAGTTTTTCCGTGAAACATCAGTAATTGCTATTTGCAGTGGTTTTCTCACAATACAATTCATTGGCTGTTTCTGCTTCCAGCTATCGTTGTGCTAAGGAAATTCCAACATTCCTTTTGCTGCACAGGGCACAAGACATTAAAAAAATATATATTAGTTCTGAAACATTAAACAAATATGTCTGATACATAATGCAATTTATGTTTCCGTAAAAAAAAAAATATATATATATATAGTGGAATAAAGGCTCACTTTGGGATTCTTGCATGTTGGATTAAGATTTGGTGCACTTTGAAACAATTTGTGTCATATTGATTTTTTGTACTTTGTACTACGTTTTAATTCTTTAACGAATTAGATAAAGCAAAGGCAGAATACTGCATACATGAGACGAACAGATACATGTAATTCTACTTTTATTCTCAATCTCATCTCATTAACTTACTCCAACAGTTTATAGTTTATTTTGATTGTCCTTTCGCTATGACAAATCCCTCGATATAATGAACAAAAGGTTTGGGCCCCAACAGGTTTGTTGTAGCGAGAGTGTACTGTATATATATATATATATATATATATATATATATATATATATATATATATATATATATATATACAGTATATGAATCAGTAATTGGAAATCCTGGCCTATAATTGGTTAAAACCTCAACATAGCAGGAAAAATTGTTTGAACTATTGCCCTAACATCCTTACACCACCGGGCAATAGTCTCCATCTGTCATGTGATTGGTTCATATCACTGCCAGTCCCGCCCCTTTTCAAAGGAATGCCTTTCTCCCCTGCAAAATAATACAAAACATACTACATAAGAAAGATGCTCAAAACTTACGGTACTTGCTAACTATATGGTATGAACTTCAAAAACATTTTCTGTTATTTATTTCTGTTATTTATTTATTTATTTCCTTATGCTGTATCAGCTATATTTAAACAAAATATATAAAGTCGTATTTACTATCCAACCTTGCCTCACTTATTTTCTTGACTGATTCATATATTAAATATGTGCTGCAGACTCAGCCATAGATCAAATTGTAATGTCCCTCAGGAAGAATATTGTTACCTTCAGGGTGCAGTTATAGCCCTGTCAGTAACAATAGTCTTCCCTCAGGTCAATCATTTTCTACTATAGCCCTCCTCTCCCGTTCATATTTACTATAAATTTAAAAGCTATTCAGGATTCCCTGACACCTTGACAAAACAAAATGCAGGAATCACGAATGACTGGGAGACCCCAGGTCTCATGTTGCAAACCTCATCTGGGAATAGACCCTCCTGTTGTGCAATCTGCTATCTCGACTTCATCATCCCCAGCTATGCAGAGAATGAGCAGGCATGAAGAATGGCACGAGTTACCTTGTGGTATGTGGCCAGATGGCATTGTTGCAACTTTTCTATATTCACTTGGAAATCATCGCTGTGGGAGAATAGCAGCTCTGTTCCTTAATGAATGCACCATGTGGAAGGTTTATTTTAAAAGGAGTAAGAGCAAACACTGAAAGATTGATGGGCTGCTTTTTCTTTTGCCTGTGTTTCTTCTTTGTTACAAGGTTGTCTTTACAAGTTGCTGACAACATTCACAAATCCTTTTTTTTATGGTTCACCCTGGCATTATTTGCATAATTACAATTTCCTATTGCAGACGAATGCTTTTAAATAAAGAATTGTCAAATAACCTAACTCTAGTTTCAGGTGATGGGACTGTTGTTTTACTCCCTAAAGTTTATTTTTGACTACCTGACAATTTCTTCAGAAGAGAGAAGTCTGTGGTTTCTGTATGTGTGGTTTAAAATGGACCAGATGATGGTGTATGATTGACAAATTTGAGTGTATAATACAAAACGGTATCAGTGAATGGACATTCTTAAATAAGTATGAATTTCTGTTTTACTATTGGAAAAGGCTGATGAAAACATATTGTAGAGTGCCTTTCTATAACAAACCAATGCTTTATTCTTTTGCACTGTATACCTGAAAAGATTGTTGGACATAACTGAATATGATACAAATGCTTCACAGATGTAAGGTTAGACTTTTTCTCTGCAGCTTTTGACATTAAGTGAATTTTGATGCTGTGTATTCTTTACTTACATAATGTACTGTTCTGTAGCTGTTAAAGCTTTTGTCATAATTTTCTTTAAATAAAATACAAGAAATACTATTTGCTGAGGACATCTGTATAGCACATTGCACTGGCATGCAATCTATGTTATGATAGAAATTACATCTGGATGAGGTTTTGTTTTTTATTCAGTGACCATTTAAAAGGAATAGTGAAAATCCTGATATTTGCTTTTTATATAGAATTTGACGTAATTTAGTACTGGGGACAACTACATAATGTGGCACTTTATGTTTAATTTATCTTTATGTTAATGCATCTTTTATCCCATGGAGTGGTGCTGGAATTCTAAACCAATTTGTATTCAAGCAAACAATCAGTAGCCTGGGTAGCTAAAAAGAAGAAAAATCCCAATGATCTTTTGATTTAGTTAATAAACAAAAGCCAGCCCCAGATGTGTTAGCATTCAATGAGGGTCTGTGTGTAAAACACATACATTTTCAGATCTGCTATTTAACTAAAACTAAAGGCAACACAAATGAACAGCTGTTCAAGCAAATAGTGATTGATTTTATGGACTAATGTTGCACTATTTATCATCAGATAGAGCACCTTTAGAACCACATCATAGGGTTACGTTAATACTTCTGTATTTAAAAAGACAATACCCTTTAAGTATAGAGTGACACATTTAGTTTACAGCAAACTGACCATTAGAACATTAGATATTGTATATTTACAGCTATTACTGTGGTGCATGCATTTTGCACTTAAATGAGAATTAATTAAACACACCATGCTAAATAAGTAAATATTAAAAGCAGCCTTAAAGGTAAGTGTTTTTGATGTACTCTTTTTAAACTTAAATTATTTTCAAAAAACCCTGTTCACAGAGAAAAGGCTGTGAACTATATATTTTTTTTTAGGTGAAATGCAATGTTTAGTCCCTGGTTAGAATCACTCAACCTTACCACATCAACGTCCGAATCCCCTTGCTAATTGATTAGAGACAGATAAAAACAATTACAAATGTAGTATTTATTTCAAAAATAGATAAGGTTTTTGAAGATATATATATCTTCAAAAATATATAGATAGATATATCTATTTTGTAGTACCAGAAACTGTTTACATTTGTCATGATAATTGCCTACTCAGATTTTAAGGCTTTACTAGTATTGGTACTATATAAAGTAAGAAATAATAATAATAATAATAATAATAATAATAATAATAATAATAATAATAATAATATGAAACCTGCTTTAACACTAAGCAGCCAAAGAAAGGACAGATCCTTTTTCAGATCAGTGAGCTGAGTTTTGGGTTTTTTCTGGAGCCGATTTCTTATTTGAAAATACAATAAACAAAAAAAAAAAAAAAAAAAAAAAAAACGTTCATGAAAGTTCTGTTATGCACAGGATTACACATTGTTAAAATAACAATGACATATTCAGATATCCTGCCTTTTTGATGAATTTCCTTTCAACTGTTACAATTCTAAAGACATTTTTATTTTCCTAATCTCTGTATAGCCTCTTGTTTACAGCAGGGTCTTTGAGAAAGTGTAACAGCTGGGTGGGAAGGCCACTTGTGGAGGACAGGTCAGATGACCAAACCAAGGTTACAGTGAGTTGATGGCTGAGATTCAAACAGTTGACATTTGGCTACAAACAGTGGACTATGTGAGCTTCCCCATAAATCTCCACCAAAAAAAATCCCCATCAATCCTGAACAACCAGGCCTGCCTTTCAGTCCTGGGCCTCTTTAACAGAGACTGCCAAATGAGACTGCTGAGGCCAAGCTGAGACCACCAGACACATTTCACGTAACCTAAGACAGATCTGAATTCAGACCTCTAGAGGTGAAAGTCTAGCGAATCAGCCCACTCTGCCACTTAAGCCCCCAGGGCAGTATTTTTAAGTTTCTAAAAACTCAGCAGCTGTGTAATGGGGTACTTCCCGCCCCTGTACATATTATGTATTATTTTGTATTTCTTGTTTTATTATGTATTATGTTTGGCAGGACAAGCAAGGTGCCGTCCACCATTGTTTGTTATTGTTTTGTATTTTAATACCTCGTGAGAATGCGTGACTGTCGGCTAGTAATTATTGAATTAGCTGCCAGTCACGCATATTTATTAAACTCGTGCAGACTACGAGTGAGGGGTTAACAAGATAATTAATAGCCAGTTAATCCCTCGGCCATGATATAAAAGACCTGCAGCTTTGGCTGTACAGTGAGTGTTCAGGAGTGGAGAACGAGAGAAAGAGTAAGAGTGAGAGTAACAGTGAGAGTGAGAGCGAGAGTCAGAGCGAGAGCGAGCAGGTAAAATAAAAAATAAAGAAAACAATTGCTGCTCGTGCTGGAACTACCAGCACGATACTTGTTATAATTATTATTTGCTTGTTTGTGTTGGCCCTTGTGCCTTTTGTTTTGTGAAAGTCTTTTGTTTTGTCTAAATCTTTTTATTTTGAAATAAACACGCCACAGCGCTTTTCACACCCCAATATGTTACTGTTGTCTGTGCTGCTTCTTCCGGGTCTGACGTCATCCACAAAGCCATCCCGCCACAAGCTGGTTTTAGTAGTGTGTGCAAGGTCCTGCATGTTAATGTAACTTCATTTGTATTGTGCAGCTGTGTCCCCATTTAACAAATGATACATTTATGCAGTTATTTATTGCAGTGTTTAGCAAACAAAGTGGACAAATTTCCATTTCTTTAGCAGATGGTCACACCAGGATATATTGTGTTTGGTGGTTTATTTAGTTTTTAGTGTCAACCTGACAGTCTGATACCACAGAGTCTAAAACAGTAACCAGCGATTTTTAGACCGACAAACAGCTGCTTATTTCTTTCTTTTTGCTGTTACCACTAAACTCAATGCCTGGCATCAAGTTACAGTTTCATGCTGTACACGCATATAACAATCAGATGCATGATTTCCCTAAGGGCAGCACCAGGAATTTAGATGGTATTTATTCTCTGCATGTGAGTCTAAATTTGTTTTACATCTATGATCTTTGAGAGCCACCCCTGAGTGCCTCAGTCTTTGGTTCAGAGTTACTAAAGCCGCATTTACTTTTATGCAGATAATCAGCTTTAAGTATTGTCATAACATGAAAGCAAAGGAGATTTGCAACTATGAGAAAACAGTTTGCATTTCCGTTGCTACTTCTTAAGCACTCACTAGGTGAGGAAGGGAATCCCTCCCTCTTATTTCTTTGCAAGAGTAAGTCTATTAGCTAACATTCCGAAGCTGTAATAATAAAGTACCTGTATTATTTGAGGGCATTGCAATTGCTATTGGCACTGGGGTTTCATTCCTGACCTGAACAAGTAATAACTATGACACTGCACTACACTGATGTTAAAGAACAGCACTAAGCAAGAATATACCACAAATACAGCTAAATCATAACATAAATCAGAAAGATAAGCAACTCCCAGCAAATGACCTGCAATAGATCGAAAACTGGAATACTTTAGTTACAGTGAATTCCCTGAGTTCACCTCAGCAGACTATCTCGATCATTAGCAATCAGACATACTGAAGTGCAGGCGCATTGATCTGTAATGACACTGTGTTACATTCTGCATAGTTTATGCTGCCCAGAAACACGAGAAGGGTAAATTGTGTTAAGAATGCGGATTAAATAGTTGACTTTATGTCAATATAATAGCTTGTGTTGGCCCCAACCTTTCACTTGGTTACTATAGCTGCCTATTCATGGAGGGCCCTATGGAAACAAAGGTATGATGGGAATGAATGAAGCACTGAAAGCTTACATGTCAATGGACTGCCAGTGAATTCTGAGGTGCCTCACAGTAAAGCACTGTGTGTGTGACCATGAAAACGAAAACTGTATTTCCTGCTGACTGCTGCAGAAGTGGATCATCAAATTGACTCCATCTGTATTTTTTCGGATGGGCTTTCAGGCGTCCACTAGAATGTGGTGTACTTTTCCAAGCTACTGAAACTCTTACCGTGTGTATGGAAAACATGATAACATAAAGAAAGTATGCATATCATGTAAGGTTTTAGGTCATATTTACATCTTAGATTACAAACAAACATATTTATGTGCAATACCTGTTAAAAACATAAAGCATACTTAGTTTTACAGTACATGCTTCAGAATTTCTGTAAATATGTTTAAGAAGCTGTGAACACAAAAATAGCTACCTTTGCTAAGAAGCATGAAGACCTTTAGGTTTTTACAGTTAAAATCTAAAGTCCTTAAAAAATGTATTTCTTGGGTCAGGTGTGGGGTTTAACTCACAATACTTGAATACAAATGCATTTAAAATGTGGATGTAGAATACCTTTTTAAAAATTAACTCATTGAGCCTGTTCCAGCATTTTCCACAAGTGTGACTGCCCCCCCACCTTACAGATATTATAGAATACATTGAGTGAACACAAAAATAAGATGATATTAGAGTTTCTATGGAGGGTTTCTCTTATTTATTGAAATTCCAATGTTCTATGCACATGTGCAGACACAAGATCCATAGATAAGTGTAATGGAAATACTAAAACGTTTTCAGACAAATTTATGAAAATAGTGTGGCAGACACTGCCCTTTAAAATGTAATGCATACCAGCATTAATAGCAAGGTACTTTTCCCATTTCTCTGGAAACAGCAGCAAAGCAATTTTGTATTCTTCCATCATTTTTACGATCATTATATCATCATATAGCAAAACCATGGAATACAAAAGATGGTCAACTGAGGACCACTGGTTGAGTAGATATTTAGTAGTAGTTGAGTAGAGAGAGTATCAGTGGGCTGGGGCATATCATTAAAAAAAAAAAAAAAAAAAAAAAAAAAAAAGCCTAACCATAGGGGATTAAGCTTGAGACATTTTTGTGCAGATAAATATATGTTCTGAAACAGGTCTGCTTTAGCAATCCTAGCTTTATTTTAATGGTTTATTTTTCCAAATGTTTAAGGGGTATTGTCTGTTAACTTGGAATATAAAGATATATATTGGAAAGCGAACTTTCACAGCCAAGGTACGGCACATAATAGAATATTTGGCTGTTTATTTAACTGGCTTCTCACACAAATGATTTGTTTCCAACAAACCCACACCTATATTTCTATTGCTGAAAACCAAAGTAAAAGAATGGTAACAATGGTAAAATAGTGGGAAAAACATGGTCAAAACATTTATAGAACACGTTTCCTCATTACACACAGACACATATAAATTTAAATGGCTGCTTGCAGTGTATACAGTGCTAACTATACTCTATGAGACAGATCAACACATGCAAGGAATCAAACAAGGAAATGCAACCTAGGAGTTAGGAAAACATTCAATTACACTAGGCCACACAACAAACACAGATGCACTGATACCAGTTACCAGAGGCAAGAGAGGAGGAAATGGAATAGACAATTTCAAGACGCATTCCACACATGCCTCACAGAAAACCCACCTAATCAAAAAACGACCCCTCTGAAGACATAGACACACACTCACACATAAGCTCTTCCAATACTCTCAGACATGAACAAAGAACTGAATTAAATGATCACCTACACCAGGACTTACTCCTTTTGTATAGTCAAGAAATCCAAAGCAATGCATAGAAAGGGTGTCCTAGAAAGTAATAATAATAATAATAATGATAATAATAATAATAATAATAATAAAAGACAGAGTAGGACAGTGGTAGTAGAGCCATGCTAATGAACCATGTACACGCTTGACTCAATTAATACTACAGCTACCAAAATCCAGAGAAGTTACTGTCTTAACCAATTCTCACTTTAAATTAACAAGAGTTGATTAAAAAACGTATCCCATTTATTATAAGCTGCAGATGTTCTTCCACTTAACAATGTTGCATCGATCAACACAATTATTAATCAGAATTATGGTTTAACAAATGATTATTGATTATTGATGAAAAACTAGACATTGATTATATTGATTATAATATAAGTTGAAATAAACCGCCACAAAACAATTGATAGAGAATGTTTATTTAACACCATGTAAAATTACAAAAAAAAATAAATAAATAAATAAATAAATAAATAATTTAATTTAAATTGAAACCATATTGAAAATAACTTAACATTGGTTTTAAGTCTTAACCAGACCCTTTCTGGGTTTTCTCAGGCTCTTGACATTTGCACTAATTATGCATATGAGTAGCTAATAGTTTGTAAATTTACAGAGCATGAATGTTAGTTCAAATATCATAGATTGGCAAGGGCAAGAAGTATCAGTTTCACTTACTTAGGCAAAATGCAAATAGATTTCATAACAATACTGCAGCAGCTAAACATTTCGGATTTTCTGAGGTTAAAGAAAAACACACAGAGCTCCCGAATGGCGCATCCAGTAAAGGTGCTCCACGTGGAATGCAAAATGCGCTCTATAGTCTGGACGTCGTGAGTTCGAGTCCAAGCTATTCCTTTGCCGACCGAGGATGGGAGCTTCCAGGGGGCAGCGCTCAATTGGCCAAGCGCCGCCCGGGGGGGGAGGAGGGTTAGGTCGGCCAGGGTGTCCTCGGCTCACCGCGCACCAGCGACCCCTGTAGTCTGGCCCGGGGCCTGCGGGCTTGCCTGTAAGCTGCCCGAGAGCAGCGTTGTCCTCCGATGCTGTAGCTGTTGGGTGGCTGCATGGTGAGTCCGCAGTGTAAAAAAAAGCGGTCGGCTGATGGCACATGCTTCGGAGGACACCGTGTGTTCGTCTTCGCCCTCCCGAGTCAGCACAGGGGTGGTAGCGGTGAGCTGAGCCTAAAAATAATTGGCCATTCCAAATTGGGGAGAAAATAATAAAAAATAATTGGCAACGACTACATTTATTAAAGAAAAAAACATGAAACATATGATTTGCCAGTTTTACATGGTTACCTTTTAAAGCTGTTCTGTCTTCTTTGAAAATGAAAATACAAATAAAATAAAAAATAGATACCTACTGTATTTTCTAGAAAACTGTGGTTGTGTTTTGAAAGATGGGACTTATCCCATCAACCAATGATTGCCTACAATAAGCACCTACAGCTATGGCCAAAAGTTTTGCATCACCCTATAAAATTAGTCGAATGAAACCTGCTAAATAATGTTTCGTTAACATATTGAATTACATATCGCGTTGTAGTTTTCCATATAGTTAACAAAAAACTGAAATGTGACATTTCAGAATCTAACATGAAATACTGTACCACTATTATGTCTTCCAGTAGACTTTTGCAACGGTTTAAGAGAACCTTGCTTTGTTAAGTTTATTTTTTTGCCATGTTCTGTGTTTCCAGCCTCTAAGGTCAGGCTTCATTGAACAGAAGCAATTTAAGGAACTAAATTAAGAGCTGATCTGGGATTTTATATCTCTGTCTTATAAGAACAACCAGGCTCTGTTAAAAACCTCTCTGACCTAGAAACAGTTAGGAGTAATCCGTTAACAACTGTAATAAAAACATGCAGTTACCGTTGCTGTCTACATTTCTTGTGCCAATGAAAGAACATCTCTTTATTTGCTAAAATAAGTCTTCCCACTGAACTTTTATAAATTATTGGAATATAATAGTGTAGTCACCCTTTTCAAAGAATGAGCCCATTTAGTGACAGGCTGTGAGGACCTAGTTTGACACTCTAGACAGGCATTAGTATTCTCCCTTACCCAATGTATCAGGGGGTGGGTAGAGTCTTGTGTAAGGGAATGGGTTTGTTTAAACCTTGGAGCTTTCCCTTAGGATTTCCTCAAAGATTGCTATTCTTTGCAATGAACCTGAAGTTTTTCCCAACATCTGCTCAACACATCAATAAGGAATACATTGTGTCCAGTTACACATTTTGTCAGTTGTAACACAATGCACATTGTGTCATTACCATGGAGAGTAGTGGAGCCTACTTGTAGTGGAGCTCAAAAAGTATTAACACATTAAAACAAATTTTAAAAAATCACACATGTATAGCAGTATCCGGTATTCAAAATAATGGCATGAAAGATATCTATTTTGGGGTTGATTTTCAGAGTAACATCTTATTTTTATATCTGTCTGTCATTGTATTATATATATATAAGAACAACAGCAACAACAATAATAGTAAAGTGAGACCTTTGAATTCCACACTAGCTCCAGAGCTGATTCATGCTTTACTCCACGTGACACTGACGAGCAGCCACGGAACCACCTTTCACACTTCTGTCACTGGCCGGCTCGCAGCATTTCCATGGCAGGCTGTATTCACTGTTTAAACTCTCGCTGTTCCCCTTGCGGTGGAATCGAATGACCGCTGTGTTCCCTTCACCTGTGAAATTTTAGAGCCTGCTTGAAAAGGAGTATTGTTTCACCAAGAATGCTTGGCCTAGTCTGGGAAAAAAAGTCTTCATTTCAGCAGGAATTTGGAGTCTGCCTGAGAATGCAGTATAGATTGTTCAATGAAGACCTTGGTAAAGTCACTCCTTTCTGTACCAGCTGAACTTGCTTGATCTCCCCTGCAGCCCAGCCCAATTACAAATGTGTTTTTGGGGGGCAGGGATCCAGCATTGCTTTGGGAGGATTTTCAGGATTTTGATTGTGATTGTTTACAAAATTGTGTTTAAGAGGGGAAAAAATACCGACCAGACATATGATATTAATTAATATGCTTTGTGAGATTTCACTGGTTTGGGGCTGAAGATGTATAGAAAATAAACAATGCTGGTTGATATGCTGCTTGTAATTTCCAGATTGATTATTAAAATGTTTAACAGACATTTTGAAACTCACGTAGCAGTTTAAGAAAGGTGAATGATATCAGAAGTTGTGCAAATATTGGTGTGCCAGCTGTACTCAGAGACACAATGATTGGAAGCTCTATAGATGTGATGAATGATAAAGGTATACAAAGTGATTCTAAATAAAAAGTAGAATACATTAGTAAAGATCACTGTGATATTTCATATCTGTACCACATTTCTCTTGAAGTAACGTTTATTAAGTAATCAAAACTACTTAAAAAATTATATTTATCTAGCATGTTAAATGTATGCATGCACTTATCTATTTTCTTTTTCAGTCTATCTAGCTGTTTCTGTTTGTACTGTATATATATACAAGTAAAATCTATCCAATGTTAATTTATACAATTTAATAAAATTGAAAATTGAACTAGTTTGATTGGTTATTTTGCTGCTAATAGTGACCTCTATGGGTACAACTTTAGATTGTCAATTATCAGCAAAAATTCTGTAAAAATTGTTTAGCATTATATAATCAAGAAGTAAACTCTTAGGAAAAATGCATTTCAGAAATGTTAATGAAAGCACATTTGTATGATTCTCTACTCTGGCATTATGAATTGTATTACCATACAATACCATATGCAGTTATCTGAATAAAACTACAGATAAAAAAGTCTGTTCAATAATATCCACTGGCAAAATGACTTTTCCATAACATTAACTGCAACCAGTCAGGTATAAGATACGAATCCAGCTCTTAAAAATGTTATTTTTTTAAAGTATTACAATATAGATGTGATAGCCTTTGTTTACAGATTGCATTTGTGTGGAACTGAGAAACTGGTCGTAGACCATTTGCTTCAAGGCGTCTCTATTATGTAGATTACACACCAACAACCCATACATTGGCAGATATCTTACATATAAAGTGCCACAAAATTGTCATTTTACATAAACAATGTATGTCCAGGATCTGTTCCTGCTTACATGTGGTTGTTGTTTAATTGGGTAAAACATAATTCCAGGTTGCAATATTTTCATGCATGTCTTGCTATTAAAGTTCTTTATGAATGTAAACATGCACACACGCACGCACGCGCACGCACGCGCGCACACGCACGCACGCACGCACATGCACGCACGCACGCACACACGCACACACACACACACGCACACACACACACATTTCAGTGTGTGAAGTTTAGTTGGGGGGGGGGGGGGGGGTTGCAAACTTCACCCTAAAAATATACTTCCCTGCAGGGAAGCTTTTGATCGACTTCCCCACTAGGTTTACAATGGAGTCAATGCTTTGAGAATGTGATCCAATGAAAACAATTTAAATGGCATACTATATAACAGTCAAAGAGATTCACTTTAAAAATTAGTCTGCACCACTATGAAATCAGTTAACCTATTGTAAACTGCAAAATTGCTGTGCAAATTTACCACCGTAAAATTATTAATTATTTGGTATTTTTTGGTTAATTTGACTTTAATATTGCCAGAATCAGTTTCATTCAAAGCCTGTGTTTTCTGTAGCGACCCTTAGAGGCAAATACATTTCCATATAAGGAAAATGGCCGATAGAGGAAATAATGGTCTATGCCATACCATGACCTATTTCAGGAATCTCAAAGTGATTGATGCCAGACTATTTCCTTCTATTTCTCTTCCTTTAGGGCAATGTGAAGGTGAATGGTGTGTTACAAGGTGTCTTGTGCAGTAACAAATGATGTGCAGTAACAAATGATGTACAGCATACTCTAAAGAGAACATGGGAGTTCTGCATCTGAATGCAACCAACCAATGGAATATCAGACACTGACCTTTGTGCAAAAAAGAAAGACAAATGGTAATACCAGTACTGGTACTCAAGGTTGCTTTTTGATCCTCAACATTGTAATAAAAAACATATGTTGCATATCTACTGATACTGCATGACCATGTGTATGATCATGTTCACAAGGACTACCAACTCATCATAGACATGTATCTTTAGAGTCTTGATTATTCATTTGCAAGAAATATGAAAGTATGCTTTATACTGAATTCCAGGAATGCAATGATAGCTGTCAAAATGAATAGCAACCTTAATTAATTTTGAGAAGTAATGTGCTTAACTGAATACAAAAGCATATATGTTCATTATTTGCTAATGAGAAATAATATGTATCTATGTCATTTTAATACATTTACCTTCAAAATATTAAATAAATGAAAAGGTACTCCATCAAGATATGTTATTCTACACTCACATGTCATCACTTTTACACTGTTATGACTCTGATGGAAAAAGCACCTTAGTATGTTGTATTTTTCAGTAAATGGAAAAAAAAAATCCATTAAACATTACTTTGAAAACATTACTTTCATTTTCAGTATAAAAACACCAAGGTGTTCAATTAGCTATGAAGTTCCCAAAATGTGAGCAAGTCCAGAAGCTCCGTGAGTCCCCCCAACTGCATCTACCAAACTCCCAAAACATCAATCTGCTGAACCAAATATGTCTATTAATGAGTTTGTAGTTAATATGAATATATATAATGTACCATAGTAATGTACTATGGTAGAGGCCTGTGGAAAAATCTGTATATCTATGTGTGTATATATATATATATTTCTCTTCAAATATAATGTACCATAGTCATGTACTATGGTAGAGGCCTGTGGAAAAATCCTTATGCACCAAGAAAAAGGAAGCACCTTGTCTTTTTAATATCTACCGAATTAGTTCCAAAAAATACTATTCCACATCTGCTCAGTTTATGGCGTGAATGTATTATTTCCTTGATTGTTTTTATGCAGCTAATATGTTAATTGAATTTGGCCTGAAATCAGAACTGGATGGAATAAAAAGTAAAAAGAAAGCTATGGAAACAAGCTGATTTGGTGTGTGTGTAACATATTTGCTAACTCAGTGTTAAGTGCAGTACCTGAAAAAAAGTTGAATTAAAACTCGATATGCAGGATTGGTGACTGAGCACTTCCCCACCTCAGATAGTGTACAGTGCCTGTTGCGTCAGCATCACCTAGTGGCTGCTGGATCTCTTCCACCTACTAGTGTCTCCTTGAAAGCTGTGTCCTAAGGCAGGAGGAAAGATAAGTGCACAATCACACATCAGATGCCTTGTTGTTGTACTGTATTTTTTTTTTTTTTTTTACTGTTCAACTAGTTCAATGAAGTATTTAGTTACTGTATACTAACTTAGAAGAATGTTGGTAACAATGGCTTAGTTTACATGCAATTTAGAAACTCCAAAATCTCTCTCCATTATCGTGAGAGTGTCACGCACATTCCACATGCTATAGCATGGTGGGTAAAATGCATTCTCACTCTAAAAAGCTGCACAAATTGACTGCTTTTTTTTTTTTTTTTTTGCTTGGCAAGGTCAAATTGGAACATGGACAGAAACATGTAAATATAACCCCCAGTATTTTAATATTAATTAGGTTATTATAATTTTGCACTTAACATGAAAATAAGTCTGACATTTGCATCACACTAGCTAGTCCCCTTCAGGCATTTTGATTTAAATGTAGTCTTCTTTTAGGAGAGAAATTCTCATTCAAAGTTCAAATGAATGAATGTTCAAGCATGACTGTCTTGCACCCAGTTTACCGTCATTCCCCTCCCCTCTTAATTTGTTTAAGTTTTTCACATATTCCTCTCTTAAGGCACTTTCTCCACTTGTGTTGTTTGTATGTCATGTACACTGTTTTACAGTTTATGGATTGTGTACAGTCTCAGTGGATTCCACTTACCTTCTATATGGCAGATAATATGTGCTGAAACCCGGTCTATGTTAAAATTATGTAGGGAAACAAATGATGAGATAATGTAAATAATATATATAAAAGAGGGAGGAATAATTTGGTCTAATTATATTGCACTACAGCACAAAGAAAATGTTATTTATTTATTTATTTTTTCAAGTAGTGTAATGCTGGTTTATATTTTCTATATATTGGTCTATGTGTTAGTTCCCATGGTCAGTTTAACTTGGTCCACTTGATCACATCAGCTAAACTAATTAACTGAATCTTCTAATTTTGTTCAGTTCCTGGGGATTTTCTTAAATGTGAAAGTACACTGTTAACCCATTAACTGCCATTGTCCTCATTTGAGGACAGAATACTTTCATAATTTGGAGCATTTTTTAACTGGCATCTACCTATTATTTAATTGTGTTATATTGTTATGATAACTGATTTAGTTAACTGCAAGAATTAAGTCTAATTGTAATGTATCAAATTACATAAATATAGCTTCTGTTCTGATTGTTATCAAAGAAAATGTTATTGGTACTTAATGGGTTAATCACGATGTAGGAGGAGGTATGGTAATAATAATAATAATAATAATAATAATAATAATAATAATAATAATAATAATAATAATATGTGCTGTATTTGCATTGGAAAAGCATTTGGAAGTGTAATGTTACCGTGTAAAATGTCCATGGTAATTTTTATAAGGGCTGCAAAGTATAAGGCTGCAAAGTTGAAAACGCCTAATAAAAATATGCATTATTCCTGGGCGATGTAACACAAACACAAGGAACATAAAGAACGAAGTTTGCGTGTCTATAACGATACTAGCAAACAGGCTAACATAGTCTCTAACTTCACAGGTCTCGCTTACTCCACACACTATGTGGATCTTCTTTGTAAACACAAACACACAAACACACACACACACACACACAAACACGGGGTGGGGGGTGTTTTAACAGGGCAATCAGTACTACATGACTTTAACTGATGATCCCAACGAGTATTAGCAATGGTATTAGTTTGTCCAGGAAAGTGGTTACCCTACCTATTAGGAGCATCATGTGGATTAAACATTAATACTACACTGCAATTGACCATGCGTGACAACAACGCATGGCTCTCTGAATTCTCACCATGTGATCACCTTTAGCCAATTACAAACAAAGCACAAATTTGCAGGTGATTGACGTGCATTTCACACAATAGGTTTACTAGTAGGGTGTTCATAACTGACGTCATATCCAACGATTAACCAATCGGCAAGCTGTTTGGTAGCGGAAATGTTTGCATGCAGGAAGTGCTTGTTTGAGCTTTTACACAAGTGAACTACAAGTACTTGTTTGTTTGTATTACACACATATTCATTTAATTTGGATAATGATTAGTATGCTACCGTAATTGTTAAGCTATTTAGTGCTATAACTAGTTTCGTAAATTGCACGGTTTTAAAATGTAGTTACTTTGTATGTAGAATTGCCGATAGTCTCGTCTTTTTAAACATAATTGGGATTTAATGTAAAACCTCTAGTCACTGTTTATATTGACATATTTAACAATTAATTAAGACCTGCCTTTTATCTGATGACGCTTTTGTTTGTAGAATAACCATGGCTCAGGTTAAACATAAAGAAGGTGACATGGTTCATGCGAAAAGGAGTAAAACGCTGATTGTTCGCCACCTGCCTTCAGAACTGACTCGGAACGAAAAGGAAGATCTCCTGAAATATTTTGGTGCGGTTTCAGCTAGAGTCTTTTCGGATAAAGGAAGATTGGTTAGTCTTTTACTATATGTAATTCTTCATACTTTCTAGATTATCGTGTATTGATAGTACTGTGTATTTCTGTTTACAGTACAGAACAACTTTGTATGGGTATCACTTGACATTTCAACATTTATCTTAACTAAATAATAATAATAATAGTAAAATAAGTTTCCGAGAGGCACATAGAGGCCAGAAGGGTGTTTTTAAAGTTACCAACAACAAGATTACATTACGTTATTTTAATATGTGACTGTACAGAATTGTGTTGTCAAATGTACGTATTTTAAATCACAAGGCAATTGACTGTATTATACAAATTAGAATAATAACATCATGCTTGAGTTCTGTAACCTGATAAATCCTTATATGTGTAACTGTGTGTTTTTCTTCTTACATATAGAAACATACTGCTTTTGCTACCTTTGCTGGAGAAAATGCTGCTGCTAAGGTAAGTGGTACAGCAACAGTAAAATGTAATTAATCGTTTCTCTGCCAAACGTGCACTGCTGCATTATAAGTGAACAAATATATATATATATATATATATATATATATATATATATATATATATATATATATATATATATATATATATTATATAAACATTCCTCCTGTATCAGTGCAATTGTGTTCTGAAAAGCAGTATATTCTGCTTTGGGTATGTTACTCTTTAACTGCTTAACCAACAGAGATCCACAACCCCCTCTTTTCTGAGCATTAATTTATCTAAAAGGTATAATTTAAAACAAGTCTTTTTTTCCCTCTGAAAAAGTAGAGGATTTAAGTGCTGTAGCTGTTTTTCCTAATGTCGATTTGTGTTAATGCATCTGAAAAGCAGTGGAGCTATATCATGTTTGGTAATTGTGTTGTATTACCCCATACAGGTGTTCAGATATTGCACGTCTTAAATTTACATCTTGCATTTTTATTTATTTTATTTTTTTTACATTTTAGGCACTTACTAGATTGCATCAGTTGGAGATCCTTAATCATACCTTAGTGGTGGAGTTTGCAAAGGACCAAGAAAGTGTTCACCTACTGAGTCAACCGGCAATTTCAGATAAAAGGTACACACATCCATTTCGCTACAGTAGAGGTTTCTAATCTGTGGTCTCTGAGTAAAGTAATGCAACTGCATCAATCACACGCCATTACCTTAACCCTAACCATTAATTTGCTAACCAACACTCGGCAGAGAACATCAACAAAGTGTTGTATTTCCTTTTTTTTGTCTCCACAAATGAATGTGACATCTGCAAAATGTTTCCCTGTTAAATGTGTTTTTATTTAACTTGTAGTTTACAAGATGGTCAAGTTGCAAATGGTAAAGAAAAGACAGAAAGAAAACCACAGAGCATTCCTTTAATTGAAAATGGAGTGGCTCCCAGCCTAGGGTAAGTGTCTATTTTTCCAACATCATAATATTGCAATGTTAGGAGTTGCAATGTAATATATTTTTTATTCTGATTGTATGATGCATGTCTTGGCATGATAGAGTTGCACATTTAAATATCTGGCTGGTAGGGGAATCACTTACCTTGTGATTGACTTTTGAGGAAGGAAAATTGGGATCAAAAGTGGGAATTGATTTATAGTGCATGGAGGGAAGTTCACAGCAGGGCCAAACATTGGTTGGTGTTATTGTCATTTGAAATGTTTTAAGTTTGTGTTTGATGCAAATTTGTTCCCTCTGTGTATCAGGCTAAATTTCTTTAATCTGCACCCAGACTTGCAGCTAAAACATAAGTAATCTTATCCAGAAAGTGTATTTAACATTAATATTATTAAATGTTTCTATAACGGTACATTTGTCCTGAAGATGTATTGCAATGTCTGCACACTCTTGTGTTAAAGAAGTATTTCAGATTAGGTTACTTATGTGTGTCACTGTCCTTGCTAACACCTTCTTGAGGAAATGCAAAAGATGGAGATATACTGTGTGTGTGTGTGTGTGTGTGTGTGTGTGTGTGTGTATATATAAAGTATATAGATTTATTTATATGATGATTTGCTCTTGTGGTGTGTTTTTTTTTTTTTTTTTTTCTTCTCTACTAGATTACATTTTCCTCCGAATCCTTCTCTGAAGTATTTATATCCACCGCCTACAAATGGGATTTTGGCAAATATAGCAAATGCCATGGCAAGTGTACCAAAATTCTATGTACAGGTAAATAAAGATGTTCTGTATCTCTGTAGTAATTACTGTTGGTAAATGAAAGTACAAAATGTGTTTTTTTTTTTTTTGGTAATACTCTTAAGGAAAGTATAATATGTTTTGTCCTGAAATAGGATTTTACATACAAAAAACAATTCAGTTTTGCTATGGGATTTATACTTGTGTGTGTCTTTTGTAAAAAATGTAATCTATTTTTTTAATATATATTTGCAAATCTGTAGAACTATCTGTATAGGGATATGAAGGACATCCCTTTACACACTTACTTTTTAACTGTAAAATCCTCTGCTTTTAAATAGGTCAGCCATTTGCTTACATAGCCTTTTTAGGGACAAATAGGAAAGCACGAATTGTTGTTTTTTTAACTCTGAATTTATTTTACTATCTCTTGTTGGTGCTAGAGTGTTGGAAATTAGGCTGTATGATGTTTGTTTACAAAGTCACCAGTTTAAAAGAACTTTATACATTATCACGCATTTTTGTTTCTCTTTAGCTCTGATTGCACAGTATTTGTAGGGGCAGCAGTGTGGAGTAGTGGTTAGGGCTCTGGACTCTTGACCGGAGGGTCATGGGTTCAGTCCCAGTTGGGGGACACTGCTGCTGTACCTTTGAGCAAGGTACTTTACCTAGATTGCTCCAGTAAAAACCCAACTGTATAAATGGGTAATTGTTTGTAAAAATAATGTGATATCTTGTAACAATTGTAAGTCGCCCTGGATAAGGGCATCTGCTAAGAAATAAATAATACTTATTTTACATTTGCATAACGTACTGTATTTACATTTGCATAACATACTGTATGCATAAAGCACAGCTCTGATTACTGAGTTTCGTTTTATTTCTGTTTTAGTGTCTATTCATATTGTAGTTTTAACATGAGTCCATGTCACATGTATGCACTCTTGTATTGCAGGTACTTCACTTAATGAACAAGATGAACCTGCCCAGTCCATTTGGGCCTATTACTGCTAGACCTCCTCTGGTAAGAAACACCTATTGAATAAAGCTGATCTCGGGCTTCTTATACCACAAGATATTACATGTATACACAGAGGGCTAGATAAATGCAAGGTCAACATGGCCTGCAGCCAGGGGGCCCACAAATAAAATACTATATAATGTACATGAAAATGCACCAAGAGTGTGTTTGTTGTTCATACATTTTAAAGAAATACAGAATATTAAACACCATCTTGTTGTATCAAATGGGTTTGAAAAAAGTCAGTGGGTTGTACCTGATCAGTAGTAATGTAGTGTTCATCTGAGAGTGATCTCTTCACTTCTGCTGCTAAACCACAGGTGGAATATAAGGAAATGAACAGATTCTAGCACCCCTGTTTTAGAGGAGAACATACAGTAAAGAGTGTGTGTGAAGCCTGTTTTTTCTCTCCTAGTACGAGGAGTTTGTTCCTGCTCCTCCACCACCCATGCCCCCTCTGCCCCCCGAAGAGCCCCCTCTGCCTGAAGAAGAGATGGAGTTCTCAAGTGAAGAAGAATCGGAGTATGAGACTGACGATGATGAGGAAAAAGAAAGGTTAGATACACTTCTATGAAAACATCTGTAGTGCAAACAATTGTTTTATTTATTGTTGTTTGGGGAAGTCTTTAGCTGTGACATTAACTAGCATGTTTGATCTTTTGATGTTCCCCCAAACATTACACCTTGCCATTTATAAATACCTTGTATATCAGTGTTTTTCTTCTTTTTTCTCCCCTCTGGCATTTTAACTAGTGGATTGTGACCATTTTATGAATTTGACAATCATCCCCTGTTTTAAACTTTCTGATTTGTTTTATAGATTAAATAGGTAAGACACTACTGTGGTTTTTGGAGGATGTTATATATGAATTGCTAAATATAGACAAGTGTACAGTACAAACCAGATTTATAAAGCACGACTCCTGGATTTGCAACGTGCAGGTCGATAAAAATAGCAACATATAAAAGAAGGTATGCCTGGTTAAACCATTTTTGGAGAGATAATATAAATGTCATGGTTTTATAGCTTTTTGTCTCAAATTTGTTTCACACTTTTTTCAATAAAGAATGGTGAGGCTGATGGGACTGGCAAATCAGCCATCCAAAAGGCCCCAGAGAAAGAAGCTGCCTTCTTCAAGAAAGAAGCCCAAGTTAAAGGACCTGCTCTATGTGCCCAAACCAGATTCTCACAGGTATTACTTTTTATTTTTCATTATTTCCCAGTGCAGGGGTAGGAAAGTGACATTGGTATGACTGTGTCATTCTGAATCTACAATTTGGGAAGGATTTATCGTCCCCATTCCCCTTTCTCACTTTCTAAGACAGATCCCAGAACATCTTTTAACCTGAGGTGCTGTTAGATGTGTGTTTTTTTATGACCATCTAATATATCAAATGATGAGAAGTGTAGTAAAGCCCTTTGATCTATGAGGCAATTCACTGAAGACTACTAACTTTAATCTATAACTTGTAATGATAGATCATACTGCCAATACAGAACACCACATTTAAAGCTGGAAACACAGATTTTCAAAAGTCATGCTAGTGTTTCAAAAAGAGGAAGAAGGTTGTGGGAGGTGAATCTATTTTTAATGAAAAGTGGTACAATTTTACTTTAGTTACAGAATTGAAAATATACATTTACACTGAATATATGGTGGCTTGTAGGAGACCTTTAGTACAAAACAGTCATTTTACAAACAAATTCTGAAAAGCTTTACATACATACCCATGAATTGTAACTTATTTTTCTTTTGGCAGTTCCCATTCCACACTTCAACCATCTGATGTTTTTGAACAACCTCAATCTTGTGAGCAAAAGAAAATTGAGTTTCACATTTCAGCAAATGTGTCTGGTATTCTGGAAGGAGGATTACTTCAGGAGGAGAATAGACACGGTAATCTCTACAAGTCTCACATTTTAAAATATGTTAATTGTTTAAAATCATCAACTAGTCCACTGATTCCTCAAAAATCAATTGTCAGTAACTCGGCAGAAGAGGTGTTACAAAGAATACAATAACACTGTGTTTTGAAATGTATAGAGACTACAGAGGTGGAGGAAACGGCAAATGAGGAAGAGGGTGTTGGGTTTGGAAAGATCTACCCAACCCCATTAACCAATGACCAGGAGGAAGGTGGAGATGAGGATGAGGATGAAGATGATATCCCATCTGAATTCATATCCAGACGAGAGCTGGAGAAAGGCAGAATCTCAAAAGAAGGTGAATAGGGATAGCATTTATTTTGGTTTTTTTTCAGTGGCCTGCTCTGTTCACCTAGAGTCTTAACATTAGCACTCTAGCAAGTTCTTTTTTTTTTTTTTTTTTTAAATTAACAGATTTTGCATGAAGTGTTTTAAAGCCAAACTGTTTCCATAATTATGTATCCTGCAAACCACAAACACCCTTCTAACCATGTATGCAGCTTTATTTTGGGGTTAGATATTTATTTTGTTGTAAAGTTAATTGCATTCACACTACAACATGCGATTACTTAAATGGAATAGAAATGCGTAACATGACTTGCTATTGCAGGAGTAATTGCTACTTGTTTAAAGTAAACTGCTGTTAACTTGTTTTAACAGAAATCAAAAGACTGTCCGTGTATAAAAAATATGAGCCTGGAGACCCAACATGCAGGCTTTACGTCAAGAACGTTGCCAAGCGAGTCGAAGAAAAAGTACGTTAACTGTTTATTTCATCTATTTTAAGAATGACCTTGAAAACCTCACATATAATTTAAATGTAGTTTTTTTTTTTTTTTTTTTTCCCACCAGGACTTAAAGTATATCTTTGGAAGATACATAGACTTCTCCTCAGACACTGAAAGAAACATGTAAGTCACAGCAGGCAGCAGTGTTTTTATGTGTAGTGGATCCATTATTTATTATAGCTACCAAGTCACACTGTTGGAAGTTGTTTAACATACAGCTAGAATTTTAGGATTGAGACCATAACAAAAAAAAATAAATTATATATAAAAACTTAGATTAAAAAATAATTGATATTGCAAACAGTCTAACGGAAGCCATAATAGTAGTACAGTATTTCATGTTAGAGTTTGAAATGTCACATTTTTCAATTTATCAGTTTTACGTTAAGTATATGGAAAACTACAAAGCGGCATTTTATTCAATTAAGTCATTCAACTTTATGAAGCAAAACGTGTTAATTCTATAGGGTAATGCAAATTTTTTAGCCATAGCTGTACATTACCTTATTCTAGCAGTTGGAAACGTTCGGCACAGATTTTATTTTTATATAAATGTTTTTGTCTCTTCCTTGTAGGTTTGATATTGTTTTAATGAAAGAAGGTCGGATGAAAGGACAAGCATTTATTGGACTTCCAAGTGAGAAAGCGGCTTCAAAGGCTTTAAAGGAGACAAATGGATATGTCCTTTATGATAAACCAATGGTGGTTGTATCCTTGTTCCCCCCCCAAAAAAACTACACACACAGCCATTCCAGGCTTTGTATTGGCTTAAGTATTACAGAAAGTCAAACTGTGTTTACGTTCAGGTGCTAAAGTAATGTTGGGCCGCCTTTTTTTTTTTTTTTTTTCTTAAATATTTCTTGCATGCTTGCTGTTCATAATTGTTGTCCTTAACTATAAATCAGCAATTTGCCAGGTCTGCAAAGCCAAAAGATTCAACAGATGCTAAAAAAGGACAAAAAAAGCATTAAGGATTAGGTAAGTAAAAGAGAATCTTCAACCATTAATGAAGATCCCCCCCCCACCCCCAAAAGTTTTGTGGCAGGGTCCTTAGAAGTTGCAAGTTAGTCAAAATACAATTGTTTTTTCTACTGACCATACAATGAATGCCAAATTGAGAGTTGTACTGTCATACATGGTTTGAACTGTTGAAGCAATTGTTCTAATCATTGATTTTAGGACATTAAAGACTTCTACTGGATGTAATTATTTTAATTGGTGGGGGGTGGAACAATGCAAGCATTTTGAATATTAAGTAAAATGTCTTTGTATAGAAATGCTCCTGTCAAGTCACTACCAGTACAGTCTTGAAAGGCAAAGAAATGTGTATCCTTCCAGTTGCATCATATCCTTTCCAAATGTTGGTGTTCTCCAGGATTTTACAGACTAATTTGCATTTAAATGCCTACACTTTATTTTGAAACTGTTACTGATCTTATTTATTTACACACCAACACAAGGCTAGTAGAAAGGTGCTGACAAATTGCTTTCTAGTGTACCATTCAGGAAGGTATTGTTTATAGCCTTAAGCATATATAACAGCTTCCAGAAAGGCCTTCACTCCAGCGCCTATGCTATGAAAAAAGAAAGAAACAAACCTCAGTTTTGAAAGAAGTTGAAGATAAGTTGTATTTTAAAACCATAAGTGAGTTATTTCTTGATCACCTCGTTCATCACCTCCTCCAACTCTTAAATCGCAGACGGTGAAGCCAGTGTTGGCAGAGTTGAATAAGGGGGGGGGGGGAGAAATTAAAATGGTTTGTTTTAGAAGTATAATCACGAGCAAAGGAATAAAAGGAAATATACAGTTTACTATATGGGTGTAGTAAGTGACTCGCGTTAATCTTCATGACTAAACCAGACAATTGATGGTTCTACTTCTAGAATGTTGATGTTTTTGAAAGTTTGAGAAGTCCAAAGAAAATTTGAAACCTTCAGAAATAATGCAAGTTATTTTTATTAAATGTTAATGTTGTGGTGGTGGTGTGTGTGTGTGTGTGTGTTTTTCTTTTAAACTACAATTCCATAATACATGGGGAATGTGTATTCTTTCAATACACATTCCCTACGTAGAACTGGACACTGGGTTTAAGAAAGCAGATAGTTCTATACAAGTAACTTGGCAAGCTGGTTTTATTTATTTGATCTTTTTCAATATGTATACAACTTTTTATGTGAAAGGTTCAGACATTGATTTATTTAGGTATTCCAACACATAAAGTCGGCAACTATTTCAACAGATGGTGTTGAGCATTACCATGCTTTCCAGGATTAAGGTCCTATTTCAAACAAAAAAAAAAATTTAAATATCTTTCCATCTTACTCACAGCTGTTCAAATCTGTGAAAGTTATCAACATACAAGTCCTATATCGCTGCCAGAGCCTTCCACTTACATATTCTTGTCCGTGTTTTTATACAGAACCAAATATGACATTTTGTCAAACTTTAAACACAAATTCTAAAAGTGCAGTAAAATGTAACAGTTGGTTTTGCCTTAAATGAAAACCTCCACATTATTTAAAGGAAATTTATATCCTTGGCATTTGCATAGTATTTTTTTATGATTTACCGTCCCATAATAAAGGTGATTTTAGAAGTCGCTGGAAAAATTGGATGAACACATTTAGTAAAGGGTGGACACAGAAATTTTAGGAACTGTTGAAATGATTCTTGTCTTAAATCATTTTTTAATCACGTTAGAACAGTATCAAACTTGTATATCACTTCATGTGTCCATCATGTTTATCCAATAACTTTAGAATCCCACTGTTTATACTCCTGACATTGTGTGTGTGTGTGTGGGGGTTTTTTTTTTTTTTTTTTTTGGCCCAACCTGGCAGAAGTATAATCACGAGCAAAGGAATAAAAGGAAATATAACAGTTTACTATATGGGTGTAGTAAGTGACTCGCGTTAATCTTCATGACTAAACCAGACAATTGATGGTTCTACTTCTAGAATGTTGATGTTTTTGAAAGTTTGAGAAGTCCAAAGAAAATTTGAAACCTTCAGAAATAATGCAAGTTATTTTTATTAAATGTTAAATGTTAGAACAGTATCAAACTTGTATATCACTTCATGTGTCCATCCTGTTTATCCAATAACTTTAGAATCCCACTGTTTATACTCCTGACATTGTGTGTGTGTGTGTGTGTGTGTGTGTGTGTGTGGGTTGGTTTTTTTTTTTTTTTTTTTTTTTTTTGGCCCAACCTGGCAGATGTGTCCCTCCCCCCCCCCCCCATCTTTAATATAAAGTGCATGATCACACACTCCAGCCTTTGGATAAGTTTGTTATGGAACTGGCTTGGTATTATCTTTCCATGCAATCAAAACTGGAACATAGCTGAAACAAAATATCTGACATTAATTTGTTTGTTCATTGCTGCATAAGAAGGCACAGCTCACAAGATTTGAGCCAACTTGTCATGCTGGTATTGAAATGATTTACAATATGACTATTTGTTTTCCTGTCCAACAGGAACATGGATGTGACACTGCAGACCGGCCTTCCTGCTACGGTGATGTCATCTCTGGGTAGAAGGAAGGTGGGAGGTGCACTGGGAAGCAGATGTCTGTCAGAGGAAATGGAATGGCTTGCTGCCAGATAAGCAACACTAATGAAAATCCATTTGTTGCCATTCATGTTAATGCCAAATTATGAACTGCAAATTAAATCCACACATTGTTTCATTTGCGGTGGTCCATATGTCCCTCTTGCAAAACAAACTGCCTGTGCCAGCTGAATGAAGTTTTTCTGTTGTGGGTATGTAAATATATAGTTTTTTTTTTTTTATTTTTTTTTTATAAATTTAGTCGTTGCCAGTTATTTTTATTTTCTCCCAATTTGGAATGGCCAATTATTTTTTGGCTCAGCTCACCGCTACCACCCCTGCGCTGACTCGGGAGGGCGAAGACTAACACACGCTGTCCTCCAAAGTGTGTGCTGTCAGCCGACCTTTTTTTTTTTTTTTTTCCCACACTGCGGACTCATCGTGCAGCCCCCCCAAGAGCTACAGCGTCAGAGGACAACGCAGCTCTCGGGCAGCTTACAGGCAAGCCCGCAGGCACCCGGCTAGACTACAGGGGTTGCTGGTATGGACAGGAGTTTGGTTTTTGACACATTCCTGGCGGTTACAAATTTTGTCATTAATTTTTTTCTAAAAACAGTTTTATGGGGAAAACAAATGGCAAATAATTATTATAAGGAAAATAGATCCCTTTAATACTGAAAAGCCCCTACATCATTTCTGAATAGTTTCTTTGTTTAGTAACTTTGTTGAATGTTTTTCTTTTGTAAAAAAGCTCATGTGTGTAACACATCATAGACCCTATTCACAATCCTAAATAAATTTATTTTTAAAAGTGTTTTTCAACTGATTTAAATGAAATTGTATTGAAAACAACTGTCTTTTTTGAATAAGCAGCAATAATCTAACGCATTTTAATAATTCAAACATTTATGCCATCTTTACAGAACCTGTTCACTAAATCTCAACATTATTTTTTAATAAAATACCCTCAGCTTATTCTTGTGTTCATTCTTTACAGCTGCCAATGCATTCACCACAACACTGGGAATGAGATATAACATATGATTTAGTGCAAATCTTTCATTTGGTTTGGGAGCCTCAGTGCAGACAGCAATCAGAATTTGCATAATCCGCATGGTTTATAGCTTCTTGGTGATTAATATACACAAATGCTGCTGCATATTAAATAAGCAAATTGTTATTCATTTAATTTCTTTGACTAATCATTTGGCAATCAAGCCCACCCTTTTGAAACTTGGTTTATTATTTAAAAGATGGCATTCCATCGAGACTCATTGCAGTTCATTTGCAAGTAATTATCTATTAGTTATTTAAATCACTAAATGCACAGACTTGGATAATGTTCACAATTAAATATGAATTATGGGCCAGATGTTCAAAAGAGATGTGAGGGATTTTTCCCTTCTCAATTCTGACTTGAGAAAAAAGCTGTGCCTGTGAGTGAAATTTATAACGAGTTGCGAGAAACAAACATTGGCTCAATGTTTGGGTTAATTTATTTAGCTTATTTATTAAGATGAAATAAACAGGAAAATGCTTATTGCGGTGCTCTATAGATAACTCGGCTTATGTGCTGTATTTAAAACATGAAGTTATGAATACACAGTATATTACTTCACTGTAAAACATAAAAGGATTTATGGATATTTTCAGAAACCTAAATGGAGAGCGTGTTGCAGAGATGAAAAGTTTTCTAGAGAGTGAATTGTGAGTGCTGTCAACTATTTTGATGCAGCTGAGGCACATCAAAAAGAGTTCTACAACAAGAAGTCATAAGCTTTAAGCCATCAAAATTGATTTGTGGGTAGTTTTTACTGTTGGAGTGAAAAGAAAGTATTGTAACTATTTTTAGCAAAAGTAATACATTTTTTTTTTTTTAAACCATCTGTTGAATATGTAAAGACTAGGCCTTTATAATCTAGCTATAGCTTTTTTTTTTTCCCAATCATCAAGGATATTTTTGCAGTTTGAAGATTTTACTCTTATTCAGTAACTGCCCTGTTAAATCAAGCTGGATATAAATGAATGTTCCTACAAATGTGTGTCACTTTGCTTCAGTGATATGATTATACAGATCAAGCCACTTCTGTATTTGGCAAAAAATACATTACTTGCACTAAAACCAATCAATTGAAAACTTGTCAAAGAACAAATAGCCAGTTCCATAACAGACTGAACAGTCGTCAATTACAAATATGTATTGCATTATTCTTTCAGTAAAGAGACAAATAAGTTTAGTTTTGAAATTATTTTGCAGGAAAGTAGTGAGTCTGTTGTGTATTCTGTACCTATGTGATTATTTCAGTAAATACTGATTTCATTTAGTTCTACTTGTGTTTTCCCTTCTGATTAATTGCGCACATTTAAACTTAGAAAATACAATGTAGAGAGATGGTCTATTATAAAATACTTTGAAATCTTAAGGCACACAATGAATGTATGACTTACAATCTTGAAATACAGTTTAATTTCTAGTTAACACCAATGAGGAGATGTGAAACATCTTTTAATAACAAACATTGAAAGAAAATCCTGTTACCACATTCATCAATGTCAACCTTGAAAATTAGGATACTATCGAGCCCATTGAAGAAATATATATATATATATATATATATATATATATATATATATACAGTATATTGTGAAAGTGCATTAGGCTACTCATTGTCTCCTGCAACGTCAAAGCTATATAAAATGAGTTATGTATGCATGTACAACAAATTATAACAAGCAACCTACCACAGCAATCAGAAACATAAAAAAACAAAGATGTTTCAACCATTAAAGGGAATAATCTAATTATAGCAGTGTTGTTATTTCTACAAGGGTGGGATACAATGGAAGTGGCAGCTCCATTTCGAAACACAATTAAAATGTGTTTTCAATCTGTTGTATGGTGATAATAACTTGTTTTTTTGTGTCAGCTCAACTGTATGTTAGTGTTATTTCCCTGTGCTTGAGTAAATTAAATAAACCTACTTACATAGGCATCTAGTACATATACTATAGTTTCTCCTGCCATCCTGCCACATGCCTTGTGCTTTCCTGCCTTTGATAAACTTGTGTTAGTTTCTCCTAAGGGTCTTAACTTTTGCCTCAACCTTTATAGTAATTTGCAACTTATCAGGGCATACCCTGTTTCTGTGCTACATTACTTTGAGACAGATTACAATTTATAATAAATCACATTAAGTATGTGTTGTACCATCTGAACACTTATGTTAAATGCATGTTCACAGTTTGAGCAAGACGTCCCTTTCTGAACTACTACTATGACCAAGAGAGTGCAGAGGGAAAAGTGGTACCCCTTAGAATTCTTTATAGTTGTCTTATTTTAACTTTGGTTTTAGACCAACTTTGGTTGCCTGGTGTGCCTTCAAAAGTCCCCAACATAAACCCCAGGAAAACATGCTTTGGCTGACTAAAGGAGTCAGTTGCCAGATGAATAAAATAAATGAAAACTTACTGACTTCGGTAGTGTCACAAGATCACTTCAATGATGTTTGTAAATTATTAGGATCATCTTATGCTTTTTATAAACTAACTGTCAAACTCTTCATATACAGGTGGTCCGGTATATGAAAATGAGATGTCCCTTATCTTCAAATCTTGAGATAGATTAGTAAAACCCTTGTCTGTACTGTTTTTTTCCATGAGCAGGGCATTAATTTAAAATGGAATATGACTTTTAAAGGCACATCAAGGTAAAAGGGACAAATAATATGATATCATGTACATATACATAAAATGCTACTTATTTATAATAGTTATCATTTCATATTGTATGAGAAAATTAACCCACTAATTTGTTTTGCTAGTGGGCTCAAAATACATATACATATATATATATATATATATATATATATATTTTTTTTTTTTTAATGTGGCAGATGCCCCCAATATTATGTGATAAGTAGTGAACACCATGTGCATGCTAACACCATGAAATCCCATCTTACTTAAAAGATGATTTATCAAAGGAAACAGAGGTGAGCTAGAGCCATTGAATATCAATAAGAAAAAAATGAACCTGCAGGTGGATTGGAGGATAGCACATTATCAATGCAAATTGAACAGGCAATACCTGGCTGTGTACACTCACTGAACAAGCTAATAAAGAATATTTCATTAGCCAGTGTATTATGCTAGATAATTTGGTCAGTCCAAAGATGGCATTGAGTTTGTTCTAATAAAACATCTTCTTAGAATTCAACCACATAGGACTGCTCTATTGTTGGACTATTATGCACATAATTAGCAATAACTTAGCAATAAAATAACTTTGTGTGCATTTTTACAAGCCTGGAATATTGGTGTAGAAGGCCATGAAGCTGCAGTTTTTATTAATTTATATATTTTAAAATTATTTTAAAAAAGTGTTTTATTAATCAAATTCCAGGGTTTTTCTGGATTTTACAAAAGCTATAGTTTTTTACTTGATCCACTAAGAGAATGTGAAAATACTGAATTCAAACAAAAAAATTCAGGACTACTTTCAATAGACCCATTAATGTAAACAATGAATTAAACTTTTGCACAGTCATCCTGACAGTTCTTTGCATTCAGTGAACAGGAGCAAGTGAGCTGCTTCTCCAGTGCTCCAATATTACACCCTTTATTTAACCAGAAGAGTAAATATTTGTTCCAATTTTCACCATTTTGTTTTAATAAAACAACAATAAAGGGCCTTGAATAATTCATTTTATAATTGGTCTTTTTTTGTAAGAAGTGTAATGGATCTTCATACTGAATCAAATTTAAATTTGAGTTTCAAATAGTTATTTGTAGGACCTTACTTTGTAATTTGTGTTTTCTAATCTTATAGTTTTTCTCAATCGCTAAAGCACAGTTACTGATACTATTAGCACAATTAATTAACACAAACACCAAAACAGCTACATGATTTGCAAAACCTCAAATACAATTGCAAAATAAAGCAAATGTCAAATGTATTCATAAACCTTGCAAAACCTAATATTGACATCAATTCTTCAAACATTTAGGTTCATATTGTTTAACTCTTCAACCAAAATAAAATATTTAAATTGTAAATAGATTATGCAATTCAAAGGCTTACTTTCAAAGTCAGGACTGCCCAGTCCCTGACCACATTCCGGCGCCTCCTTAAGACTCACCTCTTCAAAGAGCACTTGTAGAACTCCTCTGTTTGTATCCTGGGACACTATCACCCTTCATGTAAATGTGCTTTATTTTGCTCTTATCAGCCCCTATTTTACTGCATTTAATCCTGTACTTCAGAATACTGTAATCTGCCAAGTTTTTAACCTGTAGTACTTTGTATTTAATCACATCCTGATGTAACTATCACTATTTAATCATATCCTGATGTAACTATCACTATTACCTGCTGTATTATTGAATTGTGGTTTGTCAAACTTGTACTTTACTTGAACAAAAGTTATTGTATTTCTTGCTCTTATTGTATTACTTGTATTGTAACGCTTGAAATGTTTTTGCTTACGATTGTAAGTCGCCCTGGATAAGGGCGTCTGCTAAGAAATAAATAATAATAATAATAATAATAATAATTGTATATGGGCACTATATTTGGTCATTTTTTTATGATTAAAAAAAAATTAAAAATAAACTTGCATGATCAATGTTTGGTATTACAATGATATTTTCATTCTGCATCACTAAGCCGCTCGGCTCTGCCTTGCTACATCATTTCATCAGTTTGAAATTCACGAATTATAGATGCAGCTGTTGATCGCCACAGATTTGGATGCACTGCCAGCCCTGCTTCCCTCATTGTCACACCGCGGTTGATGACATGGTCCACAACTGTTGCACAGATTTCATTTGTTACAGCAATACGTTGTGATCTCACTCGGGCTGGCTGTCTCCTGTGTCGAACACCACGACCAGGACTACAACCATGACCACAATCACCCCTCTATTCACGTACATGTCTACCACCATGTCCACCAACTCCCACCTTCTCCTGCCTGCTTCATGTTTCAGCACAGTTTGTAACATCAGCCTTGTATGCATGAGTGACATTTGATTAGAGATTGATAAATTGTGAAATTTGCATTTCCATGTTTGGAATGTTTATGTAAAGTAATGAGTAATTGTGATCAACAGCATAGAGATATATGTTTGGAAAACAAGACACTCACATATGAAACGTATTAAAGTGATGGAATTGCATTAAGTGAGCATACAGATGGTTTAGAATTTAGCATTTTGTGTGTTCATCAGAGAAATGGGTTGGTAGGTTTGCAAATGAGGAATCCGTTTTGATGTTTGTGTTAACTGTTTTGAGAATTGTGCTAATAGTTTTAGGAATGTTGCTTTAGCAAGTGAGAAAAACTGTAATGGGAGAATTGGTTATTGTAATATACACAGAGAAGAGAATGGCAGCAAAAGTACAGTAGTTTTCAAAAGTTTATCTTTACTCAGCAAAGCAGATTTGTAAGACCCGAAAATAGGTTAAAGATCCAATAAATTTGGAATCTGGATCTCCAACTAGCAGAGGTGCCAGGGGATTTTTACTCCCTATATATTAGATGTCAAGTCAATAAGATGAGTAAATCCTTTCGCAACCAAGTGTATTCAACTTCCAGCTAACAGCTAATTGCCTAAATTGATATAATCCCAATGTGCCCTCTGTGCAGCAGTGTTAATATCAAAAGAATCGCATGATTTCCGACTGAAAAGTCCAAGGCTATTTCTCTTGACCGGAGGGTCGTGGGTTTAATCCCAGTTGGGGGATGCAGCTGCTGTACCCTTGAGCAAGGTACTTTACTTAGATTGCTCCATTAAAAACCCAACTGTATAAATGGGTAATTGTATGTAAAAAAATAAATAATAATAATGTAATTGTATATAAAAAAGAATGTGGTATCTTGTAACAATTGTAAGTTGCCCTGGATAAGGGCGTCTGCTAAGAAATAAATAATAATAAAATACTAATAATATATCCTTAAATAAAGTACAATTAGGTTTGTAGTTCAAGACAAATGATCCCATGACAGCACATCAAATCTTAATGTGACATATGCTTTCGGGCATCTTTGTTCTCAATGTACTGTACTTAAACAAGATTAGCAATATTAGGAAGCAATATCAAAGGGCCACTGCTCGGCAATTATTTGGCACTTGCAGAATTGTTCCCTACACTGTAAACCCTAACAGCCCTTCTCAATCTATTTAATCAAGTAAAGCTAACTTACAATTCTAATTGTGTTAGTAGAAGTCATGCATTTTAAGTTAGTTGAATTTTCACTGGAAAAAAGTACATGAACTCAATTTAGTTTAGTTGTCCTAATGTTTATGCACATTATGTTGTGCAGCACATTATGTTTTTACAAATGAGTGGTATTCAGACTTGATTTTTTTTTTCTCAAAAGATTAATATATATATATATATACAGTACTGTGCAAAAGTTTTAGGCAGGTGTGAAAAAATGCTGTAAAGTAAGAATGCTTTCAAAAATAGACATGTTAATAGATTATATTTATCAATTAACTAAATGCAAAGTGAGTGAACAGAAGAAAAATCTAAATCAAATCCATATTTGGTGTGACCACCCTTTGCCTTCAAAACAGCATCAATTCTTCTAGGTACACTTGCACAAAGGCAGGGATTTTGTAGGCATATAGTCAGGTGTATGATTAAACAATTATACCAAATAGGTGCTAATGATCATCAATTCAATATGTAGGTTGAAACACAATCATTAACTGAAACAGAAACAGCTGTGTAGGAGGAATAAAACTGGGTGAGGAACAGCCAAACTCAGCTAACAAGGTGAGGTTGCTGAAGACAGTTTACTGTCAAAAGTCAAACACCATGGCAAGACTGAGCACAGCAACAAGACACAAGGTAGTTCTACTGCATCAGCAAGGTCTCTCCCAGGCAGAAATTTCAAGGCAGACAGGGGTTTCCTGATGTGCTGTCCAAGATCTTTTGAAAAAGCACAAAGAAACGGGCAACGTTGAGGACCGTAGACGCAGTGGTCGGCCAAGGAAACTTACTGCAGCAGATGAAAGACACATCATGCTTACTTCCCTTCGCAATCGGAAGATGTCCAGCGGTGCCATCAGCTCAGAATTGGCAGAAAACTGTGGGTCCCTGGTACACCCATCTACTGTCCGGAGAAGTCTGGTCAAAAGTGGCCTTCATGGAAGACTTGTGGCCAAAAAGCCATACCTCCGACGTGGAAACAAGGCCAAGCGACTCAACTATGCACGAAAACACAGGAACTGGGGTGCAGAAAAATGGCAGCAGGTGCTCTGGACTGATAAGTCAAAATTTGAAATATTTGACTGTAGCAGAAGGCAGTTTGTTCGCCGAAGGGCTGGAGAGCGGTACACGAATGAGTGTCTGCAGGCAACAGTGAAGCATGGTGGAGGTTCCTTGCAAGTTTGGGGCTGCATTTCTGCAAATGGAGTTGGGGATTTGGTCAGAATTAATGGTCTCCTCAATGCTGAGAAGTACAGGCAGATACTTATCCATCATGCAATACCATCAGGGAGGCATCTGATTGGCCCCAAATTTATTCTGCAGCATGACAACGACCCCAAACATACAGCAAAAGTCATTAAGAACTATCTTCAGCGTAAAGAAGAACAAGGAGTCCTGAAAGTGATGGTATGGCCCCCACAGAGCCCTGATCTCAACATCATCGAGTCTGTCTGGGATTACATGAAGAGAGAGAAGCAAATGAGGCTGCCTAAATCCACAGAAGAACTGTGGTTAGTTCTCCAAGATGTTTGGCCAACCTACCTGCCGAGTTCCTTCAAAAACTGTGTGCAAGTGTACCTAGAAGAATTGATGCTGTTTTGAAGGCAAAGGGTGGTCACACCAAATATGGATTTGATTTAGATTTTTCTTCTGTTCACTCACTTTGCATTTAGTTAATTGATAAATATAATCTATTAACATGTCTATTTTTTAAAGCATTCTTACTTTACAGCATTTTTTCACACCTGCCTAAAACTTTTGCACAGTACTGTATATATATATATATATATATATATATATATATATATATATATATATATATATATATATATTAATCTTTTGAGAAAAAAAAAATCAAGTCTGAATACCACTCATTTGTAAAAATATGTTTTCAAACTTGTCGTCAGTTTGAAGTCAATAATAACAATGCAAATACATAATATGTCTACATCACCACCATTAACAAATAGGGTTCTATCCTTGAGTTCTCTTCTGTTAGTGCCCTGTGTTTCTGTATATCCCCAACTGTAGCCTTTTATTGGTTTAAATCATACATCTTGCGGGCCCATTTGCTTTGGTAGAGTAGTCTGTGTTTCTGCTACTCTCCTGGGGAGTAAAGGTCAGAAAGGTGTTCTGCTGCTGTTCTACGTGTTCTGTTTTTAAAGCAGAGCCAGTAACACAGTAGTGCAGATAGAAATTAAAATTAGATTTCAAATACATACACTTTGATACACAACACTTTGCACAGCTTTATTAAACATTTAGTCAACATAATTCATGTTCATGAATAATTTATTTTCAAATGTGATCACAGGAATGTTTTGGAGAAACAAACTACAGATGGGATAAAATCACTAAAATGCTGAAAACGGTGATGATGTTATTAAAGATGACATTAAGTTAAAACATATTTTGTGTTACATCGCTTTGCTGATCAGAAGAAAACAGAAACATAAGAAGAGATGATTTTGTGAAATTCACATGAGAAGCAAGCATCGAAAGTTCCATCCAAAAGTAAAGATTTTGCATAATTGAACCATGGGGTGTTTGCTTAGCATGTGGGCCACCTAATTCCTTTTTACCTACTTTCCCATAGAGAAAAAGAAAACAAGCTTAGGCTACCTCCTGCTCTTTCTTCTTGGCTGTTTCAAGTTGTAAGGACAGAGTTTTCGTCTGTACAGAGGAGAAGCTGGAGCAGAGGCAGGTAGAGCAGCAGCCAGCCTGCCACACAGTCAGTCCCAGCATGATATGCAATAATGACCTGTCAGAAATGCAGGCTTGATGCCAGCACATGAAACATGAAAAATCCATAGGGGCTTTCTAGCTTTATGAATTCTAAAAAGCCTGCCTAAAGGCTTGAAATCATGCATAATCAAAATATCTTTTTAACGTGCTGCTTAAGAGATGCAATGACTGTCTTGTTGCAAATTTACAGAATGTATGTACTTAAGAAATTCCTTCTACTGGCATTACAATTGTATGTTTTTTTGTGCTTCTAGGGGGCCATTTTGTGTCATTAAAAAAGCACAGTAGTTTGTTTTCTTTCATATATTTATTTGACTAATTTTGATTACATTGGTTCTATTCCATACTCCATGGACCTGGATTGGATTTGGAATCATGTATGAATAATTGTTGAGTTTCATATGGTTGCCATATGGTCATCCTTTCAAGGGTTATATTGGCTGGGTTGGATGGTAAGATTTAAACCAGGGTCTTTTCAGTTTAATTAAAATCACCAACTCTTTGCAATGTTGTTCCTGGTATTTCCTTATTGAGGTTATTAAGGGAGAGTGCGACAGTCTGGCTCGCAGTGGTGATGTGTGATGACGTCACGGACCAGGAAGTAACTCAAACCAAAACAGTGGATGGGCGGGTGAAGCTGAATGCAATTGCATTCAGCATATTTAATAAACAAACAAATGATTTTAACCAAACACAAAACAAAAGGGCACGAGGGCCAAACGAATAAACAAACAAACAAGTAAGTGTCGTGCTGGATAATCCAGCACGTTTTAGCAATTGTTTTTAAATGTTGCTCGCTCTCTTCGCTCTCTCCGCTCCCCATACTCTCCTCTGTACACTCCACCCCGAGTGCAGAGAGCTGCAGGTTTATATACTCTGGCCGAGGGATTAACTAGTTGTTAATTATCTTATTATCCCTCGGCCAGAGTCTGCATGCGTTTGGTAAGGATGCATGACTGTCAGCTAGTTAAATAATCAGTAGCTGATCAGCCATGCATCCTCACGGGGTTTTAAAATATAATAAAAGACGCGGCGCTTTTATCCGCGCCGCAAACAAAAATACAAATAATAATACATAGGGGCGGGACACTCCGCCACAGAGAGTCACAGAAGACACAACTTCAGTGACCCAAACTAGTCAAGTGCTCATTGCGTGCTGGTGGAGACTTCTCAGGCTGGGCCCTTGCTTCCAGGGTTGAGTGGCTTGGTAACACTGGTTGGGTTTCATAATGTAGATGAAAAGGAGTGATTGGCTTGACACTGGAAAAGGAGTAAGCCCGTTGATCTTCAGTCCTGACTGATTAATGCATTGCAGCTGGGAGGCAAGATTCAAATTGGGAATTTCAAATTAAGTAGAACATTAGTGGTAAAGCTGATTATAAAAAAAAAAAACTCAACAATATTTATTATGCACCACCTTGACATTTATCTATGCCGTTTTATTAATGCACACTACTTTGATACTGTATCACCCATTGCATTGAATACAAATAATTATATTTGTGAAATTCAACATGAATTATTCCTTTGTCAACAATAACTGCATGACATGTAGCGTTTTGAAAATGTAATTGTTTGGCAGCTGATCTTGAGGTATGATATATTTAATATGCTTCAGATTAACATGCTTGTTTTCTTTCAGAAACACCCATTGTCTCTGGCCTGTGTTAGAACATGACTTTCTTTTTGAGGCCTTCGGCTGGCAGTTAAACATTTGAAAGATACAGTAGGCTGAATCTTTTCTCTGCTCTATTTTTTATTTATTTTTTAAACTGTCATTCTCATTTAGCCATTGTTGAGGAAACCAATGTCTGGGGCGATCAGATACGATTGGCCCCAGTAAGTTAGCAATTTTTTATAATAAAAATATGTAAAAGTTTAAAGTAAAATAAAAAATGGAAATGCTGAGAGAAAATTGTACATTTTTTTTAGGGACCAGCGGATGCTGCTTGTTGTTTAATGCATTATAACTGTAAGATAAAAGGGCTGGGAACTTCTGAACTTTATATAAATGTCCGATTCTGTTTAATTAAAATGTGCTTAAAATTATTTTTCTGTCTATCAGATGAAAACGTTTTAACTAATTATGATAAACAAAGGTCAACCAATTGTAAATAATAAGAGTGTAATTTTATTTGGGGTTCTGGTGACATGAATAAAAACAATGTCCATTAGTCTGCAGTGTTCTACTGTAGTTGGTTCTCTGGTTCCTTTTTTAAAAGTGTGGATGGATTTCTATTTTACCTCACAATAATACAAGGAATACATTTCACCAAGGGGTACTGGTGTTTGATGTAGCTGAGCATCACCAAACAATGATGCTCAGCTACATCAACCCAGACAGTACTCTCCTCAAGCCAGCAGAAGGCCCCCACAAAGACTGATTGCTAAACTGTAGCTAAGCGAACACTCCAGAGTGCAACAAGACATTTTAAATATAAATAGTTTAGTTGCTGGTTGCATTTGAGACAAAAGTAAATAACAATAAAAAAAAGCTTTTGAAAGTTGTTTGCACAAGTCAATCTTAGAAGAAGGAAGGGATGTAGTATAGTGCAGTCCCGGTCCTGAGAGTCTATTCCGTGTGTTGCATTAGACTGCACGGCTACTATAGCTGTGACATAGCATAATAAGGACAGCTCTATAGACTCAGGGTTAGAAGCTACATGTACAGGAGTCTGTTCAAATACATATGCACTTGTTTTGCACTGTATACAGTCTCTGTTTTGAATTATTACAGCTACCTATTAAGAAAAAGTAAGAACAGGTCTGTATTTCAGGCTTAAAAACAGTCCTTAACTTTAATATTGGACCATACTGGTATTTTTAGAAAACAATAACACAGCGCAGCTGAGGCGAACAACATTAAGAGAGAGTGGAATGCAGATTGCCTGTTTGTGAATTACTGGTTCTTGAATTTCAGGAGAGCAGCTTCCAAGGTCACTCTCAGAGGAAATTTTAAATCAGACATCTGTATGTGAACTGCATCTACCATGTTTGCACTGAGGAGGGAACACCATATGAGGTGAGGCAGCAAAGGTGACATCCAGCAAGACATTCTACTTTGTTGTCATAGCAACTTCACCCTGATGAAAAGTTGAAAAATAATAAAATGTCTTGCAAAAAGAGGAACGAAGATATCAGTGCTGAATACCTAGGGAATAAAGACGAAGATGCACTGTAAGGAGTAGTTTGACATTTCCACCAACATTCAGTGACTCTTAGCAATGAGGGGACAAGGCACCGGTTTTATTGAAGTTACACTACCAGAACATATTGCACCTGCTAAATTATTTACTGTGTTCCTTTGCTTAATTCTGACCCACTGTGAAAGCTGTACCTACAGATTAGAACCTTGCATATCACAGTAACAGGTCAGGATGTAATTCTTGTCATTTCTCCTGATGCTTTTTGACATCATTGTCAACAGTATCCCCATCGTATTCTATATTTTATTATGTTCATCTTGAACCTGAATTTTAATGCCTCTTGTAGGGTTGTTCATAGAACTGTGAGTTTAATGAGAGAAAAGAACATACAGGATATTAAAGATGTTGGCCTAATATCTGTTATAAAGTACATTTATTTTATAGAAAGTTTTAAAAAATAAAAATTATAACAATAATCTGGAAAAAAAGTTTAAGTTTAATCAGCAACTGGTCCCAATGGGTCTTGCAAAACTGAACCATATGTCTGAACTCTGAAGGTGAAAATGAAAAAGAGGTATTAACATTGGATGGGTTATATAGAGTTCTGTAAAACTTCAATTACATGCCTCCGGCATTTATTTACAATATTTGCCAGCAGACTTGGAGACCGGCGATTATTTGAGACCAGCATTTAAATACTGAGCATCAAAAGAAACATATCACTTATATTTGAGCATCAAAAGAAACTTATATTTAGATACAATTCACTAGATGTGATCAAAAAATGACACTCTGTTTTAGAGCAGGTGCAGTGACTTTTTATTGTGCTGATTAACAATTGACATCACAAAGATGCTGCAAAATGATCTGTCGATCTTGGGCAGGTGTTGTGACTCTTGGTCTCCCAGTTCGTGGCCTGTCATTGACAGAGTGTGTCTGGTTATACCGTCTCACCAGGTTTGAAATTGCTGGCTGTGAGCACCCAAGACAGCGAGCCACAGTACGCTGCCCTAGCTCAGCCTCCAACATGCCGATTGAACGAAGGTGCTCTTCTCTTGATAGACATGGCATATTGTTGTTTTTTTTTTTTACTGTAATTTTCTTTATTGCTTTTATTCAAACTTGCCATTCAACAGCTGAAATCACTCCATATCTAGTGTCCAATCAATGTCTCACTAATTAGGTGATTAAGTGCATATGCTTCAGTCATAGTCACTCAAGCATGTCATGGTCAAGGATGAATGATCGAGTGATTAAAAAGAAACCAAAAACATTTCGTCAATGTCCATCATTTATATACCTTATTTTTCCAAAATAAATGTGTTATAATAGTGATAAGCTTCTTTTGATGCTCGGTATATATTAGATCACTATATAGCTGGGGTGATACCCTCAACAATCCGGAATCTGTCTATACTGAAATCCGGTCGTCTTGTCTGCTTAAGAATTATGTCGTTTTTCTTTCTTTTAAAGTTTATAAATGGTTAGGGTTAGGGTTAGGGTTATGGTATGGTACATCTACAGTAAAATTATTGTTTGCACAATGGAAAAAGCTACATTTAATAATACAAATCTAATATTAATACAATTAATATTACTGGGTATACTTGGACAGTACATCAGCTGTATGCACTGTATAATCCGGTACCATTTTCCATTCCCAATTGATGCCTAGATTGACAGGTTCTGTAATACAAAAATGTATTAATATTATTTGAAGTAGGGCCGTGCAGATACTAACATCTTAAGAGCTATCATATATTGTTAATTTGCCATGAACATATTACTTTATTATTCTGTATTTAAGTACAACAACTCATAGGAATCCACATCAAGGCTGTATAGTCAATAGTTATGTTGGGATGAGGTGAACCCAAAGGCTAAACTGAGGGCAGGAGCCCTCTAATTTGCTGTGGAAATAACCATTACACTGTGGCTGCAGGTCCTTCATTTAAAGCAGATAGCTTATTCTTATCCGGCCATGAGAACTATAGCATATTGATAGCCCTTTTACTTATTTATTTAAAAAACATCATACAAGTTTAAAATTAGTAAAATATTTAGTTTTTTTTTTTTTTTTTTTAACTAACTAACTGACATTGTGAAATTCCTTCAAGGTTGCTTAAAGGCAACTGACTGAAAAACTACAAACAATCCAAAGTTCAAATATTATTATTATTATTATTATTATTATTATTATTATTATTATTATTATTATTATTATTAATAATTAATAATAATAATAATAATAATAATAATAATAATAATAATAAAGTGAAGGTTGATTTTGCATTAATTCAGTACTCTGTAAACTACATTTTCAGGACCTGCTACCTGCCAGTTACCACATGGTGGCAATGTTGAAGCAAGAAACAATTTTGTTGTAATTTACATGGAATTTGCATCATTTTAAAGAAACCTTTTCCAAACTGCAGGTATTGTGTTAATCATTAGCTATACTATGCTTATCAGAATATAGCTTGAAGTTAGTAATCTATTTTGATAAAGTAAGTCAAATATAAAAATAATAAAAGTATAATTATCAATAATAGGCAAGCATTCTTACATTGTATTCCAGTGCTTTCAGAACTGTGGGTTTAATGTAGATTAATGAATGTAGACCAAAAGTTATGAAAGACATTCGTTATTTCTTTCCTCATAAATGCATTATTATTTTGATTCTGTAGTACTTAACTCTTAAATGTCCAGGAATTAAGCAAAGCGGTGGTTCAGGCAGGGGACTAACATTTAATCAGTCATCAAATCAAGTCATCAAGACTTTGCCAATTGAAATAGCAGTACCTATTGCTAACAACACAATTACTTGTCCAATGATTATCAAGGAAAGGATTTAAACTTACCTGATCCATTGCCTCCCTGCTGTGAGTTCGAGTTTGCCTCCACCTGTGTTTTGGCTTCGTCTAAGGGGAGGGCAGCTTTCCTGCCTCCTGCCCATGGCTTCCCTACTGTCAGCCTCTCCATTTATCAGCAGGAAAATTTATGGGCTATTATATGTTAAATGTTTTATCCAAGAATGTATAATATGCATTAATGTGTTATTGTGTCTACTCCGTAATAAATATTTCATATATCATGTGAGTTCTGTGACTGAATCAGCTTTACACTCATTCTGTGATTAAGAGGGGGTTTCAGAAGTGTTCAATGTTTAACTACAGCACACACACAACCACAAACACAACACAAATGCACTATCTGGTTAGAGTTGAAAGGGTTGAAGTGCTAGTTCAGACTCCATTACAAACCAATCTTCCACTTGTAAGTGAGAGATGTGAAATCTAGTGTTAGCTATGACAGTGGTTTTGTGATTTGAACATCTATCCACTGAATAATACCGGGACACCTCTCAGGTAGACCCTTTTACACCAGACAGAATAAATACATATTGACTTTCTTTAAACAGAAAGATAATCTGTTTATATACTTTGAAATCTGATAATTAGTGTCTGTTGTGGTGGTTGTGTTGTATAATCATCAGTCAACAGTTAGAATCGCTCTTACAGTTCAGTATATTGGTCTTTTAGAGCTTTGAAATGTTGAGGACCCTATTTGTGATGCGAGTGATTTTAAATCTCATTGAGAGTATTTAGTCATGATATGAATATGCAAATGAAGATGAAGGTAGAAGTCTGAATGGCAAAGGGAATATGTAAATCAAGCAGCCAGAGGAGATGAGAGAGATATACCGGTACTCTCGAAAGGGGCAGGGCATTTGAGGATTTTTTTAATCTTCCTTGCATTTGAATTTGTCATGGGTGATATGTTTGTTGGCAAGTCCAATGACTCCAGAATCTCTGATTAATGGGGGGATATGGCTCCTTTATTTAAACAGCCACTGTCCTTTTGTTTTATTTGCAAAATTACATTATTAATTTTACTTTTGCTTATCATCTCCCAAGGCCTTTAGTGGAGTTGCCATTTGGTGAGTGAATACTAATACTCTTAAAACCTTTAAAAAAAAAAAAAAAAAAAAAGCTACTACTGTTTTTTGCAACATTCATGGAGTTTATTTTCATCATACAGTTCTCCCCCTTTATAACTGTAATGACACAGTGAGCGTGAGTGTCTGAGGCACCAGGGTCATGGTTGTGTTTTAGTGCAGGGCCAATGGTATAATGTAAATTATAGATGCACAATTCTGGTCCTCCTGTTTTTCATTCCACCAGTACCCTAAATTACTGAATTGAACCAATCTTAAGGTCTTTGTCACTTAATTATTGCATTTTACTTTTAAAACCGGGAGGACTGGATTTGTGCACTCTTGATGTAAATGATCAGCAGATTTTATTACTTAAATAGGGGTTTGAACATCTTAAAATTAGACATTACATTCAAACGTGTAATGAATATACAGCAGGGTGCACAGCAACGAATCTACTAACATATAAAAAGACACAGATGGCCACCACTTAGTTTTGGAGCACTCAAGGTGTTTACAAGGTTCAAGTCATGACAACAAAGTCCCGAAAACAACAACCAATACATCAAGCTCCAGTCTGATAGACTGCTCCCCTTGAAACCTTTCTGTTCTCAAAACCTTTATTGTATTTGTTGTGACTTTTCTCTTTCTGTTTCTCTGCTACCTTTGCGCATGTGCAGCTGAGTGTTATTTTACAATTGTTGTGTACCCTACTTTACATTTAAAATTACATCATACATCTCTGAAACTATGCTTAAAAATATGTTTTTTTTTTAATCAATAAATTAATTTATGAGACTTTGATCCATACTTCTTTTCTATAAACAGAATAGTTTCTTGTTATAGCAAAGGTCCTGTAAGTAAATATCTCATAACAGATGTATTCTTTAATCCACTGGATTCATGACAGTTACCACTGTAAGAACCGTTGCCATTGGAACCTGTATAATAATTTAAAAAGAGCCAAAATCAGCTGTTTAATTGATGTATAGTGTTAGGGATGGGGCTAACAAAGCATGAAAGCCAAGTTACCACAAAATCTGTTCTAATTACAGTGGTCTATGCAGTGGACTGGAAAAATAATTTATAGCCAAAGGTCAATGTTAGCAGTAGCACACACTTACCAAATTAGTTCACTCACAACTACCACAAACATAGGTGTCTTTACATTAGACCTTAGTTGTTAGGGCCACTTTTTATTTTAAGAAACATCAATCATTTTTTCAGTTTGTTCGCTCTCCTTCTTAAATTAGCAGATTAAGTAGATGTAAGGATACGCGAAAAGTGATTTGCGGGTGCAAAACCCCCATAATGCTGCTGTAAATCGCGCTTAGTCTTTTACCAGCTGCTAAAAATGTGCCGTATGTAAAGAGTGGTTCTGCACCCACTATTAAATTTGCACTTTGCCATCATTAATCCATTACAATTATATTGCAATGCATTCACATGAAGAAAAGAGCATGGAATTGGGTGGGATCTGGATACTAAGCGGGTGCAAACTTTATAATGTGATGTAAGGATTTTGCCTCGCACTCAGGCAGTTGCTGACCCTCCAAAAACTTTACACCTCCTCTTACAAGATGCAAACTATTGTAGAAGCAAGTAACTAAGCTGTTAAAAGCACACACCTGCAGAGACCTGTCATTGGCTTCAGGATGGCTGCTGTGGTACACTTCCTGATGCAGCGGCACTTGGCTCTTGTTGAGGAGAGGCAGGAACACGTTCGGAGGAGCAGGGCGAGACGAAGAAGACCCTGCATATTCATTCCCGGGGTCACTTTGTTTCGGATGCTGGAGGATGTGGTGGGAAAGCATTAACGTCTCACTCCGCAGGTCATCCTAGACCTAATAGCAGAATTGAGGGATGCATCCATAATTATTTGCACTGCGCCTTATAACCTTTACTTAGATCTTGTAAGTAAAGGTAGCATATAAATACTTGCTTGTGTGCATGTGAATGCATTGGGGTATTTGGGATATACAGGGCTTGCATAATGTATTACCTTGAGGTTTATCTGAATTTTGGCAGAACAAGCCAAGGGGAACATAATACAATATATATAACATAGACTAAATCAGCCAAAGTGTCTTCATAGAATCCAGTGCCATCTTGTTATCTGACAGTTTCAAAACCTACAGTATTTCTATGGCAGACAACTAGAACAGAAGAGGGGCTCCTGAACATAGTCAAAGCACCTTAAAACAGACTTATAAAAAAAGAAAAGAAATGCAATACAAATCAGAACGGATGTAAACATCCTAAAGCAGTAAAACAAAAAATAAACAAAAAAAACATATGGTACCACTTTTGATCATCAGGCCCCTTTTTTGTGGGGGAATCAACTGTGAATAGTTTTGCAAATAATGCTTTAGTAATTGAGGGTTTTTAATTGAGATGCCTAAGAGTTATTTGCTTAAGCTTTTGCACATACATATTTTTTAAAGGCAACAGATAGCTTTGATTGATTTTCCTAAATTACTGACTTCAGTCTTTTATGATATACATGAAACTGAAATTATTGTTTTTGTTTTCACATAAACAGCTAGACCTACATTACCTATTGAGATTTAAAATAATGTTTAATGACATGTTTGTGTGAAAAACTGGACTTTATAGCAGCAGTACATAAATAATAACTGTTCCTTTTCACAAACAACAATTATTTAAACCCCACAAGCACAATAGCAGTTCTCCAAACAGCATTTCATTTCTCTCAAAAAGAAAATACATAGAAATCAGAATACATGTAGACAGCTCTGAATTTTGCTTCCTCCAGCCATTCATTCTCTAAATTCTTGTTATTGGCAGGTTGCAACTCCTGTGAAGGGCAAACAAATACATTGCTGGAGCTGACTTGAAGGCATGGAAAGATTGAATTTTCTAGCTATGTTGAGCAAAAGGGCGAGTCTCCAGAAATAGTCAGTGATAGATGAGGCACAGGCAGCCAGACAGCTTCCCACAGTCTTTAGCCAAGCCAAATTAGGCTAACAATTCCACAGCAAAACACCTTTCACAGAACATTGCTCACAACACAAACCTTTTATTTATTTATTTTTGTTTTGTTTTATCACCTTTAAACAATGCATACAGATACAGTATGGTATTTTACTTTATGTGTAAAATGAGTATTGTATTATACTAAGGGTTTGAGTTTTAAAGAGATGTCCTTGAGTTTCAGTGGGCTAGCATGCTCTTTGAAAATCAAGCCTTCTGTGTTTTACTTAAGTGTCTAATTTCAGAGTTGCCGACGCTATCTGAATAGACCATTTAGAATGCATAGATAAATAAACTGAACAAACAGTTAAAGTGATTAGGATCTAAAAGACGCAAATATAAAATATTAGGATTCTTTCCATCAGGTTGGGTTCATTAGACATAGAGATATAAGTATGGCAGAAAAGTTGGAGTACAGCCTCCAACTGTGAATGTTAGGGGTTTCTACCTACCCTTTGTGTTAGGGTGACTTACTGTAAGCTGTTATCCTTCACCGTGAATTTAGGGAGGGGATACTAAAAGATGTCACATTATATATACTATGGAGTGTTATATACAGGTGGGCTGAGTGCATCAAAAGCACAACACAGCCTAAATCTATGAAATGCTGTGTTATAGAAAAAAATAGAACTGAAATTCCCATTAAAGTTACATATTAGGTAGCTAGTGAAAATAGAAATAATTGTGTGAATAGATTGTGAGAATACCAGACAAAAAGATAATGAATTCTTTGTAATTTTCATTACCATGCATTACCATTTGTCTCCCATTATGATGCTACATTTGGCTGGCATAGGAAATTAAGATGGTTGATTAGTAACAAAACTTTTGGGTACAAAACTACTAGAAAGCTGAAGCCTTTTCGAATACACTGCTGGGCAACAGGCTTGTTTATATCTCTTTCAGCTCTGTACACACTAAGACTTGATTCTTAATCTATTATTATCAGTGTAGCCTTGCTTGAACGGCAATGAGTATCATACTTAAAGTCAATCAAAATCAGTTGATTTTTCTATTAGTAACTGCTGATAAGGCTTGTACTTTTCAAGATAGATCATACACTGAGCATGTTGCTCCAGGTTGTGTTTCCATTGAGATATGGGCTTCAGATATGTGCATGAAGCCGAAGCCTAAATACCAAAACCAAATTTAGATATGTTTGGATTCAGTCCAAACCTCAAATATCACAGGTTTGTGACTTTTATCACAGAGCCACTGATGACACAAAACAACAAATCCAGCAGTGACTAGGTACATGATACCTATAGTAAGGCATGCTATAGGAATAATGAAAATACTCTTGCAATTCACATTATAATATTAAGTATCATAATGTAAGAGGTTGTTTAGTGTTTGATATTAAGTACAATAACTTGTTTTATTGGGTACATTTGCTGGATTTATTCTGTCCATAAATAATAAGAACAATGTCCTCCCTCAAGGAACTACAGTGTGCTGTGTTTATACAGGTGGCTCCAAATGTGAATTGGTTGAGGGGGCCATGCAAATCTACAGGAATTTTTTTTTCATGATTGCTTTTCTTTTTATTGTATTTATAATATAAAGCCTAATCATGTTGTTATAAGGTAGTATAACCCATTACAAAGAGCTGAAAAGTCTGAATTTGCAAGCAGCTAGCACATGTTTTCATTGCAATGTGTTGCTTTTTAAACAAGTGCTTATCAGTGATCTCATATTTAATCACTAAGACTTAATACTTTACAAACAGACCCTGAAAATTTTAATGAGCGTACCTAATTAGCTGATTGTCAAGCTATAATTACTTCAGGAACAAATTAAGCTATGGGTATTATGCTCAAGTAATGAAATGCTATAGTCAGTTGTTTTTTCCCTTCATGTTGTCGTATTCAAAGAACACGGATGGAATGCACTTGGTTCGCCCTTAACCTTTGCTTACAAGTGGTAAGCAAATATGAAATTCTTAATCCTCTTGAACAAAAGCTTTAGTCTGAATTGAGCATTGACTCTCAGACTGGGGCCTTCTCTAGCAAAACGCCATTTATCTCTGTCAGCTCTGACCTCACTTGTCTTTATCAGATTACATTTTAAACCAAGACTTTTATGTTTGTTTTTGAAATGAAATGATCTGCCAAGATGAAAAAAAAAAGTTTGTAATATTGCTCTCAATTATATCTCATACTCTGAACAGACTTGATGATCTGAAAATGCCGCCTTGATGTTTGAATCACTGAAAGCTGGTTATGTTAAGAGGGACATAAAAATGCACAATGCAAGAATCCGTCTTAATGCAAAATAAATAAAACAAAACATTGATGTAGAACTTACCACAGCCTTAGCACCAAATTGTAGTTATATGCTTAATTAGTTGCAATTACTTGAAAAGTTCTACCGATAAGTGTCAACATCTGCCAGACAATATGAACATAATTAAAACCCCATTTTAGTACAAGACACTGAAAATTTAATTTGGGTTAATTTTTATTGCTCTTATTTTATTAATGGAAAAGCACTCACTAGCTTTTTGTGTTAAATAAGAAAAAGAAAAAGAAAAAAAACGTTAACATTTTAAAGCACTTTTCTATTAGATTTGTATGCCGTCTTGCTCAGTCCTTTCTGGACACAGTAATGCCAGTACTCCAGTTTGATACAGTTGGTATCCTTCCTCATAAGCTGACTCTTGACTGTTATGATTCCCAACCTTTTCAAAGGAGGAGACTACTGGTGATTAGGGACTTTCCATTGACCACTACCAAAGTAGATCAATAATGCAAAGGCATAATGTAGTACCATTTTTGCAGTAACTGATTCATTTTACAACAGCATGATAAATATTTTCTAATCTTTATAATATATTGATAAATAGGGACTATAGGTTAGAAGACTATTTGAGGTACCGGTAGTGTGTTACGTGTCAACATTTTTGGGTGTGGGCTTGACTTGGAATCTTAATACAAATTCCTAATCTTTTTGACGAAAACTGTACTTTATTTATAAGTATCCGTTAACTTTTGCTCTGTAGCCCATCTGTGTTTCTCATTGTGGAAGGGCATTCGGCTTCTAGATTCGATTACACAGGGCATAGAGCCAGGCTACAGGAGCCAAATCTCATAAACTGCCAACAAGACACCATGGAAATAATTTCAAATTGTTGGTATTTGTGTTTTATCATGAAGTCTACATAGAATGTGAAAACGATGAACCCCAGTTCTCTGAAGGGCCATTGAGGAATAACGCATTTATGTTTGTATTTATTTATTTATTACCCTCTGTGATACGATGGCTCATGTGGTGACGTCAGGCCAGGAAGAAAAACACGGAGTGCTGAGTGAATTGAATGCGCTGCTTGCACTGTTTAATAAGTGAACAAGTGAACAAATAAACAGGTTGAACAAAACAAAACACTCAAAATAAACGGCACAAAGACCAAATGAACAGACAAAGAAAGAGTGGACGAAACAAACAAACAAATACCATGCTGGTGTTTCCTGTCTCTCTCTTACCTCCTCACTGTACACCCAACCCCATGTGCGTGAAACATTTCTTCTTTTATACAGCTGTGCCGAGACTTGATTGCTAATCAATCATTCAATTGAATATCGGCACAGTCTGCATGTGGACTAATTGTGCATTTTCTATGCCCCTGTGTATTTCCCCGTGCCTAAATACAAATATGCATTTTAAATCACCCATGCACCAATACATACACCAACAATAACACGCCACACCCGCATTCTAGCTACTGTATGCCCTTGCTGTAATTATTTTAAAACACTGTGTTTATGTGTGTATGTACAGTATGTGTGTGTGTGTATGTGTGGGTGTGTGTGTGTGTGTGTGTGTGTGTGTGTGTGTGTGTGTGTGTTTAAGTGTCAAAACCTGACAAGTCACAAATCTCGTCAAATGCACCAAGGTCTAACATTACATTAATGTACTGTGACCTGCTTCACACTCCGCTATTCGATGCGTTGTCTTCCAATTAACTGATGATTTTTTTAACCTGTATTTCACCTTAGATTTTCTTGCAATAACGCTGCATTAAGAAATATATGTGGGAGATCTATTGAAAGGTTAATTAAATATTTGGTTGTAATTTCTTGAAACACTCAAGAATGCAAAAAACTATAATCTGAAAATGACTTTAATCAAACAATAGTTGATGAGTAATAAACGTTTTTGTCATAACATCATCACATTGTGTTAGCTCTTTTGCCATCTGCACATTAAAATGTTAACATGATGATATAATCAATCTTAAATCAATTACTGTGTAATTGCTGAGTCAATGGGAGAGGTAGTTAAATATTGATAAGTGTCTGAAAGCTCCATCAGGACATATTGGCAGCTGGGGAGATGAATGCAGGGCTGTGCTGGAGGACAGCTGGACCAGCAGTGATTTGATGGAAGGCAGGTTAGACTTGAGTTTACATTCTTATTACTGCTGTAAGATCTACCGATCAATATGGGCTGCCTGTGCTCTGCCAGCATGGAGATTGGAGCTTGTCCAGGTGTTATTCTCAAACTTTTCATCTCTGGATAAGAAATGCATAAGACTAAATAATATGCTTGGGTCTACATCAGAGTACAAGGTGTTTATTTGTGTGAAAATGTTAAAGAAAGCAATGTAACGTAACTGGGAATAGAATTTTATTTTTTATTTATCAATATTAATACACATAACGTATTGCTAGCCACATAGAACTGAATTTACAAATTTATATTTAGAAATACCTTGATTTGGTAATATTGGTAATATGACTATAATTTCAAAATGCAACGATTACCAGAAAAAATGTCTGACAGAGAAATCACACTTGAATTTGAAGCAAATATATATATTACCTGTATTTAAATGACTATTTTTGGGGGTATGCAATTAAAACAAGAACACTATATTCTCATGAGAATCACATGAGGCATTAAAGATAAGTAATAACTGCAATTACCATTGTTGAAATGTTTCAGTCAATTAGCGTAGCTACATTATGCACCAATCAAGATATTTCTGTATCCCATATGATAAGTAATTTTACCACTCTTTGCAGTACTTGATGCCACTTAATCACATACTGTAATGTAATAAGAGTAGTTACAGTAAGACTATGTGCAATTACTGGTGGAATTAGCTAAGTTAGTGTGCATCAAGAGGCTGTTATGAATCTGCTGATGATCATTCATATATATATATATATATATATATATATATATATATATATATATACAGACGTGCTCAAATTTGTTGGTACCCTTACAGCTCATTGAAATAATGCTTCATTCCTCCTGAAAAGTGATGAAATTAAAAGCTATTTTATCATGTATACTTGCATGCCTTTGGTATGTCATAGAATAAAGCAAAGAAGCTGTGAAAAGAGATGAATTATTGCTTATTCTACAAAGATATTCTAAAATGGCCTGGACACATTTGTTGGTATACCTTAGAAAAGATCATAAATAATTGGATTATAGTGATATTTCAAACTAATTAGTTTATTTAATTAGTATCACACATGTCTCCAATCTTGTAATCAGTCATTCAGCCTATTTAAATGGAGAAAAGCAGTCACTGTGCTGTTTGGTATCATTGTGTGCACCACACTGAACATGGACCAGAGAAAGCAAAGGAGAGAGTTGTCTGAGGAGATCAGAAAGAAAATAATAGACACGCATGGTAAAGGTAAAGGCTACAAGACCATCTCCAAGCAGCTTGATGTTCCTGTGACAACAGTTGCAAATATTATTAAGAAGTTGAAGGTCCATGGAACTGTAGCCAACCTCCCTGGGCGCAGCCGCAAGAGGAAAATCGACCCCAGATTGAACAGAAGGATAGTGCGAATGGTAGAAAAAGAACCAAGGATAACTGCCAAAGAGATACAAGCTGAACTCCAAGGTGAAGGTACGTCAGTTTCTGATCGCACCATCCGTCGCTTTTTGAGCGAAAGTGGGCTCCATGGAAGAAGACCCAGGAGGACTCCACTTTTGAAAGAAAAACATAAAAAAGCCAGACTGGAATTTGCTAAAATGCATACTGACAAGCCACAATCCTTCTGGGAGAATGTCCTTTGGACAGATGAGTCAAAACTGGAGCTTTTTGGCAAGTCACATCAGCTATATGTTCACAGACAAAAAAATGAAGCTTTCAAAGAAAAGAACACCATACCTACAGTGAAACATGGAGGAGGCTCGGTTATGTTTTGGGGCTGCTTTGCTGCGCCTGGCACAGGGTGCCTTGAATCTGTGCAGGGCACAATGAAATCTCAAGACTATCAAGGCATTCTGGAGTGAAATGTACTGCCCAGTGTCAGAAAGCTCTGTCTCAGTTGCAGGTCATGGGTCCTCCAACAGGATAATGACCCAAAACACACAGCTAAAAGCACCCAAGAATGGATAAGAACAAAACATTGGACTATTCTGAAGTGGCCTTCTATGAGTCCTGATCTGAATCCTATCAAACATCTATGGAAAGAGCTGAAACTTGCAGTCTGGAGAAGGCACCCATCAAACCTGAGACAGCTGGAGCAGTTTGCTTAGGAAGAATGGGCCAAACTACCTGTTAACAGGTGCAGAAGTCTCATTGAGAGCTACAGAAAACGTTTGATTGCAATGATTGCCTCTAAAGGTTGTGCAACAAAATATTAGGTTAGCGGTCCCATCATTTTTGTCCATGCCATTTTCATTTGTTTTCTTATTTACAATATTATGTTGAATAAAAAATCAAAAGCAAAGTCTGATTTCTATTAAATATGGAATAAACAATGGTGGATGCAAATTACTTTTGTCAGTTTCAAGTTATTTCAGAGAATATTGTGCATTCTTCGTTTTTTGTGGAGGGGTACCAACAAATTTGAGCACGTCTGTATATATATATATATATATATATATATATATATATATATATATATATATATATATACAGCATATATAAAATCACTTTTTAGCAGCCTTTGCTTTATTTGGTGCAAAATAATTTTATGGGTGAAATGTTAGTACTAGTGTATAACACTGGCAGGAACCCTTCGGAGTTAGAATCCTGTTGTGTCTCCTGTTGCCAATTGTTATTACATATATTCATACAGTAAAGATTTGCGGAGACATACAGATTCTCCTAACCACAAATCTGTCTCGCTCAGTCAGAAAAATACTGCTGAATGTTCACCTCGGAGCCCTTAAATTTACATTTTCAGTTATTTTTTAATTGTATTCTTAACATTTGTTAAGAATTTGTTCAACTTTCTTGTGGTTTGGTTGACCTGGCCTCCTGTGACCTTCCTTTGACATTGTCTCCAACAGCACGGAACAGCGAAAGATCTTTCCCATCTGCTCAATAATATACTGTATAATACCTGACAGTCCCAGAAAAGTTTTCAAGGTTACCATAGTATGTGGGGTTTAGAAAAAGTCAATACTTCATGATGATGGAAGTGTATACTTTATACTTTCTTGATATGTACCGTATATATATACAGACCATATTGTTTATCACACCACTTTAATATTGTGGCCTAAAATTGAAGTGACTCCAAATGGGATCTGAAAACTTTATAACTCCATGTGTATTTCTATGTGACACAGGTAACTTTATAATAAAGACCACAAAGTGAAGTGATCCCAAGTTTTCACATTATCTTACCTATCTTATGTATGTCATTTTGTGTGTATACTTTGCATCAATACTACATCAATTAAAAAGTAATTGATAAACTGAAAACTCACTATTTTAATAATTAGCTACAGAGCTTTGGCTTGCATCTTCTTCAGATAGCATGGTAGAAATAGCCGGGTAGTCCAGAAGTTTTTCCTTTTATCTAACATGTTAGGATTGTACCTGTTACCTAGTGGTAGGGATTGGTTTTAAATAAGGAATGCCACCTATTTGAATCCTGTATATAATTCATTTATTTTTATTTTTGGATGTTTTCAGTGTAGGTTATCTATTTATTTAATATTTTTTTGGGACATTAAATTGTACATACTTATGTAATTGTAATGTGTAAGTGATGCTGAGGTAAAAGCATATTGGTACCTATTGCAGTCTCCTCTGGACTTGTGGGTTTGAATCTAAGTTCTGACCAGTAAATAAGGCAAAGTAGATCTCAGGAACTGGTTTGAGTTTCATTCCTATTTGTTTTTATTTGGCTGAACAAATTCAATGTTTTGGTCAGATAAAGTTCCTATATCTGATTTATTCAGCAGTTGAATGGTGCTGTTACAGAAATATGCCCTCAAGTAGCAGTTGCTCTTGTCATTATTGATCGAAGCCCATTCAAAAAATTATTTAATCATTAAATCGATTTGAAATGTTTTGTTTTTGTCTATTTTTGCAAATCACAAATTATATTATTATAGATCCTTGAAATGCATGCTATTGTTTCATAATTGTTTTTGTTTACAGAGACAGCACACGTGCGATTATCTTTTCAAGGGGAGCTGAATATTTTATTCAGGTAAGAAAAGGCTTGCTGAAGCACTACCAGGATTGCTCTAGCATTGGATAGGAATGAAGTAGTTGCAGGTCATTCACAGATATTGGGTATCTGTATTTTCCTAATGGTCAGTATATTCACACATTTACCATGGCAGTTTTTGAGTGTATATCCATAAAGACTACTAAATCATTTATTTTGCTCGGTGGAGGGTCAAAATTGAATGACAGTAACCCTTTCTAGGTAAACATGGATTTGCTTTGGCATGTACCTCATATAGACTACCATCACTGTACTTGACTGTAACCATTGTCGCTACAATTCAGCTGGAAAGAATAGCTTTATCAGGTAGAACTCCCATTTTCTTAAGGTAAAATAAAACTCATATTGATTTAATAAGTTCCTTCACATGGTCATTATCACAAGTACTGTACAGTACAATATCAATTTTTCTGAATAAAGCTAATATCAAGGTTTGCTGCAACCATACAGCTTTCCAATTTGCCCTTACTCTGCTCTTTTTACCCAGACACTGTAATTATTTTCAAGCTCCACCTGCTCCCCATCACCACCAAGGGGCTTTTCCTTGTTTCTGGGGGTTGTTGGGTCAGTTTCACTTCCCCATCCTGTTTCCTCAGACCTGTGTTCCAACAGTCTGAGTCTCTGGATGAGGCTCACCCTTTCACCTCCAGAGATTTAGCGTCTAGGCCAAAGCTATCCATGATCAATCATTCTTTCAATCAGTTTGGTCTGTTTTGCTTCCCCCTGTTTAATTTGATTTGCTATTGCAATAATTGGTTAAACCAATTTTTTGTCTTGGTGTGACCCTGTAGAACTGAAAAATGGTATTCATGCTTCTGGCAACTCTTATCTTACCGTCCAACTTGGCACATTAATGTTATAGATGTGGGGAGTTCATGTAATAGTATACAGCCTCCTTGTATTGAACCTCCACATAAACTCTAGAGACTGTCTCTTTGCTTAGTGATTTCCTTCATGTGAGACATCTTAGCACAATATTACAAAGCTGAGCTCCCTTGTTTGCTCCACACAAAAATAAGCACTTTAAGACTTAATTTCAATACAAAAGGCATGACCTCTGCTGTCAAAATTAAGATTAGAATAACCTGTTATTTAAAGCAGCTATCTGCCATTTTCTAGAATAAACCAGTGTTTAAAGATACAAACTTTAGATGCAATCTTAAATGTTGAAAGATAAGTGGGTCATCAGCATATTGAAAATGTATGTGTCTTCTTGTCAATATACATAAAAAAAAAACATGCGTCATTCCCCAGTGGCCCGTCAGAGAATTGAGGTTCATGTAGACTTAATGGTAATGCATAAACACCAACAATTTGAAATGATTTCCCTAGTTTGTCATTTCAAAATAATTTTCAGTCAAGATGCAATATGGGCATGAGGATATATGTACTCCAGCATGCACTTGGAAGCCTGTAGCCTGGTGAGCAAGTCCGAGGGTGGACTTGAGGCTGGCAGGGGAGAGTGTAGCGTGCACAGGGGTAGGGGTCAGGGCTGGTTGGTGACACAATCTAAACATGAAGACATAAACCCGATATCTGCTCCTGCAAGGGAGCCCGGCTCTTTTGTACAACAGCTTCAAAGCGGGAGGTCCCAGGTTCACATCCGACCTCCATCTGTGAGAAGCCCCTGCTTGCAGGAACCAAGGTTCGCCTCAATATGTATTTCTGCATACAAAGGGTCCATTAACAAAAAACAGTAATGTCAAACAATATATTTATTTCTGCATACACATTTTCCATTAACAAATTAATCATTAAGGAGTTTACGGTAATGCACAATTGAGCAATTCAACAAGTTACTGAACAATATTGTGATCCACTTATGTAGAAACTACAAAATGATATTGCAAAAGTCTACCGGAAGCCATTATAGTACAGTATTTCATGTTTGATTTTGAAATGTCACATTTTTCCATTTTTGTCAGTTTTTCGTTAAGTGTATGGAAAACTGCAATGTGTTATGTAATTCAGTATGTTAACATGCAGGTTTCATTAGACTTATGAAACAAAATTAACTAATTCTATAGGGTGATGCAAAACTTTTGCCCATAGCTGTACAATCATGGTTCTTTCAGTTACCCTGTCTATTGTTTTCTAATGTACAGTAGTTAACATACTAGAAATACACTTATCTTGTGTTCATCAAAATGTTCATCTTTGAGAACAACTACATTACAAGTTGGATAATTAAGTATTAAATCTGTCCTTCTTAAAATCGCATTCTTCCAAGTGCAAAGCTTTGAAAAACATACTGTATACAGTTAATGTGGCAGAACAAATAGTCTCTAATGTATCTGTATCTGCTTTCGCAAGTTTTTTTAATTAATTTCAGGGGAGGCTTTCTGTTGAATGGCTGTTTATAAATTTAAGTTCTTTTTTCTCATGAGTAATTTATCATTAAGTCATTACCTTGATTCATTTTATTTTAACCATTGCCAGTTATATTTGCCAAGAGTTTGCCCCAATTTCCTACCAAACTTTAAACCCAGCAATCAAGAACTGTACCAAGTGAGTAAATATCCTGGGCAGTTCAAGTGCGGCTCCCGGTGAAATGCTGGGTGACGCACACTTTGAGGCTTGAATGAACTGAAGAAAGAATAGTAAACAAAAACAAAAAGAGAGACAAAGTAAAAATAGATAAGTTTATTTTTTTGTTCTCTATTTATTTGTGTGAATTATTCTTTCTGCTCTCCCCTTCTCTCTCTTCTGTTTCTTTGAGCCTGCATGTTCATGCAAGGACATTTCGTCACTTGATGACTTTCGACACTGCGCGCTGGTACGTGCGTATTTCAATCATCTCGATTGAAGCTAGATGTGCAGTTGAAAGTCAGTTTAATAATTTTGAATTAGTGCTTTCTTGTTTCGTTGAGACAATGGCCTTGAGCAAACCCTCCACGAGTAATAAACGAAAGTATGAGGCTTTGAGCCAGAATGGGAGGAAGAGTTTGCTTTCACTGAAAACAGTGGTAAACCAGTGTCAACAAATCTCTTACACACTGTAGTCTGTACAAGGCGAGCAGCCTCAAACATCATTATGAAACAAATCACAACACATTTACATCTGAATATCCTCCTGGATCTGACTTAAGGAGAAACAAGCTGGCCTTTTTAAAAGCACCCTCAGCAGTCAGCAGATGCTCCTTTCGGCGTTCAGTTAAAAAGCTAATTTAATGACACAAGCGTGTTTTGTATGAATATTGCTTGTGCCAAATGTCCTTATTCAGATGAATGAATCCTTTTATAAAATTGGGAGTGTTGGCGCTAGACTACAGAATGCATGTTTAAATGTTATATTGCAGGTCTCGTCATGAGTTGGTACTGTAATCCACAAAGCTCTCAAAAGTATTAAATACACACAGCTATTTTTTTAAACCCAGCATTCAGATCTTCAAAGGAAGAGCTTGTCAAAAATACTAATTACAAAAATGTTTATTTTTATGTGGTGTTTTTTGTGAAATCAGGGCAGCTATCTTATTTCACTTCATAATAACTGAATATATTGTATTTAAAGTGTGTAATACATACAGTCTAAAAAGAAATAATGGAAAACACCAGTGTGTTACATTTAAAGTTTAATGCACTGCACATCTACAGTACACTACAAATTACACAGAAACTGTGTAGATTCGTTGTTTATTTTGCTGCCATCAAGAGATAACAACTACTGCACAGTGTAAGTACAAGATTCCGTTATAATGTTTGAGAGAATTAAAAAAAAGTAAAACAATGCTAGTATTTAAAATATCTTGCTCGCAAATATTTCATGTCTTAGAGTATTGCGGCTCTCAGCCATATGAAAATTTTGGTATGCGGCTCATAGGGTCAGGAAGTTTGGCCACACCTACTCTATAGGAAGTGCATGTCTAAAACATTATACGACTAATGGGTGGATAAATCGCCTTCTCATGCTAAAAAGCCATACAATTGCATGGAAACATGTCCTGAAATCATACATTATGCTTATGCGACTTCAGCAGTGAAAATCCAGTTTGTAACCTCACACAACTTTCTACTATATAACTGAAGGCTGTGCCAAGCAATCCTTTATTAGACTGAGATCTGCTGGAAGTGGACCTGCCAATATTCTTTGACCAAATAGGAAAACATAAGCATACACGTTTTTTTTTCTTTGACACAATTTATCAACGTATGAACATGAAACAGAAAAAAAAACAAAAAACTACTGACTAAAGCATTGCACCGTCCCTGTGGAATTGGATTCACGTATTTATTATTATTATTATTATTATTATTATTATTATTATTATTATTATTATTATAATAAGAATGTCTTTATGTAGTGGGGAATGCGAGTGTTATGGTTGTAGTACTGTACTAAACATTTTGACTGGATAATTTTTATATCATTAACCTAAAGTGCTGGCATTTTAGCTCCGTTTGATCAGAATTGCTTAAGCTACGGTTCTGTAGCACAGCGTTTTCTTATGGAATGTATATATTTTTTAACTTTGTGTGTGTAACGCCATCTCGGTTTTTGTTTTGCTTCCCGTAGTTTTTTTTTTATTATTATTATTCCATTGTTTTTGTTGCCAAATGAGACAGACTGCACTTGCAGTGCTTCAACACAAACATACACCTTCGTGAAACACAGTTTAAGAAAGCTGTACGATATCAGAAGTCACTCAAGGCCAAGACATAAACATTTAAATATACCCTCTCATATTTTAATATTAACTAGGTTACTTGCATTTGGAATAAGAATTTCTCTGGCTAAAAGAAAACTACATAGGAACACACGCAATGAGAAGGTACTACAAACACAGAGTGAGAAAAGATGAGACTTCTTTTTCTTTTTTCCATAGAAATTGACCCTATGTAACTAAAATGGTGAAACCCTGAAACCGCATTGCAAATCAGTAAACATTGGAAGTCTTAGCTCTGTAAAGTGGCAAATACAGTATTTCAGCTTTGCTGAGGGGCAGTCTTTACTGACACCTGCTATCACACTGATGGATTGAGTCTTTTCAGAGGTTTGCTGGAACTGATTGACAAGGCATAGGAAACAGCAGGGTCAGATCTCAGCAAAGTACTGACTATCCACTTTTAAAAGAAAATGCTAGTGTCCACTTGTAGTAAACGTATATTGTGTTTAAATGGTAGTGTTGTTTTTAATTATATGTTGTTCACTGTAGTATAACATGGTGAAACCATAGTGTGATAATGCATGGGCAAGCATAAAACACAGAGAAAGATGGTAAAACATATCAGGGTAAGAGACTGAGCCCTGCAGTAAATGATAAGGCGATATGTGAGGTCTGTAGCTTCTTGCCAGAAGGAGTCTGATACTTTTGGGTTGTCCTGCACAAGGCACCGGATTTACTCCCCAGTATCTGGCTGTGCCTTGGATTGCTGCACAGGCAGCTGCTGGAACCTTTCAGTTCATTTAAATATCACAAGGCTGGTCCAGTTATATTTTAACTCCACTAAATTATTACTGCTTTAAGCAATGCAAATTCTTGCATATATAATCATTAATCAAAGCATACCAAATTTGTCAGATGTGTTTGTATTGAATCAAGGTGGCTTGCTCAGAATAGGGACCTATACCACTTCAAGCATTTAAGCATGACAACGACAGCTGTTTTTCTTTTTCTTTTGTTTGTCCTTAATGACATTGAAGCAGCATGCTTATAAAATGACCCCTTTCTGATTCTGAAGGGAAATATAGTTAATGTAACAATAATATACTATATTTTTAAACATGTTATACAACACATTTGACAATGCTATCTGCCTTATTGTTTTATGTAACAGCTAATGATGATATGCAGTGTAATATTAGTTAGTTTACCCATTATTCTTTTAAAACTGAGGTAGATGATTTGCCACATTAAACATCTTTCCATTCAATACACAATATTATGAGTAGTAAGTTGTTATCAAGGAACAAAAGGCCAAATGAAATATATATCAACACAGTATACAGTATGCTCTTTATGTCCTGAGCTTTTAAATGCTTCAGAAGACTAATGCAAAAGAACCCAACAGCAAAGCTTTTCATCAGTTACAGACTAGAAGGTCGCTACCACCCCACTAACAGTGTTTTCTAAGCACTATTTCTCTGTGTTTTTTTAATGGAATTCTTGCTGTATTTAAACCATGGTATTTAATTATTTTGTATTTTTCACATATAATAGGGGTATTGCAATTGTGTCTTGTATGTCTCCTTTTACTTTGTTAGTTTTATAGAAGTAGAAAAGAGTCCACATATAAAATATTCTGGGTTCTAAAACAAAACTGGTTTGGATCAAAATGAAAACCTGTATGGACTCTGTAAACATCGCATATGAATTCCATTATTTAGTGTATTCTAGAAATTCTCAATTATAGTTGTTTCAAAGAACCCCCCCTGCTGTACAAGTGGAGTGTATGACATTTCCAATGCTTTGTAGTTTTCTTCTTTTAAGGGTGGTATGGCTTTTAAGAGTGGGGTGGTGTGGCAGGGTGCTCCGCCCCTGTGCGTATTTTTGTGTTTTATGTTGTATGTATGTATTGGTGCATGGAGCTTGGGTTATGTAGCACAGGTGATTTAAAATGCATATTTGTACTTAGGCACAGGGATTGCACAATCACTTCATGTACAGATTAAAGTGGGTATTTGTATGGGGGCATGGGGTGTGCATAATTAGTCCTTGTGCAGACTGTGCCAAGATTCAAGTGAATGCTTGATTAGCAATTGCGTTTCAGAACAGCTGCACAAAAGAGTGAGTGCTTCACACACAGGGGTTTGGTGTGTTCGTAGTGGAGAACAGGAGAGAGGGAGAGAGAGAGAGAGAGAGAGAGAGAGAGAGAGAGAGAGAGAGAGAGAGAGAGAGAGAGAGAGAGAGAGAGAGAGAGAGAGAGGGGGGAAAATAAAAAGCAATTGCTACTCGTGCTGGAAAGCACGATACTTGTTTTGGGGTTTGTCCATTGTTTTGTTTGTCTGTTTATTTTGGCCAACATGCTGTTTGTTTTGTGCAAGTGTTTTGTGTTTTGTTCAACTTGTTTATTTGGTCATTTATTATTAAATATGTGCAAGCAGAAGAAAAGCAACCTGGCAATAAAAGTATGCTACTGCACATTAACTATTAATATTACATCTGCAGTGGACAGGGCTACTTGTACTTGTCTGTCTTCCCAAACAAGCTGTGACTGAGGCATGTGCTATAAGTTAGTGTTAGGGTTTCTCTTGTTTTATAAGAGATGTCATCAGTTTGGGTGAGAGGACTGTAAAGCTGCTTAAAGTGTGCAAAATAACAATACAATGGAATAAACCTTACACACTGCATATTCAACTAATTATAAATCGCACAAAGATTGTACTCAGGAATAGCTTTAAAATGATGTTTTTGGTTTTGTAACCTCCCTCCCACGGTTGTGAAATGGTTCAGTCTGAAATCAACAACCACAGTCCTTGAATAATGCATGTAAGCCTACAGGTGCTGTGTCTTGGTGAGACTATTTATTAAAAACAAAAGTGCAGCTGGGGAAACTTGTGTTTTTAAAGTTTGTAGCGATTTCAACATATCAACTTTACACAGAACTGCATGTTTCTCATGTCATCTCATGTCTGTCAACTTATCAATTGCAAGTGTTGACTGATTTTTGTACGTGCAGCCAGGGCTGGATTAACCCATCACTGGGGCCTAGGCAAACAGCCACACACACATATACATACACACACCTCTGTATACTTTACAGCCTTTATAATTAGCCCTCCATCCTTTTACAACAGGTAGACTTCTCAGTTTGAAGTTATTTTGGACGACTGATGGAATCTGACAGAAAATTAAACTAGGGGATGTGCTAAATACATTTCAGAATAAAACCGGAAAAAAACTGAAGCCTGCATTAAATCCTGTAGCACAGCTCGACAATGACTTTCCTGATTTACTGAATAAAAAGGCAACAGTTTAAACAAACAAGGAACACCATATGAAGTTGAAAAAGGTAATATATAGAAGGGTGCTCAAACTTTTTTTCACTAACGGTAGCTCCAGAATAGTCCACGAAAATAAATAGTAAACATGCCTGTACATTGTTGTGTAGTCAAATACGTTACAGTTTACTGCACTCAAAATCGTAAATAATGTTTCCTCGTTTTTTTTGTTGATCGGGTGGGTTTTGACTTGCTTCATTAAAGAAAATGCCCTTTTCTCAAGAGCAGAGAAATCGCCAATGTTTTGGCATACAAGTAAGTTTAGGTGTTACATATGGTAGATATCTGTACCCTATATAATTCTGTACCGTTGATGACTCCACGCCGACACAGCTGCATTTTTATCAAAGATCGCTGGACGTGAACGCTTGATGTTTCTGAACAGTATTTACATGTAATAGAATGAAAATGTGTTCCAAAAGAAAAAAAAAAGTTGTATAAAGTTATGTTAATCAAGGGTTTCATGTATTGAGCAACGCAGGAGACTGAACGTACTTTATATCTAGAAAATCAGTGGTGTTAAATGTGCTATTTTTTTGCCACAGAATTAGTTTAGTCTTGTTTACAATATTTGTTGCAAGCTGCAGCAGAACTCAATGGAGAACACAACAGGGCTCGGTCACAGAAATATTGTGCGTGCACGTCCAGCGATCTTTTAAAAACTGCATCTGCACAAGCATGAAATAATGTGGGGATACAGAATTCTATGGGGTAATGTTACATAAATCTATGTAACACCTGTCAGAACAATTCGATTTTGAGATACATGCCTCTATAAGTCTTTAAATTAGCTTTAAAAACACTCAAAGAAGCTGAGTCCCTGATCTCTAGTGGAACAGGGTTCCATTATTTGGGGGCATAACAACAGAAGGCCCTGTCGCCCATAGAGCGCAGGCGAACAGGCGGGGCACACAGCAGTCTGATATCAGCAGAGCGGAGGTTGCGAGTAGGAGTGTAAAAAGATAAAAGATCTGACAGATAAGTCGGAGCTAGCCCATGAAGAGCCTTATATGTCAGCATTAAAATTTTAAAATCAATTCTGAACCTGATAGGCAGCCAGTGAAAGGCCTCCAAGAAAGGAGTAATGTGATCTCTTGAGCTGTTTTACTACCACCACACTCAATTGATATTAATGTCATATGATTCAGTCCTAGCTGATCCATAATTGACCTGTCCATGTTTGATTAGCGGCAGTTTTGAAAATTAGCATTACCCTCCAGCATTACTAGCAGTGTCAAAAATGCAAACTGCAGACTCTTTTGTCCTAAAAGGCGAAACAAGTTTGTTGCCCTTAAGGTAGGACTTGCCAGTAACTCATATTGTAATCCATCAGCGTCGGTCATTTCCTCCTGTTGATTTTTCTCCAATGTGTTTTCCGAAGTACTGGTACCTCTGTATAGATTTGTTGGTATTTTATTGAAATAGCTTGTCAGCTTTAGTGTTTTGTTTAACATATTTTCCTTGCAAAGATATTTGAATTGTTATGCTTTTTGCTTTTCAGTGCCGCACTCATACTTTTCCTGCCATTTGCACGTTGGCCCGTCATATGATCAGGCAGTCACTGGTCCAACTGAATACAGCCTGGTAAAACAGCCCTGTTCCGATCCACACAGTCACACGCTACTTATTTATTTTACATATTGTATTCTTAATTATATATATATTATTATTATTTGTTTATTTAGCAGACGCCTTTATCCAAGGCGACTTACAGAGACTAGGGTGTGTGAAATATGCATCAGCTGCAGAGTCACTTACAACTACGTCTCACCCGAAAGACGGAGCACAAGGAGGTTAAGTGACTTGCTCAGGGTCACACAATGAGTCAGTGGCTAAGGTGGGATTTGAACCGGGGACCTCCTGATTACAAGCCCTTTTCTTTAACCACTGGACCACACCATATATTTTTTTGGGGGGGTCCCTCAAAATCCAAGGCTCTGGGCTGCAGCCCCTAAAGTATCTGCCTCAGTCCAGCCTTGTCTATTCCATAGGAGCCTTTTTATGCAATTTGTTGCTAGATAATAAATGGGGTATTTTCTTAACACACCCATTCTAATCTCGTTAATGTGTGTAATCCAATATGTATGTAACCTGAGGCCTACAAAAGATTGTTAATGAAAAAATGTGTTTTTCAAACATACAAAATCGAGATTGATGCTGGGAGACCAGAAAGCACACGAGAGTCACTTTTCTTTGATCCGCCAATGGTTATTTTGGATTAACATATACAGCAATTAACAGCAAACAATTTACACTTGTCAATTAATTTCAGAATCAGACTATATTCATTACTTACAATAATTTTGCATATACCTCAATTTGAGATACAAAGGAGACATTTTCGTGCATCTTGTGGAGTCTATGCCATGTTGTGTCAAGATTGTGAACAGGGCAAGTGGTAGCCCTTTGTGATTTTACAAATATAATCTGAAAGATTTCTAATTCCCCACTCTTTTCCTTAAAAATAGAAATATAATAAAGATTTCAATAAAACAGTGTAGCGCTGATTAAAACTGGAAGATTTAAGTTACCCCTTTTCATATGGCAAATGTCACTATTTTCTTAGGCTATATTGCATGCTTGTCAAACAACTAAGTCATATTATGTTTATTACTAAAATCTAGAAATGTCCCAATTATAATGAACCTTGTTATGCTTGGTTTCTAGCTTCAATTTTCAACTGTGATTAATGCATTATCTCCAAGTTTGAACTTTAGTTGCTCTTGTTCCATGCAGTTGGAACACACCAGAAGAAGATTAAAGGTCCTTCTTCTAGAAATATCTAAAACTGTGACACATTTGCAACCTGAAGCAGATTGACTTCCATATGACTGACCACAGGGTTCATTTCTAATTAACCCCCTAACCCTTGGCGGGATTGGATTTTGCCACCTCGAAATATCTGGAGCTTCCAGGTATTTCTTTATCGAAAAACCAAAAGAACACTGTGTTTATTATTAACAATTTTCTTTTTCTATGATAGAGTTATGTGTGGTTCATGTTTTTTTTTTTTTAAGTAATCGCATAATAGACAATGACACATAACTTACTACATACTTGCTGGTGTTTATACAGGATATTTCAACTTTAAATTCCTGCCTTCAAATCAACCACAAGGAGGGCCTTGGAAATACAATGAAAACTAAGAAAGCACATTTAGCCAATATGTGTTTGCCAATAAAAAGCAGTGCGCTCATAGATCTATTAATAACCAGTAGGGAGGGATTTTCAGTGTTCTGAGGAAATGCTTTGTTAAAGCAATCTGCATTTGCATGTGTATTGTTCCTCCATCAAGGCATATACTAAATGCCACATGAACAAACACTTTAAAGACCCCCAGCCTATATTTTCCTTTCTAGGCAGCTTGCAGGCCAAATTGCCCACTCCATAGCACATGTATGACATGGGCAGTTTGCCCACTGGTAAATCAGTCTGCGCACACAGCCACTTTAATACCATTTTTAAAACAGTGCACATTATAGTCTGCAAATTATGATATTAATATTGTCATGACATCATCATCACAGAAAAACAGTAATATTTCAAAGCAATTTATTCATGTGGGTGGCTAATGAATATAGTGAATTCTTCCCACCTACAATATGTCTGTGAAGAGCATTCTCATGAACTAAAATGTGCCATGGCATATTCAGATGGTAGGAAAGGTTGATCATCAAACAATATATCAGTTGCTAATGTAAAACACCTACATTTAGAAATTTTTTACAAAAAAAAGTAATCTTTTGCTGTTTACTTCCAGAATCTGGTGGGGCGTGGAAAGAAAGTTCTGGCAGCGCAGGTTGATGCTGTGAAGTTCCAGTGGGCATCTACTGTCTGATAGAAGCCCTCTAGAGCTGGAAGCTGATTCGCTGATGGTACTGAATCGTTTTGTAATGTGGCTTGAATCTTGTACTATTGTTATGTCGTTCTCCTTGACAAAATGCCTCAATGTGCTTTGCTGTGGACATGATTAAAAAATACACAAAATTCAAATAAAATATGTCCCATAGATAAACAAGAAAGAAACCGAGTTTGTGAATATAAATCATCATTCTTTATTGTTTAAAGAATATTTTTGCAGACCACAAGTAATGATATTCTCATAAGCTGTGCATCCACTTTTTTGTTTTAGAATGATGCTTTCTAGACCGTGTACAGTACCCTGTACAATATATGATATTGTGAGTAAACAAGTGGCTTCATGCTGCATAATGAAGCCCAGCATGAAACCCATATGTTGGATGCTTGAAGACAGAGGGCACTGAGGGTCGTGACACATTTGAATGGAAAGTCATTGTAAAACTGCCATATTTTAAATGATCTGCACTGTGGATGGGCAAGATGTGTCACACATTTTCTTAATAAGCGGCTTTCCGCAGGCAAAGTTAGTCGAATGTATCTCCTGTGCATTTCAATAAACTCAAGGGCAGGAAACGCAACAGGATGCAAAAAGCTATGAAACACCAGCCTTTAATTATGTTAATGTTACAAAAAAAGAGAAACAAACAACTTGAGAGTGCTTAAGAAACCTGACCTGGGATTCCAAGGCAACAATCTATTAGTGCTGTCCAAATGTACTTATTTGTGCTTTTGACTGGAGCTGCTATCCACATCTGTGTCTTAGTAGGAACCAGATACAATGATAGAATGCTGCGAATTTATTTTCTTATTCTATATGAACACATTAGATTTGATTTGCTGTTGATGACAAAATCAATGTATAGTTGGTTTCTACACCATCTGCTTTATCATTCTGACATTTAAATTGTGGTTTTAGTAATTTTCAAACATGATATATACACTATCTGCTTTTTACTTGTTATTCCTAAATCAATATATTGATATTTTAAATTAAAGCAATTTAATAAGACTATATACACTGCCCAGCCACTTTATTAGGATATGTACCTAATACCTGGTTGGGACACCATTTTCCTTGATCACTGCCACTAGTAGCATAGAATTCAAAGGTGGTGAAATGCGTCTTCAGTGATGTTAATACAGTCATTTACCTCTATTCGTCACTAGAATTTTGAGGCCACTGCTGTCTTGGTGACTATTTTTCCTAAGTTTGTTGCCGATTTTGTCAAAACATATAGCATTCAATGTTGTATAAATACATTTTGTGTTCCGTCAAATGTGATTTGTAACTGGCAAAAGTTTACACTCCAAGCTGCATGGATTTCATCATACCTACATAAAATGTATAATAATCATGTATGATCATTAATTAAAATTATTTTCCTGTCATATTTGAACATTGCATAATGGTTTGCCAGAGTAATACTATTATGTGACAGTGTAAACTATTTATTTTTTCATTCAGCTGGATTTTCCAGTACACAGGACACAATATAAAAGTTAATGCATGTTCAAGCATAATTGTACTTAAATTACTCTAAAGGCAGCACAGTGCACTGGAGCATTATCCATCTATCTAATTGTATATTTGATAAAAGCCTTTTCACATTTGCTCTTACACAACCTTTCATGTCCGAATTGAACTATTTTACCCCTCCCCTCTTTTTTTTTTTTTTTTTTTTTAAATTTAGTCGTCGCCAATTATTTTACCCCGGTTTTCACCCCAATTTAGCATGCCCAATTATTATCTGTATCCTCTGCTCACCGCTCGCAACCCCCCCGCTGACTCGGGAAACGGAGGCTGGAACACGCGTCCTCCAAAACGTGCTCCTGCCAAGCCGTCATTTTTCGCACTGCAGATCCACAGCAATGCCACCAGACCTATAGTGCCGGAGGACAACACATATCTGGCGGCTCCACTGCAGAGCCACAGGCGCCCTATCAGCCACAGGGGATTCGAACCTACGACCTCCAGGCTATAGGGCACATCCTGCACTCTGCGCGGAGCGCCTTTACTGGATGCGCCACTCGGGAGCTTTAAAACCACAGTTAATGATTTGTAAATATGTCCCTAGAGTCATATATGCTCCTTCTAGCTAACATTGCTGTTGGCAAACCGCTATGTTTGCAAATAGATTGACCTTTTTTTTTTTTTTTTTGTAAGACAGAATTGTCTAAAGACTTACTTATTTCTCATTCAGAGTTGTGCAATTATTGCACAGGAGCCGTGACAATAATAAAATGCCAAAGGTAAATATTTTATCACGTAAGAAAATCGCTTGGGGTGTGCATTAGATAGAATTCTTCTGTGCATTCTACTATGTCAGGATGGATTTGAGACAGTTTTTCAGTAACTGATTTGCTTACATTTTCAGAGGCGGGTGCAGCCTAAGGCTGAAGGGCCATCTGAATAAGACATATCCCTGTCTCATTGCTGCTGGAGACAGATAAGGTTGCCAATTGAAAATGCAAAAGCTTGACAGCAAAGACTTTGTAATAACAGATTGACAATGAACTATCAGAAAATTAACAGCACTGTGACAGGAAAAAGCTGATATTTTTGACAGCATATAATGTTTCAGAAGGTTTCTTCTACGAATATGTATTTCTTTAGAAGTCAGTGACAAAAAAATGTTATTACATGAACATCTTACACTTTTTTATTAACACGTGTTACAGTAACAGTTTGTACCAAACGACCACTTGTAGCCGCTATAGATCAACTGGATGTTTGTGACATGGAGCGAGAGGATTGGAGCTGTAAATCTCCCTCCCGACCCAAGAGGGCGCTAAGCAGAGGTACTTGCACACCTGTTCTGAGAGCAGCCGGCTTGAAGGCTGGGGTAGAAATGGAAGTCGGCTGTCTTGGTGCAGGGCGGAATACCCACATTAGGGGACGAGATTACTGTGATCAGCTGTGTTGCATTAGACAGTGAGCAGGTGTGTCGAGTTGCGCTGATCATGGGGTGGAGTCTCCTGATATATAAAGGCTGCCATTCTGTGAGTGCGGGCCTTTGAGGTTAGACGTAATGTGTAACCTGAGCCACTGTAGGTTTTGTTTATTTGTCCGTTTGTCTACGTGTTGTGCTTTGTGTTAATAGGACCTGGAAGTGACTGACCCCAGGGAACTGCTGCACCACTGCCAGTTCACCCAAACCCTGGAGCTGTTTACCTTGGCCCTGAACACACTGCACTTGAGCACAAGCACGTTTTACTACACCGTGCATTTATATCAGAGCTGTAACCAAAATAAAATATTTTGATAAAATAATTTAGGCATCAGTGACACATGATCATTTTCTGGCTTTCATTCCATGACTTTCAAAAGAAGCACTATCAAGTGTAAAATAATGTAAATATATATTTTGAGGCTATTATGTGTCCCACGGGGTCCATATATACATTTCTTAGAGATTGTTGTTTGGTTTATACTACTAAATCACCTAATATGAACTTTGGTTCTGTTTTTTGTTATACAGAGAAAAAAAACGAACATTTGTGACCCTAGAGCCAGTATGGGGATTAATAATATATTAATTGGGCTATCCTGAAGATCATAAATACTGTAAAATGGTCATGAGACATTTATGCCTAAATAGGATATGCTATACATATGCAATACATATACCTACATGTATAGTTTATGGGTTTCAGGGTCATGGTAGTCTAAAGATCCCACGCTGTTTTTATCATTAAAATAGACCCCATGGTATTAAGGAGGACAGTGTCGCTAAAACAGAGCTGGATATGGTTTGTACTAATAAGTAAACAGCTATAATAATCAGACTTGGATAAAGTAGTATGTGGCATATTTTTAATTGGTTCATTACCCTACATTTTATGCATTTCCTAATTCACTGGGAAAAGTAAGACCAGTGACTCCTATTATATTAAAGTAATAACCTGTATCAAACTATAAATAATTACAGAAGTAGGCACCCATGACTATTGTCTGGACCACACAATATCCAACTATAAGCTCACCTACAGGTTGTGTTTTGTACCATAGCAGAAGAAAAATTAACTTTTAATAGGAAGAAAGAATAAATATCAAGTCCATATTTCTCTCTGCCAATCTAGAACCTATTTACAGATGACATTAAAGTATTGACTCAGTCATACTCCAAAAACAGATTATTTCTATATCATTAGAAGAATCAATGGCGAATCAATGAAGTTAGATCCCTCTAATTTACAGTGCCCAGATCTTTCAATGTTTGTTTTAATACATATTGATTTACTCATAATCTTACACAGGACCACATACCAGTAAAATGAAATGGTATTTTATATTAGCATCTATGCAAAGTTACATTCATAGGCCAATAGTAAAAAGATAATTTGGAGTTATGAAGGAAGAGTGAATGATAATGCAATTAATTGACAAACCGAATTTCTGAAAATACTTTAGACATTTTTTATTATTGCAGTAAAGTCAACACAACTGCCTATACTCAATGAATACGCATGGCTTCAGTTCACTTTTAAAAACAAGTGAAAAATGATTCTGTGGTCAGCATCCAACCATTCCCGCTAAGATTTAACTATTACAGTAGCTTATACTGTAGTTCCTTATATCATACTAACACATTGCTGTTCCTTTAAAATGCTTACCTATTATCTACCATGCATTTATTATACTTTGCTATGCTTTTACTATGGTAAACGTTTAATAGGGATTCACTGGGAAATACTCACCTTGGAAGGCAACAAGTTTGTACAAATGGTACTAATTTGTTAGTTAAAATAAATTAATTCCACCATCACTCCAAACATACAGTCATTGATTCAGCTAAACAAATCTAACTGTGAAAAGCTCTATAATTTGAAAAGAGATATACTATCATGATAACATCTCTGCAATAGCCATTATCACCCAGGAGAAGTCTTGCTATTTACCAATATGTAAATTACAGTGATTTAAAATACCCTTCATTATAACTAGGGCTTCTGTTTTTTGGTTTTTATTCATTTCATTTTCGGTGCTTATTTTTTAGCTATTTTCGAGATACCTCAAAATCGTTTTTTTCAACACGTTCACTTTTTCTATACTGTATGAAATTATTGTTTTTGGTTACTTTCCAAAATGTTTGGAAAGTAACCGTACTTGCACACTTAAGTTGTACCTTCTTTCTCAACGAAATCCTTATGGTCACCGGCACATTCTTCTGGGGTTTTTGTGTCTAGGCATTTTTTTAAATTTTGTTTAAAATCCTCCCTCTCCAACTGTAATATAGCTTTAAATCCCATGAACAAGTCTTCATTCCTAATCGCAATCTCGTTTTAAATCTTGCAAGCTGAGTCTCCAATAGAAATGTAGGAATTTACTGCCACTCAGTAGTTTGGTTGGGTTTAAAGTATTCAGATCGAATCAATGATAGACACAAGTCAGGAAGGAGGGACATTGCCCAACTGCATTGGGAAAGGTAGTTTGTTTTATTTTTTTTGTAGTAATTTTTTTTTTTTTAAATGGGAAAGGGATGAAGTCAACATGAAATTAGTAACCATTTCCACTGTTTATTGGCCATACACCGATTTAATTATTTTTGTTTTGGGGGTGTTTTATTGTTTTTTTTTTTATTGGTTAAAACCACAAATCAGAAGTCCTAATTATAACTCAGTGGGTGCTGAAATTAAAATATAGCAGCAGAATTTTAAATTCATGAACTCAAAAAACATGAAAGATGATACAGCAGAGATGTTGTGATAATATGAACTGTTATCAATGTAAGCTCTTTTTATTATTATTTGTTTATTTAGCAGACGCCTTTATCCAGGGCAACTTACAGAGACTAGGGTGTGTGAACTATGCATCAGCTGCAGAGTCACTTACAATTATGTCTCACCTGAAAGATGGAGCAGAAGGAGGTTAAGTGACTTGCTCAGGGTCACACAATGAGTCAGTGGCTGCTGAGGTGGGATTTGAACCGGGGGTCTCCTGGTTACAAGCCCTTTTCTTTAACCACTGGACCACACAGCCCCCCCTTTTAATTGTCATGTTTGAGCATGTGCACAAAAGTTTGTACTTGGGTAAAAATTCTATGATCAGTAAGAGTCAAAGTAACCATTCTGTGTAGTGAATAGCATACACTAGACTAAAAAATGAACCAGAAAATGTTATACCAACATGTAATGAATTAATGTGAAGAAAACCAAAAATAAACAAACAAACAGTACAAAAAAACTCTTATCATTATTTACATGATTAATTTTGTATCTTAAGTAGTCCAACTTGCTGTTTATATTAATCCCTGGTGAGATGGTAGTTTACCAGTGCTCCTGGGCCACAGCTTGCACATCAAAGACAGGCACACTTGCTTTATCAAGTGTAAAAAATCATGCTTGTAGACAATCTCCATAGTAATCAGCGAGACAGAGTGCAGAAACATGAATCCTTTCTTTCTGCAGTCTGACCTTGAGATCTAAAGTTATTGAACATTTCATCACAAGTCTTGGAGCTGCAGGGAATCAGGCTTTTATGTTTAAATTTCACAAACATTTATCACAATGTGGTTTTGAAGAACAATATTTTCAGTAAATATAGATGCCAACTTGCCATCAGATTACAATATAGCACACAGTTCTTCTTGACATTTTTGAGTGTTATATATGGGTTACATCACGTGTTATATACAAGGTATGCAGTCATACACAGTTTACTCAGGCTTTGGGCCGATCTTATTTATTTATTTATTTATTTATTTATTTAATCTATTTAGATAGAGTATAGTCTACTGTAACAGATGACTTGATCTGACACACTGTGATAGTTGACTGAATGGATTATTTTTCTATAGTAAGAGAGCTCTCTGATGGTGCTTGACTGTAGAGTCACCTGCCCATAATCAATAGCACCCAGGCTATTTGGAAAGCCTGCTCTATAAAATAATTCACTTTCAGTTTGCTGCCTGTCTTATTGGAAAACAAATATATATTGAACCAATATATTGATCAGATTCTTAGCAAAACAGCTATAAATCGGGCCAGATGTTTTGACATAGCAAACGGGCCAATACAAGTGATGCCTCAATTGAGGGGTCAGTAGTGAGCTAAAAGCTTTGAAAACCTGTCATGAGATTATGATCCAAGATAAAAAAGATAATCTGGTTCTGCATGTACCTTGCTGCAAGAGAAATATGGGTCATCTTACTGTACGTTGGGTTACAGGGAGCCTACAGTCTGGAACACATTTAATTTTAATTTAACTTTAGTTAATTCATTGTTTCAAAATAAAATTCCCCACGTAATGAGAATACATTAGTTTTCCATATTTATTATTGGTAACTAGCTGTACAACCCAGATTTGCTTTTCGTTTTAAATATTGTCTGTATTCATTAGTTAACTTTATAGAAACATATCAGCAGACTTTTTACACTGACCTTACAAGACATATTATTGAAGAATGCATGACCTGTCAACTATACAAACAGATAGCAAACACCAAACATTATTGGGATAATATAAATATTTGTATCCATTTTTCGCTTAAGATGTGTGCTGCTTAGACACATAAATCTATTGGCAATTTGCTGTCATGAAGCTTGGGTAATCATTACGTCTGACCTTGCAGGCAGATTTCCATGGATTAGCTATAGCTCATGTAATACTTGCTGAAAAAGTAGTAATTTGAGTATACTTTGTTTTTATATTGGAAAATAAATGGCCTTGCTTACTGCCAGAGGTAGGATGAACCTTATACTGCTGCGCTTTATGCAGTGGATTGCATTCAAATCATGTATGACGTTAGCTATCTAAGAAAGAAGAACATAAAAAAACATGTTTGGAAGCAGCAATGAAATTCATGACAAACATTACGTATCATATTAAAATTCCATGTCACTGACAAACATCTGCAAAATTGCTAAATTTCTAAGTTTGAGTGTTTCAAGTTGTGGTTATTACTGAGTACTGTATAGTATATGCAGTGTACATTCAATGTATAATTGGGTTCCCTGAATATTGAGTAAAAACTGTACCAGCTGCTTTTTTGGAAGGACAAATACATGCATCTGCTTTTTGTTTTCAGCAGATGTTTAACACATGATTTTTTTTTTTTTTTTTAATATAATATTTAAATCAGTCTTGGGAGCTGAAGCACAATATATGCTGCTTTGCCAAGCTGGTAGAGCTGCTAAAACACCAAGGATAGAGACTATTGACACAAGCTTATCTGGAGAAGTCAGTAGTTGTATCATCAGTTGTGTCTGTGTTTAATAACAGCACACCACTAAGGATATGCAACAGATATTGTGGTTAAAATCCATTCATATTTTTCCTATTTCCTATTGTGTTTTATTATTTTTTGTTTGTATGGTACGGACTGGTAACACAGTAACAGAGCTCTATATATATATATATATATATATATATATATATATATATATATATATATATATATACTATATAAATTCTTATATCCCAATGCTGCACAACTGTATTACTTTTTTGGAGGTGTACAGACTCTGGTATAGCTATTAATATATTTTGACCCTGTCAGTTGTATAGTTCCTGTTTTTCCCATGACACCACAAGCAAAATTGAGCACTTGGCCTCTGTGCAAATAGGTTGACTGTTCACTGCCGGTGTATCATGTTGTGGGCACACCCTAGTGAATTCATGCTGCCATTCAGACAATTTGAGGCAAAACCTCCACATTCTCCAAGACATAATCTAACAGCACCATTCGTACCTTCTCTTCACTGACACACAAAAAAGGGGAAGTCACTTCTGCCCGTCTATTAAATTTAAAGACTACACTTCGCTGTGCAAATCATTTCTACCAAGCAGCCGGTGTCTCCTAATACTTTTAAAAGACATAACCCATTCCCCATTAGACAAAAAGTGTAAATACATTCTTCTACATGCTTTGGGGGACATCCCTAGTAGACCTCACATACTTGAATTGTAGGGATATGAATGAGTTTAGATTTGCATCTATAAATATGTTGTATTTGTATGTTCAGACAACTTATTAAAAAAAGCATCATTCTTTATTATTCACTTTAACACTATAAACATAACAACATTTCTGTAAAAAGTCTTCTGTCAACAACACAGTAAGTGACTATAGAAACAGTAAACCTTTTTGTTTAGTTTACTTTATTTTCTTTGCTGTTATTATTTTAAGACATAAAATCACAGACTAGCTGCATAAAAAAGGAACCATCTATTGATTCCCCTCAAGGCCTCTGAGATCAAAAATGTGCTCACACTTAATTGTACCCCACAGCACTGAATCATTTCCACTGAGACAGATTTAAATTACTTTTAGAAAAGTATTGGATTGTCGAATTTGTGGAAGGGTTCTATTAGATGTCCATTCATTAAATGAAGGAAGCGTATGCATCAGGATTTGTATGTTTTAATTAACATATTATGAAGGCAGGTATTCATTTGTAGTAGTCATCTTTTTTTGAATACAGTAATGTACAAATGAAACAGGTGTTTAACCTCTTTCTCCTTTATTCAAACGGGGGCTTGCAGTCCAAACTCGAAAAGAAAATATTGTACAAGTGGCATAGGTCTTTGAATAACAAGTACTATGCGTTGACATTAAAATCGCAATGTCATACTTGTTTAATAACTTACAAAAGAGGAAGGTTATAAAGACAAATTCAAGGTGAAATTGTTTTTTCCAAATGGACCTTTGTTATACTGATAACACTATGTAACACAATTTTTGTTCCTGGGTAGTAAGTGTTATTTCCTAATTGCTTATGCCTCAAAAGTATAGAAAATGGCTATTATTCCCCACAAACTTTGCTTTTGTGACCAGGACAGTGATATTTTGAAATTTACCTATTTCCAATGAGAAAACAGGCGAATTTGTGTCTTTTCGTTCACATAGTCAGAAAAAAACAACATATGAATCCAAATTAACATGTATTTATACTAAAGTAATACAAAAATGACTACAAAAGATTTAGAAGTGAGTAGTTTTTCGAGATTTACGATTATACTGTAAATCACTTTCACGAATCAGCCCCCAAATGTAGTCTCCCATCATGTTCTCGTTATACTGTCCTTGGTAGCGGCGTTCAAAGTCCAGTATATCCTGGTGGAAGCGCTCGCCTTGCTCCTCCGAGTACGCTCCCATGTTCTCCTTGAATTTATCAAGATGAGCATCAGGGATATGGACTTTGAGGGACATCCTACAGCCCATTGTGCCGTAGTTCTTCACCAGAGTCTCAACCAACTCCACATAGTTTTCGGCCTTGTGATTGCCCAGGAAGCCCCGAACCACTGCAACAAAGCTGTTCCAAGCCGCTTTCTCCTTACTAGTGAGCTTCTTGGGGAATTCATTGCACTCCAGGATCTTCTTTATCTGTCGTCCGACGAAGACACCGACTTTGACCTTTGTCTCAGACAGCTTAGGGAAGAAGTCTTGAAGGTACTTGAAGGCTGCCGACTCCTTATCTAGAGCTCTGACAAATTGTTTCATAAGGCCCAATATGATGTGCAGTGGTGGCATCAGCACCTTCCGGGGGTCCACCAGTGGCTCCCACTTGACGTTGTTCCTCCCCACAGAGAACTCGGTCTGCTGTGGCCAGTCCTGCCTGTGGTAGTGCGCCTTGGTGTCCCTGCTGTCCCAAAGGCAAAGATAGCAGGGAAACTTGGTAAAACCGCCTTGGAGACCCATCAGGAATGCCACCATTTTGAAGTCTCCTATGACCTTGATGCCATCTCAGAAAAATGCAGATATGTATCCACTTAGGCAGCTGGAACTAAACTGAACTGGTGGGCTTAAGGCCCCTGTATTTATACTACTATTTATATTACTGGAAAGTTCTAGAAAGTTCTAGAAGTTACTCCAAGTTTACTCAGCACTGAATCTATCTGGAATGTTCTGGAAAATATGTAAATTTCAAAATATCACTGTCCTGGTCACAAAAGCAAAGTTTGTGGGGAATAATAGCCATTTTCTATACTTTTGAGGCATAAGCAATTAGGAAATAACACTTACTACCCAGGAACAAAAAAAAAAAAAGTGTTACAAGGTGTAATTGTAATGTTATGTGAAACTGTAGGGTGTTTGCAGCATACAGTATGCCAGCATCATATTGTTTTTCGTCTTTTACAACACCTTTAAAGAAAAACCTATCACTCTACGAAAAAAAAGATTGATTAAAATCCTAGACTAAGCTAAAGAGAGCCAGCAGAAAGTTAAGTATTTTTTTTCAGCCAATGTTTCTCAAATTGGCAAAGAACTGCAATCAGAAACAGCAGCATTGAAACAGCAGCCCCAATGCCAGAAAGTATAAATGAGAAAGACGTCACTGACAGAGGCTTAAATGGTTTTCTTGTGTTCTTTTACAGCTAATTCTTGTCCATTTAACTGTTTTTAGTCAAGTCAATTAGTTATGTGTTATTGAAGTCCAGCGTGTCACTTACAGTGACCTAACTAGTAGCACATTTAAATAAAAACGCCATATCAATCCCCAGAGGGATTTCTTTTTACCCTTATCGTAACTAAATGCAATATAAAAAAATTAAAAAAACTATGTTAAGAAACAGTGGACTGCTGGGTACATGTCAACATACATTAATTATACTGTACTTTTAAATACACAATATTACTAAATGGTATTTATGCTAATGTACTGTAGAGAAATCCAGTACAGCAGGCTAATCAAACATACAATTACATATATGATAGGTACAATTACATCGGCAACCTGGAATTTTGTAATAACATAAGATACGTAATTACATTACTAACATTATTTAAAACATTCTAAATGTTTTGTCAAAAATGGTTGTTATGGTAATAATTAGTACACTTTTTTATAATAGTTATTCTCTGTTTTATTATATTTTGTTATACTATTTATTGTAATTTATATTTTACGCATTGTTTGTTTTTTTAAATTTATATATATGTGCTGTTATTTTGTTTTAATTGCTTTATCATGGGCATGGTTACAAGGCTTTCAGCCCGAAATGAGGGCCAGGTGCATGTCTTCAGACACCACTTGATTATTACCACTATAAAAGAGCAACTGAAAGCTCAGGAAGGGAGAGGAGGTGTGGGAAATACTGGAAGGGGCCAGGTGGCCATTTTGTCTGTGGAGAAGAGAGTACATTATCCTGGATCAAGAAAACAAACAGGACCATTTATTAAAGAAGGAAGGAGCTGTAAATAGGGCTGGGAAGAAGAAAAGACTGCTACGCAGTACTGAATAAAGCAAAGTATTCACTACATCAAGGAAAGTTAGTAAAATAAAATTAATAGATAGAAATTGAAGATTCATTTTGAGCTCGCTTGTTGTTTAAATGTGTATCATGTTCAAAACAAGTGAAGGAGAGTTAACTTTGACTGCAGGAATCGGGACACTGAAGCCGTGGAGGCAGGTGACTATATAACAGTATTGTGGACATAAACTTTCTCCTTTCAATTATATGGTTCAGGACATTGAGGACTTCATAGTCTGGTACAGTAGGAACTGTAGTACTAACCTTGCTGCTGAAAATCTGCACTTTAGTTTTTAGTCTTGCCATTTAGGAATTTATAACATTTTTTAGGATATTCATTGATACATGCTGTATAGTGGTGATATATTTGATCCTTGTAACATTATGCATAGTTTTATTGTCAATCATTGTAATGAGAAATACTTTTACTTACTGGTCCGTGTGGTTCCTGTGTGCTCTTCGGTCAGGCCGGTGGTTAGTCCAAGATTCAGACAACCTATGGGGTGAAAAGAGGGTAAATTGTTAAAATCTGTAATACTATACTTACCTGTGTTTTCAAGTATACCCTGTGACACCTATGTGAAAATATCAACCCTCCCCTCTTCCTAGGGTTAGCCCTAAAGTAATCACATTTTGATGGGAAATACCAATAAATGAAGGAACAGAGGTTTACCTATTAGAGGAACCTTTCTGGGACTGTCAGCACACGACTTCTAACTTGAGTGGATCAGTTCCTACCAGAATCATTCCTGCTTACAAGTTGTTGTAAAACAATTATGACACTTCCTCATCTGATAGCTTTTAAAATATTTTCTGGAACTTCCTATATCTATCATTATGTCTTTGCATCTCCGTGTTGGTTTTCCCTGATGTATATCACAGCTAATAATAGCACTGGTCACAATCTAAAGCTTCATGGAGCCCTGAGGAACAGAGCACCCCACTGTGTCTGCCACAGTCTGCTTGGCAGTGTAAACGCTTCTTGAAAGAAGAGGACTGACTGCCTCAGCTTACATTATCTGTTCTTTGCTGCTCAGTGGTGTTGGAACTCAAAAGCGCTTACAGGCTTGGCTGACCAACATGCCACATTTTAATGGGCTTATTCTGCAAGGGCCACTTATCTGCACTATCTTCTTCATCACAGGAAAGCTGTGGGACCAAAAAGCTCAATATTTTTTGTAGCTATGTTACCTTCCCCCATTCACACTACCAGACTGAGGGTATTAATTTAAACTTTATTTAGACCTAGATAACCTTAACTCATAGCCTTACAATCTGTTAGCTTTGCCAAGGATCTTCTGGTTTACCTGCTGTATACCACAACACATTACAAAGAAACTCCATTCATGACATCAACTATTCCATATTGATGAGTTTGTAACATGTTTCATTCGGGATATGGGTACATTTTTTTTTTATTATTATTATTATTATTATTATTATTATTATTATTATTTGTTTATTTAGCAGACACCTTTATCCAAGGTGACTTACAGAGACTAGGGTGTGTGAACTATGCATCAGCTGCAGAGTCACTTACAATTACGTCTCACCCGAAAGACGGAGCACAAGGAGGTTAAGTGACTTGCTCAGGGTCACACAATGAGTCAGTGGGATTTGAACTGGGGACCTGCTGGTTACAAGTCCTTTTCTTTAACCACTGGACCACACATGTCCTTCAGTTATTTCACCTCTGCTCTAGTCTTTTACCATAAGGTTCAACACTGAGAAAGCTCAACACTGAATAACAGCAACTAATAATTAAGATGCATTATCAGAGCTTTATCGAGAGGAATGCACTGTGTCACTTACATTGACTATACTGCTATCAGTCCTTCACATTTCATAGATATATTAATTCTTATATCAAGCACTCCCAACCCCAAAGATGAAAAGGTTCATTTGAGTAATTGATTCTTACATACTGTAGTAAAAGTAATAATATGTATAGTGCTAAAAAGTAACTATCATAGTTTGAGTTTATTTTTCATTTGAGCTGGTAAAGTGCTAGCTTGAGACTCTAGTGTGGGCTCTGTTTTGAAGCAATGCAAAGGCAAACTTTTTTTAACCGCAATAAATCTAGCAACAGAACAAGCTACTATTTCTTGCAACATTATTTAATTGCCATTTATAGTGGTACCATGTGATGAGTTGATGAACAAACTTGTGTGAAATACTGTATACCCTGCACCAAAATGGATTCTGTAGTGACTAGCATTCCGCTTAGCAATATCTACTTTATCCGCATTACAAATGAAGGTCAATATAAACTTTACATCAGCATTTGCCAGTGACCTCAGGAAGAAATCCTGGAGTGTTCAATTATTGTATAAGAGATTTAATTTGACCATGTTTTGTTTCTACTCTAGAGCTAGGCAATCTCTAAACACTTCCAAAACAAGGCTAATATTATTGACAGCTCTTCCAATATGGACATGTCCTTTGTACTGTGTCCTTTCGCAAAGTCTAATAATGGAATCCAATAGCTACTGGTTAAACTCTGAACAACACATTCGCCTAAATTTTGATCGTTTCTGTTAGACAGATTCTGCTATTGATGTGACAGGTCACCATGCAATTTAGAAGCAATTAAAAGGTAATGAATGTGCTAAACTGAAACCTCTGCCCGCAGGCCTTTTCTGTGTATGAAGGAAAGGCAGATAGATTTGTGTCTCCCTGTTTTGTCCTTAGTCAAAAAGGACTCTGAATGACTTTTTCAGCATGAAGGACTTGTGTGTTTAATTGTACTGAATATTTACACCTTTTTGAATTATACCCCTAATTAAATATATTTATTTGAAAAATAAAAATGTGTGCATGTATCTGTTTTTTATATAATAATAAGGTTTTGGTCTCTGTGAAGTGGTTAACCTCCACTTTCTAAGGCTAGATTTTAGGATTTTGTTTTATTTCTTTATTTATTTTCTCTATTTGTCTATTTCAGTGGTTTGCAACCTTTTTTAAACTGTACCTTTACAGTCTGAAGGTTTCAGCTTAAGTATCCCATTACAATTTCCACTCTACTAAATGGTACCACAGTTGCAAATAAATTCAGACTAATCTGACTAGCAATTCATTATTGTTATTTTTCTTCAGTTTATTTAATATATAAGTTATTTGGACTGACAGACTGCTGGTTAGGACAGAATAGCAAACAGTTATTCTTAAAACCTTTAATTACAAGTCTTTGGGTGCACAGAATCAAAAATCAGTATTTGGGAATCTCTTTGGAAACACACATATTCACTTTCTATTCGGCAAAGTTATTATAAATAATCCCAAAATAGTCTGCACCATAAATGTTTATCACATTACTATTTACTTCTCATCTCAGCATAATTAAACATCAAAAACATTAACCTCAAGATAAAACTATATTAACAAACAATAATAATCTTTATTAAAGGCAACTTAAAAAATGATCCAAAGGCACTCTGTATAACTTTCTGTCGCTTTGCAGTTTCCTTGTTTTTTTCTTTGCAAGTAAGAAATGTATCAATTTTTGACTCAAGAAACGATACACAGAATAATTTGAGTGTACTCTATCATCTTAAATTGTGGTTACTAAAATGCAGCCGTGACTCATATCAGAGTGAGAACCTGCTTAATCAAAATCACACATCCATATGCACAGTGGTTTAGAGAAAATATATAATACCGTTAAAAAATCAATTCAAGATCTTTAATTTCCTTTAATTTTGCATTTCTGAGTTATCCTGCTTATCGCTAGGACCCTTAGAAGTACCCCCGGTTGAAAACATCTGCTGTATTTTATTCAATATATTCAGCTCCTGTTTGTATTATCTTACTGTAAATCTTGTGAAATTTCTCTTCAGTATGTGTTTGACAAAGGTTGCCCATCTCTCGCTCAACATCCAACATCAAACTGTACTTCATAGGGGATCAGTTTCTTACACTTTACCCCTTAAAGCACAACTACTTAGTAAAGTCTCTTAACAAAGCAATTAAACCTGAAACAAAGTTATTTATGCGACTAATGACTTGCACTCCTAACATTAATCCTGTGAATGGTCATGACCTTATAACTAATATAGAATAATAGCCTCTGAAACTTTTAAATTAATCCCTTTGGTTTGGTTTGTTTTCTGGGTTGTTTTGGGGTTTCGCTTGCATGTCAACACAGGTAAGTGGAGGCTTTAGGGACCAAATGTCATTAAGGGGGTTGACACAGCAGAGCATAAATAGCAGAGCCAAGCTGGAGTTAGGTAGAAATTTAATGGAGCGGGCAGTGAGGAGGACAAAAGGACTCAGTTCTGGCACTCCGTTATGTGGACCGCACAGAAGAAATTGTATGAACCTTGACTTGAGCTCCGTTTCCAGCTGTGCTTAATAAAAGCATACGATACATTAAAATACCAGTATTGAATTTGAATCTTCCACACACAGCCCTCACATAGCAATTACATAATTCCATATTATGGCTTACACTAAAATACTAATTAATATAAATTAATTTTGATGCACTTAGGAGCCCTTGTTTTAACAGATACCAGGTATTACATTTTAATAACCTGTCTAGGTGTTTTAATTAGTGAGAAATTCATGTGATGGTTGGCAGCTGGCATAATATTTTGTCTTTTGTTAGAGTCACACTAATTACGATTCTTGGAGAAGTATGTTCTTTCCAGAATTCTTAATGAGTCAGTCTCAGTTAGGAAGCGGTAAGGAACCTGATGCCTTGACAACAGTTTAACCTTGAAATTTTGAAACTTCAAAAATAATAATTTCTAACATTGACCTTCTAAGCTTTTCATCAAATCTAAAAAAAAATTAGCCTAAAAATGTTAATGTGGAATGTTATTTTGGATTGACGCAGCTACGACAGTGGTAATTGATATGCCTTTTTGCTTCAATAAATTGTTAGCTGGTTAGCTATTAATCTTTCATTTCTGTATTCTAATGTGATATTTTTTAAAAATGTCCATGGAAACCTGAACTGAAATGTCAGAGCAAATTACAATGTAGACTTTTGTATTAGATCAGTGTTTCTTTTGGTGAACTACATGTAATGGACATGATTTATCTTTCATTCTATATAACATGTATGATGGGGTTCTGAGTTGTATTTTACAGTGTACAAGCAGTTTCTGACTCATACTATTTTTAAAGACCTACAGTACATGTAATCCAGTGGCCACCTCCATGAAGCCACCTGTATTGTGTATTGTGTACTGGACCAGACCTGAATGCTACACAGTTGTGCAGTAAGATTGTTGTCTTACTGACAAGGCAAAACTGCTGCTTATTAAACATGAGTGGGACTGTTATTCTTTATACATGTAACCTTTCCCACAACCTCTGCCTATTATCTTCTATCATATGCTTTCACAGTATGTTTTTAGGGTGATTATATACCAACGTATGTACAAGGTCAGATTTGTAGTTTATAAAATGATGGGAAATAATAGGTGCTGTTTTAGTAAATTACCATCAACATGAAAACTTGTATGTGAAAACAGCTTTTTTTTCATAGCCAATATGTGGTTTGCTCTTGCTGCAATTTGGCAGATTATGCTAAAGCAGTTTAAAACCACAGTATGAATCATTGTAATTAAGACTGTCTGCATAGATCTGTATTTACAGTCGAGTTATCACAAGTTGAGACACAAATGAAACATAATTAAAAAAAAGTCACTCCAAGAGACCAGTTTATTAAATCTATTAGATGTTTAAAAGAATATTAAATGAACAGAATGAGGAATACCTTTAGAAACTATGAACACATTTCACAGTTAGACAGAGCTGTTCCATTCAGAGCGATGCATATGCCAATCCACTTCTCCAGTTAGGTGGAGGACTCTTTCACAGAAGATAAGGGACATCGATATCTGTTTTCAGTGGCACATAAACCTGATACCTTGAGGTTTTTACAATAAATGACACAACAAAGAGAGTTTAAGTGGAGGTTGGAGGTACAGTATATTAATGGCATTTTATTTTGTTTGTTTGAATTTCCTTCTGCCTTAAGTATTCAACAAATGTTATAGACTCCAAGTACCCCCACACATTTCTCCAAATTGAAACCCAGCCTGCTGTCATCACCACAGTTCATCTCTGCTTTTGCGTATACTTTTATCTTCAGTCATGCCCTACATCCACATCATCAGTGAAACTATATTTGACGGTCATCAGGTACCTGCATAGGCTGTAGGACTTTTATCTAAACAGTGGCCAATTTAAATTCTTTAAACTTTTAACTTTAACTTAATCCAGCTGGGGTTTCCCCCAGGATAGATGTCTTGTACTGACCCAGATATTAAATACATGCAAAAATATCCTTCACTGTTCGTGTTATTAAACTATACCCCATAGTGTTCATGGCTTATACACACACTAGTAAAAAAAGGCTCCACACACACAAAGGTAAATATCTTGACATAAAATCATTTGGAAAGCTGATCATTCTAGACAACCTATATTGCAGCAACCCTCCAGATCTTGAATAACCAGTCAGATGCAAATACAATTATATTAACTTATTAAAATGTTTTACATGTTAAATTCATATCCACTGTGAATGTGCATGGCTGGTGTATTCCCAATGCTTATACATTATGCAGGTGGCATAAAGCAATGATTATAAATCTACCTCCAATAGAGCATAAACCCTATGAGCCAATACTGTTTTTGAGCTTTAGCCTTAGATATACACTACAATCTGACAAATTACCTTGTATGTTGCTGCTAATGCAGGCTAACTGGACTGAATTATTATATTTGCTGCCTAGATATTTGTCGAAAATGCAGAGCTCAAGGTCATGTTTCATCAGCTGATCACTGAAAACAGTGCATTACTTAAAAAAAGACATTCCATCTCTTAATCTAAGAACTAAAGCCACTAGAGGCCTATTAAATGGAATACATTGTAGGGTCCTGTCATACATTAATGTTATTTATACCTTACAGTTGTCTTTAAATAATGTATTTATGACTCAGTGTGGCAAAAAATAACTCTTTAAAAGTCTCAAACAGTATCAAGCATCACACCTGCATTTCTGAAGCACACAACGCTGTCTCAAAATCTTGCACATGAATAAAGAGGTTAATTTACTATATCTGTCATGCAGCTAATAATTAAAGAAGATAGACAAGCCAGTCCTACATTGGACCAGTGTTTTTTTTTTATATTTGATTTATTTATTTTAATACATTGTTGATTCAGTTTATAATGGATCTCTTCCTAACGGCTGATGAGTTGATGACACTGACATCACCATGAGATGTAGTCACCTGTTGACTACAAAGCCTGTTATTTAGTTGAATGGTAAGATGTTTGTCTTGCATGGCTTAACATTCATGCCCAGCCCTTGCCATTCCAGTCAATTCAATTGGCTGAGATGCCAATTCCTGACCCCTGTGGTTTAAACAGGAAACTATCTTTGCATTATAGCTTTAGCATGTACGCTGGTTTGCAAGACATGTGATTCTCTAAATGCGTTCCAAGTGTCCATGCAAAGTTTAATCAAATTTGGGCAAAGAGTTCTGTGGCCTTCATTAGCCCAGCTAATCAGAGGCCAAAACGCCAGGAAATGAAAACCTAGTTATAAATCAGCCCTTACAATATAAAGGCTATAATAATTATAATAAAGAGGCTTTTACGGTGTTGAAAGGCTGACATTTGGAGGCTGTGTGACTTCAAAAATAATTATATCTATTGGCTAGAGGTTGCAAGAATTTAAAAGTTTTCAAGGCTTGCTGATCATGATCTCTAACCTCTATTCTATTCAGTGAAGACAATCATGTGTTAAATAACCACCTTTATTATAATACAAAATCTTACAGATTTCCAAAAACATTGAACACAAACAATGGTTGAAGAAAAATAAGTAGAGTAAAAAATAGTTGGAGCACAGCCTCATCCTTAGGTGCATCCCGGTGCCGTCTGCTAAAAAACAAGAATAAAATAATAAATCTATGCGACGTGTTCATCCTGGTGAACAACAAATATTAGGCAGAGGAGCATCGTATACTCCCCCACCCCCCCCCCACCCCACCCCATCCGGACAAGACTGAAAGTGAGGTGATGGTGGCTGGGGAGGAGTTTATAATTCGAAAGCATGGCAGGACTGAGTTTGCGATGCAGGTCTTCTCTTTCTTGGTATTTTATAAGAATGTGGTATGTTGGTATCTTTTATTGGTAGACCTAAAAAAAAAAAAAAGATTACGTTCCTGGTTAAAGTATTGACATTAATATAGGTCATTGCTATTTATGGTAACCAAAGTATCTGAAATTAAAAAGTCAATGCCCAAAATGTTCATCAACCATTAGGGCTGGCATCCTATCCGTTGGGTACCACTGTAAGGAAACCCTAACAAATCAACAGTATTCTAATATAAAAACAATTAAAAAAAATACTGAACATTCCAACATGAAACGTGGTTGCATGACTTATAGGAAAGAGTGACATGTCATTTTAATAAAATACATTACCTGTTTAAGGACGTATTAAAAAAAAGAAAATTTCAATTAAAAATATTCCATATTTGAATTGTTTCAATAAATCATACTAATGAAGTAGATTTTGACTGCCTAACTTAAATTGCAACCAGTGCTAAGGAACAGACTACCCATTTCTCACCATAATTAATGTATGTAATGCACAAAAATAGATTGCATATATTTCTCTTTACTTACAACCTCCACCCTGTTACAGGCTGTTACATAACTATTGCTGTTGGTTTACAGAACTGGTTTTCAAATTGCACTGGATGTCAAGATTCTTTCACAACATCCCTGTCATGATGAGGATCATTTGACTGATGGGGGTGTTGCTGCACTTACCACACTTTCTCTAGTGGAGGAGTGAAATCAGTGAAGAATAACAATCAGCTGCTGATGATTCATTACTCTCAACTCTGACTTAGTGTAGACTTCTTAATCTGTTAAATAAATGAAACACTAACCCAGAGTCAGGATGCAAAGAACAGCTGCCCTGTTCTCCCTTGGTCTGTTACAATAAATAGCCCTTGCCTTTATATATTCATCTTATTGATTTGTTTTAAAGACATGCACAGAAAAGTAATTTCAAAATCTTCACATTGTCACAGTGACTAATCAGCTTTTTGTTTGCAACTAATTTCACTCCTCAAGGAAATAGTTATGCTAAAGACACTCACAGTTAATGTGTCCTAGAAATGTCTTTAGGTGGGCATTACATTCAATGCAAGTTCCATGATGCAGGATAAATGCTGGGCCAGAATTATTTTTTCATTTGTTCTCTTCCTGTTTTACACTGTTGTCTTGACTAAAATGATTAATTATGTTTGAATAGACTAATTAAAGTAATTAAATTACACGTAGTCTTTCTCTCTTACAGTTGAATATGTTATTAATAAAAGAGATCCAAAAATGCTCCAAAAACTTTACACCACTTCTAACAAGGTACAAACCATTGTAGAAGCTAGTAACTAAGAGCTGTATAAAAGCACACACCTGCAGAGACCTGTCATTGGCTTCAGGATGGCTGCTGTGGTACACTTCCTGATGCGCCGATGCTTGGCTTTTGTTGAGGAGAGGCAGGAACACGTTCAGAGGACAAGGGAAAGACGAAGTTTGGGATGCCAGAGGATGCGGTGCTAAAGCGTTATCGTCTTACTCCTCAGGTCATCCTAGACCTAATAGCTGAATTGAGGGATGAGCTAGACCCCAGCGTCAATCTAGGGACCGCTATCCCTGCACGTGTGAAAGTGCTGTGTTCTCTGCATTACTTAGCCTCTGGTTCCTTTCAGGCCACAGTTTGATTGTCTTCTCAAAAAACTTTTTTTTTTCTGTGTGCCAAAAGGACTTCCTCTGACATATATTTTTTGGTTTGTACTTACGTGCTCCACAAATGTCATACAGCGACTACTGCTCTCTGTACTCCTAACTCTGCAAGTGCTAGCACTAAATAGACCGATGTACTCATTGAGACCCTCATTATCATAATTGCGGATCATTATGTGTGTGTGTTGAGTAATTTGCATTGCTCTTAAGCTTACATAGGGCGCAGTGCAAAATAATTGCAATTACCTTTATCATTATCTGTTCATTATCTTACATGACAATGTGACATACGTTATTGTGTAACAGTATATTCTGACCTATAAATTATTCTATCGGTGCTGATTTAATTTTAGTATAATCCAATATACACCTTGTTTTTGTTAATTCATCACAGCCATGCATTTCTAGAAACCCAACTCTTACCCTCTTTTCCTCTGTTGATGTTTGCATTCATCATGCATTGTTTACAGAAGAATCAACTAGATTACACTCTGTTATTCTTTCTTCCTTCCTTTTTTCAATACTGTCCACGATGCCACCCTTGGTTCTAGATAAAAGTGGGTTATTTTAACAAGTGGTCAATTGTTTTGTAGAATTCTACAAAAACTGGTCTCCTACAACAGGTGGTCTTAAGCTCTTTTTTTCCCTGTAAATTCCCTTTCGTTTTGATCCAGCTGAACAGCAGTGCTGTATTTATAATGTGCCACAAGCAGGTTTAACAATACCCTCTGTTCTGTATCGGCTCTATACTGAACTACATGCTGAGAGTCAATAGCTTTATACTGGTTAGGAAATCTACAGTATCATGACTCATCACTGCTGCAGAAGACTGGTTAACTTCATTACCCATGGTGTTTTTATTCTAGTCATGGCATCTTCTCACCCTCTTAGCAGGCAACCACTACCCTGCAACAGTTATTTTACACTTAACATTCTGTAATACAATTTATACTTTAAGAAAAAACTGCTGACATTTATACCTTTTGTTGGGTCAAAGGTATCACAATTAGTGTAGGGATTCAGGCAGGGGTCCAAACATCAGCCAGCTGTAACTGCAATTTCTTCTTAATACTTTTTTAAATAAAAACCTACAAAATATACACATATTTATAAAGTGAACTCCTTTAATAAAACATTGGTCTAAGCACTCTTCTATTAATATATATATATATATATATATATATATATATATATATATATATATATATATATATATATATATATATATATCATTAAAAGTGCTCTGTTTTCATTCCCCAGATTTCCAATACATTGTATTGTATGTGCATTACAAGATTTTTTTTTTTTTACGGTTTCTTGTGATTGCAAGTAGAATGTATTTTTGTTTTAAAAATCAATACCATCAGAGAAACCTTATACTTCTTGTCTATTATATTCAGAGGTTGTTTAATTCAGTTTAAGTATTGTTTTTGCTTTCCCTTAATAGAAACATTACAGATTTTTGTAAACCAGCCTGCCCAAAGATTATTAGCAATCTTGCAATAACCTTAAGTATCAGTTAGCAAATCCATATTTTAAATGTATTGATTCATGGGTGACTGCCTGGATTATTACATTCCCCTCCCGGATAAGTGAATTGATCTTCAGCCTCTGGTACGTGAGTTCAAATGCATGTCTATTAGGAGAGAAATCATTTCCATCAGACAAGCATTAAACATCTGTTTTATTTACTGTATTTAAATAACGACAAGACTAAGGTGAGCTCCCTCTGGTTTTTGTGTTGGCATGACAGAACAACTAACACAATTTACAGGTCATCTATCATTTTAATCTGGGAAATACCAAAGGGGTGTTAAGTGATACACTTAAGGCTGATGTAACATAGGGGATCTAATGAGGTTACGGGAACTGAGCATTCTCAGACAGATTTACACTCTAAATCTTCCTGTCACAATGGCATCATTAGACGAGTGTTATCTTCCCCATTTAACAGTAGCTCAGTAATACACACATAGGATTTAATGCTACCTAAATATGGCAAATGTGATAGGTGGTCAGGATTTCAATTAGCCCAATTTAACGACTGAAGTTACTGAAACTATAAGACCAGTAAATATTTGGGGCCTAGATTTCAAACGTTGATAAAGGGGTTTACTAAAAAGTAAGATGGTTTTCAGTATTTTTCATTTTTACTTCATTTTTTCAAGTGAATGAAGGCCTATTCTACTCTCTATCTATCTCACTGCTTGATTGCATTTGGTAAATAATTGATTTTCTAAGCTTGTTGAGACCAGTCTTCATATAACTTTATGAGTGCATTTATACCATCAAATGTAATGAGTCACTTACTCTTACCAAGTAACTTACCAAGTTTTGAAATTAGGACCGTCCCCCCTCCCATTAAACTACATTATATTGAATTAAGAAGTGCTTTTAATGTTAACATAAGAGATGTCACACTGAAAGCATTTTGATTACATTGTGCATTAGCATTTACCAAATGCCAGTTAGAGAGTATTCCCACAACAAAATCAATCCCTGTCTGTTCTAGTCTTAATGTTACATTATAATAACCACAGCAAAGACGATGCTGACTTTTACTGTGGGTGAAAAGCAATAACATCCTATTGATCCTAAAACAGACAAAATGCAAGGTGGCTGGAGATAGAAGTGATTGGGTTCTGCAAGTGCAGTGGCACTGTAGACCCTGCTGGTGACCTTTGAGCAGATCTAACTAAGATTGATATTACTAGCTATGATTACAAAAACAGCTGATAATGACATTTACAAACAGGCCTTAAGTGAACTTGTATTGATAGAACGCTGTTTCAAGTCAGCAGTATTGAACATAATTTACAAGCACGCATTGCTTTACAGTAATATTGCCTAATTTTGTTGAGTTAAATTGCATATAAAAATCATTACTGATCAAGACACAAAGGCAACTCAAATAAATACTCATTACATTATATGTATATAATAGGGCAGCAGTGTGGAGTAGTGGTTAGGGCTCTGGACTCTTGACCAGAGGGTTGTGGGTTCAATCCCCAGTGGGAGACACTGCTGTTGTACCCTTGAGCAAGGTACTTTACCTACATTGCTCCAGTAAAAACCCAACTGTATAAATGGGTAATTGTATGTAAAAATAAATAAATAAATAATGTGATATCTGTATAATGTGAAATAATGTATAATGTGATATCTTGTAACAGTTGTAAGTCGCCCTGGATAAGATGTACGACTACACGCTGTATGTAAGGTTGGTGGTACCGCTAGCATATTTTACTTAAGCATTGCATAAGCAACATAGCGCCATGTTTGATGCTAGACAGCCATCATTTTTTTATTAGGAGATTATTCCACACATGACTTTGCTTTGTAGGATTTAAGCAGCTAAAAATCTTTGTGTGCTTCTGCCATTTTTTGTGTTAGCACTGCTCACGTGCGGGAAGTGATTATCTATTGAGAGAACAGCTGACATTTTCCAGTAGCCATTTCCTTGAATCAGTCTAACCAAAAATACCGGTATTGTTGTGCAAATAGATACTATACAAATGACACACAGGGGATTGTGTGAAAGAAAAACAACCACTGTTTAAATAGTACATTGCTGCTACCCCATCATGCACAGATTAATAACGCTATAAAAAACAAATAGACAGAAGACAAATAACGAAACATTACACAAAATCTATAATTATAATTATGTTTGCACTTGTTTTTTTTCTACATTGGAATTTTAAAACAGTCTTTATTAAAAGCCGTACAGTATTGTAATAAGGCAATGTTCAGTCAAACACATTCCTGTAAGGTATTTTGGCTGCAGTTTAACAGTTGTACAGTATCTGGTGTAGCAATACACAGATAACAAGTAGGTGGATGGGTTAATTACTGTTTATTTGGGAAGGACCCCTTTTATATTTGACCCTTTGTTATTGGGGGGTATTTTACTGTTAGCACTTAGATTAGTATGTAAACTAGACAGTCAGAAATGTGGTTCTAAGAGCAGATTTGATGTAGGCAGACAGCGTTGGATAAAGTGTGCGACACGTGATTATGCATAGATAGTAGTGGCTGAGCCGAAGTGGCTGGAGAGTGAAACATTCTAGCAAGGAAACCCATTTAATAACACGTTCATTTCTGAATAATATGACTAATTAAACAAAATGCTTAGGAAATAAAGAAGTGCTAGCTCAACAGATAAGTACTGTTTATGGATCTTGTCAGAAAAAAAAAAAAACTCCTTATCAGGAAAATATAAGAAACTAAAACCCAATTCTGATTTCACTTATCTAATTGAAGCATCTCTTAGTATTTGCTTTTCATTATGAGAAATGTGAAGCCATCTACCTGAATACACACTGAAACAAAAGGGTGGTATTGGGATGTGAACTCAACCTTCATATCAGTGTAGTTATGCACCCAGGCTCTATGCAACAGTACACTTTCATTTTGGAGTGGCAGAGGGGGCTTTGTGCAACCGCTCCAAAAACAAAACAAAAAAAGCACTTGTGTCAACACAGGCTCGTCGTCCTATAACTAATCTAAGCAAGATAAGCCTGATTTTAGGGCATTACTGTCTGGTTTTCTGGTGTCGAACAGACACAGACAAGGTCAACTACCAAAAGAATGTCCACTTGTTTGGGTTCCCTTTCAATTCGAAGACTACAACCAACATGACTATGGGATATCCCTGCCCATTGGGTAGGTATTACTGAGCTCTTTATACCAGAGCTGCCGATAGGCCCCTTCCTGGATGACGCACTCGGTCCCGCCCACTGAGGGATTAAAACTGTCATCCTGAGGAAGCCATTTCTCTCTTTCCTTCTCAAGACAGTACAGTAAGACCTCTATGTCTAGCTGAGCGTGTTGATAGAAAGAGCTTCTGAGTCGAGTTGTATTTCCCTTACATTTGTGCTGAAAGCCGGCTTGCCGCTTTCCTGGAATCACAACTCTCTAATTCGAGTCTCTTCTGTCTTTCAGCAGCCTCCTCGCCTGTGTTGTAGGCTGCTCTTAAAAATAAATTAGATCAAATACTGATAATTGGTTAATTATTCTGCTTAGGTAATGTTGCTTTTTTCTATCTATTTACTTAAGAAAATGTAATGTAACTTCATTATTTAATAACTTTAAACTTTAATAACTTTAAAAGTTTGTTTTGTCTATACTCTGAAATGTATCTTTGAGGGTTGTTTCAGAAAATGTAATACATTCAGTTAATAATATTAACTATCAACCTTTTTTTTTTTTTTTTAAGGTACACAAAACATAATGAATTCCTATATTCATAACGTTTTTGACTAGCATACATTATGCTGGCAAGATGTTTTCTATTCTGGATTATTTTCTTATAATTAGATGCCAGCAGATGTCACTAAAGCTAAAAACCTGCACTTTTCCAGGAGCTGACTGAAGAATGGGTAATCCATTTGTGATATTAATAGAGTTTCAGATGAAAAAAAGCTTCGCCCTGAACCTCTTCTCCCCTTACCACATACTTTTCACTAATGACAACAAGATCAGTAAATTAAAACTGTCAGTTGACCCTGCCTTTTGTCTCCAAAGCGTCTCAGTCTGGATCTATAATTTATGGGCAGCTCTTACACATAAAAAGCCTGTTAAATTCTTCTAATTATCACCAAGCTATAACCAGACAAATGTAATATTGGTTGTACAAATGTAATACAGCAGTGAAGTAATTGTAAGAAGGCCAATGATTTCATCATAGTTGATGTCCTGTGGTTAAATCTTCAGAAGACATGAATGGATATGTAGGTCTGAATCATTGGACTTGTGTTGTTTTACAGCATTATAACATCCATGATTTCAAATATTCAGTCATAACATATACAGTATGGTAGTTATAATAAAACAAATACTAATAAAAACACTTAAGTAATAGAACATAAATAATAAAACTTGTCAAAATGCTTGTCTTAATTTATGGTACTACTTTTGTAGTACCAGTACGGTACAGAATTCTGACATCACAATGTACTAAATGGTCACAGATCTTCATAGACCACACAGTGTTAGTCAACTTTATTAAATGGGGCATAACAATTATGTATTTTTTTATTTATATTTTAACTGTGATTGTAATATAGATTATATGTAACTAACTGATGCTTCTCCTATACTAAGAGCAAGCTTGTTTTCATTAAGAGGGTTAATGTTATAATTAGCATACATCACATACTCCCAAAAGCCTTTTTAATTAAATAATTATATTAATTACATACTGTAATACACATCAAACATTTAAGAAATGCTGTGCTGTAACAAAAAGTGATTATTTGATAAGACTTCTATAAGTCATGTTTTTATTTTTGTATTTAGTATCAGTAGCTAACAGACGGATGCTCAACACTAATCCAAAAATATACACATTAATACGAGACCATTTTAAAAAATACACTAAGAGACTGTTTATTATCTCTTTCTTAAGGCCTCCTAATTTATATATCTTTCCACATATCCCTGAAAATGTTTGAAAGGCTGGCTTGGGGGATCCAGTGGTTAAAGAAAAGGGCTTGATGTGCGACCCTAAGCAAGTCACTTAATCTCCTTGTGCTCCGTCCTTCGGATGAAACATAAAACCGAGGTCCTATTGTAAGTGACTCTGCACCAGTTGTTTATGCATAGTTCGCCCCCTAGTCTGTTAAATGACACATTAATAATGACAAAAACCCAGAGCACAAATGGTAGCCCTAATGAGTTACTAGCATTTAAACCTACTGGTGTGTCTTGTTGCTTGTGTAAAGCTCACTGGATGAGTTGATAGAATGAAATGTGATTGCACACAGATAGTGGGTTTGGGGCTGTAGACATCTAGTGATTGTGGGGCAAAGGTCAGGCAGGATTGTAAAGTTATATGCATTAGCAATACTTCAGATACAATGGTGGTGCTGCAGCATAAACAAGTATCTAGGGTTTGCAGTTGGCATAATTAAGTCAAAATGCAATGCGAATTTTAGTTGTTAAACAACCTTCCAGTGAACTTAATTTATTTTTATTTTTATTTATGTATTGCATTTATACAGCGCCTTTTATACAAAAGTATCGCAAAGCACTGTACAGTACATAGCAGAGAAAAAAGAACTAACCACAATACATTTGTATAGCATATCACACATACAATTGCCACAGTCAGATCGTTTAAATAGCAGTATACACATAATAATACAAAAGCTGCAATTCAGGGCCTTGTAAGTTAACAGCAAAATCTTAAAATCAATTCTATACTGCACAGGGAGCCAGTGTAAAGAGGCCAAAACAGGGGTAATATATTCACTTTTCCTGGTCCGAATTCTAGCGGCAGCATTCTGAACAAGCTGCAAGTGGGATACCACACATTTTGGGACACCAGAAAAAAGTCCATTACAATAATCAATTCTAGATGAAACAAAGGCGCATTAGTCTGTCTGCATCAGATACGGAAATAATTGGTCTAAGTTTGGCTATATTTCTCAAATAGGAAAAATATACTTTAGTAACTTCCGTAACATGAGTCTCAAATGATAGATCAGGATCAAAGATGATCACCATACTCTTAATTTCTAGTTTAAGTTTTGATGAGAGACTGCAGGGGTCGAGCTCAAAAAAAAAAAAAAAAAAAATTAATCCCACATTTCCTTTTAGTTGGTTCTGTGATCCCACTCGCATAACCTCTTAAATTCTGAGGCAGCAAAAACAACAGAACAACAATATTCCAGGAGCTTCTCTTTAGGCTTAATGATGAAGATATCAGATCTCTAATCTCCTCTTGTGAGAAACAGTTTGTGGGTAACACTGTATAAAACAATTGAACTCAATCAGCTTACAGTACTAGTCGTGAGAAAATGCCCACAAGCATAACCAATCTAATCACTCGATTTCATCTCAAATATGTAGAAACTGGCAGCTACTACATTTGTTGATGAGGTGTATTTTACATTATTACAAATACATTATCAAAATGGCAGCTTTATTTGTACTTTTAATCCTACAACCTAGTGTAACTCATTATGAGCAAGAAGGTTTCTGAATGTCAGCACTTAGTCTTGCAATACTTATTTATATGTTGTCATATGTTTTTGTTATTATTGTTATTTCATTTCAGTGTTTTGCACTTGTCAGACTGATTCATAACTGAGCTTCACAAACATAATACTGTAATAATACAACATCTAAAGTCATAAATGACATAGCAACAATTCCCATTAGATATCCACCATGTCAAAGTCGCAAAGCAGTGTTTCCCTTCTATTATCAATCTTTAAAAGGAAAACTAAATGGAATGAATTGCATTTTCCTTGAAATACATCAATTCATTATTGCCATGGGCATAAAGAATTATCAATCAATCTTAATCCACGGTTCTGCTAAATTAAGGATATAAACCTGTTTTAGTTTCGACCCATCATTATAGATCCTAATGAATGTTATTTGGAAAATAAGATTGAATGATGGAGCATGGAAGCAAATGACATTTTGTGTACCATCCAATTACGCATTATCTGTCAGTGGAACTAATCAAATCGTATTAAAAAAGTCTCTTGTACATCTTCAGATTACCGCAGACAAATCAGTATTTTTTCTTTGCACTAGTAATTCCAGTAATATTGTAGTTGTACTAAAGTTTCAACAGCATACATATCTACATGCATACATACACACATACATACATAAGTTACATTTGTCCCTGAAACATGTCATTACAACTAAGTAAGAAATTATTTAGGTGGTAAACATAAGCTTGTTATTTGTATGTTATTATTGTTTACGGAATATAATGGTGCAATTTGGGTCAAAACAGTATAGTATGGTAAATATTGTCCAAAGTACCAAACCCAATATACAGTACTATAATAAAGATTCCTATTGTTTGACATAGTTTGATCAGTCTAGATCACATCAAAAATAGTTGGAAATACACCAGTCTGTGAAAAATATGATATGTGGACAATACCAAGAGCTTTCTAGTGGGCAGAATATCCAAGTCACACTATTGTTATTGTTGTGTTGGGATGCCAAATGATCTTAACTGTAATATACCTGTATCAGTAATATTCATTAAAAAAAGGAATTAGGGAAAACACACATCCTCAAAATTAGAGCTATCAATATAACGTATATCAACAGTATGTACAGCACCTTCAGAAATGAGACGTATGGATAGACAGACTCTGTATCCTTACTATCTGGTTTAAATATCCCTTCAACTGGCTTAGAGTAATTTAATAAATAAAGCCTGCTTTACCTCCTATTACTTTTCAGAATACGATTCAAAATACATTTTAATCATTTCAGGTAAGAAAGTTTTAAGCCTTTCAATTAAGTCATTAAAATTAAACAGCAGCAAAAAGTACACAACATCTCATTAAAAGTTGTCAGTGATTGTCTGTATCAGGCACAACCACTCCAGTTTCACGCATGATTGGGCACAGCTTACTCTGTCATTTGGTCACATCCTCCTGATCCTCTAGGGCTGGGAATGTGAATTATAACCAGATTTGAGAAGTGCCCTTGAGCTCTTCAATGAACTGCTTTACCTTACCCTCTGAATCAGGATTGTCAAGTGACAGACTATTCAGTGATATCAATGTGCTAAGCAATTCATGGTTATTTACTCCCTCTGAAATCAATTTTTCCTACTATTCTTTGTCACACATTGAAAAATACAAACATGTACAATCAAGCACTTAGTGAAGTGCAATAATAATTTGATTACATTTTTTAGCCATAAAGAATCATTAAATCTGCATTTTATTTGTACCGACATGTGCTTTTAATGAAACAGTGGGCACTTTGCATATTCAGTCTCCATTGCAGGTCTTTGTTGTAACAGGAGTTTGATGTTTGATTACAGTACAGCTTGTTTTGTTCCATCTAATGTACAAATGTATATCCATGTATAACCTGGCAGAGTAGCATTGTAAGTAATTTGTGTCAACAAGTAGATTTTTGTGACTATTTCACCAGTGCAAATCACCTCAGAAAACGGAACACACTCTTTACACCGCTATTTCATGGGCTTAAAAAATGCTCTCAAGAAAAAGAGAGCCTCTTGTTTTTAAAACATGTAAGCTATAAATAATATGTCAGTGCATTATTACAGTCTGTGACGAGATACTCATGTCACGTGTGTGGGTAGCCGCTGATATGCAAGACAGAGTTGAAACAATGCTCAGGCGTGCAGGATTTATTAACACACAACAAACTAAACAAAACGGGTCATGTGACACTACCAGCAATGGTAACGCACATAGGACACATATAGTAGATTGTACAAAGGCAAAATAAAACAACCAGTACAAAAACTACAAATAAAAGGTGCCACACAGGGCGAGTGCTTGCCTTACTGAATGAGGCGTCCCGCTCCAGGAACCTGCTACACTACGTAACCCTCGCTATACATTACTTGGGATCAATATCCCCTAAACTAACCTACTTATGAGCCAGTGTTCATACGACTCCTGCTTGGCTGGGCATTGCCTTCACAAGCACCGTGTTGCATTTTCAGGGTTGCATAGCTGTAGTTCCCTGCAGAGTGTACGCAGCGCCCCTCTGTGTAGCATGGCGTTGCAGCCGCCCAGAGCGATCCCCACTGGGTGTTTTTATGCTGACGGACACTCAGTCGAGACCCACCCACCTTCTGATTGAGGACCGGCACAGGCAATCACTTGCTGCCCTTCCTCTCAACCAAGCCTAGCAGGCAGCAAGTCTCAATCGAGCGCTTGTCTGTAAACAATCAATTAATCAAACAAAACAACTCCAAAAAGACACACAATAAACCCATTTACACATATAAATGACACCAACACTAATTTCCCCATGTGCAGGGCAATCACCCTGCTACACAGTCCCATTGGGGATGACGTCAAATATTAAAAGAACAATAGAGACTTATTTTAACATCTTTACATTGTCGAAATGAGTTGTGTTTTTTCTCTGTTTTGTTTGAATAAAAAAAAAATTAAGCAAATAAACTGTAAGAAGATGTTGCACAGTGGTCATGTTTTAAAGAATGTAGAAGAGTTTTTGTTTTTTTTAGTGTGCAACCAGTCGTCTCCACAAATATCAACAATTAAGCGAGCTGTATGCATGGTTGGCTTACCATTGCTAAGAACTATTTTATTACTTTGGAGAGACATTATTTAATATACAAATTGCCTTATATTGGTCAGAAAAAAAGCTTTATGTGCATGAATGCCTTAATGATACAGTATATACACACACATGACATTTTCTTAGCAACATTAGTTTAATTTGAAGCAACCATCTTCAATATTACCAGTCTGTTTTAAATGATTACTATAATCCCAAAATATGTTATGCTCTCAAATGGACAGGTGTGTGACATTGATTTTGAGGTGTTGAAAACTAATCATTTCAAATCATTTTAAAATCTCGAAATACTTTTCTTCTAACAAAACACACAACACAAAAAAGCTACAAAAAGGAAAAAAAATAAACAAAATACAATTGCAATACACTCATGCATTTTTTTATGTAAATAAAACATAGGAACTAATGAAAAGCAGCAGAGCCTAACACTTAATTAGCATCATTTTTAAAAACATATTTTTTAAATGATTGTTGTCGATGTAAACCACAAAAGTAGAGGTAGCACACTATTAGGAGTGTGCAGAAACTCGTTACCAGAGCTATAACTAGGCATTTTAGCACCCGGGACAGGCATGCTCCCCCATTCCAATGTTTTTGTTTTTGGGTGTTAGGAGTTAAGGACATTGCACACTGGTTCCGATCGTGCACCTGATTTTAACGTGCATCTAGAAGAAAAAAATGATCCTGTGCATTCCCTATTGCACCTTGCACACTGAGTCCATAATTGTCGTACGACGGTGATGCATCAATTTTGGAATCGAAACACGTTTGATTTGATCCGATTTGACATGCGTTAAAAATTACATTGACCAATAAAAAAACGACTGAGAAGACACATGGTTTCTTGCAGTTCCCTGAATAAAATGGAAGAACTACTTGTGTGTGTCACCAAACAAAAATTACTTTATGATAAATCCAACAAAGATTACAAAGATTTTGGGAAAAAAAGAAAACATATGGAAAGACATTGCCATGGACTTGGGCATGGATGATATGTATTATAAAACATGACATTATGAACTGATAGCATACATAAACACGTGGATTTTGTGCAGTATAGGTTATTACAAGCATCATCCAGAACTCCGCTGCTCGCATGGTGTTCTCTCTGCCTCGCTTCTCCCACGCTACTCCACTGCTCTTCGATGCCTTTACCAGATTGCACCCAGCTACCTCCAGACCCTCATCTCTCCCTACACCACCACCCGACCATTCTCAGACTATGCCTGACCTCTCTCTGTTTCTAAACGTTGCCTGCTCAAGCAGGATTCAGTACCCTATTTTCTTTCATTGTTTTGATTATTGTTTTTGTTTGTCATTGTTTTGGTTAATATGAAACACCATTGTAAGCACTTCTCCAAATTCACCCCATGAAGTAAGTTTTCTCCCAAAGAAAGTTAAATCTTAAATCTCAAATCTCAAAAAATCTGTGTTTAATCTAATCACTAGAAACATACATACATATGAGTTGGTTTACTGCTGTGCTTTTATACACAATACATTCTATTTCAATGTGCATGTGCATGTAAACGTTGTACTCCCATTTGAAATACACAGTTCTGAGAGAGTGTATGTCTTATTAAAAAAGAAACAGTACAAGTTAATAAATGTGAAAATATGCATCAACAAAATGGGCTTGCACTTCTAGAAAGGAAGCATACAATGTGTCAAATAGTCTGGAAATCATAAAGGTTTAAGGGACACCTGCTGCAGGGCAAACATCTGTGTTTAACATGAATTTAATTAGAGTTTGGTTCCATCTGTGTACTCCAGTAGGACCTCATAGATCCTCCCAGTTGGGCTACAATCAACTATTGGCATTTCTCTAAGGTAGCAGACATGCTCTTCTGGTAACACCTGCTAATGCAATATCCATCTAGCTTCTGTAAAGGACACCTGGGATTTAAAATATTTTAGAATAACAGAAAAAGAGTACTATATAACCAGGACATAAAGGCACCTGCATTAAGTCATACTTGTCATGCAGCCAAACATAATAGAGAAAAATGAAGCCACTGAGATATTGCCACCTGCCTTAATCAAGTCCCATCAGGCAGTCCAGAGGGTGGCTGCCAAATGTGGGTTTTTATTGAAAAGGAGTAACACAGGCCTGATGCAGTCATATTAGCCACAAATAAGAAAGAAAAGACACATGTACCATGATTATGTGCATTAGATGCCCACAATTAATGGGAGGACAAATGCTGGTAACATAATAAAGTATAATAAGGAAATAATGACATGCAGATGTATACATTATCTTAGCATTTAGGATCAATTTCATACTAAGAATACCACATTTAAATGTGTACATGTTTTAGTTTAGTTTTCTGCTGCTAATGGTTTGCCCAACCATTTCAATTACACTCGGATTCATAGAGGTAGATGTAAGTATAGGTGCAGTGCAAATAATTGTGAATGCAAAATTCAAATTGCATTACGACCAGGCAATTCTTTTGTACTGCACCCTTTGTAAGCTTAAGAGCAATGCAAATTACTCAACACGCACAAATAATGATCTGCAATCATGATAATGAGGGTCTCAATGAGCGCATCGGTCTATTTAGCGCTAGCACTTGTTTAAAAAAAAAACGAACTGTACTGCTGAACCTCGTCTTCTTTAATATTAGCATCACAAGGGTATCCATGTATTATAAAAAATAATAGATGGGCCTGTTCTGTGAGTTACAGGAAAACAATTCCATCTCGGGTTTCTGTGACAGTTTATAAATTACTTGACCTTCGGTCTCGTAATTTATGACGTCACAGAAACCCTCGATCATTGTCTGTATCATTGTTAATAATAATAATAATAATAATAATAATAATAATAATAATAATAATAATAATAATACAAATGATAGTAGTCATTAGACAGTTAATAGGCATTGTTCTCCGTTTCATTTTGTTGTGCTGGTTTGCTGGCATATTATAGAACACTTTCTTTGACAAATCCATAAATGTTTATCATCTGTAGGTATGAGCATTCAGTGTTTTAATGTAATTTAAACCATGTTAAAAACTGTATATATAAAGACACACGTGTACATTATTATACATGACTACTGTAAAACTTCAATTAAACGCCTCTGGCGTTTATTTACAATATTTGCCAGCAGACCCACCTTGTATTGGAGACCGGCGATTATTTGTGACCGGCATTTATATTAGATCACTAACTTCACATGCTTCATGCAGTCATTATGAAGCCGCTAACATATAACCTTGTAGCAACATCGTAACTCAATTTAAACATTCCAGCAACTTTGTTAAAAGGTTGTGTGTCAGTGGGAACTAAGTAACAGTTTTGTTTTCTAACAAAATTACATTGTATTGTACACCCTCAAGCAGGGGTGTAGTGCTGGGGGGTCGTGGGGGAGCGCTGCCCCCCCCTTCTCTTGGGCAGGGAGCACCGCTTCCATAATTCACGTGTATTATTTATTATTATTATTATTATTTAGCAGATGCCCTTATCCAGGGCGACTTACAATTGTTACAAGATATCACATTATACGTTATTTTTACATTATACAGATATCACATCATTATTATTATTTTTTACATACAATTACCCATTTATACAATAGCGTTTTTACTAGAGCAACCTAGGTAAAGTACCTTGCTCAAGGGTACAGCAGCAGTGTCCCCCACCTGGGATTGATCCCACGACCCTCCGGTCAAGAGTCCAGAGCCCTAACCACTACTCCATACAGAAAGAGACAAACAGGATTTTTTTTTTTTCTGCACACACCTCCTCGACTTTTGGTTACCAGGGGAAGTCAGGAAGCAATTGATCGCAGCGCACAAACAAACTAAATGCTGAGTAACGGGTGCAGACAACTCAAAAACTAAGGCCTTTCTGAGTTTTGGCTCATGGACTATAACTTTCTATGCAAAGGCCGACAGCACTCATTGCCTTGCATGCGCTTGAGTACTGTATATTAATATGGTACTAAAACTGTGTGCTCGGAATGAGCATGTAATAACATATTTTTCTCTAGTTTATCATTTACTTGATAAGGGCTTGAGTGGGGAACCAAAGGTTTTTCTTTTATTTAAATAATTTGGGTATTGCTCCTTGTTAAACCAAGGGGTGGGGTAGTCAGTGCTGCAGCCCAAGCTACCAACAGAAGGGAAACATCATATTAGAATATATTACTCACCTCATATAGTTTTGACAATTCTGGAGGAAATACCAACTCTGATTAAATGAAGATTGGGACTGTCACATAATGCATTATGCATCATGTTGAGCCGCGTCACTACGCAGGACGCAACGTGCTGTTGGCGCGGGGCTAGGTTTAGACGGAGAGCATGTTCAGATTTGTATGCAGCGTTACATGACTCGCTAATAAAACTTGAGGTATTGTTCCAAAGTTACACCTGTCCGAGTCGTGTATCTCCAGAGCAACGTTTCTACTTTATAGAGACTACAAGGACTGTGAAGACCCAACGAGACCAGACGAGCTGAAACGGCAGCCTAATTAATCCAGTGAGTCTCATGTAAACTGTAGGGCCTCGAACATGACAGGGACTAAACTGACCAAGGGGCTTTTTAGTTACTTTAGTGTTAAAAGTACTATTTAGTGGGACAAGTTGGTGTAAAATAGCTCCATCTGGAACATTTTAAAGTTTAGAATAGGCTCTACATCAATGTACCTTAAATATCTATTTGACTGTGGCTGGTCTTCTTTCACAATTCTCTCTCCATGATGAAAATTCCTTAGCAATCTAATATGGTAGCCACTGTTTTCTCATGATCTCAGATTCCCCCAGATGTTTAACTTTGTAGAATTCAACAATGCTACATGATGCCTGTTTAGAAGATTCATTATATTAACAGATCATCAAATGACTCAAGCAAAAAAAAACAAAAAAAACATTAAGCATTTTCAATAACAGTTCCAATCCAGCCACATACTGTATAAATATAATTTCATGTGAAATAACAAATCTATTGGTAACGAGTCTATTAAAACTTGAGAAACTGTACCTGTTTGAAATTTAGAATTGTATTTGACAAATCCACATATCCTAAAAATTGGTTATGTGGTATTTTTAATTTTTTTTTTATCCTTGGGCATCAATGCTTGAAAAGGGTATGCATATATCAACACTGTTTTTCAGTAAGTTTGGTGCTCAGTCATTTTATTGACTTAAATAAACCCCCTAAAGCTGACCTTCAAAAAGTAATAATTTCATCATGGCAAACCTTGAGGGAGTAAATCCTGTCTGTTGAAATGCATATTGCACAAACAGAAGGGCAATCAGAGCTTATCTAATGTGTCCTATGTGTTATTACTTTAATGTGCAGGACAATGCACATGTAATACATACAGCCAGAGCTCCTTAGCAACATTATGGCTCACTTACAGTTTTCAGATATTATTAATCTAAGTTTGACGTCAGATATTCTAGCAAACTTCATTCCCAGTATCTCCCTTTGTGACAAATGTTTTGCATATCTAACATGGACGATCAATATGTTATTAGTCAACAACTTGACAGGCCCATAAATGAATCCCTAGCTGTCAACCTAGCTATTGCTGCTCATGAAAATCTTCATCACGCTACTGTGGATGATATCTGCTTTAATCCAATTAGGAGAGGAAAATGAACCAGTTTTATACAGTGGCCCTCATCTGCCTCTATTTAAAGCCTGAATGCTTGGTTAAATAGAGATGGCATTGCAAAAGTAGATACAACATAAATATAACTAAAATGTCTTTACAATATAATTTGCAGTAGAAGTAGAGTTCTAATACAGAAAGGATGTGTGCAGTACACAAGTTCAAGAGATAACAATGTATACCATATTAGAACGTTTTTTTATTTTATATGTTTCATAAAGAATCAGTGGTAAAGACCTGTAATATCAGTAGTCTTTTGGCTTGCTTCTACCTGCAAGTGCTGGCAGAAATATCTCCAAATCACAATGAACGTCAACATGTAAATACAGATATGTTGACCTGTATAAAGTGTAACTGTTTCATGCAGACAACTTATTAAGCTTTGTCTGCAAGACTGTAGTATGGACCAGTGGAGGGTATGACATGCATTAAAAGTGTTAGTAATTACTATTCATGTGTAATTAAATTAATTTTATGATTATCTCCCCCCCCTGAGGGTGGACAAAACTTGGTGGAAAAAAGCAGTAAAGCCAATTAACTTTTTTTTCACCCAAATCTTCTGATAGCCCCAATATCATGTCAAGGTCAAATTAAAATTCACACAATCTATTTTGTATAACATGAACCAAGAATGATCAAATTGCTCAAAAGGTGTTGGCAAATGAATTACTGGGAACAATGTATACATATATGCATATGTGTGTGTATATGTGTAACAGTATCAATGTTTTTAATGAGACTTACAGTACGTTCCAATAGGCCAGGAAAAGACAAAAAGTGGCCACTTACAGGTTCATAAATGTAGCTTAAGTACTTGACATTGGCCTCAAGTAGGAAAACGAGCAATATAAACAGTTAAGTGACTACAAACCCATAAGTGCAGTGTCCCTCTACAACGCCAGCCTTACTCAGATCATCAACACAGTTGTCCCACTTGCAAACAGAACAGTGAAGAAATATCGCACTGTCCATGGTATACCCTCGAACTTCGACTGCTTAAGTCTGCCTGCCGCAAGTCTGAGCGCAAATGGAGGTCGTCTGGGCTAACAGTTCACAGAGAGATTTGGACCTATCACATCAGTAGCTACAGGCATGCGCTCGTTCCTGCCAGGGTGAAGTACTTCTCAGAAATAATATTGATGGGACACAGTAAACCAAATATTCTCTTAAACCACTGATCAAATCCTGCATCCAGCCATCGATAAATCCACCTCCCATTCATCCTCCTCTCTTACCTGCCATGATTTCTCCTCTTTTTTTTGAACAAAATTGACACCATTCATTCTACGCTGTCCTGCCACAAACCCAGTATAGTACTTGACCACCTTGACTCTCCTTCGATTGCCCCTCCTGCTCTTTCTTCTCCTTCTCCTCTTTCCATTCCTGCTGCCCTCAAGACTGCCCGAGTAATGTCAGTGCTCAAAAAACCCTCCCTTGACCCGGCTGTCTTATCTAACTTCCGTCCCATATCCAATCTTTCTTTTCTCTCCAAAACTCTTGAAAAGGCTATAGTAGCCAGCCAGCTGATGAAACATCTCACAGATTACAATCTGATGGAATCTCTGCAGTCTGGCTTCCGGCCGTATCACAGTACTGAAACTGCTCTGCTCTGGATTGTAAATGATCTTCTGCTTAATGCTGATGCTGCTGCTCCCTCTGTCCTTGTCCCCCTTGACCTAACTGCTGCTTATGATAACATAGATCATAGCATTCTTCTTGACCGCCTTCAGAAGTATGCTGGGATCTCTGGAACCTGTCTCTCCTGGCTGTCCTCTTACCTATCTGGACACATGCAGTCTGTTTTCTATGATGGAAGCAGTGCTGACGTAAACCCGGTCACTTGCGGTGTCCCTCAAGGGTCTGTTCTTGGGCCTCTTCTCTTCAACATCTACATGCATCCCTGGGTCACCTCATCTGCCAACATAGCCTCATGTTTCACTCCTTTGCAGATGACACCCAGCTCTACCTAAAACTAGACCCTGGATGTCCCTCTGACATGGTCCGGCTCTCAGGTTGCATCCAAGACATTTCTTCATCTCAACACTAACAAATCTGAACTTCTAGTAGGATCGAAAACTCAACTCAAGAATCTCAATATTGCTGTCTGCTGCTGCCTTCCCCCGCTGTTCGAAGCTTTGGTCTACTTCTGGATAGTAACCTTTACTTTGATGCCCAAATCTCAGTCAAATCCTCCTTCTACCACCTCCGAAACCGGTTATTAGCTAAATTGCTATTTCAGGTTTTTCACTCCATCTTATTTGTATGTTTCTGTATGACACACACAACCACAAGAATTCACATCCCAGCCTTTCATTTAATGTATTATGCCTGTATTTAATGTATTTGCATTGCTTTTGTTTTACTGTTTGTATTTAATGTACTATGCCCTGTATTTCACTGTATTTAATGTATTATGCATTGTTCCTCACTATCTTGTAAAAGTGCTTTGTGATGGTGGTCCTCTATGAAAAGCGCTATATTAAATAAATATTGATTGATTGAAGTGTACATTGTACAATGTACTGTATACACAACTAACTGAAAACTTTGTATTTGATTGCTACCGCTATCTTTTCCAAGGGGAAACACAGGTGCAGCTGATACCATTACAAAATAAGAACGTAAAACAGCAAGTGTTGAAGGAAAAAGAGTGAGAGAGAAAGTACTCGCTTTTTAAAAAAAATATATTGTTCTACTATATATACAGTATATGTCTGTTTCAATTAAAATTAACAGTTTTGTAGCTACGCGAACTAGGATGTGGAATGTGCCTTCATTGACTCTCGGGCTTCTCTGAAAAATATATATTTAGAAGAAAAATTTCTTTAAAAAAATCCATGATCTGGAATACTTTATTTCACAGGTCTGAACTATGGCCTTTATATTATTTAAGAAAACGGAATTGTTCAGGGCAACACTAAAATGTATGAATCTGGTAGGCCTATGTCATTTTGCCTGCAGTGTCACTTTGGAAACAACCTAAAAAGCTGTATTATGTTTCAGAAGGCCGGCTTAATGGGTAATGGATACACTATCTCAAAGCTCTTGAAACAGGAATCACAACCACTGACTTAATACACTTATACCATGGTTTCCACCTGTAAAAACTGTCCATATCTTTATTCATTACAAATACAACCTGCTGTGTTATTATTGAAAACTATGATTTGTTATTTAAGTGACTCCATACATACTGTATCAATCTCTACAAGTTGTTTTTTTATGGCATATTTAAAGGGAATGAGCGTGTCTTAAAAAGACTGAAGCAAGGTAAATAGGGTCACAATGCATGTTGAGCATTTTTGTTTAACGTATTCTGTAGATGTTATATAATTTGTAATTCATTAGCATTTCATCCACTGTTTTATTTTGTATTCCCTTATGAAATATTACACCATACCCAAACGCCAACACTTTTAGAGACACAGGTTTCAAAAAGCCATACTGATCAATAAACTAGCTCATAATTACTTTATTTGGAGTTACAATTGGAAAAAATGTAAAATAAAATTCTGAAGAGTTAAGATCACCCATCATTGTTATTTTTTACATGTGTTTCACTTTATACGTCTGCTGTATCAGCCTCCCGCTTACAGACCACCAGGGCAGTTTTAATAAATCTATTAAGAGTGTTATGGTGTAATTGATTCTCTCTTGTTTCAGTGTTCCCCACCAGTGTCATCTGCTTAACGTATTTTAGCTCAAGTGCTTCTTAATCATTCTATTCCAGTCTGGATTCTTTACTTTTTTTCCTCCGCCAGTTCCTCTTTGCTCTTGGATTACGACTTGCTGTTAATATGCAGAGCATCTTTCCTTGTAATCAGTACTTCTGAAAGGTTGTTACTAATGTTCCCCGAGGACTGCTACAAATCATGAATACATACAAGGCCTTCAAGCCGTTGCTAGTATATTCTGCACCTAAGCTATTAGACCTTGTTTTCCTGGTGTCCTACAGCGGTTCAATTGGGGTACAGCGATTGTAAAATGTAAATGTAATAGATAAATCTTCACCTTGCATATAACTTTGCTGTAGTTATATCAGTGGTCTTAAACTTGTATGCCTGAGGTCTGCATTACAAAACACTTACGGATGGTTTCACATACCTGGTTTCCACATATCACTAATCTTGAATTACCGAATAATACTTTAGGTAAGGACAAGACTAGTGCTAATTGGGATCTGTGCAACAAGACATTAGACATTGTCAATAATTTGCATTTTATGTGTCCACATAAAGTACATATTTGCCTGTCTCATCATCCTACTTGGATAAAATAGTCCAAGATAATTACTAATCAAGGTCTGTGAATCTAGCTGATTAAGTCTTTTTCTTTTTTCCATCTGCATTAATTTTCTATTGGAACTCTAGTTTGGTTCATGGTATACATTTGTTTTCTTTCTCACTCATGAATGGCTAGTTACAGTGGAATATTTGTATCATTTTACAGAAAAATGTACCCTCTTGTCGAGCAGGCTAACGAAAAGAGGTAACGAAAGAGACCACACCACAGTAAAATTGAAACAAAAAAAGTATATTTTAAAATATTGTGTATATTACTATTCTATTGAGCATATCTAATATTTCATAAGGGAATACAAACTTATACAGTGGATATAATACTAAGGAATTACAAATTCTGGGTAACACTTTACATTAAGTGTCTCTAATTACTGTGTATTTACATAGTATTTACATAGTAAATACTTGTGGACTTACACATAATTACAATATTGTTATGCATAATTACAATGTACTTAATGTGTACATCTCTTTCCACGATATATGTAAGTAAACAACTGGGCTAGGGTCAGGGTTAGGTTTAGAGTTAGGGTTAGTGGGGTTAGGGTTAGGTATAGTTAGGTTTAGGGTTAGGGTTATATACATTGTAACTATGCATAATAAGATTGTAATGATGGGTAAGTACACATGTATTTACTAAGTAACTATTATGGAAATACACATCAATTAGAGATATTTAATGTAAAGTGCTACCAAATTATGTATCAGATCTACAGAATACCTTAAAATGAGAATACTGAAGCAAGCATGTGTTATGTTTACTGATGTGAATATGTGTTGTAGTACTTTTTCTATTAAAACAACATATGCAATATAAATGTACTCAATGAGATTTTAAACTAAATCAATAAAAACATACCCACAATATGCTACCAGAAAGCATGAATTGTGACCCTATTTACCTAGTTTCAGTATATTTAAGACAAGTTTATTCCCTTTAAACATGTCATAAACACACTTAACTGATCTTCAAACTTGTAGAGAGTGATACAATAAGTATGGATTCACTAAAATAATAAATCCTAGTTTTCAATAATAATAAACTACACCAGTACAATATGTGTATTATCTTCATGTAGGATTGGCAGGGCATGAGGTAACACTAATGCAGCTATTGTGTATTTGTGTACATTTCTTTCAAATGGGCCACAATGCATTTTAATTTATTAAGCAATGATAGTATACAACCATTGAAAGTAGGTAATATATGCATAGTTTTATGGGACCCCTCATTTACAATTCTTGAAAATTGCTTAATTGCTCCTGGAAAAGAAGATGGAAAAAGGTATTTCATATGTAATACTTACCATCCATTGATGTTTAAAGTACAAATAGTTAGCCAGAAACAGCTGACAAGGCTACTCTGTTTACTAGGCTTTCCTAGGAAAAGCACATGCAGGCAATAATCTAACCATAATTAAGGGTTATAAAACATGTCATGGTACCATTAGAGGAAATGGCTGGCAACCAATAAACTATGACATTAATGGTAGAACCATACCAGCGCTGTATGAATCAGAAAGTAAGTAATAAAGGAAGCTATTTTAGAAATACACATTTATTTAGACTTGTTGCTTAAAATAGTTTATAGATGACAATAAAGTAAGAAATTATTTTTGTTTGTATATTTATTTGTTTTGCTGTCCATTATTTTATCTGTAATGTTGCTCAACTCACTTGAATAAACTTGAAATAAAACAGTGCCTTTATGTGTGCTTGGAGCGGCTGGACCATGTGTAACATGAACACAGTAAACACCCTTGAGCTTAACATATTTGAGCTCATTACCTCAAATGCAAATTACAAGTCATAGGCCATGCAATCTACTCATTCGTTTGTTTTGTTTTTTACTTGGATAACTGTGATTATTTTTTAATTTTTTAATTTTTATTTTTTTGCAGATTAATACACAGTGGTGAATTTTCACTCGTATACTTTTGTTTTACTTTCTGTATATGTCCTCACATTATGCTATTCACTCGGAAACCAGATGTAAAAAGTCAAATTACTGTAGCCAAACCTAAATCATACTTTTGTAGGGGAATAATTTACACATGCAGTGGCATTAATGATATTATTTAATCATGTACCATTTTCAGTCAAGATGATGAATATTTAATTGCTTATCATTCAGATGTGTAAATGTGAAACACACTTGCTGATGTTTAAAAATAGACATGTAAAGACTCAGTATTTAAGTAAATCATTAAAAATCCATTCAGTTATTTTTGACTGGACCTGTATCTTGCAGGGCTGTGAGAGTCACGGATTACAATGTGCACAAAATAACATAATACTAAATTCATTGTGAAGGAAAGGAGTTGGTTCAGGCAGTTATCTATCATAGCAGTAAAATGACAATAAGCAATTCACCAATGCAAGCTGGGAATTTATACTGTGAATCTTAAATATCAAGGGAAGTCTCATTATAACATAAAAGACATTAACCAAGACAGACCATTCATAAAGCTTGTCTAATTTTATTACGGTACTAAATGTAATATTAATGTATAAATGTGTGGTAGAAGTTTGCCTTGCTCTTCTTCTTCAATGTCAAGCATTATTATTATTATTATTATTATTATTATTATTATTATTATTATTATTATACATGTTTAACTATCATGTCCCTTTGAACAATTGAGTGTTATAGTCTTATTATTGTTCAGTAGGTGTATCACTACTTGTTAATAATACGATTGCACGTCTCCTGTAGTTAATGAGACAAATGTCCAGCTTTTCAAAAGTCAAAATTCTGTAACTACTAGTACACAACAAAACAAATAACAATGGCATGGAAATACAGGGATAAATCTGAGGAAGAGCTAAATACCGCAAGTACCAGAAAACAACAAAGACGTATTATGTACAGTTGGGTGTATATTATTCCTTATTAGTATCATCATTGTTACTATTATTATTGGTAGTAATAGTAGTCATAGTAAAAGTATGAATAGTTGTAGTAATAAACTAGTCCCGCCAGGATTCCGCCATTCCGCGATCACTGAAAAAATCACAGACTTTGGTGTCCAATAACTCACCGTCATAGTTTCTGTTAAATCGGCAGAAGACGTGACAACAACCATGGATAGACTAACAGTGGCTACTGAAGAACGAAACAAGGTAAGATTATTATTATTATTATTATTATTATTATTATTATTATTATTATTATTATTATTATTATTATTATTATTTTACAAAAGGATTTTATAGTTTAGTCATAAGTTCAAAGTGAAGCGTTGTTCTGTTACTCCTATGTGAAAGGTCAGAGAAAAACAATTAGGACCTTGCTTGTACTCCTTATGTTGCAGGTCCTGAAAGATGTCATTCTAATTATACAGTATATGGAAATACACATGTTTATTGTACATGGTGTAGTAACATGAATGCTCAAAAAGAAAGGAGGCGGTGAACTATATTAGATATTATCCGATTACTTGGGATGACTTAACGTTTTTGTGAAAATCCTTTTATTTTTAAATCGTTACTTTCCTGTTTGTTTTGTGGTATGTGATGGCAGCACTTTCACATTGTGACCTTGGACAAAGAAGGCCTTAGTTTATCAGCCAATCAGTGTCACCTGTCATAACTGTATTTAATTTATTTTTTGAGAATTGTTGTTTTATGTATATTTTAAAAAATGGCATCCAATAGTCAGTGCCGTAAGGGTGAACTGTATGTGTTTTATTCTTCTCCTTTGATTTCCATAAAATATGGCAAACATCTTTGTTCTGGGTTTTTTTCAGATTTTAGTAATGTGATTTAATAAAAAATGAATTTAACTAACTGTGACTTACTTTTTCTTATTTATTTATACTCATTAACACTGTTTTTCATTAAAAAGTAATTGCTGCAGAATTTTGCAGAAATTGCAGATTTTAGGAAATGTTACCGCAGATTTCCGTGTTGACTAATAAACATACTGGTACTATGCAATTCCTCAATCTGTAATACCATGTTCCTGTCTGCCAGTGACAAAAGCAAGTTTAACCCTTAGCGGCCCATTTTATTCAGCCCCTCTCAGGCACTGAATAAATGGTTCTAACCTAACAAATATTTCAATTGTGTTTAATGATAACAGGGGGAAAAAACCATTAAAGAAGGATTTATTTAATCTAGGGCACAGAAAATACTGCCAGACTCTAAGTTGTTATTCAATTTAACTCAGCTAGTCAAGTGTGCATTTCCATATCAGCCTCAAAGATTAAGCTCCTCATAGACCTAAGGTGCAATTGTGTAGAAAGAAAATAATGCCATCAAAGAATAACCTTGCTCCAGGCAGTTCAGAAGCCCAAAGTCTATTTAATTATCGATGCACAAAAGGGTCTTGTCTTGTGCTACAAAAAATGGAGCGATCTCTCTCAAGCTATAAAGAAACAGACAATGCATTGTTTCTTATTTTATGATTCTACAGTGGGGGGCTTCTCCAGTGGTTTGCCACTATTTTGTAAACAGTATTTCATTGGACTAGTGATTATAGGATATCATCAATAAGAAGCTAATGTCTTGCGTAAATATTGATAATGCAGTTAAAAAATATCCTATATCACTGCATATCACTGCAGATAGATACCAAAGTGGAATTAAGTTTTTATATTGGTATTATAATCACAAGAATTCCAACATACTTACTTAATGCTTGTATCCTTAACATAGCTTGGTAATTTCTCAACGTGTGACCTACATTGTTTTTCTGCTATTTCAGCTATTATGTGTGTTGGATTATCAATTGTGCTGACTATCATTCGCATAGGGTGATTTTCTTTGTGCATTTTACGATTTCCTCTTGCTAGGCCTGCTCTTGCATTATGTGGCTGCATGTATTTTTAAAATTCTTTTGATATAATGCCCTTATTGTAAAGTCTCTCCGCAATTTCCTTAACCTCTTTTACCAATTTAATTCACATTCTACAGATTTCACATAGTCATCTGTATTCATTGTCACTATTCCCGAACCTTTATCTGCTGGTCTTATACTTACAATGGCTCTCAAAAGTATTCACCCCCCCCTTGGACTTTTCCACATTTTATTGTGTTACAACATGGAATCAAAATGGATTTAATTAGGAGTTTTTGCCACTGATCAACACAAAAAAGTCCATAATGTCAAAGTGAAAAATAAAATCTACAAATTGTTCTAAAATAATTACAAATATAAAACAGAAAATAATTGATTGCATAAGTATTCACCCCCTTTGCTATGACACACCTAAATAAACTCTGGTGCAACCAATTGTCTTTAGAAGTCACATAATTAGTTGAATGGAGTCCACCTGTGTTCAATTAACCCTCTGCAGTCCATTTATTAAGTGCGTGTCAGGCGCGTCAGGTCCAATTTATTTTCACACGCGCAGTTAATTTTAGACGTGCTGTTTAAAAGTATTTTTTCCACAGTCAAATGGGTTTAAAAGGCCCTTCATAACTACAAAGCACTCACTAGGCAACTCCAGCCCTGCCCCACCCTTTCGTTCGCTATAGCTTTCACATATGCTAAGAAATAAATAATAATAATAATAATAATAGGTCGTACATACCGATCAATCATCTCCTGATCACTCGTTTTATCACCAAACGCCTCAATAATGTGATCCAAGTCATTATTTTATTACTATAACATCTGAAAAAAGCTCTGCAAATGTCTGTGATATTCTCTGAGCGCTGATGCAGTCAAAGGCAGCTTGTTTCCTTATGGCCGCCCCTATCTAATCCCAGGGACAAGTATGGCTATTCATGAGATACGCCCTTTTTATTTTTTTTCGGCTTGTCTCGGCTCCTGTCGTTCCCACTTGGCCATTGAATGGTTTTCTCGGCTTTTTCTGGAGAAAAAAAGACTAGAAACACGTTTTTTTGCGTCTTTTTGATGATGTTGGACAGGGTCCGACATTGGACCGGATAGGAATAATTGCAATGTCGGACCAGGTCCGACATAGGACCGCAAAGTGTTAAGGTGTTTCACATGATTTCAGGTTAAATACACCTGTCTCTGGGAGGTCCCACAGTTGGTTAGTACATTTCCTAACAAAAACTACATCATGAAGACGAAGGAACATTCAAAGCAAATCCGGAATAAGGTTCTTCAAAAGCACCAATCAGGGGTAGGATATAAGAACATTTCCAAGGCATTGAATATCCCCCGGAGCACAGTAAAGTCTATTATTCTGAAATGGAGAGAATATGGCACAACTGTGAATCTGTCTAGAACAGGCCGTCCTCAAAAACTGAGTATCCGGGCGTGAAGGGCATTAGTCAGGGAGGCCACCAAGAGGCCTATGGCAAATCTAAAGGAGTTACAGTCTTCCACGGCTGAGCTGGGAGACACTGTGCATTCAGCAACAATAGCCCGGGTGCTTCACAAAACTGGCCTTTATGGGAGAGTGACAAAAAGAAAGCCATTGTTGAAAAAATCTCACATCAAATCTCAGCTAGAGTTTGCCAGAAGGCATGTGGGAGACTCTGATACCAAGTGGAAGAAGATTCTATGGTCTGATGAGACCAAAATAGAGCTTTTTGGCCTCAACGCTAAGCACTATGTTTGGTGCAAGCCTAACACCGCACATCATCCTGAGAACACCATCCCTACCGTGAAGCATGGTGGTGGCAGCATCATGCTATGGGGATGCTTCTCTGTGTCAGGGCCTGGAAAGCTCGTGAAGATAGAGGGCAAAAAGGATGCAGCAAAGTGCAGAGAAATCCTGGAGGAAAACCTGCTGAAGTCTGCAAGAGACCTGGGACTTGGGAGAAGATACATCTTCCAGCAGGACAATGACCCCAAACATACAGCCAAAGCCACAATGGAGTGGCTTAAAAACAAAAAGGTCAATGTCCTGGAGTGGCCCAGTCAAAGCCCGGACCTCAATCCAATTGAGAATATGTGGAAAGAGTTGAAAATTGCTGTTCACCAAAGGTCCCCATCCAACTTGACGGAACTTGAGCAATTTTGCAAAGAAGAATGGGCAAAAATTGCAGTGTCCAGATGTGCAAAGCTGGTAGAGACTTATCCAAATAGACTCATGGCTGTAATTGCTTCCAAAGGTGCCTCTACCAAATATTGACTCAAGGGGGTGAATACTTATGCAATCAATTATTTTCTGTTTTGTATTTGTAATTCATTTAGAACAATTCGTAGATTTTATTTTTCACTTTGACATTATGGACTTTTTTTGTGTTGATCAGTGGCAAAAACTCCTAATTAAATCCATTTTGATTCCATGTTGTAACACAATAAAATGTGAAAAAGTCCAAGGGGGGTGAATAATTTTGAGAGCCACTGTATGTCATCATCATTTGACAATTCCGTCATAGCTTGTTCTTCAATATTGGTTAGATTAAGTTTTACATTTTTTCTTTAGTCTCACTATAATTTATTGTTTAACTACTGTACAAAAACATATCTAACCATTTATCTCTTCCATCCGGATGAGTCCAAGTGCTTGTACTATTAATCTTAATCCCATGCTCATAATTACCGTCTGAATCTGAGATATTTTCATTGAAAAAATATTCTGCTAATCTCATGCGTCTCTCCCACTCTTTTAATTTGGTGGCCAGTTTGTCTTTATCGATGTATTTATTAGCCGGTATAAACTTAAGTCCTTTACTCAATATTAGGAAAAAACAACTGCTTCTAAATGTTTTTATGTTGTGGTGTTTTCAGCCTTTCTGAGTGGTTGTGGGTTCTGTTTCCTTGCTTAGTTTCTTTAGAAACGCAGGACAGCACTGGGTCGGATCCAGCCTGAGATGCACTTAACACCCAGTGTTTTCAATCTCTAAACTGAATATTCAGGATTGGATTATTTCTATGATGCAGTACTGCCTCTACATATGTTAACATTTTCCTTAGGGTCTGTTTGAATTTCAACATGAAAAAAGGTTTGCTCACATTTGTATTCATGCAATTAGTGGGTGGAAACGAATGCAAGTTTAATTGTTCCAGTTTTGTCTGAATCCAGATCTAGACAGCCAAAAATAATGGCCTGTATCATCAATACCATCATCACTTGTCACATGAAAGAACCATCTAATGACCCGACAATCATTTACATTGAGAATGCTAAGCTTGTTCCACATGTATCAAAGGCAATTGCTCAACATTTGGTGTCTGTATTGATTTCCAACAATCAAAGGCTAGGTCACTAAAAAAGGCAGATTAGTAATCCCACAAAGAAAAGGAAAAAACATCAGCAACAAGAACAAGACGTAGCATCCAGGGTGATTTGAAAATTAGCATCAGTCTAGACTTGTATTCCTGTTTAAATTCAATTGTGGTAATAACATTTGGCAATTCAAATTAAATTTAACAGAGAAAATTGTACAATTCAGTTTTGAAAGACATGGACAGGTTTCAATTTGTCAAATTTAGCTGTATGATAAAAATGCAAATGCATATTAAATGTGCCTATTAGAAAATGAGGTCTGGCTTTTGTTTTGTGACATAATATCTAAAACCTTTCCTAACCATTACAATGCAAGTGACTTGGCACACATGATCCTGTTGTGCCCTGTAGTTCATATTCACATTTCAAATTATTATTATAAGTTCAGACTCAACGTGGTATACAAAGGAATCCAACTATGACAGTTTTAAACATACTGTTAAAGACCACTATAGAGTCTCAGCCTTTTATGCTGTTACAACACCTGTATGACTTAGAAGCGGAATCCACCTGACACACATGTGTCTTGCTAATTATGAGCTATTGCAAAAAAGTAATTGTGTTAAATATTCCATGCAATAGTGTTTCCACAAATTTGTTTGTACAGTACAGATGTACAGCAGACCCAGCTTGAGATATCTGAAAAGCTTACCAGACAAAATACCCAATTATCTCCATGATCTAAATATTGTCAGCATTTGGATCTGCTGTAATAAAATTATTTGGACAATTAGAAAATATTTTGTGAAAATGAAAGCACTGAGAATAGCATGGACTTTAGGTCTGTTTAATCAAGTCATCTTTAGCAGAGTGATTTAGTCCCAAATCATGTCATATTACAAACTACTTCATCAGTTGATCCTTCTTGACTGTCTGATAAAGTATATTATTGGTCTTCTAGTCTGTCTTTCAGATGAGATGTTATGCAAAGTTCATATCCTTAACTTTTAGCTAAATTAGCACTATACCAATGCATGTTAAAGTGGATATATCCTGTTAAAATATCTTAATTTACATCAAACCACAGCAGAATTGTACATGCTGCTGTCCTGTGCTAGATGGCATTATGAACAGAGAAATCAAGTGTAAACATTATTCCGCCGTGAGGCATTCCTTGATTTCAATATTGACAGCATGCAATTACTCTGAACACTGCTGATTGACTTCTTGTTAACGGATTCCTGATGCAGGATTCGGTGAGCTGAATCCAAACAAATGTTTAACAGCAAGTAAAATCTTCACAAGGTCGAAACTCCAGATGCACAAATGAATGTGCACTCCAGGTACCAGATTTTGAAATTATTGTAATTGGTATTTTTACCATATATATATATAATATGTGTTTGGGGAAAGTATATTCTTGGGTAATCCTTTTTTCAAAGTGGATGTATATAGGAATTCAATGACAGTAGCTCTGCTCTCCTCTCTGAAACTGTAATAGAGGGCTGATGTTTTGTTTAATTCAAAGTCTGCTGTGCTAATGATCCCTCCTTTCCCCTGGATTGGCTCTATATCTCTAGACAGTTTTCATTGCACTATTGGATCCAATAACTCATTCAATGCATTTGTTTTACTTTTTTTTGTACAAGCAATATCAAGCAATATCAATGTACTTGTGTACTACTAGGACTCTGTCTGAAAATTGCCAAACTTGTTACAAATACACGTTTGTGCTCATTGCTCGGCATGGACCTAACGGTTTAAAATAACGTTGTAGAAATAAGTTTTCTTTTTTTTGAAGTACTCCTTTGCCCACAAATGGAATAATAATAATAATAATAATAATAATAATAATAATAATAATAATAATAATAATAATAATAATAATAATAATTAAAAAAAACTAAACATAAATACATAAATAAATAAATAAATAAATAAATAAATAAATAAATAAATAAATAAATAAGCATGCAAATCTATACCTTAATTCTTCTAAATTACAAACATTTTGTTGTCAACCCTTACCTGAAGTGGCTGGGTAAAGGGACCCATGCAAGACTTTAAATGTTTGCTTTATTTAGTTTTTATATGGTTAGTGGAATATGGCACCACAATATTTGATGTACATTGCTTTGTGATGCTTCTATAAACTCTAATGTGCCTTATTTCACCCGAGCAGTTGTTGGTAAATATTGAAAGCTTTATCAGAATTTAGAGTTGTCAATTCCTAGTTGGGCTTAAGCACATGAATAATTTCAGTAGGAATGATAAAATGATAAAATTAAAAAAGGCATACAAGAGAACAATATAAACACATGACATCAAAAAGGGAACTTCTTAGTTACAGATTTTAAAGATTTCTGTAGCTATCTAAAATGGGAGGTTGGCTACAATTTTTCAGAAGGCAAGTGTAAAGCCAGTAGATCAGAAATAGGTGGATATATACAATAGGACATTGCCAATTGGATATGCTAGTAACAGAGAACATTTTATATGATATTTGATACTTAGGGAAACAGAATCATTACAGCATAACTGCTTTGATTCTCACTTCGATACATGTTCTGAAATTAAGCACATTGCTCAAGGCATGGTTGTCTGGCTCACACTATTATTACATAAATATTGGACACAAATACATAGATAAAAGTTGGAGATGAAAGGGCAAAATTTAATTATACATATTTGAAATAATTACCAAGCTTCATATGTTACAAGCTCAGTAAAAACGATGGGCAAAGAGTAATGCTTTGTTTCCCTGTAGTGAGCGTGAATAACAATGAATAATAGGAATGTTAATCCACTGGTTATTTTTTGTGTTAAGGGTAAACACAAAGCATATCAGAAGAGACACCAGTAACCTAGGGTTCGGAAATGAATAGACATTATTTAAAAGTAATGTTTTAGTATAGTAATATATTCATATAATATATTCAATGTTCACTATGCTGGGATCCCAGGCCTCCATTCTAGCGTGCATGTCCAGAAGCTGTTTCCACTGGGGAGCTTTCAAAAAATAAACAGGCTTCCTAACACTGTAACGTGGAAGTCTAAATCGAATTTCTTAAAAATGTAACCAATATATTGAAGTTCACAAACCATAGTGCAAAATACAAACAAATAAATAGATATTTACAAAGCTGTCAATTACATTAGGACTGTAATGTCTTCCTCAATGCAAGGCCTTCTAAAAATTGCACACCTTTTGACTGTATGCAAATATAGGGCCCAAGGATGAGACCAAAAAAAAAAAAAAGGTCCTATTGTAGGTGCTCTGCAGTTGTGATGCATAGTTCACCCACTAGTCTCTATAAGTTGTTTTGGATAAAAGCATCTGCTAAATGACTAATTCATAATAAAATCCTTCTAGCTACTGTGCATGCTTTAAGGGTGCTTAATAGAATAATTGTGCCTAGTTACTTTTACATGATTGTTGTGTACCACACAGAAGTAATAGCTAATGTGTTTCAGCTGGAGTTATCTGCCTTGCATTCTAAATACCACTATCCATCTCTGTCTTGTTATACTCTATTATCACAGCTTTATGTGCCAAAATATGCTTTATTTTAAGGTTCAGTGATCCCATGTGTAGAAATTTTGCTGATTATCTTTGCATGCTGATATTAATCAGCATCAGTGACAACAGTAATTAAACTAACACTATGTAGCTGGCAAAATATCCTCATTTAGAATAATAGAATATAATAAACAAAAAATCTTTGTAATGCAAGCAGTATGTGACCATCGCTATCGGTAAGCTGTTTTTAAATCTAACTTGATAGAATATAGTGTCCCATATGACATTTTTCTATATAATTCTATAGTACAATTATTATAGAATACTATAATAAAAGTCCTATAAGATTTTTGACAGATTCTATAGAATACTATATTACTTATGTGGTACTTCTGTGGTACATTTTCTATAGTACTTCTATGATACTTTTTCTACAATACTTCTGTGGTACTGTATAATTTTGCTTTTTAATGTCCTCTTGTAGAAGGTGCAACTGTGGCTGTTTTGTGGGGTTTGTTTGTTTGTTTTTGGTATCCTGCACTATTCGCCTGAATTATTACAGTAACTCTTAGCCTCAGAAAAAAAAAAAAACATGCTAACAGCAAATTTGTGGAAAATACTTTGAGTATAGAGGCCACAGTAACAAATGTATATGTATTACTGTAAAATTGTAATCTATTTTAGGGTTACCAATATAAACATTGGATGGCCAGGCAGAGTGCACGATGCCAGAATTCTTGTAAATGTGACCTTTTCAAGAAAATTGACACCTTTTTCCAAATGTAGGCAAAAATGGTGTTGATTGTGTAATTTTCAAATGTCAGTTATACTCAGATAAAAGTATGCTTTTCAGAGGGAACAACATGTTACCAGAAAAGGTCGCAAACAAAGCAGGGTGAAGATGCATGACAAATCTTGTTCTAAAAATTGAAATATATATATATATATATATATATATATATATATATATATATATATATATATATATATATACTGTATATATCAGGACTGGTTAATTGTTAATTGTTAATGTAATGCTTAATTTAATTGAGACTGTTTTCTCTTAATGTCAATTTAATTAATTAAGCTACCTAGTTAACTGTGAATTAATTATTAATGTGACCCCAGTTAATTGAACTTTTTGAAGATTTAATGCATTAGCATGATCTCCAGTATTCTGCATTTAGTTGTTGTCGTTGCAAAATGTATTGGCTCACTAAATACAACATGCTTGATGAGACATTTGAATGCCTCGTTTTTTACATGCAATAAAGCCTACTGTTACCAAAGTCATCATTTTGCATTGTCAGTTTGAAAATAAAATTGCATGTGCATATTCAGAATGCCCGAGTGCGTGTATCCATACTAGTATTGGTTTCCGAGGATGATTATGAGCATCAATAATGGGACCTCTGCACACCCCTACTAATTTTCAAGATCATGACATGTAAAATACTAAACCAAGTCAGTGTGGCAGGTTTGTAGTTTTAATAGTACACCATTTACAATTATGTTATTGTCATGTTATGTGTTACCTGTATATAACAATGAGTTTCACTGGAATATTAGGGTTATCACATCCATCATGTCAAACCTTGAGGGCTAACAACAGCAGTTTCTGTCAACAGCTGTTTTCTCAAATGAATTTGATATTGTGTGATAAATGTACCGGCCTCACTAATGAAAACAGTGCGTGTATCTGCCTCACAGTAACCAGCTACAACCCAGACGTTGCAAAGCTTGCCTTCTCCAAACAACAGCAGAAGTCTCACTAAAGTTTCTGAAGGGGGCCGGCACTCAAGAAACCATTACACTCTTGGTGAGTACAATTTTGGCACTTAGTAGTAAAAAGGTTTGCAACCCCTGAGAGTAGGCATCAACTATAATTCTGAATTGAAGATCATGGCCAAGGTGTCTACATGGCATACACAATGCTGTTCAGTCCTGACTGTGTGTGCATGTGTGTGTATAAGTACCCCTAGATTATAATTAATATGTGCTCTTTAAAATTGCACAGGTCTTAAAGCCTGCAGCAACAACAGCTGAGGATTGAGGTGAATTGGCAATAATTCTGGTTGACATGTACTGTACATAGGATAACATCTACTTACACTACATGTAATTTAAATATTAAAATGAATTATTAAGCGGTAGAAGACAGTATGGTTAAAGACAGAAATTATCAGTGCATATCCAATGTTTTTCCCAGTGTCCCCTGACAACCATCTCAAGACTGCTGTTGTTTTTTTTATATAAAGTGATATAGAAGGTGTTCCATCGGATGGCCTCAGGCTGGGAATGCTCCACAGCTCAAACAACATCCTTCAGTGTTTAAAGGGAGACATTTTCAGTTCAAAGTACATCAAAATAAATATTCTTCCAATTTGGTTTTCAGTACATAAAGACCTGTAAGGTCTAAATAGACACATCACAATAATGTATACACTTCAACTGCAACAATACACCTTGGCTAGCATTGTCTATGTGTGTACATTTTAATTCACAAAACTACAGTACCTTAAATTAGTATCTTACAATAAACATCAGGATCTGAAAGGTTAATTAACCTTAACCCTTTGCGGTCCTGTGTCGGACCAGTTCCGACATTGCAAAATTCCCTTTCCGGTCCAATGTAGGAACCTGTCCGACATCATCAAAAAGGCGTCATTCATAGGTCCCTAGTCGTGTTTTCTCTGAAAAAAGCAGAGACAAGCTTTCTATGGCCGAGAGAAGCCGAGAGAAACCTGAAAAATCAGAACAAAAAGCTGGAGGCGGATCTGAGCAATATGCATAGTCCCTTCACCACAGAGATAACACAGACATAAACAACCAATATAGCTGCTTCCGCATGCAGCACTCAAAGAAAATCAGGGAAATTTGCCAAGATGTTATAGGAATAACATAATTACTTGGATAGCCTTTTTGAGGAGTTCGGTGATAAATCGAGTGATCAGATGATTTATCAGTATGACTCAGAAGAGGTATGTGATAAATACAGCAAACAAGGGGTGGAGCAGGGCTGGAGAAGAATAAATGGACCACAAAGGGTTAAGTGAAGAAATTTTATTTGAATATTAACAGTCAGTGTTAATAAGCCAATGAGTCAAAGAAAGCAATAATAGTAATAATAATAATAATAATGATAATAATAATAATAATAATAATAATAATAATAATAATAATCATCATCATCACATGGCCAGGCATGTATAGTAATTAACAATGCATCTTATATAAAAATATTAAGACATGTCATTTGCATTATTATGATTTATGACATTTATAACAGGATCATTTACCATTTAGGACCCTGGAGGTATATGACATGCTTCTAATGCAGGAATGTTTCATGTAATTTATGCAAGATTATGTGCTTGATAAAACACATATGTTACCCTACTTCAAGTGTGAGAAAAAAAAAAAAAGATCTTCAGGCACAGTCTGTGTAAGAGAGTTTTTTGGGTCTCATTCATTTCATAAATTAATGTATGCCAAAGATGAGATATAATAGTTTTAAAAATCTGCTGTCAATGTTGGGGTGATAGACAATATCATATACCATTACACTAACGTAACATTATTCAGCAGGTTTCATTCGACTTTATGGAGCAAAATTGGTTCTGTAGGGTGCTGCAAAACCTTTTCCATGGCTGTAATTACCCCCCATAATTATCAAAAAGAATTATTCTTGAATAACCTATGTTTGTTTGTTTTTTGTTTTGTTTTTATCAATATCAAAAAAACTTGCTTGAGGAGCACCAGACAGAGCAGTTAGGGGTTAGGGTAATTCAGTTTAAATAACACATATCCTATGCAACATTTATCATATGCAGGGGTCGGCACAATCACGTTACATGACAGACACCATACATGAGCATATATCACGCACATTTAATTATAATTTAAAATAAACATACTCATAATGCTGTGCAATTTAAACCACACAATTGTCTGTACTGGATCATTATTTTGTTCATTTTCACTCTGAATTTTGGCATTACAGCTTCCAGATATTTCTGTTAGGTTCAAAAACAGAGCAAACCTGCTTCAACATTTACAAAACAATGGCAAATAATACGTTGACACGTGTCACTTTGGTCAGTGCTTTCATCACACATTCTGCGCACAAGCGGTGGTTTCAGGGTTTCGTCACCAAATTTCTCATTGTTTCTGGTAACAGTTCAGTGCAGTCTTTGGAAGGCGTTCAGTGCAGTCTTTTAAAGACAGTACCTGTTGTAAATTGTAACAGGTTTTGACAAACTGTAGTGTAGGTAAACAGAGATCAACACGATACACCTGACCTATTTTATTTCGCTTCTATTACAAACATCTCCTTTTCTTGTTTTAAACGGCTTTAAAAAGTCACCGGGTTGTGTGATGATTGAAAAAAAAATGCTGTATAAAATGATTCTAAAAAACAAGAATCATTAGTTACTGTAAGATAGTTGTAATATTTCATATTCGTACCAGGTTGCTGTCTCATTACACTGCAAAAACACAGTTATTACTACATATCAATGCAGTGTTTCCAACCAATACATTCTGCTATTGTATCTCTCATGCAAGTGTCAGTCTCACCATTCAGTTAGAACTCCAGAAGGCTTTTGCTAGATGTGACTCATTGATTTACCATATAACATACTGTAACATTAATGTTTAATATATACTGTATTGACAAACAATGAGCTCTATAACGCTTGAAAATGTATGTAAAATGTAATATTACAAACACTGTCGTATATCATTATATCATTAAGTTTAACCTTAACTTTATAAAACAATTCAAATCCATCTCTAAAAGAATATGCCTGATTGCAGCTATATAATAATAATGAAATTAAAATGAATGTATCCTACTGCATATGTACAGTCAGTCAAATGACTTTAGGAAGAGTTTAATCTAGTGATTAAAATGGGCAATATATAAAGTAATGAACATGGATATTTATACATACTATGCATATTTTAGATTTCATTTAATACAATTGGATTGTTTTGGCAGTTCGGTGAAGAATCATGTGCCTCCAGGTCTCCCAATATAAGGTTTTCTGAGGTTTGTTTTTCTAGACTGTACACAAAAAAACCCCCTGATATAGCCTGAAAAAGGAATGCAGGAATGTCTTAAGACATGTATCTTTGGAAGTCCATGGTGCATTAATAATGCAATGCTTCACCTTTAGGCTGCCAGTTAATTCCAATTAGAAAATAAACACATACATACATAAACAAATAAATAAATAAATAAATAAATAAATAAATAAATAAATACATACATTATTAATAATAACAATACTAATACGACTACTACGACTATAACTATAATAATACATCTCTTTGTTGAGCTACTGATGTTGATGTTAGGATGGCCTGGATTTAGAATTCATTCATATTTCTGCCTTTTACAATACATGTTTTGATTTTGACCTACCATTTCCATTATGTTAAATCAAATGATTCAAATCCGGTTCTTTTCCATCTTCATGCCCAGAGGGTTTTTTTTTTTTTAACTGTACAAAATACCTACTTGTTTGTTACATTCAAGTAAGTTTTGGCAAAGCAAATAGCATAATCTAGAGCTGTAGATTGATGTTTTAAAGCCACATTGGTCTAAGATCTACAAATCAAACATAATTACTGGATTATTACAATGTCAAGTTCTTTCTATAAAAAATGCTATACAGTTAATATGCTATTGTGAACATCCTAGTAACGAATTGCAGATATTTCTCATCCTTGATGATACACATGTTTTTAAATCAAAGGTTGAGAAGTATGTAAGATCTCTGACATGCTAACATCATCTACTCATTAATGATAAAGAGTTAATGTCACAACACAGACTACAGCTCAGTGCAAAAAAGATTCAATGGGAGGCGAACTGCACAGTAGCAGCGTTTACATGCACAAGTCATGACAGTTTTCCTCACGACCTGTTTGCCGGAAAAAAAAAACTGGCTGTACAAATGCAGATTATTCAATTCATAGTTATTTAGGGGAGGGGATATTTAAATGTCTGTGTCTGCTTACCAAGTAGGAAAAGTACAACTCAGAATATCGTGAGGAGAGCTTCATGTGAAGATAAAAACATTTAACAAGATACATGAATTCACGTGTTTTCGCACATATTCTGAATTATGCCATGCATTAGCTACTTGTTCGTCTGATTATCTTTCCAAAGCACACACACACACACACACACAAAATTATATAAAATATAATTTCTACACGTTTTACTACTTAGAATTTATATTTGTGTGTGTGTGTTTGTGGAACATCTAAAAGTTACATTTCATTAACACAGAACCGCCTTTTACAATACATGTTTTTATTTTGACCTACATTCAATTTATATATATATATATATATATATATATATATATATATATATAAGCCTGTTGTTATCTCTAGTGGACCTGGCAGCCATCAATTCCTTCATTTTGTACAAGGTAGGAGAGATTTCATCTTGAAGCTAGCCACAGCGCTTCAGCAGAAACATTTCAATCAGAAAACTGCAAAGCTGCAGGCTGCAGCAGCTCAACCTGGATTCTGTGCTGCGAGTGACACACACACAAGATAAATCATATGTTACTTTCGGTTTAGATTAACAACTACTTTTGTTTTTACAGTTTTGTATGTGCATATACACTATGTTTATTTTATTATAGTTTTTCATTTTTTTAAGTAGTGCTTTATATGTGGTAAGTTAGAAAATAAAACCTTTTACGTTTAATTGTTCATTTAAATATTGCGTTTCGGCTGTGCAGATGTTTGATATGATGTGCTTGAATAAAACTTTTGAATTGTATCCGATAGTTTGTCTTTCATTTTAATACTGATGGTGTTTAAAATGTACCGGTGGTTGTAGGTATGAGTATAACCGCGGCGGTTCTAGTGCTGAAATAGTCCATAAATGTACAGTGTGTGTGTGTGTGTGTGTGTGTGTGTGTTGGGGGGGATGTCTATGTTTTGTACGGCCTTTCTGCTGGAGATTACGTGATATTAAGTCAGAAGAATGGGATCTTGACTGCTGAAACCTCGTGAGCCACAAGTACGATTCCTGCTCCGGTTTACATGGTTTTTTACATCTATTTGTATCGTGAGAAAGTGACTGATCCTGCCCTTAAAGTCGCGCTGCCAAAAGGACGTCCTTTTGCTGTTTCGTGATGTATTCGCGTGACGTCACACAGTCATGACTGTGGAGTCGATTTTCAAATGCATATAAACCAATCCATTGAATGATGAAAGTTAAACCAATCTTCTTATGGAAAATGTATGACATATACTTTGCCTTGCTTATACACAGTGGTCTTTATTAAAATAACACATTTGGGGAAATAATTTAATTTAAAAAAGTATAGGATTTAAAAGGACATGTAATCCATATGGGTTACTGATGATCTTTGCCTCCTATTTGATTGGTTTATGATCATGTACGTCTCTTAAACTCCTCTCTGATTGTAAATAAAACAAGTTCTCTAGATTTGCCAAAATGTGAGATACAAGTAAATAATCTCATTACTTTCCCCTGGGGTTGTTGGATTAAGTTTGCAGCCTTGATCCTATCCAAGATTGTAAAAAAACTGAATTAATTTACTTTAGTCAAGCATTCAAAATTCTAAAAGGTATTGACAGTATCGACACAGGGGACTCTTTCGACCTGAAAAAATAAACAAGGACCAGGGGTCACAAATGGAGATTAGATAAAGGTGCATTCAGAACAGAATATAGGAGGCACTATTTTACACAGAGAATTGTGGGAGTCTGGAACCAACTCCCCAGTAATGTTGTTGAAGCTGACACCCTGGGATCCTTCAAGAAGCTGCTTGATGAGATTCTGGGATCAATAAGCTACTAACAACCAAACAAGCAAGATGGGCCGAATGGCCTCCTCTCCTTTGTAACCTTTCTTATGTTCTTATGTTCTAATGTACATTTTAAATATGTATGATGATGGCTTGGGTGGCATGTAAAGGTTCAGACTTCAAGGTTATCCAGACCTTTTCGAACACTCAATAGCTTGAGGAAGTGGCCTTATAGTAGGTGGAAGATCTGTATTTTTTATTTAAATCCAGTCATTCAAAGACTTAAATAAAGGACTATTAGAAAGACATTTTTGTTGGTTCTTCCACCATTTAAATAACTTTTTTTCACACATCTTGTGAGGGTATTTTCAGGTATCCTCAGTTACTTTTAAACATAGTTACTGTATCTTTTATACAGTCATCCTTTAAGTCAAATTACCTAGTTTTAGAACCTAATAAATGGACAGTTTTAGATAGTAACAAACCATCAATAATCGTTTTGCTATCAAGGAAAGCTTTATAGCTTAACATGCTGCAGTAAACAGGGGCTCTGAATTTACCCCAAACAGGATGAGCCTCCATTTAATCCCCTCTGCCTCTTTTCCATCACAGATCCAATCTATGTTAGCTCTGATCTGCCCTTTGCAGTAAGTTAATGCTCATCATTCAACTCTACAGCCTTTTTGGATGACTTTATCTCAACACAAACTTGCTTCTGAGGTCTTATAACTGGATTGGCCAGAAAAAATATATATATATAGAATAAATAAAAGCAGTGAGAAGAGAATGCACAAACAACTATGTTGCTGGAGCAGAACCTAGCAGTGCAAGACAATTGCATTGTTCCTGGTGTGCTTGTTTGAGTTTTTGAGGACGACGCAACTAAAGGTCACATGTTCAGCCCTCAAACATTCTTGAAAGCCAACACAGCTTAATAAATGTATATATATGTATGTATGTGTGTACATTTAGCTGGTACTGTAGATGTATGTATGTATGTATGTATGTATTATGTGTTTTAATACAGTCATATTCAAAACATTCTTGTACATTTTTGAAAATAATTACACTTTAATTAAGTTCAAACTATTTACACACACATAGAAATAAATATCACAATACATGAATATGCTAAACAAAAAGATTCAGTTGACAGCTTTTCAAACACATTTACAGCCAGTCGTTCTCCTGATTTTGTGCTGCAAGGCAATCAAGAATATGCGCAAACCTTGAAATCAGAGTGTGATAGGGAGCGAAGGAATCTGAGCTCTCCCTCCTGACCAGAAAGGACGCTGTGTGAGGTCAGTGGTACGTTTTCCCATAGACGGGTGGACTCGATGGTAGGTGGGAACCGGAAGTCGGCCATTTTGGAGAAAGCGCATAGTTGCGAGATTGCTAAACAAGTCCATTGTGATCAGCTGCGGGGAATGCAAAGATTGGATAGACCGTGACGCCAGGCTGATCACAGGGAGGAGTTTGGAGTACAAAGGGGACGCAGCAACGTTAGTACGGGCCCTTACACTGAAATTAATATGCCAGAGCGTTGTTTTTTGCTTGTCATTGCTGCAATTTGTTGCCAGTACATACACCCACGAGCACCACCATCTCTGCACAGCACAGCACGGGTACAACACCACTGAGGAGCACTGTTTCATGTCCTGTTGGATTACAGTACTGTGTTATTGTTTTGTAAAAGCTTTTTGTTTGGGACTGTAAACCCACCGTATCATTGCTGGTGTGGTTTTTGTTATTAAATACGTGCTGTTTGGACATTCACTTATTACCCACACCACTCACCTCCTGACACAGAGACTTTGTTTTTATCAATTGGGGAGGGGACACTTAAGCACAAGATGAATGTGCTTAAATAGTCCCATCTGAATTAGAAGAGTATAAAACTTTGAATTGCAAAGCAAAAAAAAAAAAAAAAAAAAAATATATATATATATATATATATATATATATATATATATATATATATATATATATATATATATATATATATACCCTGCAGTCTAACAGCAGGAATTCTTAGTGTTGATGGAGCTATTGATCATGCACACATTAAAATGATGTCTCCTGCAGTAAATGCCAATGGGAGACAGGTACATTAATCAGGAAATCAATAGCCATGTCAATAGGCGGCCTGAATTTGACAATGAAATGCAGTCTGGAGACATTGTGGCTAGTGGACCAGAAAGTAACCTGGGAAGTGACCCATTTGTTCCAGTATGAACTGTTCTGATGCCCTTTGTACAAAATATTAAAGTGTGGCACAGAGTTAGACAAAAAGAACGGTTTATACCTTCCTACCTTGCTACTTTGCCTCTAACCTACCACTGTTCTTTATAAAATGATTTAGGCTTTGAAAAAAGTAATTACTTTCCAACAATTCTTACTGGATGTTGCTGCCTGACTAATAACTAGTGCTTGGTATTGCATGACCCGGTCAGCAGTGAGCCATCCCATTGGCAAAGGAGAAAGAAAAGGTGATTTTATAGTGTTCTTCCACCTAGGAGACAATCAGTAAAGAGGCAATGGCCCCACTCTGGGACAAATGAGACACTGTGTCAGGATATTTTAGTTTCTTTTTTGATGGTGAAATCCCCACTCCGGGGATTAAAGCTGCTAACTGCAATTTTTATTTTATTTACTTAAACAAAATGAATCAAGTCACAATAATATATAATGATCAGCAGGCAATAAAACATAATATATATACATATACCGTAATGAAGCAGTTTAACATGGATATTATTTTATGATCTGATCATTCACAATTAGACCATGTTGACCGAGAATTGTACATAAACTATACTTTGCTGTGTAAGGTCCCTTAACTAATACACTGCCCTCAATATTTCTTGATTTTGTTTGTGTACTGTAAGTCAGTAAGCAAAATAACAGGGGAGTACTAATAGTACAGTAAAATATAATGATGAAACATAATATTTTTTATGCTTTACAACCTGGCATTTCTTGTCTAAACTCATTCTCAAGGAAACCAGAGTCCAAATCAAAACAACAATAGAAATCTTAAATTATCTCAGACATTTTAGCTGTAAAAAAAAGTTGTATAAAGCATGTATCGGTGGCAGTATTGTTTGAACGACTAAAGAGCAATTTTAACCATATGCTGCAGGATTGGCATGTCAATCAGGAGGCAGGACATGTTATAACAATTAAGAAGAAGAATTATAAAACAAAACAAAAAGTCATTCAGGAGGAACAGCAGTATTATGGTGACATAAAATTAACATCACTATTTTTTCTTCTGGATTGGATGAATCCATTAATAAGAATGTTTTTTTTATACACGGATGGAGTGTCTCATCTGTCATGGAACGATCATTGCTATGAAAGAATATTGGCATATAGTTCGAAATATATATGTAATAAAAAAAGAACATCACACTAGGTGGTGAAAATTAAATTCCTCTCATTCAGCTGAGATCCTGACATAACATGAATTATTGGTCATGAGAACTCTATTTCACACTGCCATCACTGTGATATCCTATTTATCTTTGAAGACACTTCATTTAGAATGGTAGCCTGACTTGGATTTGATGTCACCACATTTTTGGACAACATATAGGAGTCTAATAGATTTTCAGCCACTCTGGACTCAAACCTGCATTGCAATGCATGAACATTGGTAAGTGAAGGAAATCATGTTCCATCAACACATGTCATCAAACTCATTGTCAATTAATGTTGACGAATTTGATAAGCACTGCAGTCAATTTTATAACAGTATATTGGGATATTTTTCAAGTAACTTCAATAAAACCAACATGGGAAATTATATTTGTGCCAGTTCAATACATTAAAAAATAATCCTTTATTACACTAGAGTGCTCCTTTAATATATGGATGCCATGTTACCATCATACGTCAGTCAAAAGTGTATTGTGTAGTGTAGTGTATATATATATATATATATATATATATATATATATATATATATATATATATATATAGATATAGATATAGATAGATAGATAGATAGATAGATAGATAGATAGATAGATAGAAAAATAGATGGGCTTCAGTGAGTTACTGGAAAATAATTCCATCTAGGGCTTATGTGACATCATAAACTACGAGACCTAGACGAGGCTAGATTGAGTAGTTTATAAGCTGTCACAGAACCGAGATGGAATTATTTTAATTTAACTCATTGAAACCCATCTATTATTTTTTATAATACAGATTTGTTAAAAGTGGCTAAAAACCAGGAATTGTGGGTGTTGTCGAGTGATTGAAAACAAGACATTTTGTGTTTAAGAGTGGTCTTGGGGTGTACAGGAGTCAAATATGGGTCAAAGGTCAAGTATAATCTTCTAGACGAATATGCCATTTTGACGTCACTACTGTGGTATTATGCCTTTTTTTCGAATGGCTCAGGATGCAAATATAGCCTTCTTCCATGTATTAAAAAAAAAATATATATATATATATTATTAGAGGTGCAATCGGCACCCTAATTTCATATTCGATTATCATATAGACATTTATCAACGATAATTGATGCACTGATGTTTTATTTTTCAAAATAAACAAACTTGTGCATAATAGTTAAACAAAAAGAGTTTTTTTTTAATGCAAACCGGCAACAGGAGACTTAAAACTGGGTACTAATTCGATGCATCGATTCACCAAAATGTAATTGAAGCAGATGATCAATAATCGATGCATCGATTAATTGTTGCACCCCTAATATATAAAATTGTATTTTGTTATTTTAGTAATAAGTGGTCCAATACATCTTCATGTATTACTTGTATATATATCCATGTATTTGGATTTTTGGAAATAGATTACCCTAAAATGTAAAGTTGCTGGATAACACTGTACAACTACAATATATAATCTGAGGTGTATGTGTATTATGTAACAGTTACAGCAGGCTTGGAATTGTGTATTAATTGTGTAAGAGCCCAGGCCTCTTAATGTGTAAGTGGACTGTACACCCCTGCTGTATATACAGCTATGGCCAAAGGTTTTGCATCACCTAGAATTTTAGGATTGGGGCATAATCTATAAAAATAAAAACTATATGAAGATAATTTAGATATTTTATATAATCAAATAAACTACAAAATGATATTTCTAAAGTCTACCGGAAGCCATAATAGTAGTACAGTATTTCAAGTTAGATTTCAAAATGTAATTTTTTTTTTTTTTTTTGTCAGTTTTACGTTAAGTAAATGGAGAAATTACAAAGCGGTATATAATTATATATCAGGGGTGGCCAAACTTCCTGACCCTATGAGCCGCATACCAAATTCTCCATATGGTCGAGAGCCGTAAGACACATACTGTAAAAAATGAATTGTTTGCGAGCAAGACATTTTAAAATTGTTGTGCAGTACAGTAGTTGTTAAGCTATCTCATGACAGCAGCAAAATACACAAGAACAAGGGATAGAACATATGCAGAACCTACAGTCATTTGCACTATACTGTAGACCTACAGTGCATTACACTTTAAACGTTTGGCATGAGCGATATTTCATGCTTGCCATACAAAACTCACTTGAGTCAAATCTACAAAAAATAAATAATATAATGCAAACTCATCTATTAACAAAAAATGCATCTATTAACAACAGTAACAGCATACCTTAAATTGAAATTTAATTTACTTAAGGACAAAAAACAGCATACCTTAAATTGAAATTCATTTTACCCTAGGTGCGGAAGTTCTTTATTTGAGCTGTATACAAAATAACAGCTTCCCTTAAATTGAAATTCAATTTACGCAAGATCTTTATTTGAGCTGTGTACTTTTGTACAGTTTATTTAAATACATTTTTAAACTGTGCAAGCAGAAAGTGTCAACCATTCCATCGAGGAAATCGGGGCTTACTCTTGCTGTCTGCCGACACGTTCAGCCAATCACAGCTAACTTTAGTTGGAACCCAAAACTGACACTCAACAGACGAGTTCTGGATGGGGGCTCCGAGCTTTACAGAAGGACCGGGCTGAAGTTAGTTACTTATTCCCGATTTGAGGGCTGAAGTTAGTTACTTTTTCCCGATTCAAGGCTGAAGTTAGTTATTTATTTGCACAGTTACGTATTGAATAATAGCTCACATTGTAAGGGGGAAATCACATAGATAGTCTGGATGTGCCACCTCAAGTAGGGTATCATTTTAAATCTTGAGCATTTCTCTTCAACATAAAGTAGATTGCAGAGTGGCACAAGTAGGCATTCACAGGCTATGCCGTGAAATAAACACACACACCCTTTTTTTCCTGCATATTAGCGCACATTCAGCATGATTTTCAAAAGGGGCAAAATAAGAACCAGATCTCAAAATAATTTTTAAAGCATGATTAATGTAACCACGTCACTTGATTTATATTTTTGAATGGTCAACAAGTGAATACACGACCCATTTCATCTAAACCCTTTTAAATATTTTAGAAATCTCTTTGCCACCTCAAGCTGGGTGTGATGTTGAAGGTTAAGCAATTGTCTTGTGAATAGAGTATGGTGCATAGTGGCATGTACAGTACTATTAAGTGCTATTTAGTATGAACATTAGAGCATTTATTATGGCTATTATTTAGTATGAACATTAGAGCATTTATTATGGCTATTTGTCAGGATCACAAGTCAAAATATGACTCCATCAGTGTTACGTTTACAGTAAGGGTTAAGGACAGGATTAGGCTGTTTTTAATATCTGCTATGAACCCCAAGCTCATAAAGTTTGAGTTAGGTTAATGTTAGGTTTGGGTAGGGTACAGTTAGGGCATGTTTATACTTAGAATCTCAACATATACATCACATCCCCTCTAGTAATACACATTTGTATTTTTAAATCTATTGTGAACCACAATCTATGTGCCTAAAATATTGAAATAAAAAGGACAGCAGAATCTGCATGCATACTCCGCCTTTAGCTGTAAACAGGTATCCAGAGCACAAAACACAATTGTCAGTAACTGGCACCTACTCCAATAGTCTTAGATTAGAAATGCCAAACAAAAAGCGACTGAGAAAATGGTAACATATATTTGCAATGGATAATTCCCTGAGGGCTTAGGTGTTGCAGATGAAGTCTACTGGGCCACCCTGCTAGCACAGTCCTGCATTATCAGGATTCATACTAAAAGAATAGGTTAATAGTCTCTATGGAGCATTAAAGAATGTTATCAAACCTATTTCCCCAAAACCCTATTACACTGTATTACACAATGTGGTATGTTTATGTAGAATACACACTATAAATATAGGAACTTATTCCATTTTATGTCACTATTTGAGGGGGGGGGGGGTGCTATGTCATGTAATTATTTGATCTTAAGCAATATTAGGAAATTAGCAATAGTAATGATACGTCTGCTGGTTTTCTCCATGCCTAATAATAATGACATCCCAGTTGCTAACGCCCTTAAAAAGCATGTTGCTGTTGAAGTTGTGGCAGATATATTGACAGGGTATTGATTGTTTGAGCTGGTCTTAACACATCTGAATAACAAAATTTGATTCAGGGTTAGCTCTCTTTTTAAGATAGGTATTGATTTATTAATAAACTTTAACTAAATGAGAGATAAAATAATTAGCACCAATGTGTTTAATTTTGTTATAAATTATGTTACACCATCAGTAGACTTCCTGGTAATACAGTACTTTGAGTCATGTTGTACATGTTTTTTTCTAAGCCTTATCTAGCACAGAATTGGCTATTCAGCTTCAGTGTTTTTTTTCCCCAATTTAAATTTAGATACAGTTCTTAAACAGCTTTTCAAACTGTTTTAAAGAAACAACTAAATTGTCTTTATTATCAACTAATTATTACTATTGTTCAGTTGGTGTGCAGTTAGTCATATTCATAAAGAATTACAGTTTTTGTGGTGTAGCAGGACACAATACAACACTAAAAACGTGATTGTAACATGCTGATAACTCTGATTACACTCTCCTACATTTTCAACCCACATTTAGACAGATTAATTGTAACAGCTGTTTTTTGTGAAAAGAATGGTAATCTTCCCTGTGTAAATGGTACATTTAGTTTAAACATGGCATGGTAATCAAATGCTGTGCAATAATTAACAGTATATGAATTACCAACAATCTTATAGTCTCATCACAGTAGGCAAATATGTTAATGCACCTCTTTGTGGTATAATGGAAATACAGACTTGGCATAAGTAAACAGACCCACCCTATTTACATATGGCAAGTGTTGTATATGTCTTGGTGTGACCCAGTTGTTCTTTGCATTCCTTCTTTTTGAAAATCCAGCATTTCTAATATGTTTTTGTCTTGTGGATTATCCTAACTTTCTGTGGTTGTTGTTATTTAAACCTATTTTTCCTATTGTTGGTCTGTATTCTATAATGAAACCAACAGCTGGTTCCCTGAGTGAGTTTATATTGATCATTGACATATAGTTTATACAGTAGTAACATTATCACTATATACTTAACTTAAAATTCTGTACAGTCAGTAAAGCTATTTCTGTGAAGGTTAAATGTATTGCATTTCCACCAGACCACTTCAACACACACTTACACAATACGGGTAAAATTATTTTTGCATATTATTTCACATTTAGGGTTATACTGTTGGAACAAAAATGTAATATTGTTATTTAACAGCTACTGCAGCAGAACAGTAATGCACAATCACAGGAGCTTAGATCGAGGAAAGCAATGGATAGCAGATGGGCCAGGCTGGGTGTAGTCTTAGCAGTTGAAGAGGATGGAGGAAATAATCTGCAGAACCAAACTGACACATACATAAACAGCAGAATCAATGACTTGCTAAGCTGTCTACTTATACCCTGCCTGTGGTATCTGTCTATCTGTATATCTGTTTTAATAGATGCTCAAGCAGGTGAGAAGTTGGTAACTCAACAATTCATAGGCACAGCGTTTTGTGATTGCACCAAACTACAGTCTCGATAACTTCTGCAAACGGTGCCTGTGGAGAGCAGCTGCTAAATTGTCAGAAAAAGCCATGTTATTTATGCAAATGGTAACCTTCTTGAACTCCATTAAAATTGTAAGTGTACAGACTGTCAATCATTATTAACATAGTGAAGATCTTGCAAAAAAGCAATACCATACTAGATTGCCTTAAAGATGCTCTGTCGCTGCTTTCTGGAAGTAGAGGTCATGCTGTGAAGAACTTGACTAAAAAGCAACCTTATTATTTGATATGTTTTAATATGATGTGTGTGTATGTATATTTACTCCCTATTTCAGTAATGGAATCACTGTCCTGTACATCTAGTCCCAGGCGGAAAGCTAAAATTTGTTCTAAAGGACTAGACAAGCCTTTTTATCCATGCTAGGTTCAAATATAATACCTCTAGGGCATTATTTATACTCTGTGGGCCTGATTCTATTGGTTTGCCGGAATAAAACCACCAACTAAAGAGAATTATATTGAATTGACGCAAAAATCCAGCAGTGATTCCAAGGTTTCACAGACGTATGCATCTGCTTGATGAAATCAACAGCTTGTTTGTAACTTGCTTGTTCCTCAATGAGGGTATATTGATCCTTATTTAATCAGTTTGCTGATCAGCGTTCTGAAAATATTCTCTTCAATTGGCATGCTTCACATCATATAACTAACCCTTTCTTTAATATGATCCCTGAATCCCAGAAGCCATTTGCTCAGCTGAACATGTTTGGTAAGAGCTTCAAAACAGCCATTCTACCATAGACCCCAACTGCATGGGCTTCTCCTGTAGCATTTTGGTCAAAATGCAGTTGCAGACTACTACTTGAATATATTACCAATGCAAGGATTTTCTAGGAAGAAGACTGATGCTTTCTTCTTGACACAAAATAACTGTGACGGTGTGTATGTGAACATCCACACAATTAGGGGCTTTAGGACCATGGTGAGCCAAAGCAAGTAGGTGTCTGCCCGTACTAGTGTGGGATGCTGGCAGGTCTTGGTGGCCATCTTGGTAAGGTCAGCAAACACGATAGGTAGACAGTGACCCTCATGTGCAAACACTTTGTCTACCAATCAATCTCCTGAAACAAACCTTGGGGTCGGGCCAAATCAAAATTAGCACTTAGCGAAAGAGGATGCGAAAGCATTCGCAGTGACAAAACACAAGAAAAATTCCAAGCAAAATCTTGCAGAACCAAAACAAGCCCTTTTCGCACTTCAAAAAGCACCTATCACTTGTTGACTACAAGTGGGTTGAGAAGGGGGAGTGGTTTGCTATAGCCAGACCAAATCTACTCAATTTCAGCTATAAATCACATCGCAGGACTTTCGCAGGACCAGATTTTATAGTACTTTGAATTTGTCGAAAGCTATCGCGTATTAAGCAAATAGTAAAAAAAAAATAACACTAAATATTTGCAAATATATATGCTTCACTGACCCCATACATTGAACACTTGCACACAACACTGAATAATTTAACATTAATAATTTACGGTATCAAATATTAGTACATGTATTATTCCTATTATTATCATAATATATGTTGTGTTTGTTGCACCCTTAAACGAAATAAGCACAAGACTTCTTCAACCTACTTTTTTTTTTTTTGCCACAGTTCGAGTTAAATGTTTAATAAAGCAATACGTATTATTCCTTTAATACGTACAAACAATAAACTCTTTTCTACTCACGGAGAGGTTTGCTTGAAGCAGTCTCTTTCAGTGATAGTAAAGATTTTTAGATATATTTTCTTTTATTTCTTATCTTTGCAGTAAGACACAACTACGGATGGTACACTTTTTTTAAGTCCATGGACATATTCACACGTCATCTGTGTGTCACCTACCTCTGTTCAAATTATTCATTTCTTAAAGGCACAGTGCTCCTTTACATTGAACTTCAATCAAACGCAAGGCTAACAAATGTAAACAAACTAGAACAAATGTAAACAAAATAATAAAGAATCTATGAATGTTTTAACAGCTTTAAATATATTAACTTTTAGTTTTAAACATTTGGTTACTCTCGTAAAGTACTTCAACATGTTGGCCTACACAGAAACATTATGAAGTCCAAATTCTCAGCATGTAAGAACAAGCCCACCGTTCTAGGACAAGGGAGCACATTTTGGCTATACCGTGTCAGCATGCCAAGCAGTCCCCTCGAAACGAATAAATCCGTGTAGATAACAAAATATACCTATCCAATATGTAATATCTCAGAAGCATCACAATGACGCTTTTAACTTTGCTTTGGGTTTTTGACAGAAGAAATAATAATAATAATAATAATAATAATAATAATAATAATAATAATAATAATAATACAACTACCCGACTCCATTTAAAAAAATTAAAAAATCTGCAATCAACTTTTTTTTTTTTTTTTTTTTCACGGCACTGGATAGCATTTCATTCGACTTCTTATTGTATATAATATGTACCAGTACTGATCCTGGTGACAGTGCTACGTTGGTTTTTGGATGTTGTATTCACGGCAAGTTTTTTTTTTTTATTATTTATGCTAAGTTTTTTTGTTTTGTTTTGTTAACCATTTATTTATTGATTGATTTTTTAAAATCTTCGTTCTTGTGCAGTTACTATACAGCCTTGTGCACAACAGGGCTCTGCGTGCCACTCGGGTATGAGGATGCTGGCATTGCATGGTGCTGACACAAGCCAGGCACAGTATAGATTTTTACAAAAATCATGAAAACATTGCGTAACGCTTTCATAACAGTGACAGACAAATGCAGCACGATGATAATTGCTATTATTATTATTAAACGCATTTTATTATTACTACTACTAGTAGTAGTTGTATGTAATAGCATTCATTCACAGATATTCAAACGAAACAGTAGTACAACACAGACTTTTATTTATTTATTTTTTCTGCCCTGGCCGTCTTCGACTTGTCGCATGTTACGGCCTTGTTTCTGCCCCTTCAAAATGTCACAAATACCGGCTGGGGATTGGTCAACAGCTGTTTTCATATTGCTTTCAGCAGTCCCTGCTACTCCTGCGAAGCTTCTCTCTGCCCATTTCGCAGATTGGAAATGGCTAGTTTGGTTTCGTGATAAAGAAAATGTGATATGGAAACTAACAATATTATTGCATATACAATCTTTCGCAAGAGCGATCAGGGTTTGATTTGGTCCGGCCCCTAGCCAGAATATAAAAGGCAGGCCTTTGTAATGCCTGTTGGAGAGCACAGGGAGGTGGTGTGTGGCTTGTGGAAAACGGAAGTGAAGTTAATTTTTATTTGTTTTTGCTTTTTGCTTTGGCTTGGTAAATTTGTAAGGGCTTTTAAGACCCTAGTGTCCACAGAGGTAAGGTTTTCTAGTGTAAGTTGTTTGTGTCTTAAAGGGCCAGTAGCCTAATTTAATAAATGTATACACATTGGTGTTTTACTGCCAACAAAGTCTCAAGTCTTCTTCTTAACCAACCCTACAAAAAGCATGACATGGTCTGTGTAGAGTGCTGACTGCCTACCTCTAGTGTTGCTCTGCCACATAACCAGGTGACAGGTCTTCAAAATGAGAGAATACAGAAACAATGTCAATTAGAACTATTCCTTTTAGAATCAGGTATTGCAAGAACACCTAGCTATTTCGTAAGCAGTGGAACAATCCAGTATTTCCTTTGATCCTATTATTAATCCTTCAGATAATGTCTTAACTGATTTTACAATGAGGTGAGCACTGAGAAATGTGCAATGACCAGAATCTGAGACAGTTCAAACAGCAGCATCTGCAGCTCCTTCAGACAACAAATATCAATCAGCATCGTTAGTTATGGTGCTGGTTCTGCAAGAGAATAATCAACCCCCTACCCTGAAAGATTAGTATGTGACCAAAATTATATTTGAAGGATTTAAAAGCTACTGTGTGTATTGTGTAATAATAGAAGCAATTCAAATTACATTTTTTCAGAAAACTTTCTCCAGTAATTTAAGCTGTTTCACATGGATAATCGACTGAATAGATGTTATTTCACCTAAATAGATTTATTTCTCAGTGTGAGAGGAAGTGAGATAATGTTGATGTTGATACTGATTGTTTTATCTTTCCCTGGAACACTGCAACTTAAGAAAGGGTATTCAATATGCTACAATCTTTTCAACTCAACTGAGGCTGTACAATTGGTGTCATTTACTAGTTAAGCGATACATTTTTTTCCTGCCATTTACTGGTAGAGATACTGATCTGAAAATAGACATAATGGGCTAGGCTTACAAAGCTATTCACTGAAATTCATTATCAGCAAATATTTTCAGAAAGAAAAACCACACAAAACAGAAATAAACAACTCGTCCATTAAGCACAGTTTTAAGATTTATTGTAGCTGTTTTGGATTAAATAATATCTTTATTTTTATTGTTATTATTATTACAGAAAACATATGCTAATGACAGTTTTGGATTAAACAACTGTAATAATCTAAACACATGTATACTGTATCTTGACATTTGCATATTGTTGTGGCAAAGTGGTTTGCAGAGCGCAGGTGCAGGAGTGATGCAGTGATCAGTGATAATCCAGGTACAATGGTGTTTATTTTTATAATCCTGGTCTGGTGACCGTAAATAATAATCCCAGGCAAAACACAGCAATATGTGTTGCACTGTTCTAAAGCGCGGGTTGCAGCCCCAAATAATAACACAGTTACTTTATACCGTCAATCACGCCCCCTTGCTTAACGATTGCAACAGCTTCTCCAATTGGCGGCTGCAATATCGTTTCCCTTACGGGTTGATGATTTAGTGTACCATAGCTCCACCCCCTTTCTAGATGGCCAACTTCCGCCTAACCCTGGGAATGAATTGTCTGGCATTCCAGTCCAGGGCACTGTTCCCTTTACACAGTGCCCTCACAGATCGGGAGGGAGATTTATCACCAAGAATCATTCTGTCTATGTCACAATTGTATTAAGCATTAGGTCCTCTGACATTTTTACAGTACTTTTTGGAATCTCATTTAATTTTCTGATGTTACATAATAACCCTTATATAGTCCATAATGTGATGAACCAAAAAAATGTGCACAGTGTTGTTAGGATTACAAAGAAAGAAAGACATGGCAATGTTTTAATCCAAAATATTGCAATTTTGGCTAAGCTTGACAATTTTGACTAAATAAGAAATACGGAGCAGCCTGAATGTATGACGTGTTTTGGATATTTAAAGATTCATATATAAAAACTGACTTTGCATTTTCCCATTTACTACGGTTTAATGTCAGAACTATTATCTAGAAGTAACCTTTCCCAGATTTACAGCTTGAGGTAATGTGCAGTAAAACATCTTTGTGAAAAAATATGCTGCATTGCCCTCTGTAATTACTTAACTAGATTAAGTCATTGAGTCATCTTTGAATAATATTGCTGTTCTTAACAAGTAATGCCCTCTGAACTCATCATGTGCATCAGGTTGTACCTCGGCTCCAAGGTTGGAATCACCAGCCATTCTTTAGCACGCTATATGTCGCCTATGATAGATGGGGTCACACAATGTGTTTGCCCTTTTTCAATTCTAGCTGCCACTTAACTGCACATCTACAGTCTGAACTCTCTATCCAATTTTAAAAACAGACACTGCACAGGAGCATTGCTTTATCGCTGGCACTTTCAAAGTTTGTGCAAGCTATTTTGTAGATAACTGCAAGCACAGTGACACAATTAAACATTCCCGATGCTAGTGGGCTCTAATCCTAAAAATCTGACAATTTAGTGCGTTTTATGACATAAACTAATGCATACCAATATTAATGATATTTATTGTCACACTGAAATTTAAGGAGGCTTGCCAATTTTAATATATTACAGGTGAATAACTTCTAGTTCAAAGATATCTAATTAATTACCAAGAACCTATTCTACTTATACCAGAAGTCTGTTAAATGTTCCGAATAACTTTAAAATCACAGCTGTTGGGTTCAATTTATTACATGTCAGATAAAGTAGTAGGTCAATGAAGTTGATGATGAGGTGCCCAAACATACTAAACAGCCATACATAATACATACATATTTGAACATGTATGATCCTAGATATGACTAAAGACTTTAATCCAAAACGGACATTATCACATATAGTACAAACCTGAAATGAGAAAAACATTGAAAATACCCACTTTTTTTCTTAAGACACATTTGCAATGGTGTGTCTGTTTTGATCTTAGTGGAATTACAGCAGACACAAACTTATATGGAATTCTGTGACACCTCAAAACTTAGATCTCTTTTTATTGTATGCAGGTATTTTTTGCCAGGTATTTCTGCCATGGCGTCACTGTTAAAAAGTGTGCTTGAAGATTACAGCAATTGGAAAGGGGGCTACAATTAAGGTGAGAGTTATCCATTAAAACTAAACAAACTAGATACAAAAATAAACAAACACATTATCAAATTCTGTTTACCTAAACTATGAATTATTCATAATAAAGGATAAAAAAGAATGCTTTATTGATTTTGCATTCCTGCTTTACAAATGTCTGCTGCTTCAAATAAAAAGAAAAAATGGAAAGAAAAAATATATTCTGAAGAGAGCATGACTATTTTACGACTATTTTATGTTTAATTCAGTGGGGGGGGGGTGTGTGTGTGTGAAGTCAGATCTCTTTGACTTGTGTTGATCGCTCTGCATATTTTCCAATCACAGTTGGATGTCACCTTGTGCATTGCTCTGTCAGAAGATGAATCCCTCTTCTGGATATCACAGCATGTGTATGCATGCACTTACTCCTCACTCTCTCTCTTTTATTGAATACTTTTAATTATACATACTATTTAATTATTCCATTTACAATTTAAAATAATGCTGATGTGTTCAATAATATCCTTTGATATAATTGGAAAAGACTGTTGATTGATTTCAACTTAAAACATTTTTTTGCAATGTGTAGTCAATTGATTACTGGAGGCTACATTTACAATATGACCAGCAAAAGGTGGGGTTTGGCTTGGGTGTGGGTCCCCGACAATAGACAAAGACAAGCTGGTAATGTAAATTCAGAAAGTAGACAACCACCTTTGCAAATTAATGATTTATTGAATTGACATAAACATGCCCGTAAGTGATTATGTTGTTATTTGAATTTGGTCCATGGCTTTGCCCATTGGAGCATGTTAGCCGCCCCTGTGCTGTCAAAACTATGAATGAAGTATATGAATTAGATGAATGACTAATGCCAGCAAGCAGCACAAGTGGCACCTGGGGCATCTTCCCCCTAGACAAGGCACGCTGCAAGGTGGCCAGGGGAGGAGGAGGAGCAAACAAACGAACGATAAGGGGTGTAGATGCAAGGGTTATATATATATGGTTTGATAATTACGTATTTGATTAAGGGGCGGATTCTCTTTTCAGAAATACAACCAAATTTCCAAGGATGTAGTACACCAAAGACAAAATTTCATCTGCTTGCACAAACTAGCCTGGCTGTCTCCCTCGTTCAATGGTTGTCATTGCGCTGACATATGCAATTTAAAAACCCCACTGGACTGCCCACTGAACTGCTTCAATAACAATGTAATAAAAACATGTGTTTTGTTTTTTTTAGGTAAAATGCTTATTGGAATCACTGAACTGTCTTTAATTTCAGTGCGGAGTGTATCACGGATCACCAAGCTGCAATTAAGGTTTTCTGTTGAATCTACATTTTAAAAAAAATTGAATTGCTAATTACCCTGTGAACCTACCTAATTGAACCTTGGAAACTACCCTACATGGGAAATGTAAAGCCTGCAGGCTTAGCAGAGTTATTTTTGAACTGCCATACACAGCCCTGTGCTGTAACACAGTGTTTCTCAACAGGTGGGCCACAGCCCACTGGTGGTCCCTGAGACATTTGGCGATGGGTCGCAGGCCAGGAAGACTGTCAATGACATTGCTTTCAAAGCTCAAGCTAATTTAAAATATCAGCTCTGTTGCTTGCAAATGGATAATTAAATTAGTTATCATACAAAACGTAGTCTGCTGGCAAATATTGTAAATAAACGCAGGGTCTCTACTAAACGCCGGGTCTCTGTCATTGCCAATGAAGATGAGGAGTAGCTTGAGCATAATGAACTGCTAATAAGTGACAGAGATGAAAGTGACTCAGGATTAATAAATAATAACAATAATAATAATAATAATAATAATAATAATAATAACAACAACAACAACAAATCATCCCCACCATTTCATCCTTTTCTGTACTAACGAATAGTACCATGACATTTAATAACCCCGTTTTAAGTTTGAGAAAATGCTTCTGCTTTGGATTTGAACTCTCACTTTGATGTTTGAAGTGCCAGTGACTGACAGCTGTCTGGTCATTTTAAACCTGTAATATTTTTGCGAGAAAAATAAATGTATGTTTACACTAATCAGACGCCAAGTAAACATATCATGCAGTGACATTATTTGCACGCATTGGAAGTAACTGAAATGGAAGTAACTGAAATGACTCGAGCTTCTGTGAGTGGCGGTACAAGAGGTGAGCGGGTAGTGTGAGGATACAAAACAGACAACATACACATAATTTAATGATTAAGATACAGAACAAAGTCAATAGGGGGAACTGAAAAACTAAGAATATAAGAAAAGAGATACCATTAATTAATAGAAGTTTAAAAGCTTAGATTCGACTCAATGGAATGTTTTTTTTAAAGAGAATAGTTACTGACGGTGTGTAGAGAAGTGGCCAAAAAAGTGATAAAGAAAGTTGTGAGAAAATATTATTCCAATTATATTAAATTTGGTTTTATAACAACAGGTGATTCAGAGCCAAGGCCCCAGAGTGTTGAATGTGGCAAGGTGCTATTATTATTATTATTGATTTTTTAGCAGACACCCTTATCCAGGGCGACTTACAATTGTTACAACATATCACATTATTTACACATACAATTACCCATTTATACAGCTGGGTTTTTACTGGAACAATCTAGGTAAAGTACCTTGCTCAAGGGTACAGCAGTAGTGTCCCCCACCTGGGATTGAACCCACGACCCTCCGGTCAAGAGTCCATAGCCCTAACCACTACTCCACACTGCTGCCCCTACTCCACACTGTTGTCCAATGAAGCATCAAAGCTTTCAAAGCTGCAAAGGCATTTACAAACTAAACACCCTGGGTGTGTTGGAAAGGCAAAAAAATAATAAAAATAGCAAAGAAATTCAACAGAAGTCCATAAGTGTGCTCGCAACACTTTCTAAAAATGTCCTGAAAGCATCTTACCTCATTGCTGTCCTTATTACTTGCTGTAAAAGAGTATATAGTACTGGAGAAAAGCTTAATCTACCAAGTGCTGTGGACATGTTAACTACTGGGTGAAGCAGCTGCAAAAAAACATTCAGTGTGCCCCTTTCAAACAAAACTGTTGCCACCGCATCACCAGGTTGCAGACCTTCTAGAATTGTGGTTTGTATTTGTTGTGTTTTTTTCCCCACTATTTTCTCATCAATTTAGAATGTCCAATTATGTTTCCTGACTACAGCAATTTCCCACACAGCTCAGAAGAACCGAAGGTTCAGTGGGCATTTTCCGATCCCACGACCAAGTTCACTAGGCGCCTAGCCAGTAGGGTCTGCTATAGTGCAATGTGGAGAAACAGTCCCTTCTGGTTTTGCCTCCCTAACCTGCAGGAGCACCAGTGCCAATTTGAGGCTCCCTTTGGAATCCCCAGTGAAGACCGGCGACTTTGCACAACCAGGATGCAAACCTGAGCTTCCCTGACTGTATGACTCACCCTGCACACCATGCAGCAGTGCTTTTTACCAGGGGACCCCACCATTTTTCAGTCAACAATTTGTATAATTCTTTGAAGTAATCGCAGTATTACCTGGTTAAAAGTCAGGATTTGAACCTGAAGCACTTTGAAGCTACTGGTACTGGTGTGATTGTTTCGTACCCTTCCAAGCTCATATCTGGTGGCCTAGCATTAAATTAATTAAATAGACACATATTATTCCCCTTGGAATCTACCGAGCTTCAAGTACAAGCAAAGGGAATTCATCAATAACTTCAAAAGTAAAATGTAAATGAAATTACCTCAGTAAAATAGTTTAATGCTTAAAATTGATGAAACATTTGTCTAATTGACCTACGACAAAATGTTTAGGACCAAATATCTGTCTTAAAGTTGTAGTTTGTTTAGTTATTTGGTACCTTTTAAAGGCAGTTATACAGATACCAGCCTCATAATTTAAATTTAATTATAGGTTAGTTTATAACTGTTAACTTAAAAAAACAAGTGAGATTGACTTAAAGCGATATGATTCCCAACATATCTGAGCAAAGAGATCCACAGAGATGGAACTAATGCATCTGAACCAAAATGTTGTCATGTGGTCCTTCGGCTCTGTACCTATCAGATTCCTTGTAGCCTAATTAACTATCTTTACTACTAACTAATTGTAATGATAAGAAAAACCTCATGTGTACTCTTAAGTGTGCAGGTCAGTGTACACCTCATGCCCAAATACATACTATAGCTGCAGAGTAGTTTTATATTGTTTTAATGCTGTTGAGGAAAGTAGGTTGCAGTAGACTTGAGGGTAAGGTATTTATAGCGCACAAAGTGCTGTGATTAAGGTTACCTTGTAGTAGAGAAATACAGTAGAGAATAATGATTAAACGTTTTTTGTGTAAACGATGCTTGACACTTAAATTTGGAAATATATATATATATATATATATATATATATATATATATATATATATATATATATATATTTTAGCTCATATATATATATATATATATCACACAAATGGGTTGTAGGGAGATATGCAAATAAAGCATTACAAATAAAGCATTATTTCGAGCTAAGGTGAGTGAAAGCAATAAATTCAAAAACAAATGAGTTGTAGGGAGATATGCAAATAAAGCATTACAAGAGCCAATCAAATCGCGTGAAGGTTTTTTTAATTTATTGCTTTCACGCACCTTAACTCGAAAGCTACTTGTTTTGACTTACTCTCCTGAGCCTTTCTGAAGTCAAAATACAGTTGTGCTGTACTGATGAGCCCCAAAACGGGCGAAACATGTATGCAGCTACTGTATTTTGACTTTTAAAACGCTGTGAATGTAGAAGCCGTTAGGCAACTTTCACGCGATTTGATTGGCTCGTGTAATGCTTGTAATTATTTGCATATCTCCCTACAACCCATTTGTTTTCGAATTTATTGCTTTCACTCACCTTAACTCGAAAGCTACTTGTTATATATATATATATATATATATATATATACAGTGCTTGAAATGGGAAAGAAAGTGGCGGTACTCACAGTACTCTCAGGCTCCCTGTCCAGCTCTTTCTCTGACGCCCTTTCCATCAATATGTCTGTCTCCCTGAGCAGCTCTCTTCAGGCATCCTGTCCAGCTGTCTCTCTTTCCCTCTCACCCTGACCAGCTCATCTCGTCTAATCAGTACTGCGTCTAATTGTGACTTGACCTAGACCATTCAAAATAAATTCCCCCGCTCTGTTTTGCAATACATTCTGGGAGTTGCAGTTGTTTTGTAATGCATTCTGGGAGTTGCAGTTGTTTTGTAATGCACTCTGGGAGTTGCAGTTGTTTTGTAATGCATTCTGGGAGTTGCAGTTGTTTTGTAATGCACTCTGGGAGTTGCAGTTGTTTTGTAATGCACTCTGGGAGTTGCAGTTGTTTTGTAATGCGCTCTGGGAGTTGCAGTTGTTTTGTAATGCACTCTGGGAGTTGCAGTTGTTTTGTAATGCACTCTGGGAGTTGCAGTTGTTTTGTAATGCACTCTGGGAGTTGCAGTTGTTTTGTAATGCACTCTGGGAGTTGAAGTTGTTTTGTAATGCACTCTGGGAGTTGCAGTTGTTTTGTAATGCAAAATGTTTTGTAACAACTAGAAAGTCACGTAAATGCAGCTGACAGTTTGGAAAAGAAAACGGGCAGATAGTGAGTGATAAGCGCCAAAGTGCTACTCAAATGTTTTAAATTCAGAAGTGATGGGACTCAGATATTTGAAATTGAGAAGTGGCAGTACTCTGTACCGGAGAGTATTGCCCCATTTCAAGCACTGTATATATATATAGTATATATATATGTATATATATATATATATATATATATATATATATATATATATATAAGATTGGAATTATAATATTAATTTGACAAGATTATTATTTATTTCTTAGCAGACGCCCTTATCCAGGGCGACTTACAATTGTTATAACATATCACATTATTTCACATATATCACATTATTTTTACATACAATTACCCATTTATACAGTTGGGTTATTACTGGAGCAATCTAGGTAAAGTACCTTACTCAAGGGTACAACAGCAGTGTCCCCCACTGGGGATTGAACCCACAACCCTCCAGTCAAGAGTCAAGAGCCCTAACCACTACTCCACACTGCTGCCAGTCAGGCTTTTGTCAAATTCTATATATGTCTAAAAGAAGCTTACTTGAATATTATATTCAAATTAACCAGCCTAATACTATAAGCCCTGCTTTTTTCTAGCCTGCAGTACCCAAACTAAAGCACACTGAAGGACATGATGACTGCAGTGGGACACAGAGCAGAAGCCCTTGACCTATACAACCTTAGTCAGTTGCCAGATGGTTTGAGATTTGGACCTCCATTCAATGGTGCTAAATGGAGACTGTTATGGAAAGAAAGGCTTTTGTAATCACAGCATGCTATTGACCCAAATTAGCAAGAAAGCTTTAACCAGTTGGTTAAGCTTTTAAAATGGAAACATCAGGAATGTCCTCTTGTTATTTTACTGTACATCTAAATTAATGAATGGAGCCATTTCTCAATATATTTCTCAATAGCATGTCAAAAGGAAATACATGATTAAGATAAACAACCATTATTTTGGATGTGTCAGTATTTCTTTAAGTCATAGTATGTATGTATAGTGATAAATGGCCATGAAGAATGAGATGAAAATCTGATATAAGCCAAACGAATGAATTTTAATTTACTGGAAATATTAACTGGTCACAGGGTCACAAGCAATAACTGGCCCACATCCTCTAGCTGTGCTGATTCTCTCTTCCCACAGCCTGTCCGGCTTTACCTATTCCAGTGCCTCACAAACTAACTCCTGTCACTTACTCAGATTAACCTCCATTCTCTAACAAAAAAAAAGAATCCCCCACTTATCTTGTCCAAGAGGGCAGCAAGTTCCATGACAGGCTTGAGTCCCCCCTAGATATAGTACTTTTGCAAATGACATACTGGTATGTGATATATATAGTGTATTACAGTATATGCGGTTCATCTTGTCTTCTGAAGGCATACTGTACAGTTCCTAGCCATAGTTCCTAGACAAACACCAGATTTATCTGGGGTCGACCACGTTGTGTCTGAATACTTGAAACAGTGTATTAATATTATTTATAACTGTGAGGAAGAGACCAGTGCCTGATCAAAAACAAGAAAAGTAACAGTTGAGTTAAATGTACTTTTAAACTCACGCAACAGACAATCTGTTATACACACTTCCTTTGTTTTTGTTTTTTAAATCTCTATAGCCGTATATTACTCATACCAAGCTTTTTTAGGAGTCAGTGGTGTAGAAATATATATTTCACTGTAATCTATGTTGATATGTTTACAGTCACTGCAATTAGCAACATGAATTTAGGCTATTTTTTGTTTACATTTTTAACATTGTATTTGATATATTAATGATGGGTACTGGGGCCTGTGGGGGCAATGTTAGGTGTGGGGTAGGGTAGTTTCTCCTCAAACTACTGAAGGGGAAGGACCAGGTTATGAAACAGCTACTTTCAACTTTTTAGTTGCCATGTTTCAGGCAGCATAGGATTCCTTTTTATACAGTGACCATATTTTTTTGGTATATAAGCACCCTCTCACACTTTTTTTGTTTTCAAAATATCGCTTTATGTAAACATACAATTACCCTCTGACTAATTTAAATGGATTATTGTCAACCTTTTTTGATACACTGTGTTACATTTCAAAGACAGCTTACATTTTGCATGGTGAACCATTATCTTCTTTCAAAAGTATTTTTCAACATGCTTGTGGGCTTTTTAATATACAGAGCATACACATTTGCATCAGTTGTCCCTAGTCATTATTTGAAACAGCAGGTGGCAAAATTATTTGTCAGATATCTTTTTGCTATTAGATGTTGCAAACGAAACATTTGTTGATGGAGGCAGACTATTCAATAGTTTAATTCTGGTTGCCACACTATCTAAGTATACTACATGTAAGTAAAAAACAAAACATCTATAAATATTAAATATTGTGCACAGCAAATTGAGTTTCATGTTTCAGACGGGGTCTTAAATCCTGTCATATTGGGAGTGAAATGTGGTGGTTTTGAATAAAAAAAGAACTATAGAAAACGTTGTTATGCTATAGTACTGAGAGGTATGTATTTTTTTTTTTAATTCTTGGTTATTGTCCCTTTAAGTATTCTAATATAGCTGCTTGTATTTTTGCAATACAGATGTTAGGAACTTAAGAGTGGAATTTGCAGGTCAACAGATACAGTTTGAAAGTCAGCAAACTGCCAACATCACCATGTAGTGTGATGCTGATGTAGAAAGCCAATGAAGTATAGATTCTAGGCTCAGGGCACATTATTTATTCATTCCACACTACATGATTAAATGCTTGTTTTCAGAGAAAATGTACAGAATATGAACAATACCAAAATTGTCTTTGGGGAAAATCTCAGTTATAAAATCTTAAACACTGTGCATACCAATCCAGGAGTCAATGGGAGTTATCTTTCATAATTAGAAGGAAGTCCATGGTAATGTGACTAAACAGTCCTCTATCTATTTAATTTTTTTTTTATCACATTTTTCAAAAATATTCATAGTTCCCGGCAATTTATATCAATCTGTTGCATTTACAGAAATATCCCATCTTGAAGCAGAAAGCTGTCAATCCCCTTGACCCCACTAAAGAAATTGAGTGGTTTACATTGTAACTACGGCAGAATGCATCACAGATTAAACCCAGGGTGCACACTTGTAATTAACCAAGATCTTTAGTCATCAAGGTATGTAAATCTCTACAATCTCATTAGTCAAGCTTATTTAGACAGCTCTCTCTGACACCTGCTTCTGACAACATGATAGCACTCCTTAATAACCATCATTTTTTTTTTGTAACAGATAGCGTGTACAAGCATATATAATTACATACCTACTAACATAAATAGTATTGTTTATGTAAAACCACAAATAAATAACTTTAGAGAATAGAATTTTTTTTTTGTAACCATAACCTTATGCAATACTGCTAAAACATGTTTGCATCAGTTAATACTGATTTGCTTTGACCTGATATAATGTCGCAGTGTGTGCTTAAAATATAGGCCTCTAGGACAGGAGAGAGAGAAAATGATGGGCCGGACTCCAACCAAAAGAGTCTTCCATAAGGAGTCGAGGCTAGCCATATCAGCCTCCAGGCCCCTGAAACATAGAGTCCTCTTACTTCTTGGAGAGTTATTATAGGCTCGGCCTTGCGACTGGGTCCCAGTTACCGACCGGGTTCGACCCTCAGTGGACGGAATGGCTCATACGAAGCCTTCATGTAAGGAAGAAAAGAGCATCTGGAAGAACACAAATGATTTGTTAGTTATGGGACTCAAGCACTAAGAGTATAAAGGTCACGTCCCGGGAGGATAAAGGAGGAAGTAAGACAGAGCCTTCTTTCACAAGATATAGCACATAAGCTGTGAAAGAACAGTGTGGCCGGTGGTTCCCTCTGACCATACGAAGAACCTGCCGAGTTACTGGAACTCTAGGTCGGGGAAGTGAGACTCACTATCCCCCCCAGAGGGGACAGACACAGAGGCACACGACATATGAAAAAAGTGAGGAGGAGGAGGAAAAAGCAAAATGCAACAGAAAGAGTTGAGCTGTGACTGGGTTTAAATAGGAAGTTAATGATGATAAACAGTTGAAATTAATAATGAGCGAAGCACTGGATCACGCCCCCCGAACTTTCACTAAAGTTCACATAAATGTGTCCCGTTTTTGTGCTCTGCAAAAATTAAACATGGTGGCATAAAAAAGCACAATTGTCTAAAGTTTAGTGTGAACTTTTGCATGCTTTGGTTTTGACCATTTTTTCAGCTCAGGCTCAAAAGATTTTACAGCACAACAAAGTTGAGCCTCAAGAATTTGATCCGAGAGCATTCCACGCTTTTTCGACTTCAGGTCGGTCAGTACTGAAAACGTAGTCTCGCACAGGCACGTGGAACCAAAAATAATGGCAAATTCCAGCTCCCAACTTTCCTTAATGTTACGCTTTGGCGCCACCTTCGCTTTCTTTGAAACAGCTCGGATATTTTCATCCAAATCGGTACTACTGGAAGGCACAGAAGGCTCTCCCCCAACTTTTGTAACTCGCACCACAAAGCGATCCATTGAAACCACCAAGCACAAACTCGCAACTGTACACCACGAACCAACGAGTTGAGGAAGCTTGTCATTTTTCTTTGTATATATTGTCAGGAATTATATTTTTTAAATACACAATCAACCCTGTTAAACCTGGGCAATGCTTATGTGTTGATGCTTGTTCAGATTTGCCCCAATATCCACCAAAAATATCTCGAGATCCACTAGTGGATCATGATCCACATATAAAGTGTTACCTCTAAAACATGATTGCAAGCTAGCCCCAAGTGTCTTGTTTGAGTTTCAATTACCATCTTTTTTTTCTCCTCAGAACAGGTCAGAAAGCAAATGACTAGGTTAGATGATGTATACAATATTATGGAGATTACTGACGGTCAATATATCAATCTTCAGTCTGAAGATCAGTTTGAAATCAATTTAAATAAATGATCATGGGAGTAGAAGTGGAAATTAAACCTTGGGGAGATTTAGCCATTCTGAAAAATGTTCGCAAAAAACAACTTCATACCACTTAGGGGTAATTAAGCTTTTAACATGCCATACGAGCTCCACATTGAAATCTCTTGTTCATATCTAGATGTACAGGTATGCAATATTTCATGGAAGAACACAAGAAGAACACAGTATTGTCCCACCTCTTGACTGTCTATTTGTTCTAATGTATCACAGATAAATGCTGTGGTGTTAGGCGTGTCAAATAAAGAAACATAATACTAGAATGATGAGGGCAATACCATGCCTCTTGTTTTCACTGTGGTAAGCTAGTTAGTAAGAAACAAAGGTAATGCTTTATAGTAAGTGTCTGTATTTCAAAATATATGGCATATAAACAAGTGTGTGATTTGCTATTACATTAAAATGAAATACAAAACAATACATACTTAACCCTAATACGAACAGTTCGCAGATCATGAATAAGCACATTAATTACATAGGAAATCTGATAGTTCATACACATTTATATTTGAATTACTAACACTTATTTTAAAGTCTGTACAGTAAATCTAAAATATTACAACAAAACAAAACATGCATCATTTTAAAGTACTGTATTACAATCACCACATGAAGAAAAGCTCTCCCTGTGTTGTATCATTCTTACTTACTATAAGATGAAGGAGAGCTGTATTTCAGCTCTATGATCCCAAAGTCATTCAAGAAAAAAAAAAAAACATTAAATACAGAGGAAACAAAAGGCAAAACATAATGACCCCAGCAAAAAATATAACCACACATTACATCTTTGCATTTTGACATGACAGGTGAGTATTTCTTTTGCTTCAAAGCTTCTAGTAAATCAAAACAATGGGGCTGATGGCTTGGTATAATTGTCTCAAATGTACTGAAATGAGTGTTATTTATGGCTGTTTTTAAAATATGCTGTCAAAATGCAAGGCTGCCTTGGACCTCAGTGTTATTTATAAATGTATTTGCACCACTGCAACCTTTGGTACTCAAAATAAAAATAAAAAAGAAATTGTGTTTGTATACTTGTCATTTGTACTCAAATATAACTTAAAAAAGAAAATAAGAAAATTACTTTATTACTGCAGATATCTTTTTTCTGGTTTAACATTTAAATATTTAAATTCCATATATATATGACATTCTTGCCATGTTCTACAAAACAAACTACCATTTTTTCTGTGAGCAATAGGGACTTTGTACAGCTTTTGACCACATTAGACAATATATACGGCTCATGAAAGAATGGATGTTCATTTTAGTCTCCAATAATTGTTCACCACTGCTATTAAACACAGTGACAATATGGTGAATAAGGCAGTCTGGCAGATGAAGCTGTTTGATCAGGGTCATCATTGTGAAATGCCTTTAAATTGCACTCCATTTTATGATGGCGTATGAAACCCAGAATAATTAGACTGGAATTCAAAACAAATGCATGAACTGAGGAGAATATGTTGACCTTCATTTTGCTGGATAGCACAGAAACTCAAAAAAATACAAAAGAACACTTGAATCTGTACAGCAGGTAACGTACACAAAGTGTAGAGACAAAAGCTAAAATTTGATGCATGTACATCTTACTAATATATAATGTAACAAACATGTATAATATAATATAATGTACCATAACACTTTATAATACATTTTAGTACACATATATATATATATATATATTGTGAGACAGCAGGGAGGGGGTTAAATTCCCCCTGCAGAAAAAAATGTGCGCAAGGCACATTTTGGTTTTGTTTAATTGTTTTGTATAATTGTTTTACTGTTAATCATTACCTGCACCTGGCTACTATTGAAAATTAGAGCCAGGTGCAGGGTTTAAAAGGAGAGCAGTCAGTCCGCTCAAGGCGGCTGCTGAAGAGGGCAGAAGCCCGACTGTGCTGGTGTGTGGGTACAGCTGTAATTTAAAAGAAAAAGGTAGAGTGAGTCCTTTTTGTGTGTGCTGTTCTGTGTGTTTTGATGCAGGTAAACAGCTGAGCTGTCCTGTTGTTTAGTTTAGGTTCCTGTTTTGTTTTAGTTAGTGCTCAAAGTGAGCTAGGTGTTTGTTTTGTTTATTTTTGTTTTTGTGTTTTCATTAAAAATAGCGCAACCGCGCTTTCAAAAATCCATTTGCGTGTGTTGGGTCAGTGTTTTAAAAGGGGCAACGAACCACGGTGAGGGCGATTCTTTCACTATATATATATATATATATATATATATATATATATATATATATATATTAACTAAAAATGAATTCCTATAAACACTTATAGTGTCATAAATCCTTTATCAACATAGTTTATCATGTTCACAGATCATTAGTGTTTCCATTGGGGCTTTGTACAAAATTTCTCCCCATCACTTCATGACAGCTCCCATCCTACCAAGACAGGTTCTGTGTCTCTAAACAGGCAGGTTGTGCAAATTGTAAATCAACTGGACAGGATATGTTGGGAAATAAAGTGAATCTAAATTCAGCACCACAGAAAGTGACTCAACAGCTTTGCTCTGTTCTGCCATCTCAGCTGTCCCAGAGCCAAGGCTCTGTTAAACACTCACAAAACAGGCATGTCCTTTTGTAAGTGTTACTCAAATAATGAAATTCTACATTTTCAATTTGAGGTAGTAGAAGAGGGGTGGACTTAGCTAGTCCAAGGTAAAATATCCACATGACTAATGGCATTCAGTTTCAGCTAATTACATTATGCACATGAAAAATACAAAACTACATAAACTTTCTTATACACCAGGTAATATGGAAATAGAATAATGCTGTATGATGAAACACCAGTGTCTGATATTGAGCTGCCAGAGAAGAACTGAGTGATTCTCAGTTTGTCTTCTAGGACACAAAAAAATATTGCCTAATTTGTTGCACATAAAAAAATCACCTATCATCACAGTTTATCTAGCACTGTTTTGCCAGCACTTATAAACTACTCATCATAAACATAAAAAGAGCTATTGTATCATTTTTTCTTTCCTTTTTTTACCATGCCTGTGAAAGTAAATAGTGGCTTCCTACCATATGCACAGTTTACTAATAGAGATTGAGGATCTACCACATCTCCTGTCCTCAATTTTGATTTATACCATGATTATCCATTTATAAATCACATCCCTGCTGATGTTCAGAACAGGTCATTGTTGACAGGAGCATGATAAGGCTCTTTAATAGAACTCGGTCAATCAATTCCAGGCACATCACTCTCCCTTGTATGTGTTTGCTGAAGCCAAATGATGAAATTCCGCAGGTGACATTTGTGTTATTGTGATTTTGATTTTCAAAGGACATGTTTCTGCCTGGTTTCATTAACTTTGGAAAGTAAAAAGCAAATTTGCCTTATGAAAAGCAATTACTTCTCAGATGACCAGCACACAATAGCAATATAAAAAAAGTTTTCTTTTTCCACTTTTCAAATCCTGGATTGTTAATATTTTGTTTGATTTGGCTTTAAATTAATTTAGCCTTGTTTGGTTTACTAAAGCATTTAATCTTGGTAAAGTAGGCCATTTTAATGGCGACCACTCTGTGCTGTAACTGATCATGCCTAAAGGCATCTTGTAATATATTAACAAAATACGAACATAAGACAGTTTACAAATGAGAGGAGGACATTCGGCCCATCTTGCTCGTTTGGTTGTTAGTAGCTTATTGATCCCAGAATCTCATCAAGCAGCTTCTTGAAGGATCCCAAGGTGTCAGCTTCAACAACATTACTGGGGAGTTGGTTCCAGACTCCCACAATTCTCTGTGTAAAAAAGTGCCTCCTATTTTCTGTTCTGAATGCCCCTTTATCTAATCTCCATTTGTGACCCCTGGTTCTTGTTTATTTTTTCAGGTGAAAAAAGTCCCCTGTGTCGACATTGTCAATACCTTTTAGAATTTTGAATGCTTGAACCAGATTGCCGCATAGTCTTTGTTCAGGACTGAATAGATTCAATTATTTTAGCCTGTCTGCATGTGACATGCCATGTTTTAAACCAGGAATAATTCTGGTCGCTCTTCTTTGCACTGTTTCTAGAGCAGCAATATCCTTTTTGTAGCGAGGTGCCCAGAACTGAACACAATATTCTAGGTGAGGTCTTACTAATGCATTGTAAAGTTTTAATATTACTTCCCTTGATTTAAATTCAACACTTTTCACTATATATCCAAGCATTCTGTTGGCCTTTTTTAAAGCTTCCCCACATTGTCTGGATTCAGACACTTCTAAGTCAACATAAACTCCAAGATCATTTTCATAGATTCCTTCTTCAATTTCAGTATCTCCCATATGGTATTTAAAATGGACAATTGTATTGCCTGTGTGCAGTACCTTACAATTTTCTATATTAAATGTCATTTGCCATGTGTCTGCCCAGTTCTGAACGCTGTCTAGATCATTTTGAATGAACTTTGCTGCTGCAACGGTGTTTGCCACTCCTCCTATTTTTGTGTCGTCTGCAAATTTAACAAGTTTGCTTACTATACCAGAATCTAAGTCATTAATGTAGATTAGGAAGAGCAGAGGGCCTAATACTGAGCCCTGTGGTACTCCACTGGTTACTTCGCTCCATTTTGAGGTTTCTCCTCTAATCAGTACTTTCTGTTTTCTACATGTTAACCACTCCCTAATTAATGTGCATGCATTTCCTTGAATCCCTACTTCATTCAGTTTGAGAATTAATCTTTTATGTGGGACTTTGTAAAAAGCTTTCTGGAAATCTAAATAAACCATGTCATATGGTATGAAATTATCCATTGTCGATGTTGCATCCTCAAAATAATTAAGCAGGTTAGTTAGACACGATCTCCGTTTCCTAAAACCACACAAACGTTTGCACTTCTCCAGTCTGTCGGTACAACCCCTGTCTCAAGAGACTGTTGCATGATCTCTTCATCTATGGTGTTGCCATTTGTATCTCTTAGACATTTTACTTCCTCCTTGAATGTTCTTTTGCTGTGATAATATTGGAAAAACTTTTTGGAATTGGTTTTAGCCCCCTTGGTAATGTTTCTATCTCACTCTTGGCCTTTCTAACTTCCTTTTTGACTTACTCTTTCTGTGTACTTTGTTGCTCAATAAATTTAATTATTATTATTATTATTTGTTTATTTAGCAGACGCCTTTATCCAAGGCAATTTACAGAGACTAGGGTGTTTGAACTATGCATCAGTTGCAGAGGCATCTTCCATGGCCACGACAATCCCTGGATCTTAATCCAGTTGAATGTTTGGGATGAACTTGAATAACACATCCATCATTGTTATCCGCTGTCTATGTATCTGGAATATTGATGACTGAATAGATTTACATGCTTTGAGACACCTTCCAGCACTGTGTGGAGTCCACATTGCGTCTAGGCTGTGATCAGGGCTAACAGGGACAAAACATAATATTAGGTACAGGTCCTAATAAGGTTGCCATGCTGTGTATTAAAAACAAGTCGCTTAAAACAAATGTGTATAAATGTGTATGAAATGTGTATTATACAGTAATTAGGAGCAGCAATTGCTTATATCCACTTATCCACGTATTTCCCTGATGCGACAAGATGATTTTTCAGGTATTAAAACTGACCAGGATGTCTTAAAATACTAAAAATTGGGCAATTTCATTGTTTTAATACAAATGCTTTTTCCATTTATATATTGAAGAAATCTCTCTTTAAGACAATGTCTTGGGTAATGAAATAGTCCCAATGTCATTAACTTTTATGTTTTTCTTTTTATACACTGGAATTATGCTTGTGATTAGGAAAGCTTTCACGCTTTCATTTTCAATTTCCCTTATATATTTAAACCCCTGATGTGATAATCTCATAGTGACCCATATGTGGAGGGCGGTCTTCTCAGATCAACACATCATGCAAGAGCTTGCTGTGATTTGAGGACACACATAATGGCTGTGGGAGTGAATACAAGTACATAGAAATTGGTTAGAATTCATAATAGCCTGTTTACTCAGAAAAACATAGAGTGCAAAAGTTCTAGCCAACTTATTTTCCAATAATATTTACATGTATATTTTCTTATCATTTCACAGTGCTGAATTTCACAGAAAGCTTCTGGAGTATGCTGTTATTTCTGCTGTTATTTTTTAATTTTATTATTCAGTCCAACTTCACGACATACATAGTGGGATAAGCGATCTGTATTTGCAAAAATGTCGAAAACTAGCTAAATGTAAAAAAATAATCTTAATTTACAAAAAAACAAAATACTGTGTCTGGGAATGTTGCGTTTTTTGAATAAATCCTGTCCTTAGAAACAGATATAATGAGAATAAATAAATAGAAATAAATTCAAATAGGAATAGGAATTTATTTTTGTTTCTATAAGTAAAAATGGTGTGTTTATACAAATTAAAGTTATATAACTTGTACCAATAGTATTAAGAAAGATAACTGTATTTGTCTAAGCAGTGGTGAATCTTAATACCACAGTCCTCAAACTGGTAACCCATCTTGATTGTGTGCCTATTCCCAAAGTATTATAATTGAATTTACTGCAATAAATAGCTCTCAGACCAGAGGGATTTATATTGAGCTAAAGAGCGGTGGTATTTTTATACAGTGCTGTGTAGATCATTAAAAAAGACGCCCCTGGGACTGCACAAAACAGAAAGAGGACAGAGCAAGCCACGTTCACAGACAAGACATTGCTTCATTAAGAACAAGAATTACATATTTTAATTTTATATTGAATTAAATACAGAGAAAATAGCATGTATGTACCACTATTTGATATACACTCAGAATGGGCTGTGACAGCCATGCATGCTCCCTAACCATGTTCTGAACTTACTTTTACTAAGCATGCATTTGTGCCGTGTTGTCCTGCTCTCTGTGTTAAGTTTAACAAACATGACAACATAACATTTACAAACATAAAGTGATGTATCTTGTATAAGGATTTATAAGTTCTAAATTTTAACACATTTTGTGAACAAGGTTGCTAACATGCCATGGATTCCAACAGCTCAAGAATGTATGTAATCACTACCTGTATGTACTTTCTGTGCTCTGAATGAACCCATAAATATAAATCTTCTGATACAACAGAGATCAACTGCTGCTGAGAGTCTATTTAAGTCTGATTAAAGAAAGAACTGGCCAAGCACAGCAGATTGCACTTTATAGTCCTATTATATTATCCACTCCTATATAGCCATTATGTGTATTAGATGTAAAATGGGACAGCAGGGTCTTTTCAAAGAAATCTATTATCAGAAGTATTATGATCTCCTTTCTCCTAACAACATTGCCAGTCTAATAGTCTGAATCTATTATAATGCATAAACTGGCCAATGCTTAAACTAAAATATTAAATTCTGAAGTATAAAAGTATGAAAAATTAAGGTTTGCTGTCTTTCAGCCTCATTAGGGTGTGTTGCTCAACTCTCAGTGACTGAACTTGAAATTTAAAAAACCTTTAAAATTAAAAAGATGACAAAGTAATAATCATCTAAACTATAAAGCAATGGATTTGCCTTAGCATACTAAGCTAATTAAACCACGCACAGAGAGTTCACCTATTCCGTGCGGGTTTAGCTTTTACAATCTATATGACAACAGGTTATAGTCACCTTGGGTCAAGTAGGACAAATATTTTGTTATTCTAGAAGTTTACAGTGGTATACCATGACAAATAATCAAAGTGTAGTAAAGCATAATACAAGCATGATAAAGCTTAGGCAATAATGGCAATATAAAATACTTAACATAAAAGCAAATTAAATATTTACTGGATGTTGCATTACATTTTGTGTAAAACCAAGGGAAACTTAAAAAAAAAAAAAAAAGCACTGCTTGTTTAAATAATTTAAATCATGATTACCCATATTGTAATACTGTGTTACCTGACTAACTGTATTAGGTTAGACACATCATCAATCCCTTGCAGCTATGGAATCTGTGAATGTCAGACACCACATTATGAAGAGCGATTTAATGTGGTTATTACTGATTTTCAATTCTAGAAGAAGGTCTCCTTAACATCTGAATCCAAGTTCCCATCACAGAAATCGTGACACATAATTGAGTTGTGTAAATCTACAGCCAAGTTTGTCTAGTTTATAGGTGTGTAAGACTGGAAGCAGCACTGCTCCAGTAATTTAAACCGGTCTGGTGTTATTTTGTGGTATGCGTTAAAATGTGGTACACCGTGTATTGTGCTTGCCCAGGCATGTGCAAACGATTTTAGCTCAGAAAACAAGAAAACGGCAATCTGAAATGGGTATGATGTGCTGAGGGTTTGGCCCTTTTTCACAGTTCAGCAAATGGATATGACTTTAACTGATAAGCAACAAATTGGGTAATCTAAAATTGTAAACATATACGATTTTGTGGGTGAACTACATATTGTCTTGTTCGTACTGATTTGTAGAGAAGTCAATCACAGCATTGACAGTGTACCATTTTTTGACATTAAACAGATATACATACCACATTTTGATGGTGTACCACTTTCTGGCCCTACGCCGGTCCTCTACTATCAATTTATCAGCTGCATTTTTCTTCTCATTTAAAGCAGTGTAGGCAGTTTGTCCCCTGATATATTGCTTAAACGTTTTCAAGGGAAAACTAATGAACTTTGTAAAAATGATACAAGTGCCAAGACACACAATAAAACACCCTTTGTGCTGGAAATGTAAAAAAATAAATAAAAAAAAAAAGGTTAAAAAGAAGCCCTGCCTTCAAAAGTACAAAAGGTCAACTACAGTGGCTTCACTGGCCACAGGAGACAAGACATTTGAGAGTATGCAAATGTGGATTCAATTTGAAAAGAGATGGTAATACAAAGGGTTTTACAGTAGCGGTTGCTTTCTATGTAAAGCCAACCTTAAGTGTCCTTAAAAGCCCATATCCCAGATCAATTTATACGCTGCAAGATATGATTCAATCACAAGATTAGATTTTGGATTAACACAATCTATCTCTAGTATTGGGTTAGTGGAAAAATCCCCTCCTATATTAACGCCAATACCAGTATTCAGTATTAATCCATTCTGGGGGTGTGGAATGAGTGTTGTGACCAAGGCTGGCTATCATTGGAAATATCAGGATTATGAAATCATTGTTATGAGCGCATACTCCTTAATACTCATTTTCATTTTCATCATGTTGAGTGTTGGCTTCCTCGATATTGATAATGTCATATTGATTTTATTTATTTTTTTCTGAAGGTTTACCATATAATATTATTGGTGACAATTTAATTGTTTTGGAAAACCTGATAAAATTATTTCAAATGCTGTTCCCTTTGCTACATTACACTACTCTTTTTTCCCCAAAATAATGACTCTTTTTATCTTAGCTTACAAAGTGAAATGCTTCATTAAAAAGTGTTTTGTTGCTTATTATCATTATCCTTAAGTGCATTTTTACATATTGTCAGCGTCCAACATTACCTATGTAGGGGTGTAGGGTGGTGTCTTTGGAAGATTTGATGCTTTCATTAGACTATACTACTTCCTAAGCCTCACCAAAACCATCTCATCCGTTCCCTTATTAAGTCCCAATATATTGTGAATTTACCGTTCTAAAAATGTGCTTCCTGCTGATTCTGAGCTGAAACCAAACAAACTAAAAGAAAAAAGGCTGCTACAAATCAGTTTCAGGGTTTAATACTGAACAAGTACCTTAACCACACAAAGCACTTTACTAAATAGTGTGCCAGATTCATAAAACTTGCTGTAGAATTACTTTCTATTAATAATCTCCTTAAAATGCACCAATCCAACATAGTAGATTGAATGGGTTCTATAGCTTTGTAATTTAGATACAAATGTTAAAGATTCAATGTTCAATGTCTCATAAATACACTGGAAAAAATCTGGTTGTCATGATCGGAACACTTCTGCTGTATAAATTGATGAGACGTGGTGGTGTTTTCTAAAGGAATATACTGAGATCTTTATGGACATTATCTGTCAGTCTCTTTATAATCTAAGTGTGTCTTGAAAGCCTTTCTGATCACACTTTAAAGAAGAACATGAACAAATGGGACTGTAGTGGGAGGGAGTGCACTTGCAGACACATGGCGACATTACAATATGAATTAACAGTACTCGGTCACATAAAAAAAACTGTTAGTGAAGATCAAGCAAACTTTCAAGCTGCCTCAGCAGGCATTTTAATTAGCATGTAAGAGAGTCACTATAAATGGTGAAGTGTTGCTTTAGGCAAATGCCGCAGAATAATATTTAAATTGTGAAAGGGAGAGTTCTCGTCAAAACCAATCTAAGCATTGTTCTGAACGCCTGTCAAAGTTCATTTCCTCTTACCAGGCATTACGCATCTGCCAGCTCCCCAAAGATGACCAGGGTTTTGTTGCTGGACAAAAAAAGAAAGGAAAAATTCAAGCCTGCGTTGATAATAAAGACAATAATGGATTTTTTTTTTTTTTTACAATATCGGGATAATGTACATTAACTACTGCACCACCATTACTTTTAAAACAATAAATATCCAAAACTGAGTTGTCACATCTTATTTCCTGCAGAGTGTTTGTACTTATTCTTAAAGCCGGGTGGGACTGAGAAATTAGATGTTTCTTGCCCAAGGCAGCACAGCAAGCTAGTGACTGTCAGCTTTGGAAACCAGGATCGTCTTTCTCCCACTCCATAGCTCAAATACCAGACTGCTGAGCCTGGCAGTGCTGCACTGTGTTTATGCAAGGTGACCCTGGTGAAAGATTTGCAGTATTTTTTTTCATAAATGTTAGTTGACAAGCATATTGCTATAAGCACTGTCACCGAGAGCTGTGTACTATCAGTCAGTGTACTAAGATGAGAAGGTAAAACATATTTTTTAGAAAGCATTACTAATTTTAGATTCTACGAGTCAAAGAGATGGTGTTCCTTTATTTTTAGCACACTGAAAAACAGAATGCTGGTTGTCAGTTATCATATAATGGTCATTCATGTCTTTAGTTCAGGTAGTGTCCATCCCTTTCCTATATACCAGTACAACTGTACTTAAAGTACCGAAGGACTGTTTTCACATTGGGACCGCAACAGATCTGAGACCTTAAGTAGCTAGGACAGGAATGGGAATGTATCTCTGAAGGACAGAGGGAGGAGAGCTGCTAAAACCCAAATGGGATTGTGAACCAGGCTAAGCGGTCATACGGTACCCAAAAATACAAAGAGTGTGGGCAGTGGCTGTCAAATGGGAGAAGGCACAACTTCAGATTCATTACCTCACAGAAGGAAAATAAGAGCCTGATTCAGTAGCTGCAGTGGCTGTCATTTCGGATTTTTGTCACCAAATTATTAATCGTGAAACAATATATAATGACTATTTTGGATGAATTGACAAAGAAAAGACCTGAATGCTGCAGAAAAGGCTATTTTGTTAACCTGTCCTGAACCGTCCTTCAGCATGTGGCCCTGGCTATATGCTCAGTGCTGAGGCAATGTAAAAGCCTAGATTAAGAAGGCACGATTTGAAATACTAAGTTTATGTGTAATTGTATACCGATGTGATCTGACAAAAAGCAGTGTGAGGCCTCAGTATAGATGTTAATTATCCACAATCTTAGTCAGTATTCTTCTCTACTCTTTCATCTTTGTTATGCTTATTGTACATACAGTAGGTACAATGAACATATGTGGTAATGTTAGTTGGCTAAGATGCAAGGAAGTTTGTGATCGATGTGTTTGTGTTGGCCTTCTCCAACACTGAGAATATGATGGAGGCTCAATTATGATTAAATGGGTTTATTGTGTGAAACTCATACAAAGACAGCCACACGTACTGTATAGTATTCATGTTCTTAGAAAGTTAAAGTGTGCAATATGGCCTGTGTAGATAACAACTGATAATAAACATATATATGTGAGTTGGATGGATGACGTTAGACCAGAAACAGAAATTACAACAAGGGATGACAGGGCAAAACTGAGATGCTACGGTGCCCAGCTTTTTATTAAATAACAAAATTAAATATTTAAACAAAACACAAGATACTTTCAAAACAAAATGGCACGAGGGCCAAAACAAACAATAACAAGTGTTGTGCTGGTTTAATAACCAGCACGCTTAGCAATTGTTATTTTCTTCTAAATGATCTTTTACCTCCTGTCTCCACTCTCTTTCTCCACTTACAAACACTCTTTCCCTGTGCAGCCAAACTGCAGGTCTTTTATATTCTGGCCCAGGGTTTAAATAGCTATTAATTTTCTTATTACCCCTCGACCATAGTCTGCATGAGTTTTATAATTTGCGTGACTGCCAGCCAGTTAAACAATCAGTAGCTAACAGTTGCGCATTCTCATGAGGTAATTCAAATAATACAAAATATAATGGCGGCGTCATCTTGCTCGTCCGGCTAAACAATAATAAAATACAAAACATGGCTTTTTGCCGTCATATATACATATAAATCATATAATACAAATAAAGCAAACAAAACAGTGTACAAATACCCATATGGACGGGGCTCCCCACCACAATATATCACTCAAGTGGCAGTAGAGCTTGAACACAAAGCTAATCTAAAGGAAACTTGAATAACAGTTACATGAAAATGGCCTCACTGCCTAATCTATTTCCAGCAGTTACCTTTCCATCAGATTCCTTCTGTGCCATTATACAAATCTGTCAACCATTCAAAAGCAATTATGTACAGAATGTCAAGTGCTGTCACACCAGCTCTCCCTACCCCTTTTAGAGGTTTCCGGTGCACATTTCCACACAGCTAACACGTCTACAGTATCTTATCTGTTGATTCTCTCTATTAATAACCCAACTGACATTATACTCAGAAGTGTGAGATTTCTGTATTAAAAGTATGGTAGCATTCGTGATTACAATTTAGCGATACATGTAACTGACAATCCATTTGTAAAGCAAGATTATATCTGTCAGATATTGGCAGGGTCTGTTTCAAGCACCATTTTACATTAGTCATTCATTGTTTTCAGTTTGGAAATGTGGGGACAGTTTTCCTGTTGTGCTGTAATTGACATATGATTTAATTATTATTATTTAATTATTTAGCAGATGCTTATATATATATATATATATATATATATATATATATACACACACACACACACACACACACACACTGCTGTGCAAAAGTCTTAGACATGTTGCATTTTTCTACTCTGATGCATTATGAGCATCAACAATTTACTCAAAGCCTCCACTAGTGTTTTCTACTATTATAACAACTTTGACTTGCATAAAGAAGGAAAACCATTGAGTGAAATAGCTTGCATCACTTGATTTTCAAGGTGTGCCTTATGCCAGTTCTGTTTCAATTCAGCGCTTGTCTTCTTTCTATATTATCTTCAAGTATTGCTCATCCTTGTTAGACAGCTTTTTGGGTCTTCCAGTCCAGGGTTTGTTAATTACAGATGATGTTTCTCTGTACTTGTTGATTCAGAGAACTAAGTGTGGAATGCACTCTGGGACTGGTAAAGCTCGGACAGACACAAGGGGACATTTTCACAGTTCCTCCAAGTGACAAGTCATCATTTCTGCTGATTCTTTTTAAAGTCATATTTAAAATGTGGTGCATTTGGGGTAAAACTCATAAGGAACTAAGTCAAGTACACAAACATGTCAGCTTCATCTGCATGATGCACTGAAACACCTAGTTTGATTATCACTAATCTTAGAATACCTGATATTACCTTAGGTACGGTAGTCCAAGACTAATGCTAACTAGGGTCTTTAAAGACACCCTTTAGTGTTTTAGATAGTTTTCCTATAAGGTGTACCTTATATAAAAAAAAAAAAAAAAAACTGAATGCAGATTATAAATATGAAGTTGCACTGTTTTCCTCAGGGATTCCTTTTGTTCTGAGCCCTTTTGATATTGGAAAAACACTCCAGCTGAGGAAATGAATGACAAGAGGCCCACAAGTCTCCAAAGCCCTAATACTACAGGCTATAAAAATGTGTACACATCCATTAAGTTCTGTTTGACAAAGGAAGAGGTATAAGGTAGATGTGCTGATGCAGAAATACACCAACACACAATACACAACAAAGAATGAAAAAGCTGTGGCACATTTACACAGATTTATGGAAACATTTAAGCATATATTTAATTGTTTGAATAGGATAGACTACAGTACTTCCCACATACACAGGGCTAACCCAATCAAAAACTAAAACAATAAATCTGGATCATGCTTATGTTCCGAAGGAAGGTAAACCTCTTTAGGTATATAACAATGTAAGGAATAGCAAGCCACTTATATAGCGCCACAGCATCTGCTGGAGATTGGCCTTGCCAAAATAAAAAAAATATTCCACAAAACCTCAGCATGCAAGTGACAGGGAAACAGAGAGAGAACACATGTGTCTCCATTACCTTTTAAGCATAAAATGAGCTTTCTGTGAACAGAAGAGCATACATGTGCCCATTTCTGTACCCCGAGGAAAGACTGCCAATTGCTCTTTGCTTGGTAAATTAAATAAATAAATAAAAATATGATTGTAGTTTCTGCAGCGGATGGGTTTAAATTTGTATTCAGCAGCGATCAGTTCCAAAGCCTGTACTGAGTAGCGTCCTTCTTATCTTACTTAGACCAAAACCCTAGAGGCTGGGGTTGGCAGTTTATTCTGGACTGTCAAAGTGCAGATTTAATACAAACAGAACCCAAACTGCATCATGTTGAAAAATGTGTGCTTTGTACAATGCAACAGGAATGGAGACTGAAACAGAAACATTCCTCGTTCAGAAATAAGTACATATTCACCTTTGAATCAAAGCAGCCAACTAAAATGACAATATGTTTCCTAACCTTACCAGAATGTGTTTTATATATATATATATATATATATATATATATATATATATATATATATATATATATATATATATATATATATATAAAATGGATGCAGCAAGTATTATATTTTTTATATAACAGGAAAAACATGTTTTGTTCAATATCAAAACATATAATTAGCTTTAAACACAACCATAATTAGTTGAACTGAGTTGTGCAGTAATCAGTGCAGACTGGTAGAAATACTCATTTTAATAATTAAAAGAATCTGCACAGACAGATGGCTATGAGCTGCATTCCAAAGGAGTGCACATGCCAAAAACAGATATTTGAGGGATCAGACATCAATGATTGACCTGGCAGTATGAAACAGAACTAAGCCCAAGGATGTTATTGGCCAGTGGTCTGCATCCTTTCCTCCAATACTTAAAAAAGGCACACTGGCATGATTACACACAAGGTAAAAAGAGTCAGGTTTTTTTTTCACTTTGCATTTTATAGCAATTACAACAATCTGCTTTCTAATTATGGCAGTCAAATGCAGTCTTTGTGTAGTCTTTCAGAACCCTTTAATAACTGTGTTTACTCTCCTGTGAGTAAGTGTAAGAAACCTGATTATGAGTGGTTAGGCAAGAATCACACTTCATTAGAAAAAAGAAACAGTGTACACTGTATCTATTGGGGAAGCTGTGGCTTTTAATTGGCTTGTTGCCTTAATACACACTGACAGAATATCCTGCAGCCAGGAATTGCTATGATGAGACAGGAAAAAAAAAACATGGGAAAAAAAGAACAAGGTAATAAGGTCATGGGGGTTTATGGTGTTTTGAATATATATGTGAACAATTTTTTTTTTTTTTAAGGATTGCTTTGCATCTTGTATTATTGGGGACTGTTAATGGTTTATCTGCCTAGTAAATACAAATTAAGGTGTACTAGGCTGTGGGAAGAGAATAACCTCTGCAGTTATATTACACTAATTTTACTTGAAGGACAACTAAAAAGAAAAAAGAAGAATAAACTGATGAGGCTGGGTAATGATAACAAATGTAATGAAATAACCGAGAGGTGTGGTTTAGGTCCCTCCCTGGAGTTTAAGTTCTGAAATGATTTTATTAACGCATATCATTACAATGTAATTATCCTGTATTCATTTTTATCTTATTTGATAGTTGATTACACCCACTTTATATCTGGCTCTGAACAGTGGTGTAGTGCTATATTTAGAAGTGAGGGGTCGCTATTATCTATCTACACCCCTCCCCGCTCCGCGCTGTCAACCCTACCACGCAAAGGCTGCAGAGTGGCACTTGAGTGGGGGGGCCAATGATTTTCTCCATATAGTAGCCTACTATCACCATATTTAAGGTGGTACGGCTGGATTACATTATTCAATGGTAAATTCTGGTTTAAGTTTATTTGAACAATTCCTGCTTTTAAATAGTATGATGTGTTGCTTTATGGTGACTTTATTACATTTGTATTTAACCAAAAATATGGTAAATTAAATTTTAAATAACTTACCTAGTGAAAAGTTAATATAATATAACGACAAGTATTTGAAATGGTAAATTTAAATCCTATCGTAGAGAGGTTACTCACTACAATACTTAACATGGTTATTTGGAACACAAGAGAATGAAAGCGAAAACAATTTCCAAAGAAATCCTGTCTGTTTGTAAAAAAAAGATATGTAAGGCGAAAGGTACCCTTTATTTGTTTGTTGCAATTGAGTTTTATCTTTTAAATAAATGTGTAGCTTATTTTATCTACATTGTTTCTGATATCTGGGTCTAAAAATAAGAACTGTTCCAATTATTATATCTAATTGTAAAACGTTAGCAGAGCGTTAATACTGCAGGTTACCTTACCCTCCAGGCATGCTATATTCAAACAAGGGTTTCTTACGGCTATTCTATTCCTTGCTATTGCTATTCCTTAATATTGTATTATCTTCTTCAGGTTATTCATAATACCTTTATCTTGGTCGTTTAGCATTCACTGAAGTCCCTTTATTAAGAATACCTTTGAATATCACATTAGCAAACCTACTAACAGAGTTTACCCTTTTTTTTTCTCCAGAAAATGCACAACAAACATACCGTTATTGAATTATACATGGAAGGATAATTATGCATGTTTATATAATGCTTGAAAACGTATACCAGTTCTTTGACACTCGCTGACACCTATTGAAAACAAGAATACTTTGGATCACTGTTGGTGTTTAAAGTCTGTATGCATGTGATGGGGTGACATGTCCGAGCCACATGTCCACGTCGCACGTCAGGATCACAGACACACTCTGAGCTTTTTTTGGTACAAGCATTTATTTTCTGGTTCACATACTGGTCAGTCCTCTCAATTGATTCTCCCCCCGTTACAGACAGTCAGCCTTTGAAAGAGCTAGCCACGCCCATATTTTAACAGCCTTAATTAAACAATCTAGTACTGTTACTTTTTATAACAAAAAGATATATCTTTAAATAGTTACATATATAAAACATCACATATAAAACCTTACCATTGAAGTTATTTGTTTCTTTTTCTTTATACTGTGCACTCGCGCACACAGTATTTTTAACAATGCATAATAGTACCTACAAACATGCAAGTGTTTCATTTATTTTCTCAGCGTTAAATATTGAGGGTTTTAATCATTACTGTTATTATGCAATATACCGTTATTGATATAAAACACCGTGGCTAAGCTGCACACGGGAATAAACTAGCACGGCTTTACATTGCAACAATAAAACCACCACCTCAAAGTAAGTTATATATAACATAGTACAATAACACGACTCATTGTAAAGTCATGCCTAAGTGAGGGTGCTCCCTTACAATGAATACCATTCATTAAACTATCTCACACAGTATTATACTAGTAACTACCTTATCTGCACTCTACCTGGATTTACTTTGAGCAGAGTTTATGTTGCTAACCGTTTCTAAGTTAAGGTACTTAAATGGAACAACCTGGTATTGATTTGTACAAGAAATAATGCACTCTACATTGATTTCCCACCCAGATTCTGAACAGTCACTTACAATGGTTACATGTTCCTCAACCTTTCAAGGGTCACCTCCTGCAACACTGCAGACGTGCTTAGTGGTTCAGAGGTTTTCTCTGCATGTTTAAAATGTTCTAGTCATTGGAAAATTGATCTCAAAGATACTTTTTGAACATTTCAGACTCTGAAAAAGCTTTTCAGCAGTTTGTTTGCATCTGCTGGGAAATGAAAGCCATGCAACCTTGAATCTGTCCAGAAAAAAGGTAAAACAAGTAGATTTCACGAGGAAGCTATACACTTTTCAATTACCTCATTCACTGTCATTTATTGATGGTTCCTGGATATTGCTCAAAATTGACTTTTTATAGCATAAACAATCATTTGTTTCCAAATCTGAATCAGATGTTGTTTATACCAATTAACCAGTTTTATTTTAAAACATTTTAAATAAAGATGTGTTGCATATTTTATGTACAGAGTGTTTAAAGCTCATGGTCGGGCATGGTTATACTTGTAAAATGATGATTAAGCACCAGCATGGAAAATGCAGTTTTCACTTTGATTTATCATGGTAAAATGTAACAAAAATGTGTTCTTAAACACAGATGCATGGATATTACTTCAAGAAATCCATGGTACTGAAACAAATACATTACACTTATTCTGATAATAAAAAAAAACCTTTGCCCTTAACTGAATTAAATTAGGCCAACAGTGCAATGGCTTTTCAGTTCTATGGCTTATCAACTCTCTTACTCAATCAGGTCATTCTGTTCCTGGAGTGCCGTTCCATCACAGGTTTCATATGTGAATAGGTGATAGTTATATGAATTTGTGGTTAGAACGAGGTCAGTCGCGGTTGCATGCAGGACAATAGCAGAAATAGAAAGTGCACACAGGTAATCACTGTGTTCTTTTACTTTGCAGTACAGTAGCATACAGGTGTTTTCTTGCATGTGAACTAGAGCACACATTCACTTTAATGTATTTTGCATTTTGTAGATCTGTATTTTTTTATTGTCGTCATTTGGTTGAAATAAACATTTGGATAGCGATGCTATGTCCACATGTCTGTTACTTTGCTGCAGTGTTTTAAATAATAATAATAATAATAATAATAATAATAATAATAATAATAATAATAATAATAATAAAATATGCACCTGTATGTTAATAAACTATTTGCATTCTTAATAGTGACAGGTCATTTGCAGACAAAACTATTCTTGCTGCCTAATAATACAATGTCAGAACTTGTATTATTCTGGAGACAGATATGAAACAACTGATTGATGTAATGCACAATTTAAAAGATGATATACGAGGAATCTGAAATAGTCATCTGCCTCTGCATGTATATGTTTGATAGCTAGAATTACCTCTAATAAATATGAAAAATAATAATGTTATTCTCTTTATTTTGGTATTTAAGTAAATTACCTTGTTTAGGCAAATAAACGTAGAATTAAATTATCCCTGATGTCACAACCACTGGGTTAGATGTTGATCCATGTTGTTTAATTTCATCACCACCATCATCATCGTTAGGTGCAGAATTGATTTCAATAATGTTACCTTCATCATTTTAAACTGTCAAAAATCTAGCAATTGTTATATTCTGTTGCATACAGCACACTCCTATTAGCTGACATACTCTTTTGTGGGCTATATTGTAGTGTAACACCTGTAAGGTCGAGACACCTAAATCGAGCTTATGCCAAACAGTTGAGCGAGTAGAGCAGTGTGTTTTGTTGTACTTTCTTTGAGGTGGTGTTGCAGGGTTTGCAATTGGGGTCATCAGCCATGGCTTCAATGCATATCCACGGTCACCTTAAAATAGGAAAAAGACTTTTGAAATACTAGCAAAAAAAAGAAAGAAAGAAAGAATTAATTAAAATGTTACATTGTATTTTTACAGAATATGTAAATTTACTCATCCAAGAGCCAACCTTTAGGAGCAGAGCTGACTCAAAAAGAGTGACGACTGGATTTAAATAAAAGAATCATGGCATGACCCTGGGAAATTAGCAAAAACATGTCTAACCATTCTGAACCTCCATTAGAAATTGGTCAGAACATCCCAAATAATCTTTACGAGGATTAAAAACTTTAGGAAATGGGATTCTTCTCCTAGCATTTCTTTGTCTCCTTTTTCTGAGGTAGTGAACAAGGGCCATGTTGGAAAACCACAAAAACAATTGTTAATGAGTATTTCATGTCCTAATAAAAAGTGACCTAATGGGCATTAGTGTGAAAAATGGGTTTAGTGAATACTGATTTTTGTGCAATAAGGGAATGCCTACATCATTAAAAAAAAAAATGGGCAAATGATTGCTCATGTCATTACCAAATGTGATAACATTAAGAATAATACATTTGGGCAAAGTTGAGCACTAATAACGTTGATTGCTCAAAACTCCCATTAACACCTGGGCTAATGCTTAAATGAAGTGAATTTCGCCCAATGTGTGTAGTTATTTAGTCCCAGAATAATTAATTAGTTGTTGAGTTCACTACTGAACCACATCTCTTCACATAGCTGGTAGAAAAAAAAGTGATGATTATTTTCCTCTTCTTTTATGGGTAAAAAAAAAGAATTCTGAGATTTGGCATCATTTTCCAGATAGGGATGAATAATTGGTCAAGTGCATGACATGAATATTTGAACAGACATTTGTAGTGGATCTGTACAACTAAACTGTATTCTGTTCCCACAACAGTAAAGCAGAAAAATCCTATAAATCAGTTGTTATCATCTTTACTTTATAAGTGCTTTGCTAGAATTGGAGTATTTATTGATAGAGAAGTCATTTTAAGCCAGACAAGGTCAGTACTACTGTAACCCCTTTAAAGAATACTTCAAATATGCACTGATTGCTATCTTTTCAAATGTTGAATATATCAACTATATTTTTTATTGCATAGACAGTTCATCCCCGAATAAAACCGGAACCCCATAAAAAATAACCAATGCCATGTTGCTGGTTTGTTTAGGTCTGTGGTCGTAATCCTGTTGCTAAGCAAATTATGCATTGACGCAAATTACGCTTATTACGTAGTGCACAAAATTAATATTTTTTTTTGAGCCTCCTGACAGATCTTTTCTGTTCAATGTTTCATACACCTCAAAATTCCCAATAACATCTGGGCTAATGCTGTGTGGTCCAGTGGTTAAAGAAAAGGGCTTGTAACCAGGAAGTCCCCGGTTCAAATCCCACCTCAGTCACTGACTCATTGTGTGACCCTGAGCAAGTCACTTAACCTCCTTGTGCTCCGTCTTTCGGGTGAGACGTAATTGTAAGTGACTCTGCAGCTGATGCATAGTTCACACACCCTAGTCTCTGTAAGTCGCCTTGGATAAAGGCATCTGCTAAATAAAAAAAATAATAATAACACCAAATGTTTTCCATTCAACCGATCTTGTTTTAAAATCAATAGTTGACATAATTTCAATCTTTGGGTTCTGTTGAACAGGAGTGGAAGCAATTGTATCTCAATTATCTAAGCTTAATCAGACAACATTATTATTATTATTATTTTTTGCTTTGTTCTCTTTTTCTCCTGCATGCATCTATCTATTGCAATACATTTATCTTAGTGAAGATGGGACACTGCAAGTTACAAATGGATGAAGAAAATAAACCGTTCCCTATCCATATGCTGTTATAAGAAACACTCCAAACAGAATAGAGGAATTGCAGTTGAGCAAATCAGTGCCTTATCATGGTTACACTGGGGCTTCTACAGAACATGACTTGTGCAGCAGTTCTCTACAAAACACCAGTAAAAGGCACACTTACATTTTACCAGAAAAATACATCTGAACCACCTCTGCTTTAAGGAATGTTTTGTTAAGAACAGTTTTATTAAAACCCAATTTGATTAATTAAATCAAGTGTAAGTTGGAAATGTATTATTTTTCTTTTCACATGAAGTGTTTAACTGACCACCACTATAAAAAAAAGTCCTAAAAAAATCCTTAGACCTTAAATTTTGTGATAGCAGTTTTTTTTTTATCCAAATGCTATTATCAATTAATATATTTAAAAAAGAAAAAAAAAACTTTCATGCTTTTAAAATATTATGACTCTGAACTGTAAAAAGCATTAAAAGCTTAAAGCAGGGTATGGATAAGGAAAATACTGACTATCCTTCCATACCATGCCATAATAACAATAACAACAGACATGAAAATAAAGCTCACAAATTGAATACATGATAAGTCTTATTTAATAAAACAAAGTATAAAATATTGTGATCCTTTTCGTGTTTTGCTTTTACTACCCTCAGAATGGATAATTCAATTTTATGAAATTAAACCACAATTAAAAAAAAAAAAAAAAGATCATAACTGTTCTAATGTGATTTCTAAGCAATGCATTTTAAAACAATTATAAAGCAGATTTGCGAATGAGAACAATATTCTTAAGATGCCTGGTGGAAAGCACTATTATTTATAATTTCATGGTGATATGCTATTTGTAAATAGCAATTCGATGGGATTTCCTCCAGGCAAAGTGCATTCCAATCATCCAAGTCTGTCATATGTATAACATTTTAATAGTCAACATCCAGAGCATGATGACATTTCAGTTATCTTTATTGCACAGAGGTAACAGTTTTGTGGTTTGCTAAATAATTCAATGCCAATGTGTACTATTCCAAATCTTGGGAACTGATTAACACACATAGGTGGTGTCATTTATACAATAGTGCGAACAAACCAAACCTACCCTATTTATGATTCTAAGGAAAAAACAGTGCTTGGAGTTAAACAAGTACATGTTAAATTAAATGTAAAATAAGTACCATAACCAGTGATCTAAACTTACCTCTATTCCCTGCCTCTTTAGCTTTATTAACATTAAAGTGGTTACTTTTTATTGTGCTGCAACTGTTTTGGTTCACAATTTTTTTTATCTTTTATGTTAATTCAAAATATAATTGAAGAAATGTGCTACTGCAGTACCAAGTCAGTAAACTAATACAAACCACTTTGCAAAATGAGCTAATGACACTGATTCGTTGTGTACACTTGACCTTTCCTTAGCCCCACCTTAATGACTGAATTATTTACTTTGTGTATTCTAGGAGATGTATTTTCTTGGTGAGTTTAGTCAGAGGTTAAATCATGCCCAGGACTACACAATTCAACAGATTAGACTTCTGAAGTGAGTCTGAACTACAACACATGAAGTGATTAGGTACCAGGAAAGACAAGCAACTTTTCCTCTGTAGTGTTGTACTGTATTTAAAGATTTGCATAATCTGAAATGAAAATACAGAAACAATCAAAGTATCAAAAGATCTTCAGGTAAATAAATACTTAGATTATAACCATCAGTGGCTATACTCTGCACCTGCAAATGAAAAGGAAACAACTCCTTTAAGCATTTTAAGCATTTATTTAATTTAAGCATTTAAATACATTATGTGTGGACTGATATTAGCAACTGAATGTTGTGTTATGCAAGAAACACATATTAAGCAATATGGTATTTTAGCAGTGTCTCTAGTGCACCACATGCACTAAGTAAACAAATGCATGAAGTTGATAATAATCGGTAGGAGGCTGGCTCATTAATTAAGCAATTAAACTGTTTATTGGAAAGGCTGTTCTACAGAATTGGCTGCACTCAGTTTAGCTTACATCTCCACTCTGGCAACCGGATCCAGGCTATCTAGTTGGTTCTTTTACATTAGGGTGACATATACAACCTGATACTAGTGCTCACCGAACCGCAGAATTGCAGTACACTATTCTTGCGGGGGGCGGGGGCCTCAACTTCTGTCCCAGGAATCATCTACCAAGATGCACAATGGGAGGGGAGGCAAAGCATAATTATTATATTAGGTTATCACTATTTATGTTTTTGAAAGTAGTGCAAGTAGAACTGTTGCAAGGTGACATGGGTTTAACGAAAAAATAAAATCTTTATAAAAAACAAGTTCAGTACATCCTGTTAAACCGAGCAAACACGTGGAATGCTTCTGAAAATTTAGTCCTCGCCCAAACTAACACATTTAGGACTATACCAGTGTTGCTGAGGTGACATCTCCCTAAACATTCAACATCGAGCCCCAAGAAATTACTACTAAGACTACTATGACTACTACTACTGTGGAACCAGGTTTGAGTTACTCTACAGAAGTACAATCCAGCCTCATGCAATCTTAGGCACTCATCATTTACAAATTAATTGTCTTTGAATTGAAACTGTAATGTACAGTTGAGAACAAATTAATTTCCCTCCCAGGTGGTTATTTATATATGTTATTATTATTATTACAATTTTTACTAAAAAAGCCTCTCTTGAGAGAACTTCTAAGTACATTGATGTTCATACAGATTATCCTACCGGTTAGACCGCTGCTGTGCTGTTTTCCTGATTTTTAATATCCCAGCTTGCACAGGATAGCTTGAAGGTTTGAGGTGTAAAATGTGCTACTCATATGCATACTAATTTAAACATTTGTTCAAGTACAGATTAATGGATAAAGGAGCATTATCTGGTACCAAGTGCCCCACCTGTAAAGGCACGGCCATATGGTGTGCAGGGTGAGTTATACAGTCACAGAAGCGCAGGATCACATCCTGGCTGTGTAAAGTTGGTAGTCTTTTATGGACAGTCCACAGGGTCACATTGGCTCTGTTACACCCATGGGTTAGGGAGGCAAAGTCACCAGGGACTGTTTCCTGTTTGTTTATTGCATTCCAGTGGCCCTATTGTCCAGATGCCACATGAGCTCAAGCAGACACCTGCAGGGCTGTCCTTTGACCTCCAGAGACCTGTAACTTGCCTACATCCACTCTCGAGCTCCTGGGTGTAAAAAGGCAATTGGCTTGGTCGTAGGACTGGAGGATGCCCACTGACTTTCAGTTCTCCTGAGGCGTTGTGGAGAATTTCTGCGGTGAGGGAGCTTAATTGGACGGTCTAAATTTGGGAGAAAATAAGGGGTTAAATAATTAAGCACTCTTTAAATAAAATAAAAAAAAGTATCTGTAGCAGTACTTAAAAGAAAGGTAATATATATGGGCAAATGTTTCAACAAGAAGCCTTAATAAATGTGTTAATATGTATAAATTTTACTATGCATATGCCAATGGACCCAAACAGACAAGATCCAGTTATATATATGTGTGTGTGTGTGTGTCAGCTTTATTATTAAAAAGCATGTAATGCTCCACTTACAAATCTGTATTGTTTGCTTTAGTTGTTATATATGAATAACAATTCATATATAACAACTAAAGCAAACAATACTATACTTAGAACAGTGTTTCTGAGGCAATCCAAGTGTATTACCTTGAGTGATTAATGTGCTCTGTGCAGATATGGTGCAGCAATAAGATGTTTCATTTGCAAAAAAGGCAAAGTAATCTTTGTTAACCCAGGAAAGATTCTATTATAAATGTGCACAATACATGCATACAATACGGATTTCAGTGTAAGGGTATGTTCCATGATGGCAATATAGATTACATAGTTATGCAGCACATTGAAATATGCAAATAGACATATCTGGCACACACTGCCGAACAGCAGGGGGGGTATTTTCTTTCACACAAGGGACTAGGCCTACAGCTGAATTAGAGATTAAGAAAAAAAGAACAAGCATGTTGTGGAAATGACTTTTGTGTCATGGCATAGATCACATTATTGCTTGTTTCTCTTATGCTTCTGTGCATGTTTGTTAGCTTTAACTACAGAGAATGAAAGGTCAGCCGAAGCTCTCCTTAGTTACAGGTAATTATTGGGAATCTTTTTTTTTTTTTTCCTCTCAGAACTGGAAAATGTTATTTGCTAATTCACAGCTTCTGATGTGAACAGATTCAAGGTGATAAAATGTCACTTGAATCAGCAACAATCAGCCATGAGTAAGAGTATTACTCAGCCTTCCTCTTCCTTTAATTAAACAATTTTTCACTCAATAAAAAGGGTTCCCTGATGAGCATAGCTAAGCCTATACAAGTCACAGGTTTCCTGAAACTGAATTTGTAGGTTGTTACCTCTGTCGAGATGGGGTATGCATGAACAGCCTACTACTCTAATTGTGAATACTGTATACAATGTATGAACAGAATGTACTGGCTTCTTTACAATATGCTACACACATAAACTACAACACATATAAGGATGTGTTTTGAAGAGTGTTTATAAACATCCCCTTAAGTGAAACAATGCTTTGAAAAGTGAGAACAAACTAACTGTTGAAAAAAGTTTCCTGAACTGCAAACTTTATTTAATTAACACAAATGTTGGGCTTAAAAAAAATAATTACTTTAAAAATGTATTTAAAGTTTATGCAGTTGGGTATGTAAAATAGTAACTCTGTGAAGAACATTTGTCAAAGACACTTTACAAGTCAAATAACAAGTGGCATGGGAGTCAGGCAAATGGACTGAAACACTTTGTAATATAAAGGGCTGCTGTATTTCTAAACCCATAACAAATTAACTCTATAGTCTGCCCAATGTTAAATATCCCGTTGGCGGCCTGGCCCTTTAACTCTTTTTTTTCAGGCAGTGTGAGAGACAACCCTGCTTGTGATACACTATGGAAGAAGCTTTAAAATTAGGTCCTATTTGTGTATTTCCAGTAGAGGACCATGTTAGGAGATAGCCGTGAATGTGAATGTTTTACAATGTTACTGCCGCACTATAAGACAGACCTACCTCAGTGCAGTAAACAAACATTTTCACACAGTTTCTTTACAAAATAAGAGAAATGCCGACATTGAAGGCACAAGGACCTATTTTCCGAAATAAATATATATTTGTTTTTTGTGTTTGTGGATAAGATGCACGAGACAGGAGCTGTTAGGGTTTTGTTGCCATGGTCGCCACCGTGCTGGCCATTCAAACCGCAGTGAACAGCCCCATCTTGTGCCACATGATCCGTTTTTTTTTTTTGGGTTCCTTTTGGCCCCTTTTGTTTATATGGCCATAATTCCTTTATTTATTATCAAATGTGTTAATTTTTTTCTCAAGTTTCATTATACACTATCAGATTCGAACTGGTCATGCTAAAATAATTTTTACAAACAATAAATAATATTTTTTCTAAAAAGCGTATCTTTTTCTGTGGTTTTTGTTATCTGTATCAGTGTGAGTCTCAGGCTATTCTTTATGGAAGCCTAGGATGTGCACATTCATTTCATGCACCTGTAACCTTTATGGTTAGAGAGTTATAGCCACAAATCCAACAGTAAAAAACAATAAGAAATAGCTCGGACCCTATTAGCAAGATATAAGTATTGGTCACTGTGGCAATGTGCCCCGCCCCTGTGTGCTTTTCTGTGTTGTATGTTGCGTGTGTTAATGTTGGTGTATAGATATGGCTGCACAGGATATAAATGGGTGTGTGCAGCACGAGTTATTTAAAATGTATAGTTGTATTTAAGCACGAGGATTGCACATCACTTCATGTGCATTTAAAGTATTTAATATGTGAGCACGAGGTTGCACATAATTAATTCACGTGCTGGGATTCAAGTGAATAATTAATTAGTAATTGAATCCCGGCACAACAGTATATATAGATGCACGTTTTACTCACTCGGGGTTGTGTGTTCAGGGCAAAAGAACGGGAGAGAGTGAGGAGAGAAATAATTATAATAATCAATTGCTACGTCGTGCTGGAGGACCAGCAGCGTACTTGTTTGTTTAGTGTTCGTCCCTGTGTGTCAGTGTCTGTTCGTTTTGTTTGTCTGTTTATTTTGGCTAAAGTGCTGTGTCCTGTGTTTTGTTAAAACCTTTTTATTTATAATAAACCGGCGCAAGCAAGCGTCTTCATCATCATTTCATTCCATCTGTCCTGTTTGTTATTCATTTCCTGGATCTGACGGCACCACTCAGCCAGCCGTGTGACAGTCTCTAATCTGTTTTTTTTTTTAAATGAGAAAGTTGTTATGAATGTAGAGAAAGAATATAAGTTAACAAACGACAATACTGTGAAAACTGAAAGACAAAGCTTTCATTTTCAGAAACCGGCTGTACATGTCACACCTTGCAATGCAGCAATAGTAATAATAACTTATGTTTCTTAAAAGTATGAACCATATACCAAATGTGTATTTGGCTAGCATGATCCATTGCCTTGTAATGTAGCTATAATGTAACCGAACCAATGGAGTCATGATAAATATGTCAAGTGATTTTTCAAAATGTAATTATCCTAAATGTCACAATGGTGCTTTTACTGTAATTCTTTAAAACCAAAAAATATCCTTGGCAGCATGGCCGTAACTTTTAGAAAGATCGTCATAAAACAGAAAATACATCAAAACACTGTTTCTCAAATTTCTTAATATAAAAAGAATTATTCCTTTGGTTTACAAATACAGGTAATATGTGATCAAAAGAAAACCAGCTGATGTAAAACACTATGGAGACTTAGAAAACTTATATCAGATAAGGAACTGACCACATGTTTTCTAGGGGGACAATCCTATTTTAGAAATTCAATTCTACTGAAATGCCATATTCATCACCAGGTCTCGCCTTTATTTCGTGACTTTATTTCGTGCCTCCCTAAACCATGGCCTGCATAAGGGACTACTAGAACAAAGACAAAGTGCTTGTGACAGTAACAGAATAGGGGTTTCCCCTTGACTACTCGGAAAACCTCCTTCACCTCCAAGGCCGGGAAGCAAGGACTCCCCCCAAGGGGAAACTAAGGAAGGATAGGAGGATGAACCAAGGTCTTCCTGGCTTACTGAGTCGTCTAGTCGAGCGAGGCCAGACTCGGCTGATGCTCCGAGGCCGCGTGGAGAGCCTCGCGATCTACGCAGGGAGAACAAAACTGCTGGAAAAGAGTAAATAAACACATAAAGAGGGCCAGGGGTCTCCACCCCCAGCTGAAGAGCAACCTTTGATAAGTGAGTCAAATGACTAGCTTGAAAGTTGGGAGCAGCTTGCTCTCCGAAGGGGGAGACTGGCACAGGTGCAATGAATAGATTAGCAGGAGAATGGGAAAACAAAATATAGTTAAAGTTATTTGGCCGGGGGTCCCCTCTGGCCATCAGGAACCTTCCTCTCAGAGGGTGAGGCGACAAGTCGGCCTCTAAGGTTGGGAAGTGAGCTTCACTTGCCGGCTCCGCACAACTGCACAACCAATATGAAAGACAGAAAATGTTAGTTAGAAAAGAAAGTTAGTGATTAATTACAATATTTGATTAATTACATTTTTTTTTTAGACTAATCTAACTGCTTGGCGGAGAGGAACCCCCCACCCTTGGGAGGAAACCTCTGGTGGTCCTGGCAGAGAGATGGCCCCCACTCTGGGAATGCTAGCTATACTTTGTTGAGCAGAAATAATATCATGGAGAACGGAACGAATGTAAGATTCCACTGCAGAGGAGGACCAACGCCCCATTTTTTAAAATTAAGGACTGGTTGATTTTAACTTTAGCTGCTGATGTTGCTGCACCTATACTGAATGAATAGGTGGGGGGGATACAATTGGGGAGGAAGATCAGCTTTAGAAATGAGTGAGGAAAGATGAGTAGAAAACCAGTTTATTCTGATGATAGAATTGTTAGAGTTAATAAAGAGAGGATCAGATGGGTTAGAGGGGTTGCAACAGGAAAGATAGCGGGATAAAGAGAAATAAGGGCAAAGAGGAGAGTTGAGTTTGCACAGCTGAATGAATTGCCCCTGATGCAAAGAATTGCGAAGGAAAATGAGATAGTGAGTCGGGAATGAGAGAGAGGTCGGAGCAATGGAGTCCCAGAGATGAGAAAACTTGGGGTGGAGGGGACAGCAAACTCAGAACAGCGAAGAAAACCGAAGAATGCAGAAAGACAAAGGGATTCCATGACTAGGTCGTCAAAAGGAGAAAAACAACCTTGGCACAGAATTGAGATGAGGTGATAGAGAATATCTGAAGTGATAAGGAGACGGGAGGGAGAGGGAGAAGGGAAACTTTTTGCCATTCGCCTAAATAGAAGGCAAACAGCAGGGATAGAAGAGAGAGGAAGACTGGGAATGCACAATAGGCGATAATGGTGTTGAATTCCTGCTAGATATATTTTGATAGTTCCCAGGGAGAGATGCAACTTGTCTTTTGCATGAACGAGAAAAGAAAGAATGAAATCCTGGAGGTTTGCACGTATATATACTTGCTTTCAAGATGGATTTTTGTTAATTTGTTCAAAAACAACATTATCACCATTTGAAATAAAACGTTTTACGCTGTGTTTAATTACAAGAGTTGCAGCTAACAATAATGACACATAACATATAGTACTTACATAACAGTAACAACTCACTCACTAAATTGAACAGCCACTACAGTATTTGCAAAACGGAAATAAACCTTCAGTCACAAAATTTAACAGTAAGAACTTGTATCACGGCCCACAGTCTTCTTTTCCATTGCTAACCATTGGTTAGCAACAGGAAAGAAGATCACTGATTGGCTAGAGAGGATGATAAGGCATACCAAGTGACGTTTGCTTTTAAGTTTCAGTTTACTTTTCAGCATCATTTTGCAACGAAATTACATATAAATAATAGAAATATTGTAGTCACATTAGAAGTTGTGGCAACCATAACAAGTTGTGTTCTGTGTTAAAAGTTGTGGTTTCCACATCAAATTCACGGCCCGTGATTTTCTTACAGCCTTATTAATATTGTAAATAACTCACTTTGGCTAACTTCCAATTACAATCACATGTAAGTAAATATATGTATATTAAACATGAAATGGATTATCATTAAATTAGCATTATGTTTTAGAATCTTTCAATACAATTTCATATCACTAGCAAACTGGTGTGATTAATCGATGAAAATGTCAAGATTAAAACCCCTAAACAAGTAGCTTTCGAGTTAAGGGGAATGAAAGCAATGAATAGAGAACAATGGGTAATCAGGAAATACGCAAATTTGAGCATTACAAGAGCCAATCCAATTGCGTGAAAGTCACCTAAAGGCTTCTACATTCACAGTGTTTTAAAAGTCAAAGTACAGTATCTACAGACATGTTTCACCGTGTTTGGGGCTCCTCAGTGCAGCGCAATTTGACTGGCTCTTGTAATGCTGAAATTTGCATTTTTCTATTCATTGCTTTCACTCGCCTTAACTCGAAAGCTATTTGTTTTTACTTACTCTCCTGAGCTTTTCAAAAGTCAAAGTACAGTTGTGCTGCACTGATGAGCCTCAAACAAGGTGAAACATATCTACAGATACTGTACCATGACTTCCGGTTCTAGATTATTATTATTCTCTGAGAAAAATCTACTTTTCATTCCTCGATAAACTAATTTCAAAGGGAGATGCATATATCATATTCCACTTACTATAAAATAAATCTAATTACTGGAACAACAGCTGAACCAGAAACACACATTATTTAATTTTCATGGAGAAGAATAGAGAACAAGAATAATAAATGACTTGACTTAATCCTTGAAATTAAAAATGTAAATGTAGAGGAATGGTGTTTTTTTAAACCTTTCATAGTCATTTTGTCTGTTTAGATCTGTATTTTCAAGTCAATGATTAAGACAACTAAAATGTGATTTGTTTTATTGCCATGGCAATTCCAATTGCTAGAATACCATTGTTTTATAGTTCTGTGCAGACATGATCAATGTAGCTTTACATACATGTAAAAAGAATATGAAAGTATAAGTTTGAAGTTTGATGTCCATTCAGGTCTATTCATAATATTTCTTGTGGGACTTGTGTTGTACATATGGTCACTAACTTTTATAACATACTATAACAGTAATCACACAAGTGTTATCAATACAGGGGATCAGTAGGCTGCACACATGTTCCCTCTAAATCACCCCTTAATAATATGTTTCTGTACTATTACCAGGAGGGAATTCATTTATATGCAGGTCACATGTGATACCAAGTTCAAGGCTCTTACACTACACTATCCCTTTCTGTTACAGTTATTTGTCACAAATGCCGTGGAATGACAAGGTCAGTTAATTTTACATACAGTAATATCTCAAAATTATACCTGGAATGCATCCAAGGCTTTTCAGAGAGAAACAATAATATTTACTGTTGTTATGCCTCCCTCCTGGTTAGGCTACATTAATCATCCAAGCTATAGAGTATGCTGATAAAGGACATGTTATATCAATTTCAAGGGGGGTGGGGGAGGGGTCATATTATTGAGGTCTTTAGCAAATCTTTAAAACTGTTGATACGAATCAATTAGCAGAAAATGACCAAGATGTTGGAGTAAAATGTTGTCAGGTGCACTGAAGGTGATGCTGAATGTATTTGTAACAGACGGTGGTTATAAATTAGGTAGGCCACTTTTCAATGTAGGAGCAACACAATTCTTGGACCACCGGTTTATGAAACATAACCGGCCCTGTAATTGTAACACCATTAATCTGTAAGCCAGGACCATTCAAAATACTGCATTTTCACTTCACAGGGACCCTGAACACTTCTTGACAGTAATCCTTTATCCACACACCACAAACACACACACACACACACACACACACACACACACAGATAGCAGCATTGCAAACTGCCCTAGTGACATACACGTAAAGAGGCTTGTAGCTTTATTAAGGTAAAAGAATGACTAGATCCTCCATCAGGTCTTGACTTAAGCTGCAGACATCCCTTTGCTGAAGATATTTCACCAATTGCATTTCTGCTGATGATTAGGTGACAGAATCATGATATAGTAACTCCCTTGGCTGCCACATCTGTATGGCTTTAAAAGATTCTTCTGCAATATCAAATCAATGTCAGAGAATCTGCTGAAGACACCTATTTGGAATGAATAAAGCCACCTGCCCTAGGGACTGATTTGTCCAAAATTACAAAAGCTTTCAGTCCAGTAAGATGGAGGTCATTTCTGGTTGTGTGCAACAAACCGATACACAAACCATACCAATTTGGGGGATATTAGTGACAAAGGTTAACACCTTTAAACATACAATGTAAATGTCTCTGTTTAGTTTATTACTAGTAACATTTTTGAAAAATCTTTAAACTATAAACTACCACTGAGTAGCTGATAAGTATTGCCTTACAATGACATACTAACCGATGGCTGGATTCTCAACGCTATTTACTCCAAATCATCATTTGCGTGATTTCAGAATGAAAAGGTGCATTCAATTAAGGTATCAAACCTGAAATAACCAACTCAGGCATTTACTGTAAGGTTTTTTGGTATTCTGAAGTTGTTTCTTATTCATTTTAGAATTGGGTAACACTTTAAAATAATGGACAAAAATTCATCATGCATTCTGGCTGAAAACCACAGGAACACACCTGAATATCTTAGACACTTCCTCTGAGTTCTGAAGTAATTCCATTTTAATGCAGCCCTGTTAATCCGTCATGATTAAAAACATTTAGGTTTCCCTTTCCCCTCCATCCATTCCTAATTAATTCACTGTTTATTCTTCATTAATTCATACCATCTTACCCGCATGATACAAAGGAACATGAAATGAATATAGGTAATCCACATGAATTAACAGGGCTGAAGTCAAAATGAATTACTTCAAAACTCAGAGGAAGTGCATAAGATATTCAGGTATTATTCATGTGGTATTCAGTTGGAATTCATTATGAATTTCCAGCCATTATGTCTAAGTGTTACTTAGAATTGTAATAGACGTTTTTCCTTTCGAATAAAAACAGTTCTAATGGAGCTTTGAGAATCTAGCCCTGAAAGAAATCAAATCAAAAGATATTTGAAGTTACTTATTCTTTAAACAAGAAACGATTGGGACTGGCCCCCTTTTTAAAATGTGTCCCAATTGTGTTTGTGTTTTATATCACTTCTTTATTGAGATAACCCTTTGTGTAACTTGGTCCTCTTTGTAGGTATCACATCTTTATACTGTGGATCTTTTCATTATATATATATATATATATATATATATATATATATATATATATATATATATTGTAAAAGGAACTCACCCACTCGGGTTCGTTGCCCCTTTAAAAACTTGACCCAGCACACAGAAATTGGATTTTCAGCGCTGACGCGCAATTTTTTTAATAACACACAATAAAACTAAACACAAAATAATCACCTAGCTCTTTCTGAGCACTAACTACACACGCAGGAACCTAACTACCACAGGACGGCTAAGCCGTTTCCCTGTTCCAAAACGTAACCGCACAGGTTTGCACTATACCTTTTTTCTCTCGGGACTGCCAGGAAGCAGAGCACTCCCTTCTGCCTCCTTCTTCTTAGCAGCCCCGAGCAGACTGCCTGCTCTCCTTTTAAACCCCGCACCTGGGCCTAATTTCCAATAACGCCCAGGTGCGGATGATAATTAATAATAAAACAATTAAACAATTAAACAAACAATAAGACAATTAACAAAACTGATTAACTGAAAAAAACAGAACAATCAAACAAAAAGGTGTATTTCTTTCGCAGGGAGGTCTTAACCCCCTCCCTGCTGTCTCTCACAACCCGCTACGTTACAATATATATATATATATATATATATATATATATATATATATATATATATATATCACATAATGCATAGTTGTATAACTGGGGCACACTGCTATTCTAAATCAAGTCCTTCTTAGCCAATGCCATCTTAAAGGCCAAACACTGTTAAAGGTGCTTGTTTCTAAAATATAAACTTTCTCCCTCCTGGCAGTGCTCAGGCTTTGATAAATGACTAAGGAAATGGCACAGTAACAGTATTGTGATAAATCTCAAATGTTTTTAGAGGTACCTGTTATATATATATATATATATATATATATATATATATATATATATATATATATATAATCTTATCAGTATTTAACTAGAAGGGGGTACATGAATTTCCTTTTCCCTCCCATAAACATTCTGCTATTGTACAGTGTTTTTCTAGGCAGTACAGTAAATATTAAGGTCAGGGATATTTTAATGAAAACTGATAAAAAGAAGTTTGAACTGAAAAAATGAAAGAATATCTTGACTTTGTCTTGCTTTCTTATCTGTCACTCATACATGCACAGCATTCCCTGCTTGCCCCCTCTGCGGAGCCTGATGGGACATCAATCTGTAGACTGTCAGTTCACATCAACATCAGTCAGGTTTCTTTCATTAAACCCCACACACACACTAAAACTAAGTGACGACTAATTACATGAAAAAGAGCATACCACATCGGAACTAAAAGTGGAACAAATTTAAACAAAATACGTGTGATCCCCTGAACCCAATTTAAGGTAAATTAAACAGTCCAAGTTTCATATTATTTACATATTTCTCACTGAGTAGATTAGTGCCTCAGGTACATTCTGGCAATCATACAGACTGTTTATACTGTATTGGAAGATATGTGCATGAAAAAATGTATTTTCAGGGAAACTGCACACATCAATTCATTCTCTGTGGGTTCATCATATTGTTTGCCTTAGCAATAGTTTCAGTCGAAACAACTTTTAATGCTTGCAGTGCCAAATGTAATTTATAGGTTTCCATCCAATACAAACAGTCAGTTGTTATTGACCTACCCTTAGAACCCATCCTATTTAGCAGGGGAACTAGGAATCCAAGTGTTCTTCTTTCACAGCTCTGCTGTGAGTAACAGTAAGTCTGACACATGGCTGCTCAATCGGTGAAAGACATTCTGTACCCAGTTACACTTAAAGCTGGATAAATAACATACAGCTATGGCCAAAAGTTTTGCATCACCTAGAATTTTAGGATTGAGACATAATCATTTTTGTCAGTTTTTCATTAAGTATATGGAAAACTACAAATTCAATATGTTAACATAACATTATTCAGCAGGTTTCATTCGGCTTTGTGAAGCAAAATTAGTTAATTCATATGGTAATGCCAAACCTTTGGCCATAGCTGTACATTGTTAATTTATAACTTCAAAATGGGCAATACAAACCTAAGGTAAAATGTATTTAAAAACTAAGTCAAGTAGACAAACTGTTCCTACAGTATATTTGAAAGCAGAAACTTTTTTTTTTACCAACATGTTTCAGTCAATAAAACGATTTGTTTATTATAATTGGTACCAGATGTTTAAAACCATTCTCTCATCTCACACCTTTATGGGAATTAGAGCAATGGTGATGCTTTTTCCCTTAGTGACGAAGCATGGGTGCAACAATGGGTGTGATTGGAAACATGTCAGTGTTCACACTTTTAGGGAAAACAAATAAAAAAAATGTATGTACAAGAGACTGAAACAAATATATTTTAAATAACCTCATTTTCTGAAATGTTTACAGATGTGAAACCAACACAACATGTAGGGTTGCCAACCCTCCAGGACTGGCCGGGAGTCTACCGGAATCGGCATCGATCTGCCGGTGACTACTGAAAGCAATCCGGGATATTTTAATAGGATATTTTAAGAAAATAAATTAATATAATGAATGCACATAATTTGTACAGAAGTTCATTCATTGTTAAAGCATAATGGTGTCATCTGATTGCGCTTTTCTTTCCCTTGGCAGCGTAATGACATAATACATAAAACATAAAACCGGTAGTACAACCATCACGCGCACATACGGTCATGAACGTTGCCGTTGCGGAGCACTAGAAACATTACAATAACTATTTAGCTAACAGTTAAAAAAAATAAACATGAATGGTGGTGAGGGGCATTCGAACAGCAGCACAGTGAAAAAGAAAACATATTTTTGCTGTTTTAACGACAAATGATGCAAAGAAAATGCATTCAAGAATTGGCTTCGCAAAATCGACATGGTTACAGCAGAATGCATTCTATGTCGTCAAGGGTTTTCGGTGAAATAACAGGGAAGAGGAGCACTGACCACCCACGCAGAGAGCACAAAACACAAGGAATCAGAGAAACAGAAAAGAACGCCACAAATCACATCGTTTTTTACCAAAGGAGACTCATCCCAAGAAAATCTGGTGACCATGGCTGAAGTGGGGCAAGTTTACCACAGTATTTCGCACCATTTAAGTTATGCAAGCTAAGACTATGCAAACAAAATGCTTTCAAGAATTTTACCTGATTCTGAAATTGCGAGAAAAATATCTTGTGGATGGACGAAAGCAAACAGAGAGTGTTTTGGCACCAAAATCGCGAGAACTTTTGCTTAAGGACTTAGATTTTACATAGTTTTTTTCAGTTGGATCTGATGCCTCCAACAAGGGAAATAAGATATTCTTCCCATTAACCGTGCGTTACTTTTCTGTGACAGAGAGAATTAAGCATGGCTTGCTTGATTTTTACAACGACAATGACGAGACAAGTGAGGCAGTTGCGATACCGTCTCCAATATTCTACAGGAGAATGGTCTCAGCATTAACAATGTGTCTTCTTACATGGCTGACATTGCCTCTGTGGATTTTGGGAAACACAGGTCAATGTATCAGAAACTCAAACAGCTTAATAACTGATACAAGTCTGATACAAGTGGGGTGCAAATGTCATGTAATATACAATTGCCTCAATGAGAGCACTGAGTTTTGACGTAGAAACACTCATCCTCAAGTATTCAGTGAGTGTTCCTCCTCGGCCAAGAAGACAAAGTCTCTTATGTCCTTTTTCGAGTTTGTTGAAATGGAATACAAAGATGTGCTTTGGCATGTACCAACACGGTGGCTGTCACTTCTGCCTGCTATTGAACGAGTACTACAAAGCTGGCCAGCATTGAGGGCATACATCTTGTTAGAGGGGGAAGAAGAATGTGTCAAGATTGTGTGGGAAGCATTCTATGAGAAAGAACACAAGTCTTTCCCTCTTTGTTATGTTTACTTTCTGCACAACCTGATGGGAATGTTTCACGATGCTGTGAAACAACTGGAATGTACCAATGTCAGCTGCACAGAACTGCACGGTGTCATGGAAGGCCTCCGTTCAAAACTAAAGAAAAGAAGAGAGGACAAATTCTATGGAAGATCAGCCCAAGTCATTTTGGGCAACATCTCTCCATCTGTCAACAGAAAATTCAGAGAGGAAACGTATAAGATTGATGCGGTGTATTGAATACCTTGAGAAATGGTATGATTTCGAAACATCGTTTTTCAAACAAATGGCAGTGCTCTCACTTGACAATGATGTGAAATGGTCCGATTTTGAGACTATTGTTACAGCACTGCATCTAGATTGACATTGACAAGCTCTTTGATGACTACTGTGTTTTACAGCAATCAAGAGAAGAAAGTGTCTCAAAGGAGCAGAAAATAGATCAGAGATGGATGGAGGTTTTCAGACAAATGCCAGAGAGTGGTGACAGCCAAATGTTGAAATTGGTCTCTTTCGCACTTTCCATTCCTGAATCCAATGCCTACTGCGAGAGAGTTTTCAGTTTAATGGCACAGCTGTGGAGCAAGCACAGAAACAGAGTGATAGCATTGTGAAAACAGAGCTGCAGGTGCAATTGAACTTCAATATGTCCTGTGCAGACTTTCAGGAGTTCTTAAAAAAGAACCCAGAGTTGCTTAGAGCAGCAAGAGGCCAGCTGAAATACAGATTTAAAAGGAAGTCGAGGGCAACGACATTCAGCAGGCGACCCAACTTTAAGGTAAAAACAACATAACATTTAATTATAATTAATTAAGCATTTAAGTATGAAGGTTTAAAGTTAAAGCTATTCATTGTTGTTGCTCTGTAGCTAGCAAACTAATACTCAAAAAGATGGGTAAACATGTAGAAATCCAATCTCGGTTTGAAATAAAATTATCATATCAATAGTAACGTTAGCTAAGTAATACATTATTGAGCGAACCGAGTTTTGCAATATTTCTTATTCAAGATTCATAACGGTGGTATATAGTTATATATATTTTTTAATCAATGACACTCCTTGCACCCACACACAATGAAACGATGGCTTGATATTGTGAACGGGTTGAACAGTGCAATTAACGACATTACGGCATGAAAAAAAAATCTCCTGGAATAACTTTAGTCAGATTTGGCAACCCTAACAACATGTAATATTCACAATCTGTGAAATGACATCATCACTGTGGCCGGTCTGGTGGTATGGTGCTCCCTGGGTAACATATTGCTGAGCCACAGATTGGGGACAGGGTTTATTAAGAAACCCAGATGTATAGAACTGTCCTAGAAAGTCAGGGTAACTACTTCCCAGGACTGAGCCAGCCACTGTGTATGGGTCATTACCACCTGAGCTGGAAAACTGTAATATATATACACACACATATATATATATATATATATATATATATATATATATATATATATATATATATATATATATATATATAATTTTTAACTAATTGTATATCTTTCTTTGTTGTAGCACTTGCAAAACATTACTGGGTAAAATATAACATAAATAAATAAATAAGTAAGTAAAGTAAATAATGTTGCCAGATTAAATAAAGTGTAGTTGTTTTTCAGGTGAAAAGATAACATTTGGTTGATAGTGTTTTACAGGTTGTGTGTAAACCCCCCATACTTAAAAACTATATTAAGGGTGTTCCTCTCTAGACCTTACATGTTGATCTTTTACATGAATACATATTAAATGCAGGAGAACTTGGGGGTCCCTTCTTCCACACCCACAGCAGAAGTGCAGTAAAATGATTTCTGCTTTATCAAGTGAATTTATTATGCAGGCAAGTGGAAGTCACACTGGAACACATAAAGTCATAGCGATTTGTTTTAAGTGACTCTAGGTAGCATTCACCTGGAAATTGAATGTACCGAGCTGTGTATGTGAAGAATGAAAAGCTACTGAAGCATGAGTACTCAAGGGGAGACCAACTCTCAGTGATTTCCTTCAGTGTCAGATTCTATTCATCTGCAACTTAAAAAGAGCCATGTGTGGTATGCAGAGTTTATTAGAACGTAGGCAATTTAAGTTCAGTAGGGTACAGTATGTGTTACTATTGCAAAGTGCTATTTACACACAAACCCAAAACAACATGGAAGTGAACCTGTAACAGGGGGTCTTAGTACCTGCTACATTTGTTGTGGGTGTCCGCTGAATGATGAGAGAGAGACAGAGGGATGCAGTTGACAGTGCCACTCAGGGATCCAGGTTTTATTCAAATAAACAGAAAGTTGCAGTGACAGGTGGCCACCACTAGGGTACTGAGCAAACTAGCCCAGCAATAAACTCCTTCTATTATTATTTACTGCCAGATTTTTCTGCAGTTACAATGCAGTACTGTACAGTATAAGTACTGTACAGTATATACAATATATAATATAATGGGTATTTTTCTGTACTACTATAAAATGTGTAAGAAATGTGTCATTATTGTTGTTATTTTTGTTGCTAACATAGTATATTAGTCATAGTAGTATTATGTTTTCCTTATACAATTCTACATTCACAAATGGTAAACATTTGTTTCACAAAAATAGCTGTAATAACTTTAACTTTCCTTATGTTCAAGGTTAAAATTACCAGTATAATATTCCCTATAGTAATTTGAAACAGCAGTAACAGCAACTGTCACTAAAGAATTTGCTGGTGCCACACAACAAAAACGTAGACACAGTATTTTATAAATAAGAAATGATAACTACATGAAATATTAAGTCTTTGCTATATTGAGATTTTAGTTTCTAACATGATGTGTTATGATGCTTAGGAAGTCCTCAACTCTTTGTAAATTCACTGGAGATAGTTCATCCAACTCTTTAGCCTAGGAAGCACATATGTCACTTTTCATGCAGTCTGAGTGTGGCCCAAACAATATAGCAAATAGAAGCCCGTTTGTTAAATTGATTTATGCTAAGATGTTATATTAAACCAAATTCATAATGGCCAAGTACATTTTTGACACAATAAGAGCCGTTTTCATAAAACATTGTTAAGCTTGAAGCAATGTGGAATATTTTTTAGCAACTTTTACCTATTTTAAAAAGAGCAGTGGAATTTTAAGATTGTGTCAACTAGTTTTTCATGTACCCATAATGTGTATTTACAGTAAAATTAGTACAAATAAATACAAATAAAAACAAAAAACAAATCCTTACTTAATATGCTTAACAGAGATAAAATAAAGACATTCTACTTAAAAAGTAATGTCAAGACAAGGTCCATGGTCTTTCTTCTGCATACTCTCACCATGTGCAGTGTTTCTTTTGAACAATAGTAACGAATCCCCAACGTGTCATTGACCTGACAAAGGGCCTATCATTTGACATTTAAAATCAGTGTTCCAGGAATAAAGTGCTGTTGTTGTTGTTTTTATTTTAGAAAATACAGAGACTTCACATTAGTAAATTGATACCCTTTTGAAAGACAACCTGTTTATTCTTGAACCATACATAGCACTGGCAAAATATGAGTGGGGTTAATACTTTGTGGTGACACATTGTGTGAATGAGATCTGCCATAGCCTGGCCAATCATCGGACATGAACTCCATTGAGCATGTGTGGGCTATCCTCTACTGATTCCCTGCAAAAGTGTCCCAGTAAACCTAGAAATACAATTCCCACCTGCAAATGTCTATTGAGTATGCATAACATTCTGTTTTGTCATGATGTTGTTTTACAGTGTTGTTAATTCAATTGATTAATGACTTTCAGGTTTTATGTGTCTTACTTCAGGCTATATAAGCTTATTAGCACAGCACCTCCCATTAAACTAAATTGTAACCTGACATTCTGTCTATGTGGTCCTTAATTAGGATGCATTTGAGTCACTTGGTGGGCTGAAACATATATTACAAAGGCGCAAGCTATTCATAAACAAAGTTTGTTTTCTTAATTAAAAAATAAAATACAATATACCATTTTAAAAACTCAACGGACTGGACATTTTCCAACAGAAAAGGGAAAGAAAAAAATCCCAGGAGGGACCTGTTTGTCAGATAAATAAAAAAATAACATGGACCCTCCGCTTATGCAAAGAAACACTACATTACTGTGGTGTGCCATTGCCTGGGGGCCTTGCAAAACCCATTGCTTTTTTTAGTATACCGTTCTGAGTTATTATTCCAAGGACAAACCTGTAAAAAGACAAGTTAAAAACAGATGAATGCTAATTGGATTTTTTTTTAAAGAAAAAAAGAAAAAGAAGCCAGACAGATTGAAAGCTGTAGTGTTTTGAATGCAACTGTTAGCACCAGATACTGAACTTCAGATACTATGATCTCACACTAAACAATAATACATGGCCTGTTCTTCTGGATAGGGCTAAATACAGAGTACAAGATAAAGAAGTAGGGTATGGCATAAATGTATATATATATATATATATATATAAAGAGAGAGAGAGAGAGAGAGAGAGAGAGAGACAAAAAGTGAAGTTGAGTTCTTTAAGCACAGAATTTCCAAACCCTAACCCTAATGATTAATCCCTTACCCTAATGTGCAGAGAACTGTAACCGAATCCCAAACATAACTCTGATACAAACAAATAATGTATTCTTCTTTTGCTCTGCAACTTATAATATTGTACAAAGTGATTACAGTAGTGTTGATTCATAAAATGTAAATTTGAATACAGTGCAGTACTGTACTTGTACAGCACATAATACAAAAAAGACAACTTAAAACTTCTGCTTGTGTTGTTTGTCATGTTACGTTACCTTGTGATTCCATACTTCATGTACCATATTTGAACTTTTAATATTGTACAGCAAATACATGTAAGCCTTCTAATATTATGCTTTGTTAAGTATTATTAAGTGGGTAGAAATTAGTTTCAATACTAATAAATGTGTTTAATATTTACAAGAGTGTGGTAATAACCAAAACGATATTATCAGAGCTACTTCCCATTGACTCCCATTCTGTCAGCCAGGGACATTTCAATGTGATGAAAATAAGTGGAGGGTGACATTAAAAGTGGTGGTATTAATTGAGTTTGACTGCACTTTATTAACACTTTATAAATGTTACATACTAGCTATATAAAACATTTTGGTAAGGGATTATCAAGCAATTTATAAACAATAATACCATGCAACTAATTTTATACCTTAAAATCAAGAGAGAAAGTACTTTTCGCAAACAAGTTCTGTTTAAGGGTGGCAAATAAATAATTGATATGGTGCTAGATGGGAAGCCATGTGATTCTAGGTGAGGTTAAGTGTAAAGGTCTTGGATTCTGCAAGGACATACATGATTGAGATGCTAAGCTTATAGCAAAACACACAGGAATAAAATGAACTCTGAGGAGAGCAGGCCTTGGGCCTTAGACATGCTGTTATGATGCATGATGCGCTGTACTTGAAATATAATGCTTTCAGTGATATATGAGTTGTAAGTATGGTAGATTAACAGCACACACATATGGGTCCAGAGTTACTATTATTATTATTATTATTATTATTATTATTATTATTATTATTATTATTATTATTATTATAGTAAGTCATTTTGCAGGGTTTTATCCAAAGCAACTTACTAATCTTTAGAAGTTGCATCTCTGTTTTAAAGGGAAAACAGCAATATAAAACAACTGAGGTGCTTTAATTTACGATTTTAAATGTGTTTTATTTCTCTGTTACATTTTAGAAATAGCATGTTATAAGCTTGTTCTGAAGCAAAACATGAAAACGTCATGCTTTTTGCTAATTTGACATATGTTGTTGCTTGCTAATTCCGTAACCTTTGCCTTTCATTATATAACAAAATGGTGGTAGTTCCATATGCATAAGACTCAAAGTCTGATTACCTTACCCACTCAATGTATATAATACTAATAAGAATTGGTAATGCCAAAAAAAAAGAAAAAGAAAATGCAAAATCATCATTGTTTAGATTTACAGATGGCACAAAGGAATAAACAGAGCCCGCAGCTGAATTTACAGAAATCTATTTGCAGTGTATAATTGGTAAGGTGCTGCCAGACTCCAGACTAAAAAAAAAATACATGTGCTTATTTAGTAACGAAAGCTCAGAACTACACTACAGACCAGGAGAGCTGACAGCAGTCCACTGAAGGTCAGATGCAGTACATAAGCAATGCAATATTTACCATCTCTTCTCCACAATGTAGTTTAACACAAACATCTGCACAACAAAACTGTTCTATGATTTTTACACAGGGAGTTTCATTTGACATTCTGGAAATATGTAATACTACTAGCTGGTTCCAAACATTTCTCTGGACCAAGATGGGCAACACAATCTTGGGGCAAATAGAAATACTGTATTTTTAGTTCTATAGTCAAAGTCTGTTTTACTAGTTTATATACATCGCTGGGTAATATTAAGCACAGTTACTAAGGTCAGAATGTCCAGCATTGTTGTAGCATTGTAGTTGTACACAGTTGTTCTGGTACAGGGTGAGCTTTAATTAGTGATTTTGAATATTTCAGTGAATTACAGAAAGCAACCTAGTGTAGCAATCACATTTTTTTAAAAAGTTTCATCACTCCCAGCTGAATTGCCATTGTGGTCTGGAAGTTGGTAAAGTCTAAACAAATTGGAGCTCTTCCAATACTGTTTGTAGTAGTTGAGCTAAGTGTACCCGCTTGCCACGGTGCTCATTAAATGCAAGCTCCACATGTCTCTATTGTAGTGAATAGTGTAGCATGCCTTGCTTCTAATGAGACTCCAGAAACCCTTCAGTTTAAAGGCATCCAGGTCTGATACAACATACTGGGCAACAGTGTATAAAACCATCGAAACAAAAATGCCACTGTACAATAATTGGAATAGTAACACTTTATTTCAATAATTTTCAATGTAACGGTTTCACTGCACATGTAAACATATACCTGCTTCAGAATGCCTTTTAGTGTGAATAACAGATTGCTATTGGAGATTTGAGGATATAGAGATGATTAATAGTTTCTGGGCAATTTATTTGCAATAAGCTGCTTGGCTTCTGGCTGAAATAAGTCATTACAACAAAGTGGACAACTTGTAATCTACTTAAGATGCTTAATTTGGTAAACAGTATTATCAACTGTATCATCCAGACCATCCCTTGCACTGTATCCAACAGAGAGCTTATAAGATGAACAACATGTAATAACACGTAATAACATGTTCCATGAGGGTTCTTAATTCCACAAAGAAGTAATATCTTTTCAAATACATGCAGAATTCTTATTTTTTCCCTTCATGCATACACCATAATCCTTGGTTACAAAAGCACTCTAATTTGCACTCCCATCATAATTCTTAATTGGAGTGTCACTGCAGTCAGCATGTATGAATGTTTTCACAGCTATTGATGACTAATTAATGCTGACTGATGTATTCATTACTAAATACAACTTTATCAAAATCTGTTTCATTTTCCACTGTATATACTGTATGTATCAATTATAATGTTCACATTCCCTTGCTACAGTAAATTAAATTAAAATAGATTATATCCAATGTTGAAGAAGAAGAAGAACAAGAAGAACTGCTAGGAAGTTTTATGGCTTCCAAGCTCAGTACCAGTTGTAAATTTTGGCAAGCTGTAGCATTGTAGCACAAGTGTCAGGAACAGATCAGTTTTATGGAGCAGTTTCTATCTACACACTGTGAGCATATATGGGTTCCTAAATGTGTTCCATAGTAACCATTAACCTATCTGCATTTTGTAAGGAGTTAAAGCTAGTTTTACATTTGACCGAAGATTTTGAAAGGTTTTTAAAGAAATGCATCAAACACTTTTTTTGAAAAAGTCAATTATATTGACACAGGGATGATGCTTGTCAACTTTGGAGTTAATCAAATAAGCCATTTTTCAACTAAAGCGGTTTGAAATTTAAGAACAAAACATCAGTCTAGCTGCTATTGTGTTTTACAAAAGAACACCATGTTGCCATATTAGTTGGTTAAATGGTTTGCAAACAAAACAGTTTGATGTTTGGGGACGCGTTTTGTCGAATTTGGTGGCAGTCATTTTGATAGTAAAATTTATCGCAGCAACTTCTGCTTCACAAACTTGAAATGGGTTTGGTTGCTGATGATGTGTGTGAAGTTTCAGATCAATCGGTTCACCTCTTCCCAAGAAGATTTTGAAAGGTTTTTAAAGAAATGCGTCAGACAGCCATCTTGCTTTACGCACAAACACAGTTTTTGAAAAAGTCAATCGTATTGACACAGGGATGATGCTTGTCAGCTTTGGAGTTAATCAACTAAACCGTGTTCAATTGAAGCAGTTTTAAATTTAAGAAAGAAACTTAGGTCTGGCTGCCATTTTGTTTTACGAAACAAACACCATTTTGCCACATTTGAATTCCACTGTCCCCACTGAAAGCATTATAGTAGCTTACAGATACTGCTAGAATAAGTACTATATGAGCCATCGGATGGCCTCTGCCACTGTAATGGTCTGTGCCTGCATCTTAAACACACAGCACGAATTACAGCAGCCGTGTTTCTCAAAGTTTAATGAGGGTAATGCCTGTAATCAAACTAGTATTTTTAGGGCTGGTAATAAAAGAGGTAAGTATTGTATATAGAAACACTACTTGTATTGTATATTCTTCTCCCCACATTATACACATAAAAACATATTGTATTGCTATATAGAAATGTACTCTTTGTATGGGAACACAGAGCTGAGACAAGCATTGGCATATTGAGAACACTTCAGTTAGCACTGTATTGTTAGTATTTATGAATGCCTTTTTCTTGGTTCCCCAGAGTCGTTCTTAAAAGATTTGAGATCTATAGAAGGATAAGCAGTTTGTTTGCAGGTGTTCATTAATTGCATTATTATCACCAACTAACTGCATTTTATATCAGTCCAAATCAGAAATTGAATTCCCTTCACTGCTTCATTCAAAATGTCTCTCTCAACCTACTTATTCTTCAGAAAAAGGCTATGTACTAGATGTGTCTTTACGAATACACTCTCTCAATCTACTTTCCAAATAAATTAATCTCCTTACCTGGTTCAGTTTCAATTTTATGGACCAATAGTCAAAGGTCTACTTGTGTACATACAGGATGACAGATCTCTGAAATCTAGTTACAGCAGCATATTGTTTCTGTTATCTTTGCTAGTGATTTTTGTGAGCCTGCTTGTAATGTAGTCACCCTTTTGTCAATGTTTAAACAGTGAGAAGTATCTCACTGCTAAAATGGATCACAGATATAAAATATATTCCTTTAACAGCACAGATATTTTACAAAAGCAGATTATTTGGAATGTTAACCATCTAACTTCATAGAAAAATAAATAACAGCTGATTATCAGAATTGTTTAATTTTTTTCCCCACAAATCCATGTAGAAAGGAAGGCACTGAATAGTCATAAGACAGTAAGTCATAAATAATACCTTTATATTTATTTTATTTTATTTTTTTATATATTTTTTCTTTAAATTGGAAGCCCTTTTCTGTTAAGAAAAGTTTAGGTAATCTTGCTCCTGGTAACAACATTGTCCCAAAGAAGTTAAATCTACCCTCAGGCTGTATCTTGAAATCGATCTGTAATAATAATTTTTAAAAAAAACACCACCCATTCTGTTCATGTTCCAACTAATTGGATCAGTCTGTCCTAAATGTTTATAGATAATATATTGTAGACCCTGATATTGATGTGACCCATCTCAAATATCTTTGTATCAGATGGCGTGAATCAGATTGAAGAGATTGAAATTATTTCACATTAAGATGGCAGTATATACTGTGTTTAATTATTTTAATTTAACTATGTTTTTTAAAGTAGTATACAGGTGCTGTGTAAGATACAAGCTGATTTTCACTGCATGGGAAGCCACTTGTGGCTAACTGCTCTGTCTATGTGGAACTGTATGGTGTGATAGTGATGGGGGGTATTTACAGTAATAAGCATCACACAATCACTAGTAAACTCACTAAATTCCACTTTTTTGATGCTGCCATCTAGTGGGGGCAGAGGGAAGAACATTTCACACCTTTATGTACAATAGGTATACATTATTTTGCATTATCTTTTGGGCCAAGGCTTAAATTACTATTTTTAGTGGTAATGTACAAAAAAAAAACATAGCATTCTAAATAAGAACAATACACATCAACTCTGATCTGTTAATGTGCTGACTGTGCTGACATATAGTAAGAAACACACATTATTTCAATGCCATAAAGAAATCTACAGTATGTGAGGATCCAATCATATTTCCATATAACTATAAGCCTGGCCAATTAATTACAGTACAATGATCAAAGTAATTAGGCTTTCAATTCCAATGAATTAACAATGTATCATATCCTTGGATATAAGTGTCACGCATGATTAGTGCTGATTGCATTCAGTGGCTGCATTTTTAATTGATATGATATGAGATACAAATCTACAAATTGACAAGGAAAACATGTATTATTTGGTTATTGCTATACTATTTAGTTTGGTAAAAGTAGTATAACATTTTATGTCACCCAAATGTTTTAATAGTTGACAAATGACAGTGTCATCTGTTGTACATCCATAAAAAAGGGACACACCATACAGCCTCAAAAACATATTAGTAAAATGATGGTTCACTTGTTTGGAAATAAAAATGATTGCTATTAATGTAACACTAGTCATAAGATATACATGAAAATAAGCACTGGGACCACTGTATATTGAAATTGCAATTGTATTAACTTAGATGTTTGATACTAGTTCTGTAAAGTCAATAGGTGTTTTTCTAAAATAAGAAACAGGAGTACAGTCTTTTAAAATATGGTTTGAGGGAGAGGCGTGTTGAAATGAGTCAGACGTGATGCACCAGATATGATTCTCTGGATCACTAACAAACAAACAAAATAAAGTCACAGCTCACCAGATTTAAGGGAGTGAAGAATGTGATTTTCATTTAATGACCAAACATTTATATTTGCTTTGCTTCATGCCTCCAGACTCTGGTGCTTTTCAAGATAAATTAATCAAGCGCAAAAATGGTTTATGTGATTAGCATGGGAAGCGTAAGTGTGCCTCTGCTTGATATTGATCTGGCTGAAAAATTCATGGAATGAAAAATAAATCCTGCAAGTCACATTCCTCAAAACAAATGTAGTTCTCAGTTCCAGTGCTTAGAATTACAAATACAAGCGTACCCTGTTCCATAAACATTCAAATAAAAGAAAAAACAGCAACCAACAAAATAGGATACATTGTTATGTTTAGTTCTCTGTTGTGAAATTGAATCTTTAAACAAGGATAACAAAAAAAATATAGTTCACATGGAACATTCTTTAACATTAAGGGTTAAGGTGTTCAGGGAATTATATTTTGTAAGTTAATCAAAAAGAGATGTCTGGGCTAATTTCATTTTGGGGGGAATGCACAATTGTGTTTTGGTTAATCATAGTATACGTATGCAATATGGCCCGACAGGCCGTCCGTATACATCGAATATACGGATGTCTCAGGGCATTGTGCATCACGAGATGAAGTCGAGTGCCTCCAACCCCAGAGAAGTCTGTATATTCAATATATATGGATGCCATGAAGGGCCTTATTGCATTTCTAATCCAGGTCAAACAGTGGATTTGAAGAAAATAAAGCATAAATTTAGGGCAAAAAATTATTATTATTTTTTTATTAAATATCCTTACTCCAATAAAGCAGTCCCATTTATAACTTTGAACTACGCACTAAGTTGAGCTGAGTAAATCAATTTTATTGGAACATGCAAAAGAAAGTACATCTGTATTTTTTAAATTGTGGACATTGCCATTGAAAAGATACACCAGGGGGCGATAGATGGCAGTGAGTTTTTTTTTCCCCTGTCACTGACAGTGCAGACACACACTGTTGAGCAGAACAGACTGGAGGAATAAAAATAAATACAACGACGTCTCAGATTTCAGTAATTTTTCAAGGTATGTGTCTGAGAGGGGTGGATAATGTGCAGAAGTATCTTTTTGTGTTTTTGTGTAGCATTTACAAACCGCTACAAAAACATTAAGTGACAAAGTCAAGGTGACTGAGTATAAAGACACACTTTTTTTGTTGTTGGGCAGCAGTGTGGAGTAGTGGTTAGGGCTCTGGACTCTTGACCAGAGGGTTGTGGGTTCAATCCCATGTGGGGGACACTGCTGCTGTACCCTTGAGCAAGGTACTTTACCTAGATTGCTCCAGTAAAAACCCAACTGTATAAATGAGTAGTTGTATGTAAAAATAATGTGGGAAAAAAAAAAATAATAATGTGATATCTTGTAACAATTGTAAGTCGCCCTGGATAAGGGTGTCTGCTAAAAAATAAATAATAATAAATAGGCATGTCTATTTACTACTTTGTGATTTTTTGCAGGTAATTGGACACTCAGTTTCATAGTTACAGCTGTACATCTGTAAGTGAGTGTAAGCAAGATGGCTACCGATAGTTTAAATTCTGTGAGGCAGCACAGTGATTTAGAATATGTGACGAGGCTCCAACTGTCCTTATCCATCCAATATATGGACAGCTGGAACCTTGCTCGACCAATCACATTGATTGTTTCACGTTCCATTGCCAGCTCTGGATTATAAAATTATATATATATATATAAATATATATATATATATATATATATATATATATATATATATATATATATATATATATATATATATATAATATATATATATATACAGGGGTAGAAAATTCCAGAACTTTTAGCATGTAGCTCCAACTTTTACATGCCCAATGCAAAAATGTACATGCCCAAAGTGTGAAACAAAAAAATAAGCTTTACCCTACTTTAAAGTGAGCAGTTTTGAGCCTCTGGGGAGTCCTCAGTGACAGATGACTTCTAACTGTATGTCCATCTGTGTGCCTAGTGCCAAGAGTCTCAAACATCCAATGTTCCACAGCAGCATCTGGCTGAAAATCAGTAGGATGAGGTCCATCTATGCTGATTCTCATGAGGTCCTTCATGGTGTCCATTGAAAGGTGAGAGCACAGTGGGGTTTTTAATCTGTTCATTGCACTAAACCCTCTTTCACATACAGATGTACTTGGAGAATGAGCCAGCATAATTTCAAATAAGAGAAGAACATTTTTTGTCTGGCTTGGTTTTGAGCAGATATTTATATTATTATTATTATTATTATTATTATTATTATTATTTATTTCTTAGCAGACGCACTTATCCAGGGCAACTTACAAGATAACACATTATTTTTACATACAATTACCCATTTATACAGTTGGGTTTTTACTAGAGCAGTCTAGGTAAAGTACCTTACAGCAGCAGTGTCCCCCAATTGGGATTGAACCCACGACCCTCCGGTCAAGAGTCCAGAGCCCTAACCACTACTCCACACTGCTGCCCAGCAAATATACTGCAGGTGTACAGCAAACATACTGCAAGTGTTCTCCTTCATTTTATTTACAGTTAGTTTTAGAGCAATCCACTCACTGTGGGCAGTCTTTTTCTTCATTACTTAAAACTGTGGCTCAAAGTGTCTAATTAATTTTGAAATTTCATTATTTCCAAGAGCTTCTGCATTCATTATAGGCCATAGAGTAAAGTCAAAGACATTGAAGTTTGACAGTGTTTTTTGTAGTAAAACTTGGAAACGTTTTTGAATGCAGCTAATAGTTTCACTCAATTTCCAGACAGCCTTGTACCCGTAAAGGTTTTCTCAGAATAGCCACTAGAACATGCCTGCAGGTAAAGACCAGGTTGGTGTCGGAGTCCTTCTAGTCATACTTCTAGTCGCAAATTCTGAAAGTACGGAGGGTGCATATACGGAAGTTTAAATCAGTCATAATAGATTACATTAATAGCTTGTTTTCTTTTTAGGAAATGGAAAGCTATATTTGCCCAGCCAAAATGATTACATGCCTCGGGCATGTTGGGCAATATCATTTTCGAACACTGATATATATAATTTCCTAGAAAAGATTTTAGTGCTGCATATTGGTAGATCTCAGAAGTAATCCCTTCTTTATTCTTAATCCCTTTCTTAATCATAAGATTATGAAAGCCCTGATCTCTCACATATTACATCTTATCTATAATATAACTTTGAGCTCAAATATATCAATGTTCAGACCCTTCATCCAGCGCTGGTAGCTCATGAACACACTTTTGTTTTTAATTTATTTCAATAATATGTAATTCCCCATTCCATTCCTCGCCCAGTGACAGGAATAATCTCTGTGACGCTTTGGTATTCTAAAAACATCAATCTACTGAAGCAGCCACACATTGGAAAAATTATTTAGGTGTATTCTCACTTGCTCTGGGCTCCTATATACAATTGTGTTATTTGCTACACAAAAAAATTATAATAATTAAACTTGCAGTTGAAAAAAATCCCACAATTACTTTGTATTTTGTCCCCCTGTGGTGGAGTCCTGGTATACTTGTCTCAGGCGGCTGAGGAGAACACAGAAGAGACTGAGGTAGAGAGATTGACGTTGATACGCTGACACATGCGCAAGGGATTTAATCAATAAACACAAACAATAATGTCATGTGACGCTACCAGCAATGGTAGCGCACAGAGGATGATACATGACTGTACAAACACTCAAAATAAAACACAATATGACAAACTATAAATCAAAGGTGCCGTGAAGGCATTGCAGCAGCCCCGATCACAGTGATCTCTATGTTTTTATACTAACGCTCTGCCGAGACACGCCCACCTGCCTGCTGGAACAGCCGATTGGTTTCAGCTGCTGCTCCACGCAGACAGGTAATCGTCCCCGGCGGAGCGCCGCAGTTAAACAATTAAATCAGTTTATTTACAACGTTAACCCAAAATATACAATAAAACGACATATTTCCCATGTGCAGGCCTTCCGCCTTGCCACACACCGCTTTTTAGCCACATAGACTCAGTTCACACTACTGGGCTGCCTCAGGGCCACCACATATTTAGGTCTGCAACCCCGTTCATATTTGTGGTTCAAGGCACCTTTGCGCATTCACATATGTGACTGAAAAGCAGGTCTAAAATGTGGCGAATTCCTTTTTTTTTTTTATCGAATGGTAGCCTACATTCAGAATGAATATAAAGTAATCCTTGATTTGTTGCAGAATTCTTTATATATATTTATATATATATATATATATATATATATATATATATATATATATATATATATATATACACAGTGTATATATATATATACATACATACAGTACATATATATATATATATGGGCAGCAGTGTGGAGTAGTGGTTAGGGCTCTGGACTCTTGACCGGAGGGTTGTGGGTTCAATCCCCAGTGGGGGACACTGCTGTTGTATCCTTGAGCAAGGTACTTTACCTAGATTGCTCCAGTAAAAACCCAACTGTATAAATGGGTAATTGTATGTAAAAAATAATGTGATATCTGTATAATGTGAAATAATGTGATATCTTGTAACAATTGTAAGTCGCCCTGGATAAGGGCGTCTGCTAAGAAATAAATAATAATAATACATTTTCAATGCAGCACAGTAGCAATTTTATTGTATATATTAAAAATACTATATATATATATATATATATATATATATATATATATATATATATATATATTATTGACTATTTTGACTTAATGTTATGGTGCATCAACGATCTTAATATCTGTGGATGAGAACAGTGTTTAATGTGTGTGTAAAAGCAAGCAGCTGATTGGTATTTTAATGTAAAGACTCAAACTTCTTTAGCTATGTATATCATTGCGTGCAAAATAAACAATGGTGGCTGAATATGCCAAGTCGCCGCATTATTGATAATTATTGAGATCCACAATCCTGCAGTTTTTATATGTATCACTTAGTTACTAAATAATAGGAAGAAAAGGTAATTGTGACAAATTAAGCAGAGCATTCACCATTATATTTACCTTTCACGTGCGTGGGAGTATGGGAGTACTGAGCAATGTAGCCAAATTAGTCATGTGATATGAAAAAAGCGGCCCTAAGTCTGCTTTGCGTTCATATATATGTAAAGGCCCTGGATCTGGATTTCAGGCTCTGGGCCACATCAAAACGATGGCCTAAATCTAGGTCGGCCCTGGGCCGCCTTAAATCACAAGTGTGAATGGGGTCAACAGTGTATATGTGGAGGGTATGAATCCCTGTCTATCCATGACACACATACTGATGACATCTCTGTCTCATTCTGGGTGTCAAGCTTGTGTTCATATCATTAATATAAAATAAGGAGTCTCCAGATCCCGTAAGCAGGCCAGCAGAAACCAAAAAATAGATTTTATTATTAAGATCATAAATACATTCACGTGCTATTTATTTATGTTCTATCACTTGTGTACAGAGCAGTGAGACGATATTCACAGAGACTGGATGGAGCTTGGTAGAGCCTTAGCAAAAGAATGTAAATTAGTCAGTGTATAAGTTGCATTTAAAATGTGTATTTGTAAACAATTAGGACTGTGTTGCAAATTCTTAAGATCAGCCTTATTATTATTGTGCATTAGTGTATCTACCATATATTCATAACATCATATTGGGGCTTCTTACATAAATACCATATGATGCCATCACACAGAATGAAAATTGATCGTCAGGTATCAATCAACATAACTATGTATTTTAGGTTTTGCAGAACATGATCTAGAAATACTCAAGCCAGGCATCATACACATAGGTTTTCTTTTTAATATGGATAGGTGTTGAATGTATCATTACTTATTTCAACATGCATTCAATAGCACATTACCTCAAATTAAGAACAAGATATGTGTCATTACCAGTACCTAATACGGCAAACATATCAGCTGAACAAAATAAAAGCAAGTGTGTTAAGTGGGATCGAGATTTACATAAGCAAATCATAAGTGAAATATTTAACATTTGTAATCAGAATCCCATTACAATTCAGTAAGGCTCATGCAACAAAGTAGCTCGAAATGAAATTGTTAAAGCATCAAAAAACTTTCATGCATCCTGCAATATTTCCCAGTTCACTTGGAGAATGGAACAATGCTGTGGAGATGACAGCGATTGGATTATCATGCTATATCTGCCAAGTGTTTAATCTGTAGTATTTTGTATTTAATCATATCCTGATGTAACTATCACTGACACTGTTATCTGCTGTATTATTGAATCGTATTTTGTCACACTTGTACTTGCTTGAACCAAAGTCATTGTATTTATCTTGCTCTTAATTGTATTATTACTTGTGCTGTGATACTTGAAATGTATTTGCTTACGATTGTAAGTCGCCCTGGATAAGGGCGTCTGCTAAGAAATAAATAATAATAATAATAATAATAATAATAATAATAATAATAATAATAATAATAATAATAATAATAAACTGAATCGCTATTAAAAATACAACACACCAGGAATACAAACTGTAGAAAATGTAATTTGCCTGTTAAGAAATAAAAATGTTAATGTTTCATTTAATCAACATTTTCACTCTCTTCTGTAATCTTACTGGTTGACTCAACTTTCTCCAAAAGGTTTTAGTGATGTTATACTTTACTTGTTCTTGTGGATAGCTTACAATAATACTTAACAACATCATTTTTTTTCCAGTGTCATCGAAATGTCTGTTTTTTTCTGTACTGCAAAGTAAACATTTTTTAGAACATTAGAGCAAAGACATAGTAAATATGTCACTTAGTTACACCAGCTCCTGTCCTGAAGATATATTCATTTCTTCATGCTGCCTACAAGAATGTGTCAGACTAAAAAAAATCGTAAGTCACAACTTCACTTAAAGCATCATTATACTGTATGATTCATTAGCTCTGTTTCAAAGCTCTTTTCAAAATGGCTACTCTAGTGTACTGACAGTGTAAGGATTATTGCCCACATTGTCAAACAGGTAACACAGCAATAACGATCCATGATGTGGTATGGAACAAAAAAGCCAGGGCACTTGTTGTTATGTTTTTGGGGTTTTTTTAATCTCTCTTCCTGCAGCGAATTTAGAGGACAGATCTCAAAACCCAATGCATATCCCAGAGTGGACATTTTGAAAAGAGCTTTGAAACAGACTTTAAAATTATAAGTGTAAAAAGTTGTCAGGATGTTAACAATGAAAAGTAAAATTACAGGTACGCTATTTAAACAGTTGTAGCAACACGTGGGGACGTATAACGCTATATTTATTGGAGCCACACTACTTACTCTTTAAGTTATATCTCAACACAAATAATGGCATGTTTGCTTTACTGATTTCTGCTTCATCTACTTTAATTTTGTGGTTTATGCTTCTCTGTTCACATACATGCATGTAAATAAACACCCTGGAGATACACTGATAGAGCTGAATGAGGTGCATTGACTTTGAAGAACACAAGGTTGAAAATGTTATCAGTTTCCCCCAGTCAATCCAACATTTCTATATGGTACTCCATTATACTTGGCTCAAACTAGTTTTCCATGCCAGAAGTATCTCCTATTTGAGGTCAGGTTTTGTTGTCGGTTACAGTACTGGAAACCTGTCTCGACACTTAAAGAGAAGATGTACAGGAAATGTAATTGTTTGAAATGCAGTAAGGCTAGCTACACTTTACAGTACAGCATTCAATAAAAGGTGGCTTCCTTTCATCAGTAAATTGTCAACACCAGGTTTTGAACTTGTATTGTTTTATTATATCAATGTACATCCTGTGGGTCAAGACAATTAACTTCACACAGCCTTCAGTTCACAAATCATGTACTTTCTCCTACCAGTAGATTCATCAACGATAATGAAATGACAAATACTTCACGTGGCAAAATACCCAGTTAATAAAAAAAAAAAGATATATTATTAAGAACTGCCTTAGTGAAGAAACACCATTACAATTAACTCAAATATTAATTTGCCTATACTTGATATGCATTATCCTCCTACATGCATAAGCATTGGAGCACAGGGTATATCCATGCTATTCTAAGGTGTGTACAGAGTGAACATGTTTTGAAATAACTATGAAGTTTATTTTATATTACCAAGGAATTACATTCAGATTACACATAACTTGTGTAAAGCATCATATCAAGGCACGGTGACTGCAGTGGGAAATATGTTAAATGCAAATTCTATATTTTTTTTCACTTAAAACACATATAAGTACTTTATTTATTCTTTCTCCTATAGTTATTTCTTTCTTTTTGTGTACCCTGCTTCTAAACCACTTAACAGTGCAGGTGGTTCATTGACTATGAATAGGTCTACCACCTACATTTTAAAAAAACATTTTCAATATCTCCAGACAGTGTAAGATAGTTATGTCCATCTATCAAGTGAAGAGTGGCAGACTGGTGATCAGGAGAGTATTTATATGCCATACACACACTCTGGTCGACAGTTCATGAGAGGCTTAATGTCAACTCAGACTCAAAGGTAAACCTCAACATTTTAAACAGTCCTTTCCTCTGCCCTCTGCCAAAAGAAAGTACAGGTTTCTTCCCTCTGTCATATCAAATGACACTGACTGCTGCTAGCAAGCAAGACCAGTGAGGACTGTATGCTGTGTCTATCATATGTTTGACAGTCTAAACACCTGCTTCACATGATATAAAATACATTATTTTAAAAAATGAATAATATAAACTGTATAGGGATAATGGAAGTACTTACATTAGTTATTTCATTACACATTTTAAATAACATTACACGATATACTTTCAAAAGAAATATTTTGTCAATATTCTGTGTTAAATACCCAGGCCCATATGCATAAAAGATGGCGATAATTTCCGGCCATTAAAAAAAAAAAAGTTTAGATGTGTTTTGCCGTCAAGGATTGTTACCGAGAGATTGTATCTAACCTAGTGTTGGAGAAATGCAAATGAACTGTGTCCCCTAATTAATTATTTATTTGCAGACGCCCTTATCCTGGGCGACTTACAATTGTTACAAGATATCACATTATTTTTACATACAATTACCCATTTGTGCAGTTGGGTTTTTACTGGAGCAATCTAGGTAACGTACCTTGCTCAAGGGTACAGCAGCAGTGTCTCCCACCTGGGACTGAACCCACGACCCTCCAGTCAAGAGTCCAGAGCCCTAACCACTACTCCACACTGCTGTCAATCGCATACACCGTCTGTTTACACCATAACGTTATGACTACGGGACATGTCTGGAAGCAGATAGGTTGTCTGAAATATCAAGATGTCAGGTTTTTAAAAAAAAAAAATTACACAGACTGGACGTGAGTGAGAAGTTAGTGGCAGTGTACACTTTTTGATTTAAAAGATGATGTTATTTTTAACATAGCTTATATATGCACATGCCTTCCTGAAAAAGAACTGTAACCACCAGAAATTCAATTTTTGTCACACTTATTTATATATTTTACTTTTCCAGCACACAAGAAAGTAGAAGGCACTGGAGCTTCAGCAAGCTCTGGTTATTTGTTTAAAATGTTCATTTGAATGGCAAATGGCACAGCAAGACAGCACCATATTATAGACTGCAATATATGTTTATTTATATTGACATAAATATATTGTACATATATTTTTATATTTAAAAAAATATATGTTGCCAAAATATGTATATCTTAAAATTGCAATAATTTGCATATTTTAAAATATATTGTTATATGTTACAACATATTGCAATATATTTACCATGGCAGTATATTGTAACATATATTTTAAAATATGTGTATTTTCCACTTAATGTAAAGTATATTTTGTATATATTACATTTCCATAACGGGTGATGCAACACACTTGGCCATAGCTGTAAATAGTAAACACACGTACATGTTGGGGGACTTATAAAATATATTTTACTTTAAAATGACTTGAGCTGCCTCAGTAGATGGAATCATATGAAAAATATGTAAAGTGAAGTACTAGCTTTCTGCGCACAGACAGTGATCAATATAGGAACAAAAAATAGTGTGTTATTATTTTTGTAACCTGCAAAAACTTGCTAACATCAAATCCAAATCATGCAGTGAGTTTGTAACTTTCATGAAAGGGGAACAGCCTTGTTTCTAGCAGTTCAACTTCAGTTGATGTTCTCGTTCTCCCCAAAGGTGAGTAATTGTGCTCCACTAAATTGATACCTGCTCACATCATCAGTGTAATCCAGAGGGTCAAGTCACAGCTCAAATCTGCAGGGTCTTTCTAGGAGGATCGTCTTCCAATATATCTTGATGTACAGCCCACACAAGCACACCAAAGCCTGCAATTGTCTCCACTTGAATAAACTACAAAACTGATTTTTATGTTTGCCAACCAGTAGGTACTGTAGTCTATCCTGTTCAGATGAGTTAACAATGCAATTTAATGTGTGCGTTACAAATAACAAAATACTTAAATTACTTAATTGGATTATTAAACATAAACATTGTTTTATTATTGCTATAGACTTAAATACATGTTCCTAAACACAGCAATTATGCTAGGAGATGATACCATTGAGATGCATGGTCTGAGCCACGTGTTAATTATGATGCCGTTGAGGGTCAATTAACAGCACAATACAGATTTATGAATCAGATGAATAATATGTCAATGAGAAAATTGGTCTCTAGGGCCACGTTAGTCTAACATCACGATGACTGATGTTTTTCGACAATACATGATGTTTATGCATCACCCGATGAAATACTGTCATGTTAAACATTATTATGGCACAATAAAGGAGACGGTAGGTTTTATGCATATGAGCCCCAATATTTAAAAAAGTACTACCTAGATAATAATACAATACATTCCAGACCAAAACTAAACATTAAAAAGTAAAACATGGACATTCAATGGTTATGAAATTCTTAAACATGGAATGACAGATTCAGTCAGAGTCATCACTCATATTCCTTTATTAACTAAAACCTCAATGCTCGACTTGTTTGCAGCACAAGCATTGTCTAAAAGGCAAGCCAAAGTTTTCATATGTATGTCAATGTCATTGTGGCATGCACAGTCCTCCAGGGAGACCCACTGAGTTATGTATGACTAAAGCATAACTTAAAATGAAGCAAGCTATCAATAAATACTTGGATACCTTGCTATAAATGTCAGCATGACTGTGGACCTCAAGCCTCGGCAATCAATGCCTTTCCTATTGGATTGCATATATTTAATGTTTCTTGTAGTATTCATGACAGGAATGTTTAGTAGGTATAGCCCAAATGTGTTATCTGGCTTTGATCAAGGTATTTCAGATTTCAATTAATCTTATCCCCTATCAACACAGCTTTGTTTTCTGAGTAAAGGAATTTTCTATATCCCTGTAGCAAATAAAACCAATAAATGTTATTGAACATAAATCATTGTTTCCATTGTTTAGCAACATATACAGTATTATGCCAAAAAATAACTAGTACTGGCAGTAACCCTATTTAATATAATTAATTTTATTACCTTGGCTGCTTCTTCTTTACACATCTTATTTAAATAAAGTCACATGTTGTGAAAGGAGTCTACACTTTAGTTCCATTTTTTCTTCAAAAAAATAAACATGTTTGTAAATACATACATTTGACAAAGAATCAACAACTACTAAAATAAAGCATAGCAATGTTGTCTTTATGTTTGTTTAGAGGTTATTACTTCAATACCAATGCAAATCATTTCAAACGATTCAGGAAACGGCTTAAAAAAGAATGTATCAGGGAAAAGTATCTTGTCTAAGATCTGACTATTATTATTATTATTTGTTTATTTAGCAGACACCTTTATCCAAGGCAACTTACAGAGACTAGGGTGTGTGAACTATGCATCAGCTGCAGAGTCACTTACAAATACGTCTCACCCGAAAGACAGAGCACAAGGAGGTTAAGTGACTTGCTCAGGGTCACACAATGAGTCAGTGGCTGAGGTGGGATTTGAACCAGGTACCTCCTGGTTACAAGCCCTTTGCTTTAACCACTGGACCACACAGCCTCCCTGAATATTCCCAGTGACAGCAGGTTTTGTGGATTACTTTGGTCTTCTATAGTTTCCATTGTTTGTCTGCAAACAAAAAAGATACACGACAAAGCTAAAGTCAGCTGATTGTAGGTCACAGAGAGACTGTATTAATTTACTTTAAGATTTATATCAACCCAAATCCCCTAAAATGTATGGGCTTTTCCAGCCTTAGCCAACAAGTCAAAAAAAAACTTTTTGTGTAGCCAGAGCATTTTATCTAGTGCTTAACCCAGTGATCCTAGATTCCAAAGAGACTACTATATTGCACTATTTTTATTCTAGTCTCACACTCTACAAGGGGAAAGGCTAGGTGATCCATATGAATGACAAAGTCATGCAGGGTATCAACTCCATCATTTTAAATAGTGTACAGTACCACCGTAGCATACTGTATGTTGCACACAATGTTTCTTATCAGATTTGTTTTCACAACCCCTGTGCTGATTTGGGAGAGACGAAGACAAACACGAAGACAAACGTCCTCCGAAATGTGTGTCATCAGCCATCCGCTTCTTTTCACTCTGCAGGCCTGCCATGCAGCTACCTCAGAGCTACAGCGTCGGAGGACCAAGCAGCTCTGGGCCAGTCTACAGGGGTCGCTGGTGCGCGGTGAGCTGAGGACACTCTGGTTGACCTCAGCTAATTGTGCGCCGCCCCCTGGGAACTCCCATCCACGGCCAGCAGTGGAATAGCCTGGACCCAAACTGGTGGCCTCCAGGCTACAGGGCGCATCCTATACTCCACGTGTAGTGCCTTTACTGGATGCGCCACTTGGGAGCCCTGAAAGCATGTTTTAAACAGTCACAATTGTTGCTGGCATTTCCCAGTGCTCAATGCATTTTTGAGGCAAACACCCAAATGCCTATTTTTTTCCCTAAAATCAGGGTATACTAACAAGCCTTAAAAACAAATTTATATGACATTTCTGGTTTCCCCAACATGTTGGGAGCAATAGACTGCACACATATTCCGCTAACTCCTCCAGCTCATTCTGAACATCTGTATAGGAATAGGAAACACACCTGTTCTATTAATGTGCAGGTGGTTTGTAATTGTGCACAATTTAGCACTGCACCATTGACTAATTTAAATAAAAACTGACAGTATGCATTTGGCTTATAGGCTACTCATGATAATACAAATTAGTGGTATAATGCAAAATTTGTTGCTGGTCCCTTGAAATTCATATCAACAAGAACTGACTTTCCTGTAGGTATCATAACTTGTCAATGCAGCAGCACAATTTATTTTGTGTTACCGGTAACCTACAGGCTAAAATAAAAAGAAAGTGCTCTAGGTATTCATTTTATTTTACTACTGTACTGTATAGGCATACTGTATAGATTTAACATTTTTTCATAATGTAATGTGTAACCTACCCAAAACAATTAGTGTTATTTCAGTGCAATGATGTACACATTTAAAATATATTGAGCACTATGAATATATGTGTATGTAATTTTACTGTATTTTCTTTAAACCCGATACCTCCTTATGCCAGACAAACATATCTGTTTTAGCAAGTGGCTACTGTATGATTACGAAAGGTTTTTTGATCCAAACACATTTTTTATTTAGGGGTGAAGGTGGGGCCCCACTATAGAATCTGATTAGATTAAACTGCCTTTCATTATTTATTCGAAAAAATGTTGCATGACTTGCAATGCTAGAGATCTCGCTAAGAGGACGCAACAAATATTTCAATTAGTATATTGTAGCTCTTATCATTAACAAATGCTCTCTTAGTACATACGACAAAATGTATACTTTGCAAATTATTGCAACAGAAATGCAAATTGCAGTATGTTTGCGCTGCGACTGGCCCATCTTAGTACATCTACCCCAAAATATGATTTAAACCTGTGCTCTTTAAAACAACATATTTACTATAAGTGTGTCAAAACAGTTTTGGACACTATTACAGTAGAGCATGATACCAATATACAGTATGTCAGCTGTTATTGACTTCCAGTCGGCACTCTGCAACTCAAAGCAATGTTAGTTTTGCCAGGTGACCTGCTGTTCAAGTCCTGCAAATCACTTTACAGTAACTGCATTTTCCAATGCCCTATATGCTTTATAAAATATATTCCAGACTGCAATGCTTATATAAACTCTAAAGAATAGAGACCTTGATGTAATTTATCTAAAATGCCTTTTATACCCATGCATGTCTTTTGAAGAGAATATTATTGCCTATTACTTCAGAATTCGCAGGCCATTACTTTTCATAAATAATGAGACCAGCCTTGCTGACAACTGGTTTCTATCACTAAACAATGAAAAACATGACCTTCTCTGGCATGTACTATAGTATAGTAAGTTGTGGGGAGATATATATATATATTAGTTCTCTCATGTCCCCTCCCAGACTCCATAGTTTTTTCTTTGACTCTGTATTTATTCTCTTCAAAAAACAAGAATGGCCCTCATATAAGGTAACATATAAAGGCTGTTTGATGATGCATGGAAACAAAAAAGAGGCTTGTTCTCTTTGCTGAAGAAATGCCTATAGCCATTGTGTCTGTTTGTCTTTGTAGTCAACAATGTATCTAGTTTGACACCATCCAATTAACCTATTATCAAAACACACAATAAGGAGTGACACCTTGCAATACAACATCATAAATGGCTCTTATGCACGATCACTCCTCTGTGGCGGAAGTAATAGAAAATGTCATAGATAAGGACTTATTTTTTCTAGAGCTTGTTTAAATTCAATGGCAATTAAAATTCTAAGGGCAACCACAGTCGTCAACTACCCAGCTATCCATGGTGGAACCATATGCCATGTTTCTTTCTTTTTTTTTTAACGTGATATGATGAGTGCTTATGCTTAACAACATCAGTGTAGTGATGATAAAAACCCATATATCATATATAAGTAGTACCTTTATTTATGTATTTATGTATGTATCTTAAATGAATATATATATATATATATATATATATATATATATATATATATATATATATATATATATATATATATATATGCTGTTTAATGTCAGCTGCCTGCTGTCACCTGCATGAAACTTTTTGGTGGCTTTTACCATCGTCTGTGGCCAAGTCTCTTGCAGTGAGCTTGTTGCCACTACCTTCTGTGTCACATCTGTAGCTCTTCAGCTGCACATCAATTTCTGTTCACTCTCAACATGCATCTGTTAGGCACCTGTTTTGGTTGGAACCCCTGTGCTAGACTGTCAATTACTGTAGTTGCTTGGGTTTGTAGGCAGTTTCTTTGTGTCCTTAATTATTATTATTTTTGTAATAATAAAACAACTAAAACATTATAGGTCTCTTAAGACTCTTACATTATTTGCTACAAATCTGCCTAGTCTGTGACTGGCAACTGTGTTTGTCTTCCCATGCATATCAAATATTCTAATTGTCACCTACGAAAATAGAATTGGGTTACTGATGAACAACAGTGCACAAATTAAAAGTCATCAGGAAACAGCATATTTTTCCTCAATAGCTGCCAGGTGCAAGTAGCTGCCTTCTCAACCACACTGTTTCTTACTTAATGCACTTAAAACACTTCTCAGAGATATCATTTACACTTTGTGGCCGTTTTGTCAAGACTTATCTACTGTACCTATCTTCCTGTCTCTTCCCTACACTGCAATTATACAGCCATTAATGGTGTCAGTTCTTTCCCTTGGCATCTGCGATAAGAAGCAGATCTGTGTCATCTGATAAAACAACAAGGAATCAAACCCCCAAATGAATGAGACTTATTGACTATTAACAGCTTCTTCAGTATTGAATGACATTCACCATGGCTAACCTCATCAAATGGAATATAAAAACTTGTCAGACAGTACATGTATCTAAAGTTTAGTTAGTGGCAATCAAGTGTGACACAGTGGTTCGTGTGGTGACGTCAGGCCAGGAAATGCAGGAAACAAAATGGTGAGTGAATGCGCTGGTGGGCAGATTTAATAATAAATAAACAAAGCAAAAGGTTTGAACAGAACACAAACAAAAAGGCATGGTGGCCAAAACAAACAGAGACAAAACCAAACAAGTATCATGCTGGTGTAAAACCAGCACGGATAGCAATTGCTTTTAAATATCAGTTTCTTAATCTCACGAGTCACATTGTTCCGCCTCTGAACACCTTAACCCTGTTTAGCCAAAGTTGCGGGTTTTTATACATGTGACCGTCTCCAGATTAATAATACATTAATCAATCTGGAGATGGTCCATTCTGCACGAGTTTAGCATGGATGGGGAAGTTTAACCCCATCCATGCTGCAAAACAATGAACAATAAAATAATGTGTTTTTGCACACATAAGCAATACATTTTAAATAATAATACAACAAATAATATAATACACACAGGGGCGGGGTGTACCCTGTCACACCAAGCCAGATCAATAATTGTGTACGCAACAGTAATATGTAGGTGTTCGAAAATCTTACGGAAAAGTGAGGCATATTACTTAAGTTCCTCCTTTTGTCTGTCACAAACCAAGACAGCCACTTGAATTATTCATCAGAATAGAATAAAAGTGCTGTCAATAAAAACAGAATCAAATCCTATATTTGAGGCTGGTAATAAGAGGGTGCAAAAGCAAACAACTGGGGAGTGCTGTTTTTTCTTTCTATGCAGATACAAGTTCCCCTCTGATGCCCTTATAGTTTCTGAGAGGTTTAACCTCTGACACAGGTCTCATGTTTGACCTGGCGCATCACTAGGCACAGAAGGAATTCCAGGAAAGCTCTGCTTTACTCCAGCTCTTCCCCCCTTTGTCAGAGTGGGTGCAGGATCTGTCAAGAACACGTACTGTAACAAGAACTCCACTTCTTGATCTCCCATTAGAGCCATTTGTAAAATATCAGCTGCAAAGACTAAGATGTTTAGTCACTCAATCATAGGTCCGGTCACTAATAGTAAGTCACTGCGTTTCTACAGTGCTACTTTCTTTCTCCACTACTTTATTAGCAACTGATGTGGCAGAGACCCAGAATCACATTGTCACAACTGACGAGACACTGGCTAAGTGTTAGCTTGCATGCTGTATTGCTGCTGTTACATTGCAGACTGATCATTTTCCAAGTCTGCAGGAAATATCTAGCAGCCAAAGTCACTGTACGCAGCAATCATAATGGCACTGACAGGTAGCTGTCAGGCAAGTGTGTGCATTCCAGAGATGGATTACACTAATGCCACAAATAGAAATGTTAGCTATCTCAAGATTCTTTTGAATGCATGTGATTAAAGTAAACTAATTAGAGGGCTTTAATCATCTATGCTTAAACTTTTCAAAATATGGGAGACCACATACTTGTGTTGTGCTGTTAAATATTGTATCAGCAAGCCTCTACATTCACTTTTGGAGCTTATTGCCGAATGACAGGTATTAAAAGAAATCACTTATTACACAGCTCTGCAAACACAATATGAATGACAGCCTTACAAGCTTGTAATGTTAGCAAGGTGCAACATCAGCACAATACTGCCAGCACAGATTACAAAATGAATAAATATTGTATTATGGTTATATGAAAAAAATGTAAAGCCTTGCATTCATTTGTAAGCACAATGTTTCCAAAGGCATTTTAATAAGGAGATGGCTGGATGTGTGTCATTGTATTCTTGCAGAAAAGGTGGAGTGAAGGTATTAGTGAAGTGTGTGTGTGTGTGTGTGTGTGTGTGTGTGTGTGTGTGTGTGTGTGTCTATGTTCATAGATATTAGCATTATACTAACTAAATGGGTTACAGAACAAAAACAGAAAAAGACAAAACAGAGTTAATACAGGTGGATTAATTAAACAAAAATATGTCGATACTGCTTTGTCAGCCTGGATTACCGAGGGAGAAGAGTCAGACTTAGAAATAGCTTACATTTTGGACAGCTATGCCCATATCATCAATCAAACACCCATAAGAAATGCAGAAAAAAAGGTTTATGTAACCTATTGTGATAAAACCATCACCAAAAATCTCATCACAGACAGCAAATATTCTGAACTACCGTAAAACTTAACCCTCTATGGCATGAATTTTTATTTTGGTGGGAAAAAAATATTTCACCCCATTTTTTGGGAGCTTGGGGGTCCCTGATAATATATCCATCATAAAATTTGTCGTCCCCCCCCCCCCCCCCCCCCCCAACCAGATATTGGTTTGTTGCCTCAGGGCAACAATGTGCTACGAGGGTACTGAAACACCAAGGTTTTCTATAGTACATATGATAAGTGGAATAAGGAAAATAAGCAATATATGCATTAGAAGAAGTTTTATTTTGACAAACATCAACCACAAATGGTTTCAACCAATCACAATTAGAAGCTTTAAAGTCAAAACATCAAACAATCATCACATTTCCGGCACTTGGCTTTTGGTGTACCTGTGCACCCTGGTACCTTGCATCTCCCCTTCTTTTCAGCCATAAATATTCAGTGGGCTGTGGCATCCAGGTGCATATCAGGGACTGGAATTGGAGCAGCGGGTCCTTTTCTCCTCTTCTCCTCATACTCACCAGCAATTGTGGAACTGGGACGACCTTTCTTGCGCTCCAGACTCTTTCCACTTTTGCATAGGCCTTCAGCGATGTATGACTTGAAGGTACACAGCTTCATTTGTTCCTTCTTTCTCATGCCAGTGCCTTCACAATCTCTTCGGTAGAGCAGCCAGGTGGTCACGATGATCATATCCAGGAAGTGGAACACCAGCCGGTGGTGCCACTTCTTTGATTTGATTTTGTTCCGGTACAGTGCAATCAGTGAGTCAAACAGATCCACCCCACCCATATTCTTGTTGTATTCTTTCACCACAGCAGGGCAGGGGACTTTGGTGATCATCTTTCACTTGCGATCCCACCTGTCAACCTCGGTGACTGGGTGGGCTCCAGTGTAATCACTCAGAAGGGTCACTGAGCTGTTATCGTACCACTTCACAACGTGCAAGGTGGTTTCTCCAACAATGGCCATCTTCTGTTCAAAAGATCCACGTCCTGCTCTCTTCAGCTCAGCATCGCACATCAAGTTGACCCCTGGTAGTCTGTTGCCACGAACAGTACCAGTGCAGTGAATTCCCTGCTGAGCCAGTGTGAGCACAAGAGGGACACTCGTAAACCAGTTGTCGAAGAAGAGCTTGTACTTCTCTTGCTTGGGTATAGGCTGGGCCAGGAGGAGGACAATGTTGCCACTTGCTCCCACATCTGCTAGGGGTTGTACAACTCTCCCTGTGTAGATTTCTAAGTTGTGCGGGACACCATCAGAGCCAGCCAAGACGAGTATCTTGTAGCCCCATTTCTTTGGTTTTGATGGCAGGTATTACTTCAATCTATTTCTTCCCTTGAATGGGACCATCTGCTCATCAATAGCCAGCTTCTCACCCATTGGGATTGACGTCAGTTTTGAGGTTAGATGAGTGACCAGTGGTCGGATCTTGTGGAGTGGATCATCATTTTCCTCCTGTCTCTCTTCATTGTTACTGAAGTGCAGGGATTTTTTGATGGCCTCCCATCTATTCAGTATGATGGTGTCAGCTACTTGGGACACTCGGCAGGCTTTGTTCCAAAACATGTGGGTGCATGGTAAACCAAACAATGACATGTACACCACAATACCCAGGAACTGCTCCAATTCTTTTGTAGTGAGGTTAAGGGGCTTGTTTGCGTTACATTGTATCGCATATAGATTTGACTGCCCTATAATAACTTCCAGAATGTCTTCAGAGAAAAACTGCTTGAAGTACTGGAGGGGGGACATGATATCATCAGATCTTGAAAGCAGGCCCTGCCATTCTGGGTAAGCATTGAAGTATGCATTGTGGGGTGTTCTCCACCGGGGTAGGCATGGAACATCAACCTCTGCTACATCTTCATCCTCAGACTCAGTCTCACTGTCCTCACTGTCACTCTCCTCAAGCTCACTGTCCTCACTGTCAGAGGGAATGACCCTAACTGCTCGATCATGTTCCTTCCGCCCATAAAATGTTCTTGTGTCCATTTCCTGTAAGTATCAGTAGATAGTAAAGTAAAAACATTGACTATGGTCATAATTATGCATCCGAGCACATCTCCACACTTTAGCATGATATTGCCTGAACAAAAGTGGTCCAACTGCACAATGTTGCCCTGAGGCAACGAAAAAAAAAACACAGTTTTAGTATATAAATAAAAAAAAAATAAGTCTTTAAACAATCAAACATACTTCTTTACATACTCATGCACATGCATATATTTTTTTATATAAAGTTATTTCAATTTAAACATGCTAAAAAGTGATTTTATCTTACCAATTGGTGGCACTGTGTCCCATGCGGCTTTGCTTCCTGAAAGGACTGCTCCACCCCCAGACAAAAGGCCACACCCACTTCAGCCCCTCAATTCATTGGACACAGACATGTCAGGTGATATTATATATATTTTTTTTATTAAAAAAAATTAAAGGGGCGGTGTGAGGTCCAAAAAGGTAGTTTGTTGCCTGAGGGCAACGCCATGCCATAGAGGGTTAAATTAAATGCCTCACGTGTTTATTTACAATATTTGCCAGCATGCGGTCATTGAGAAGCCGCTAACACACAGCCTTGTAGCAACATCGTTATTCAATTTAAACATTCCAGCAACTTTGTTAAAAGGTTGTGTGTCAGTGGGAACTAAGTAACAGTTTTGTTTTATAACACAATTACATTGTATTGTACACCCTCAAGTATAAAGCGAAAGTATTACTATGGTCTTTTTATATACACTGGTTAACAAGGATACGGTATGCAAAACGTTGGAAAATGAAAAAGCAGAAGTACAAATTTGTATTTAAAAATGGAATTAGATCTACCATTGTTAATAACAACAATAATTAGGGATGGGACGAATACAGCGGTTCAGAATAAATTTCCTTTAAGGACTCACTGAACCGACATATTTCAATTGAAAGCCGGTTAAACTTTTAAATCACACAATTAGGTTGTGCTGGGTGTATAATCTCCAAAGTGCTTTCAATTAAAAACAAATTGTCGCCTTTTAATCTGTAGACAGGTGTGTTTCACGTGGCCGATGCAGCTCCACATTATAAACACATAAGCATAACAATAGTGTGTAACGTCTTCAGGTAGAGTTTTTTTTAAAAAATCCCTTATGTCACAATTCTTCGATAATTGGCCAGCTAAAAGCCGACAATTCCCTTTGAATCGAAAGCACTCTGCAGAACCTAATGACATAATTTAAGAGCGTCACCATGTTCAAATTAAATGTCGGTTCGTTTTTTTTTTTTTATTTGTTTTTAAACCCTACGTGAAGACGTTACACACTATTGTTATGCTTATGTATTTGTAATGTGGATCTGCATCGGCCACACAAAACTTGCCTGTCTACAGAATAAAAGGTGACAATGTGACCTTAAAGGAAAAGTGTGAGATCTATATATTGACTTAATCCTTCCAAAGATCGCCACTATTTTAGTACGTTTTATTTGAAAGTAATACTGAATTTGCTTGTACAAAATATAACTGAATAACTAGGAAACAACCTTAATAAAATGGTCTAAAGAATCTAATCTCTGGCACAAAAAAGGGGGAAAAAAGTCAGACATCTGGCAGGTGGTTTATAATGAACAAGGTGGCTATGTGCACATTTAAGAAAAAATATGAGTAGTATTTTTTAATAAGAAGTGTGGTTCCTTTTATTGGGAATCTTTACTCCTGTAAAGCAAAACCTTGCCAGCTGCTCTCTATGAACCTGCCAATCAGTACCAATAAGCATTTTCACAAGGCAGCCAACCCCATAAGCATGTTAACCTCCCAGCAGATGGGTCTTGAGAAAATATATTCTTTATACCTTCTGAGTTTGCCCACATACACTGTATTTCTTAGAGATCCCCTCCATGACAGTAGAAGGGAAAGGTGAATGGCACATTTCTAACAAGCTTTTTTTTGTTCAGATGTAGATACAATGAGTTGTTTAGGCAGAACTAATTCTACCATTTGATCCAGTTCTGTTTTGAACTCACTTTGCCCTTTAGTCTTTATTCTATAAACAGTTGTGTTAACTTTATCTAAACCAATTGTATAAATTAAATCCCTCCCCACTAAAGACATATTTTGCTATTCGAGCCCACAAAAAGTGTTGTTTTTTTATGTATTATTATTGTTTTGTTGTTTATAGTGAACTAAACACACCGGGTCTAGGCCTTTTCTAAATTATTATTATTATTATTATTATTATTATTATTATTATTATTATTATTATTATTATTTCTTAGCAGACGCCCTTATCCAGGGCGACTTACAATTGTAAGCAAATACATTTCAAGTGTTACAATACAAGTAATACAATAAGAGCAAGTAATACAATAACTTTTGTTCAAGCAAAGTACAAGTGTGACAAACCACAATTCAATAATACAGCAGATAATAGTGATAGTTACATCAGGATATGATCAAATAGTGATAGTTACATCAGGATATGATTAAATACAAAGTACTACAGGTTAAACACTTGGCAGATTACAGTATTCTGAAGTACAGGATTAAATGCAGTAAAATAGGGGGCAGATAAGAGCAAAATAAAGCACATTTACATGAAGGATGATAGTGTCCCAGGATACAAACAGAGGAGTTCTACAGGTGCTGTTTGAAGAGGTGAGTCTTAAGGAGGCGCCGGAATGTGGTCAGGGACTGGGCAGTCGAGTCTTAATTAGTAAAGCATTAATTTATGAGTTCCAGGGTACCACAGAAGCAGTATTGTGGTATTGAAAACATATAATACCTCTGCTTATCTGTAAGAAGGTATATATAAGCCTATTATATTGTGCTTTATCAAAGGGGCCGTTGTCACACATTCGAATCTCAGCATGGCCCTAAAGCCCTTTGATTCTGCCACCAGCAGTTCATGGTCTCCCAGCATGTATGCTGTCTAACGCACAATGGAAGAATCAAATCCTGCCTAATGCACTAAAATGGAGGAGGCCTTCTGGTTTTACCTGCTGACAGCCATGTTTTAGCTGCCTGTCACCTGTCTCCTCTTGGGAAATCTCCCAAGAGCAGCTGCCCTTATCATTGCACTTTTCCAACACAGCTCCCTCACTGCCCACTTTAAATGACAAGAATACAGAAACTGGTAATCTGCCCAGACTTTAACAAAATGAAACTCCAGGCTGTGGCTCTAGTGATGTATTTGGGGAGATTTCCTGCATGCTATAATATTACAGCAAAGTGTCAATATAAATAGCAGCTGGAACTGCTGAAAATAAAACATTGAAACTGTAATTCACAGATTTTTTTTAAACAAATAAACACATATTGTTAAAAATGAAAATAAAATTAAATGAATCAGTTTTGTTAAAATTGTTTTAATGTAAGTCAGTTATGCACACATACTATACACTACATACAGTACACATAAAGCATTGTATTGTTTCTTGTTGATGTTCTATGTTACTGTTTGTGACAGGTCGAAAGGTATGCTGACTAAAATTCATCCTCCTGACGTTAGGAGGCGCTGAAACTACTTAAGGGTTTTTTTCCTTATCAAGATCTGCAGGACTGTGATTCTATCTCCCTTTCATGTCTGCCATCTTGGTAAGGGAAAACAACATGAATCCTCCAGGCTCTTACTCCAATTAGCCTACATTAGTAAGAACTGCCTTGTGGGGATTGGTGTTAAGCTGATTGCAGGGGTGGAGCTTTGGGTACTAAAGGAAACATGCTGTCTCACAGCTCTTAGTTAGATCAGGGGAGACTGGAGTCAAAGGCTGCTGCTACATAGCAAAAGAGTGCTGTATTGCTGTGGTGAGGGGTTGAAGGTCTTTTGTTCTTTGTGTGTGCTTTATTGACACATACCGCTGAGGAACCCATTAACTGTGCTGGGAAAAGGACTTGGAAACATGCAACTAGGAACTTTAGCATTTAGGATTTCTACAAGATCTCCCCCAAAGACTTGTGTTATATAGGGCACCAGAATCCTGTATTGCAGCCTCTCCACTGTAAATACCCCACTGAAAATACATTTGCATTTTTTGTATTTACCCAAAGTCTGTTGTTTCTGGGTTTCATTGTCATACTGCCACTGACCTCTCACACTGTTATTATTTATGTATTATTTTCTTGTAACCTGTTGTCTAATAGAAATAAAAATAAATGTTTACACGATGTGATCTTAAAAGTAATTGAAGTAGAAACTTATTTCAGTAATTCCCATAGAGCTGATATATTTTATTGGCTTTGCCCTCCAACACCTAGCTTTGGATGCCCATGGTCCGATGACTAAGGATAGCCTCCACTTCAGGCCCTGAATACAACACTTTCAGTATCATTGTAGCAAACAACACAAACATTATTGGTGGTGGGTCAAATGGCACTAAAGATTCAATATTGAGTGAAACCCCTTTTGCAGGAAAGCAAAGAACTGACAATCAGTCAGCAATTAAGCGAACCATGAAAACAAAATAGACCACACAAGGAATGAATAATCCTCTGTCGTAAAATGGACACGAAGAGCTTTCCCAATTCTAAATAAACTTGAGGCAGGGCCCCTTAAGCACAGCGTTAGATCCCAAGCGGTGTAATTTACCTCCTACTTATTCACACATGGGAGCCAGGAAGACAGATCCTGACAGCACCTATTTATGTAGTGCTTTACCCAAAGGCAGAGAACAAATCTAGATTGCAGTATCTGAAAAGGTTCTCCTCTCTCCAAGGGTTGCACGATTTATATCTTTGTTAGAGTCACTAACAGAAATTAACTCATCACATGAATCCATCTGTCATATATTTAATTTTGTGAAACACATCTTCCTTAACACAACAATTGTCTCAAATAAACCGTAGTAAACGCAGCATATAAAAGTGTATTACACATACCTTTATGGCATAAATTTATGCGTAAAAATAATATGCACAGAACAAAACATTAGATAGTTGAACAGAACTAACTTTTAATTATTCGGAGTCTGAGCTCCTCTTCTCCTGCTTTAGCACAGCCGGACACAGAGTCACAGGCAAGGCAGACAGCCCCGCTTCGTCCTGCCGCGGAGGCTTCAGCAGTCAGGCAGGGTATTCTAAGGAAACAGGGATTTTCCACACAATTGAAATGGTAGAAATGGAACACTTTTAGTGAATATTTAAATGATGGCAGGTGTTTCAGCCCACCCTGGGATCAAAATATATTTAAATTATATAGTGGATTATAATTGTAATCCAACTCGCATGACCAAAACAAACAACAGTCTTTTTCTTCAAAAAGATAATTGTTTATTTCAGTATATGCAGAGGATTCCCCCTTCCAGGCACATAACAAGAGAATCCACTGAACAAAAGGCACAATACATTTTTATAGCAAAGCCCAGATTGGGTTTCTTCTCCCCAGTCCTGGCCACAGGCCAATCACCTGATGCTACTACACCCTGCTGATTTAAGGGCGATTTCAGGGTTCTGTGTGTATATCTAAAACCTAGCGATGTGTGTATGAGATGTAGCTAGTTTAAACTGCATTCTTATCTTGTAGTCTGTTCTGCCTAAATTTCTCCTTAGAGTGCTGGAGCCCCTTTAGCACCACAGTGCTTTGTTATCTCCTATTGTGCTTGGAGCTTTCAGCCCCAGTATTCACTGTTATCTCCTTACAGTGCTTGGGAGCCTTCCATAGCAAGTTTTGCCGTACACCCAGGCTATGTGTTCCTCGCTTCCATCAGTTTGTCAGCAGTGGTATGTGCATTTTCGAACTAGCAATCTGCTATCTCCAGCGTCAGTCACTCTTCAGAAAATAACACAAGCTCTGTAGCTCTGCCAGTCCACATGCTTAGCAAACTGCTATGCAATCCTTTTTCCATACTTTCCAACATGTCCCTGTGTGTTAATTTTCCTGCATTTTATTGTAATTAAAAATGTCACACTATATTCATATGTATATAGTTTTAAAAAATATAATAATCCCTCCCATTCATGTTATGGAGAATGTTGTTACTGTATAAATAACCTGTTGTATATTTTACAATGTTAATCTAAGCCTTCTGTGTTATTTGTAACTTTCACTATTATCTGCTGTATTATTGAATTGTGGTTTGTCACACTTGAGAATTATTGTATTTCTTGTTCTTATTGTATGACTTATATTGTAACACTTGAATGTATTTGTATTTGCTTGCGATTGTAAGTCACCCTGGATAAGGGCGTCTGCTAAGAAATAAATAATAATAATAATAATAATAATAATAATAATAATAATATTTTGATGGAAACTAATAAACATGAAACAAACATAAAAATGGGCATGTATAAGATTAATTTATTCAGCTGAGTTTTATAGTAAGGTGTAAAAAAACAATTAACAGCTTAAAGCAAACGTGACTTCCCATGAAGGTGATAGAAATGTGAACTTTGTGAAATACAGAACCTGCTGGGTCTCTATTATTAGAGGATAACTGCCTTCCTTCTGGCTTTTTTCTTTTCTCACCTGCCACTGCTGGATGCCAGAGAGAGAGAGAGAGAGATAGAGAAGAAAAGATTAAAATATCATAGTTTGGCAGGAGATAGCTGTTCCACACACGTCAACAAGGGAACTGGTTTTAGAAAAAGAGTACTGTCAGAGTTTCTGAACCGTTATTATTTATGATTTAACAGGGAAAGACAGTATGCTAGCAATGTGTGGGAGAAGCTGGGCAGATCTTGACTTGCACCCAGAAGGGCAATAATTTGAACTCAGGCAGCGGTAGCTAATACTAAATTCCAAGTTAGATGACAAGACGCTGTCCAGGTCCTGACATCATTAGAGCCACAGGGTGATACAGAAGGGAATAAGAACTGAAATATGTGATTCTGCCCTGCTGTAATGCTAATAGTATGATCTGTGTAGAGGTGGCATAGAAAGATGATTATAAACCTAGGAACAAATATTTTGTAAAGGATTGCAAAGTTGTTTGTAAAGGATTGCAAAGATGTGCTGAACACAGTGATTTAGCATACTGACAATGACTTATAGAAGCCACCCACCCCCTCAAACCCCACCCTTTATGCTAATTACCTCTTTACATTCAAATACAAAATATAATCACTCAAAATCTGTATACAATGTGAAATACAAGTCGCATCATCAATTGTATTTTGTATCCAGTTGTACTGCTAAAAACTACTTTTTGGATATTCTAGACAGGGGTACTAGTAAGCTGATGCATATAAATAGAACAGGTTATGGGAAATAATATAACATGTGTTTGTCTTCTTGGTGTATGTTGCAATTCTTTATATTAATAAACTGAAATATTTATAATATGTTTGCCCTGTAGAGACCCTAGACCTTTTTCTAAGGAGCCACTGAGTCTGAGTATATGCAAGAACAAGGCTCTGAATGCTTTTATTGGGCTCTCAAATTCTTGAATCCCAGCCAGTCTTTTTTAAAGGTAAGGCGCTTAACCCATGCCATCATTTTATATGCTACGTTGTTTCATCACACCAATGCAACCAGAGAAGATCTAAAAATGTAAATAACTATAGATTTTTCCTTTATATAAGTGAATAAGAGTTTTAGAAACATGATGCAACCAGAGAAGATCTAAAAATGTAAATAACTATAGATTTTTCCTTTATATAAGTGAATGAGAGTTTTAGAAAGATGATGCCACCGGCACTAGAACACAGATGTATGCTATAGATTTTTAGGTTGTACTTGTTCCTCAAAAAAGAAGTGCTTTTTATTACATCCACTGGCAGATGATTAATTTCAAATGGCTGAGGAAAGATATACTTTGGTCTTTTACAATCCATCTACAGTCATTGTGTTATCTGGAGCTGTAGTTGGAGAAAGCAAATGCATTTGTCTTCTAAAACAGAAACAAGACAACCAAGCATATCAACACCACCCGCGATATTTATAGACAAGTTGTAACCTGTGTTACAGTGAATACTGGGTGTTCTTTATACTGTATATCTTCTCAAAGAAATGCAAACTGTACACAGTGAAGATTGTTACAATATGAAATGTTGATTGCCATTTTCTGCTAGCATAATTTTGTCTACGTACTTTGTTTGAACTTAAAGAATATTATTATTATTCTTATTTATTTCTTAGCAGACGCCCTTATCCAGGGCGACTTACAATTGTTACAAGATATCACATTATACATTATTTCACATTATACAGATATCACATTATTTTTACATACAATTACCCATTTATATAGTTGGGTTTTTACTGGAGCAATCTAGGTAAAGTACCTTGCTCAAGGGTACAACAGCAGTGTCCCCCACTGAGGATTGAATCCACAACCTTCCGGTCAAGAGTCCAGAGCCCTAACCACTACTCCACACTGCTGCCCTGCAGTGTGGAGTATAATATGTAGCAGGGTTCCGAAAAATGTAGCGTTACACGTCCCCATGTGTTGCTACAAATGTTTAAATAACGTACCTGTAATTTTTCTTTTCACTGTTAACATGCTGACAACATTTTACACCTATTTTAAAGCCTGTTTCAAAGCTCTTTTAAAATGTCTGCTCTAGTGCACTGGGGTTTGTGATCTGTCCTCTAAATCACTGCAGGATTGTTATTGGTATGTTACCTGTTTGACAATGTGGTAATAATCCTTACACTATCAGCGCACTAGAGCGGACATTTTGAAAAGAGTTTTGAAACAGACTTTAAAGTTGTAAGTGTAAAAGGTTGTCAGGATGTTAAGAATGAAAAGAAAAATTCCAGGTACGTTATTTAAACAGTTGTAGCATTTCGGAATTCCGCTACTTACTCTTTAAGGTTGTATTTATGTCGTCAATTTTCTGTGACATTCTAAAATTTTAAAAAATGAACCTAAGTAGGAGCAGAAGGGGGAGGTTAGTGAGAAGGAAGTAGACTGTGATATATGAAGGCTGTCTGAACTTTGTATTGAAATGTCTGTTAGCAGGATACCAGAATGTGTGATTGAGTGCATGGGTTGTGAGCAAGCTGAGGGTTTGCCTTGCAAACAATGTAGGAAATTCTCAGAAATTAACAGGGGAATTACATATAAATGTTAAAACCGCACTTAGAGAACTGTTACAAGGAAGAAAAAGTTAAATAAAGATGTAAACAACTAGGGTATAAATGGAGCATAGTCTGATGTTAGATAAGCACATCTTTACATTTCTGTAATGCTTACATTTAAGTTTAATAAAGTATTAGTATTAAACTTAAGCTTTGTTGTATTTGAGGAAATACTTTGAGTCAATCCACAAAATAATACTCACTTATGTGAGACTGTTAACAATATAATAAGCCTAATTTGAAGAATATTAGGTTAAACAGTAAATATAATTAAACTTTCTTTTCTGCTTAGGCGAAATCAGAACATCACCCATTACAAACAGGCATTATTACAACAACTACTCCACATCACAAGCCTAATAAACCATAACAAAGGAAAATATTACTTGTTGGACATCAGCCTGTTACACATTTTACTAAATGACAAGATGTATAACTGTATGTATTTCAGCTAAAGTGATTGTTAGACTAAATTAATTAAAGTACATTGTAATGAATCTCCTCCGAGGGGCTGATGAGTTAATCATTTTGACATCATACTTACCTCTCAATGTCCAGCCCTTGTCTTTCCATTCAATTCAATGCCAATTCATTAAAACATCTAATGAATTCAAACAAATGATATATTTCAAAAATAAATATGCTTGCAATAAAGCTAGTTACAAAGAAAAGAAAATCGAATTATTATCTAATGAACAGGAACTGCTGGTGGTTTTGTTTGGATTCACACAGTTTATCTAGTTATCCATGAGTCAACAGTTCTCCAATAGCTTTTGGTCCTAGCTGAGTAAAACATGCCTTACCATCAAGCTTCTTGCTGTAAATACCGTAAAAGGTAATACATCTGGCCCAGACAGATGGGATCTATTCCCGTATTCCCCGTATTTCACGACTCCCAGGGCTGATGAAATACACAGCACAATGACAATATATCATGTCTATATCCACAGACAAATTATATATATATATATATATATATATATATATATATATATATATATATATTGTAGCACAGTGGGGGATGGGATTGGAATCATCCCCGCAGTAAAATGTGTGGTTTCGTTTTAAGGCACATTTGTTTAATTGGTTTTGTTAATTATTTTATTGTTTTTGTTAATTGTTTTAGTAGTAATTATCCCCTGCACCTGGTAGCCATTGTTAAATTAGTACCAGGTGCAGGGTATTTAAGAGAAACAGTTAGTTTGCTCAGGACTGCTAAGAAGAAGGAGGCAGGAAGTGGTACTCTGCGTCCTGGCAGTCGTGAGAAAACCAAAGAAAAGGTGTTGCAGTAAACCTGTGTGTGTTTTTGTTTATTGTTTCAGTGGGGAAACAGCCTAGCTGTCCCACTTGTAGTCAGGGTGTTCTTGTGTGTTAGTTAGGGCTCGTACAGAGCTAGGTGTTTATTTTGTATTTTGTTTTGATTTCGTTCTGCATTAAGATTAGCGCAAAAGCGTGTTCAAACCCTCCATCTCTGTGTCTGGTCAGTATTTAAAAGGGGCAAAACGAACCCGAGCCGCAAGGCTCGTTTACAATATATATGCAGGTTAAATTGCTTTATATCACGATTGCCATGCAAGCATAATTCATGATCTAAACATGACATAAACCAGTTGTCATATTTGCCCTTAGTTATAGAAGAAATTTGGTGACGTTGGTGTTTTGTAACTGAACTGTATCCTGTTAAGACTGCCCATGCAGCATTTCACAGGCTGCAGAAAATGTCAGTTTATCAGCCAGGATGATTATTGGTTGTTAGTTGCGCTGGAAATTAATTCTACCCTGTGGTTACTTGGTAAAGCCCAGCCATGCAGCATTTCACAGGCTGCACAAAATGTGACAATAAGCGGGTTTGTGAGATGATATTAAGCAAGGTTATTTCTCAAAGAACCTATGGTGCATGGCGAGTGGTTTTTAAAAAGTCGTGATAATAAAACGGGGCATGATATTAAGCAAGGTGATATAAAAAGGGGTAATCTGCATATATATATATATATATATATATATATATATACACTGTATATTTACAGTGGGTTTATGTGAGTGTAATATAGAGTTACTGTATGCATAAAGGTGCTCTGTAAAGTCATATTAGTGGAAGGCCTTGTCCAGGAACGGAAAGCAAACTAGACAAACAAGTGAGTTATTTTGCCTTCAAGTATAATGTGTACAAATGAAATAAACTGGGTAAATTTGGAAACTAACCATATTATACATGAAAAGACCCTTACAGTTAAAATATATATATATTCGAATTAGAAGGTCAACTAGCCAGGGTATATATTGTAAAGGAAGAAACCTTTAAATATGAAAATTACACATTAAAGTCGTTTTCACAAGGCCTTATTCAACCCTGAAGGTAGATTCCTTTTACTCTGGATACTAGAATTAGGCAAAGCAAACTAAGGTAATGTATAACAGTGTCTTAGAAATTGTCAGCATCCTTTAGGCTGTTTTTAATAATTCAGGGGATCCTTGGCGAGACAGCAAGATTTCCTATGCTCTTTACAAGATTTTTTTAAGGTAATGATAAATACCCTATGGAATAGAAAGCTGAATTTACTAAAATGTTCTTTCAATATTCTTTCTTCGCTCTTTGTACAATAAATATAGAGGTTTCGTTACTTAAAATTGAATTGTGTTATTGAAGACTCAATGATCGAGTGAGCTGTAACATTCTAAGGGCTTCAAGAAAGGTTTTTACTGCTTCCCAGGGGAGTTCCTATTTTCTTTATCTCCAAAAGTGAGCACAGTGACAGTCACACACTGAAAGCCTGTGAGCATGAGCTGCTTAACAGCATTCAGATGCAGAGATGGCATTTGAGTCCTAGGCATCCCTGACTCCAACCGTCTTTATAGGAAATCTAAATCAGCAGTAAACCTACAGGGCATTGGGAAAGCAGACTTGTAATCTGTATAAAAAAGAAAATAATCCAATAAAAGGGACACTAAAAAAGTGCAAAAAGGTTCAGATTTACAGTAATTGAACAAACGGTGGTCCATATGCATGTTTTAAAAAATACCTTTGCAAACATATATAGCTGTTTAACGATAAGTATAGCATTCAATCCTACCTTTACAGTTTTTCAACTGTGCCACTTGTTGCTAAAGATGTTTTATCTGTTGTGACATGTGTTATTGCCTTAAACATTCATGTCTATATATAAAATACTGTATTTTTTGTGCTTGTTTTTACCAGTTTACAGCTGTATCAATTAGGTAATTAGATATTTTTCTTCTGTTTTCTTCTTGTGAAGGTTTGTGTAGAGTGTCAAAGTCAATTTTGCAAAGTTACCTTCAGAAAAATGTTCCCCTCTAACACACAAAAATCATTTGAGGAGTTTGTTGATACAAAAAAAACTAAAGCAAGGGATGAACCTTTGATCTCATGCCTCAGAGGGGGAGAAGCTACCTCCTCCTATCCACTTGCTTCATGTGATTGAAAATAAGGGCATATTTTGAACATCATTTAAAGTAGTATATATGTGTATACATTTAAAGTAGTATATATGTATATGTATATATATATATATATATATATATATATATATATATCCTCACGTTTTTATGGTATGGTAAACTGCATGTTGATTGGGTGCATTTTACAATCAATGAGTGATATTTACAGATAATTACAAAACATATAGACGGCAAAGCAAAGAGCACTGGGGGACCAGTGAATCAACAAGTTGGAGATTGCCGTTCCATAGGAAATTGAAAGTTTGTGTCAAAAGGAAAGAGTACCAAAGCTTACAAAGTGTAGATTTTAAAACTTTCCTATGCCTTTAAGATTGAATATATGCTAAATAGCTTATTCTCACCTAGGATAGAATTAATGTTGTGGTGGTTTCTGTTGAAATAACATTGCTGTATCTGTCCTACATTCCTTTCAGCTGAAAAACAAAACCTCCTGTTTTGAAATGCTATCATTCTGACAGTGTGACAAATCGCTGGAACAAATGCTAAATAGTTAAATGGACAGGTGATGGATGGCTTCATAAGCCTTGCAGGGCAGGCTGTGTAAGATACTAATTGGTTCTGTGGAACTGTTTTTTAGTCAATACATTCACTTGAGGTTTTTTTTCTTTCTTTTGTGTGTGTGTGTGTGACACCCTCAATGAATGTACAGCTTTTCTTCAGTTTTCATATCAATCAATCAATCTTTATTTTATATAGCGCCTTTCATAGTGGACCACCATCACAAAGCGCTTTACAAGATGCAGTAACAGCAAGAAAATCCATAATACTTTAAATACAGAGAAATGCATAATACATGCTATACAGTAAAAAAAAATGCATAATACATGATAGTAACATAATACATGAACTAGTAGCAGCAACACAGCAGCTAATAGCAGATATCGGGCTTAAAGAGCATGGAAAGCAAGAGAGAACAGGTGGGTCTTGAGAGTTGATTTAAAGCGAGCAACGGTGGGAGCATCACACACCAAAGCTGGGAGAGAGTTCCAGAGAGTCTGAGCCATGAAGCTCAACGAGCGCTCTCCAAGTGTGGTGCACTTTTGCTTGGGGATAACAAGCAGGCCAGAGTCGGAGGACCTCAGCTTGCGGAGGAGGTACTCAGGACCTGTGTGATGAAGGGCATTGTAGGTGAGCAGGAGAGTTTTGAAAATAATCCTGAACTTTACAGGTAGCCAGTGCAGCTGGGCAAGACAGGGGGTGATGTGATCACGTTTTTAACATCTGGTAAGGATCCTGGCAGCGGCATTCTGGACTAGCTGCAGTCGGTTTATGGTGTGTGCCGGGAGACCACCATATAGAGAGTTGCAGGAGTCGAGAGGAGACAAATGCATGACAAAGTATCTCCGCATCTGGGAGGGAAAGGTAGGGACAGACTTTGGAGGTGTTTCGAAGATGGTAAAAGGAAGATTTGACTACGGAGGCGATGTGGGCATCAAAGGAGAGGTTGCTGTCAAGAAGTATACCAAGGCTTCGTAACATATCATACCACCAGCATGTGTTATATTGGACATAGAGTAAATCAATAAATTACATGCCTCTACTATAGGCATATACCAGTTATGCAATAGATCTATTTTTTCAGTCAGTACCTACATGATTTTCAGAATTACCAAAAACCAGCAAACTATAGATCATCAAAATCCAGAACCCTTCCGATGCAGTGATACAAGCACACACATTATTTTAAGACTCGGTCGTAACTTGAATGCTGTAGGTTTGTGTAATATAGTCTGTATTTAGAATTGTGTAATTTGAAGGTCATGGACTTTCTAAAGCCCCTTTCACACTGGCATGCTCTACCCGGGTCGGAACCTACCTGGGTCAGGACCCGGTGTCATGCGGGTCGGCTTCACGATTTTCACACTGCTTTTGATAAAGCAGGGTTGACCTGGGTGACAGACGCAAGTAAACAATATACGTATCAATGCCCCGGAAGTAGCTTGTTACTGACGCTTCCATCCAAGCTTTTCTCGATTGAACCATTGGCCCAAATGTTGATTAGAGCAAATGTTTCTTCATCCCTGCTGCAATTTGACTCATGGTGTGTCTCGGGCAACAAAAATATGGCTAAACAGAATAAACAAAAACATTCCTTGAGGACGTGAAACCTACACGCAGGCGTGGCTGTTTGTTATTTTGTCAGCCGTCATGCATTTGGTCTTGCTCAACCCGGGTCAAAGCGTGTCAACCCACATCCTGAGGTGGGTCGCTGGGACCCAGGTCAACCCGGGTATGACCCAATTACGTGGTTTCACACTATGTAAGATTGTGACCCGGATAGCCATGCCAGTGTGAAAGGGGCTTAAGTGTCATTAAAATACCTCCACATTCTAGAGTTCCTAAAATCTACCCACTCTTGCTCTACCCTTTACTGTTTTGGTAGCAGCATACACATATTGCTTTTTTCATTATTATTGATTATTGGTACATGCAATGTGGCAGTCACCAATACAGGAGAGTTGTTTTTCCAACTTGGTAGATGCTCGCTTGAAAAGTTGAGCAAACATGTTGGAAAGTGATGCAGCTCTGGTATATGAACTGACTTGAGCGTTACTAGCGTGACACTGTGAAGTTAAATCGAAAATTTGAAATGTTTAGAACAAATGGAGTGGGAGGACATGACAAATGAAATATGGTGTGTACTGCCATTCCACTCCTGGCCTTTTTTTTTTTTTTTTTTTTCATTGCCAGGGTTTCCATGGAAAAATAAAAATACCTTTTTCTCATGTTATTTTGGTAGTACCTTTTGGGTAATTTGTGTTTCTGTCTGCATCCCAATTTGGATTTCCGCAACTACCCCACTCCACTTCACTCACAAACTGCTGATAAGCTACATTCTATTAACCTAATTTAGTATAAAAAGGGGAAAATAATAGGGCCCTGTGATTGTGAGTGCTTAAATGTATTCACTGCTTCAATAATGTTACAATTTAGCAATAACGGTAAGAGTCTTAAGCAGGCATATTTTTGTGAAACCTTTATGGCTTTTTTTCACTCAAGGGACATGCAAAGCAGCCAAGTGTAGAGCACACCAGATCCTTTAATTTGTGCTTCTTGCCTAATAAAGGAACTTCATAGTACTATATTTTAAATGGCAATGACCCAAATAGACCCCACGGGGGGTTCCTCTACCATTCCAATAAGAAAAGGTTCTTTGAGTGAATTAAATACATACCAACTACCACTATGGTATCTGAAACAAGCCACCATATTGTGTACAGTATACTGTCGGTGAGGTTAAGCTCACTTGACCCATGTTTTACCTTTCCTATACAATATTTGTTTACAATTTTGTTAAGTATTAGCATGTTCTGTACAGTTTATTGTCCTTTTTTTATAGCGTCCAACTAAATCCAGTGGAATACCAATTGCCCAAAAAGATGTCCGGTTTGCATAAAAACTTGTAAGGACATGACTCTGCTGGTTTACTTCTTCAATAGTATAGTATAGTATAGTATAGAGATGTGGCAAAGTGGCTAGTGAAGGGGAACAGGTGTAGCGGTGATGCGATGCAGGAGTGAACAGGCAGACAACGGTATACAGTGGAAAAATGGTGTTTTATTTATAATCCAGGTCTGGTGACCGTTAACTAATAAACCCCCGGCTATACACACCAATGTGTAAAGCACGGGGATAACAAAACAGGGCACAGTCCCGAACAAAAAGAACACACGGTCACCAGTCCTGGGTGAGTGCAGTCGTGCTGGTGCTTAGTGCAAACACAAGTATTTCCGTGACGTTTAGTGCAGTGGTGCTCCGGATTGTGCTGACCCTCGGCGACAGCTCCGGAGATGTGCTCTAACTGTCTGGTGAAGTAAAACACAAACAATTACCACACAGACAAACACAACACCAAAAACACGTATCACGTCTCTTTTATTTTCGTTATTGAGAGCTCCTCTCTCAGTCCTTCTCTCTCTCCCGTTTAACCCAAACGAAGGAAAAGAACAGCGTTACCCTGGCCCCTATATGTAATCCCGCATGATATCTAGGTAAACGGTTGCAGCTGCCTTTTTACTTGCAGCTGCCCCTTGTTTACCTGTCAAATCAATACGGTCTTACAACAGAGTCTCGCTTCCTTCCAGGCTGACCCACTTCCCGGTCCCGGAAACGAACTGTCAGGCCAGCCCTTCCAGATACTTCTCCTCCCGTTCTTTAGCGCCCTCACAGGTCGGGAGGAAGATTTATCACCAGAACTCATTGTATTTCTGTCACATATCCCACCGCTCAGAGTGGAGCCGAAGGAACACTCGGCTAAATCTACCTTTCCCATTGCTCCCCCCTCCCGGGAAAAATAATCCGCATTTTGGTGGTCTTTCCCCGCACGGTGTACCATATGGTACATGAAGGGCTGCAACGCCAGATACCACCGAGTTATCCGGGCATTGCTATCCTTCATTGTGCTTAACCACGTGAGTGGGGCGTGGTCTGTGACAAGATCAAATGAGTGTCCCAGCAGGTAGTATCGTAAAGAGTGAGTAGCCCATTTAATGGCCAAACACTCTTTTTCGACTACGGAGTAGTTACGTTCCCGAGGTAACATTTTTTTGCTCAGGTACAATATCGGGTGTTCTACTCCAGCTACTTTTTGGGACAAGACTGCACCCAAACCTACATCCGAGGCGTCGGTGTGGAGGATGAATCTCTTGGTGAAATCTGGGGTAATAAGAGTGGGGGCCTGGCAAAGTTTACGCTTAATCGTATCAAACGCCCCCTGACACTCAGCTGACCATTTAATTAAATTTGGAGCACTCTTTTTGGTGAGGTCGACTAACGGGTTAACCACTGTGGCGTACTCGGGGATGAAGCGGCGGTAATAACCGGCTAAGCCCAGTAGTGACCTCACCTGAGTCTTGGTTTTGGGGATCGCTGCATCAACCAAAGCCTGGATTTTGGTGACCACAGGTTTCACCCTTCCATTTCCCATTACAAATCCCAAATATTGAGTCTCTGTTTTGGCAAACGCACATTTTCTCAAGTTAGCTGTCAGCCGGGCTGCCCTTAGAGACTGAAGGACGGCTGCAACCCTAGCCAAATGCTCTCGCCAGGTGGAGCTGTAAATCACCACGTCATCAATATACGCTGCTGCATATTCATGATGTGGGCGTAAAACCTGGTCCATCAGTCTCTGAAAGGCAGCGGGCGCACCATGTAGCCCAAATGGCATGGTTTTAAAGTGGAACAGCCCTTCTGGTGTTGAAAATGCGGTTTTCTCTCTGGAGCTGCGGGTTAAAGGGATTTGCCAGTATCCCTTCGTCAGGTCCAGAGTGGAAATAAACCTCGCTTTTCCCAGTCTGTCTAAAAGCTCGTCGACCCGAGGCATGGGATACGCATCGAACTTAGCAATAGCGTTCACCTTTCTGAAATCTACGCAGAAGCGGTTGGTGCCGTCTTTCTTAGCCACTATGACAATGGGGCTGCACCACTCGCTCCTGGAAGGTTCAATTACCCCAAGCTCGAGCATATCCCATACCTCTTTGCGCACGCCACTTCGTCGACTTTCCGGGATCCGGTACGGTCTCTCTCGCACTGTGACACCTGGTGGAGAGATAATGTCATATTCAACTAAGTTGGTTCTGCCGGGCACATCAGAAAAAACATCGCTGAACTCCTCAATAAGCTTACGCAGCTCTCTTTGCTGATCCGGAACCAACTGTTCCCCCATCGAAATCGCTCTTGTGCTCGGGGTCTCTGGACAGGGACCTAAATCATCCTCCATATTGCCTGGGGCTATAAATAAGACCTCCCGTGCCTGCCAGGGCTTTAACAAATTAACATGGTAAATTTCACGTTCATTCCGGCGATCGGGCTGTCTAATTTCATAATTTACTTTCCCTATAGCCCGAATCACCTCATACGGCCCCTGCCATTTAGCACACAGTTTTGATTCTGATGAGGGAAGTAGCAGCATTACCTTGTCCCCTGGTCGAAAGGTTCGAATCCGTGCATTTTTGTTGTAATGCTGCTGCTGTCGGTGCTGAGCCGATCTGAGGTTGTCTTGGGCCAAACGACCGACCAAATCCAGGCGATCCCTTAGTAGGAGCACATACTTCACTACATTTTTGGACGAGCCTTTGTGCTCCTCCCACCCCTCTCTCAGCAGGTCGAGAATGCCGCGAGGCTGCCGGCCGTACAGGAGCTCAAAAGGGGAGAACCCCGTTGAACTCTGCGGCACTTCTCTCACTGCAAAAAGGAGGTAGGGAAGAAGCGATGCCCAATGTTTCTGCTCTTGTGTTACAAATCGCCTCAGCATCGACTTTAAGGTCTGATTAAAACGTTCCACCAGACCGTCCGATTGTGGATGATAAACGGACGTCCTGATGGGACGTATTTTCAATATTTTGTACACCTGCTGTAACGTATTGGACAGAAAATTGGTTCCGTGATCGGTCAAAATCTCCTTGGGGATCCCTACTCTAGCCATAATCTGCGCTAACTCGGTGGCTATTGCAGCGGCACTAGTGGACCTCAATGGAACTGCCTCCGGGTATCGCGTTGCATAATCCACCACCACTAATATATGCGTATACCCTGAGTCAGAAGGTAGCAAAGGGCCCACTATGTCCATTGCAATGCGTTCAAAAGGAGTGGAAATAATCGGCAGTGGGACCAAAGGAGCGGGGCGCACTCGACCCGGCGCTACTCGCTGGCAGTCTGGGCATGTGGCTACATATCTCGACACATCAGTATGAAGACCTACCCAATAGAATCGAGCCAATATCCGTTCCCTCGTCTTCTCGGCTCCGAGGTGCCCCGCAAAAGGGATATCATGCGCCAGCCTCATGACCTCGGTCCGACAAGACGGGGGAACCAACAATTGTGTTACAGGCTGTCCTGTGCCCGCGGCTAGGTTTACCCTATATAGTAATTGCCCCTTGATACTGAAATGTGGATATACTAGCGCCCCAGCGCCGTCAACATCCTTACCTTCAATGGACCGGACCTGCCCCCAAGCGTGCACCAGTGACGGGTCATTATGTTGGCCCCACACTAGGTCCGCGCTTGAGTACCACGGGTCCGGTACATTGAGAGGGGCCGGAATAACCTCTGCTCTGGTCGGTCCAGTAACCTCGCTCTCTCGGTCACACTGCGTTCCCACTCCCTTCGACTGGCGTTTGTTACCCTTGCAGCACTCTCCCACCAGACCCCAGCCTTGTCTCACAAATGCTCCCTCCCATTTCGCGGTCCGTCTCTCCTTATTTGTTTTTCTAGGACGGAAAAGAGGGGAAAACATTTCAGTGTGAAAAGGAAACACATCACCAATTCGTTCCTTTTTTTTTTTCTCTGCCACGTTTACGTGTGTGGCTGAGACTGCCATTATTTGCATCAATTCTTTGAATTTTGGCCAGTCTCGACCCAGAATAACTGGGTGTGGCAACCTTTCCGCCACCCCGACTACAAGGTGACGTTTTATCGGTCCTACCGATAAATATACTTTTAATGTGGGGTATGCCGCCGTATCTCCATGGATACAGGAGATGGCCACCTGACCTCGTGGCCGCCACGACACACCGCCCAGGAGAGCTGTCCTAATCAAAGTCTGCTCACACCCTGTGTCCACTAATGCGTGGGTTTTCACATTCCCTAACACAACATTAATCAAACAAGGCCCCTCCCGACCATTTTCCCCACGCTTACCAGTTTCAGGTGCCCAATTGCACGCGGCCACGTCACACTCCATGGCAGCGGGGCATGACCTGGCCAGATGTCCCGGCTGGTGGCACCTAAAACAGATAGGAGGGACAGAGGGGGCATAGGTCATAAATCTGTCCCGCTGCTGGTATGGCAACGGGGCAGGGGCAGCACCTCTACCCCAGCTGGGGGCCAACCTTGGTCTCCATGGGGGGGAGGCAAGGGGGCCCAATGGGGTCGGTGTTCTAGGAGGTCTGGGTCCCTGGAACGCGGGGGGGGGTGGTGGTGGTGGTGTTGGAGGAGAGGGAGGGAGAGGTCGGCTGCTCCGAAGGGCAGGGGCCGACAGGATCCCGATCCGGGCAGAAGTCAGGGAGTCTTCGAAGTCTTCAGCCAATTTGACCGCCTCCTCCAGGGTGTCGGGGTTGTGGCGCCGTATCCACGCCTGGGTTTCGGCGCCGACCACATGGCAAAATTGCTCTACCACAATGGCTTCCCCCATCTGCTGGGCGGTCTTCTTCCCGGGGGTCAGCCAATGCACCATGTGGTCGCACAACCGCTCTGCAACCACCCTGGGGCGTGTCTCCGGGGCTCTCCGGTACTCCCTAAACCGCGCCCGGTGGGTCTCCGTGGTGATGTTCAGCCGGCGGAGGATAGCCTGCTTGACCAGGTCATACTCGGTGGCGTGATGGTCGCTCATGGCTTGGTAGGCTGCCTGAGCCTCCCCAATCAGGCAGGGTCCCAACTGGCTGGCCCAGAACTCCCGCGGCCAAGCCGCCGCGGTAGCCAGCCGCTCGAACGCCACCAAATACGCCTCCGGGTCATCCTCCGCCGACATCTTCATTGCCCGTGCCTTCGGGGGCGACATCAGCGGTGTTGTGGTAGGGGTCGTTGCTGCGGCAACGGCCAGCCCTACCCGTTCAATGAGCGCCGTGTAGCGCTCCTCCCTCCTCCTCTCCTCTGCGTCGCGTCTGCTCTCCAGCGCCTGCAGCAGCTCCGCCAGTGCGTTGCGATCCATGATCCCGGATCTGACACCACGTGTGGCAAAGTGGCTAGTGAAGGGGAACAGGTGTAGCGGTGATGCGATGCAGGAGTGAACAGGCAGACAACGGTATACAGTGGAAAAATGGTGTTTTATTTATAATCCAGGTCTGGTGACCGTTAACTAATAAACCCCCGGCTATACACACCAATGTGTAAAGCACGGGGATAACAAAACAGGGCACAGTCCCGAACAAAAAGAACACACGGTCACCAGTCCTGGGTGAGTGCAGTCGTGCTGGTGCTTAGTGCAAACACAAGTATTTCCGTGACGTTTAGTGCAGTGGTGCTCCGGATTGTGCTGACCCTCGGCGACAGCTCCGGAGATGTGCTCTAACTGTCTGGTGAAGTAAAACACAAACAATTACCACACAGACAAACACAACACCAAAAACACGTATCACGTCTCTTTTATTTTCGGTATTGAGAGCTCCTCTCTCAGTCCTTCTCTCTCTCCCGTTTAACCCAAACGAAGGAAAAGAACAGCGTTACCCTGGCCCCTATATGTAATCCCGCATGATATCTAGGTAAACGGTTGCAGCTGCCTTTTTACTTGCAGCTGCCCCTTGTTTACCTGTCAAATCAATACGGTCTTACAACAGAGTCTCGCTTCCTTCCAGGCTGACCCACTTCCCGGTCCCGGAAACGAACTGTCAGGCCAGCCCTTCCAGATACTTCTCCTCCCGTTCTTTAGCGCCCTCACAGGTCGGGAGGAAGATTTATCACCAGAACTCATTGTATTTCTGTCACAAGAGACCAGAGACCTTTTTTGCAGTTACTTACATGATACTCATAACAGCAAAACCTATAACATAGAACAACTACTGATACTGCACTTAGAATGATGTCATTTCAGCAGGTAATGGACCTTCTAAGTGTCATTAACATACCACATATGCATTATTTTAAAAAGTCTGCTGATTGGTTGCTTTATAGTTTTAGTCCACCCAGAGGATCTCTGTTTGGCCCAAGAGTTGTCAACAAGACCAAAGGTATGTTAAAAAAGATGAGGCACAAAGGTGAATGCGGGGCAAGGGGGGGGTCGCTCGACCGATTAAATTATGCTTTGCTGTTCACTCTCGCTTGCCCCATATAGATGATGCTGGGTTCAACAAGCCGATGTAAACAACGCAAAGGAACGAATGCCAGTGTGGAAAGGGTGAAGGCAAGCATGGCTGAGGACGCTAGCCGCCTGGAAATATAAAGTAGTTATAATTTTGATAAGTACCCGAGTGGGATGTGTAGCACCTCAGCTGGGGAACGCCTGGGCAACCCCGACAGTATAGAGAGAGATTAGCAAAGTACAGGCTAAAGACCCGAGCCATACGGCGAGATCGCAGCACCTTTTGTTTTTAGTTTTATTATTGTATTTTATTTTCCTTCTTTCTTTTGCCTTCTGTTTTGATTATTATTTTCAGCACCTGCATGTGCACTGGAAGTCGTCTGATCAGAGAAATTTACCATCGTTGGTATTTTCAGTAAGATACCGTGAGACCGAACCTTACCATTGCTGGTATTGTTCATTCGCGGTACAACAGTGCCCCCTTGTCCCCTAAATAAACTTGGAGGTGATCTCAAAGAAACGTTCTGTCTCCCGTGTGAAACCCCACACCCTCTCACATTACACACATATATATATATATATATATATATAGAGAGAGAGAGAGAGAGAGAGAGAGAGAGAGAGAGAGAGAGAGAGAGAGAGAGAGAGAGAGAGAGACACACACACATACACACACATCAGACATGTAGGACTTGAGTTGGACTCGAGTCACATTTTTCATGACCCAGACTTGAGTCATGGCAGCAAAAGACTTGGATTTGACTCAGACTCAATCTTGTGTGACTTGGACTCAGACTCGAACATTCGGGCTCCATGACTCAGATATTAATGATGAGTCCTTTTTTTATTTTCTATTACACAAGTAATATTACAGTTACTAGGAAACTGTGCACAATAAAAGCCCACCCAACAAAACATTATCCAACCACTGCAGTACATTGGGTCTTGTACATTTTTTTTTACTTGTGCAACTTTGCGGTGGACTTCTTGCAAATAGTTTTTTTTCTTCTTTGATTGTCTATTTCCAGTTTAAGTTTGCAAAAATAATGTTTAATTAATGATAAATGTACCTCTTTTTGACAATAGGAAAACACCCATCAGAACGTAATTGATTGCACCTGAATCAAAATCTGACAACATACCACTTGTAATCTGACAGCATACCACTTACTGACATTACATGGGTCAAGTTTTGGTATGCGTACCACATTCTAACGATGTACCATTTTCTAACACTACACCGGCTTTATTGTCCAGATCACAGCTTCTATCAACGCATATCTATAAACTTCAGGTACATTCAAACAGTATTCCAATTTCAAAAGAAAAGAATATAGTCACAGACAAGTTGAAAAAGTCATGCAAATAGAATAATCTAGCTAGAAAAAATAAATCTAAATCATTTTTTTGTATTTTTATTTTTTATGTGAATTTTTCCTGAGGGATATCAGACAACGTCCATTAGGTAAACTGTTCCCACATAATACCACTAGTTTAATGAAAATTGATTTGAGTTTCTTTCAAGGACTTGTGACTCGGACTTGACATTCTGGACTTGCACACGGACTACAGGTTTGAGGACTCGACTACAAGTCATACATACATACATACATACATACACACATACATACACACACACACGTACGTACATACATACATACATACATACATACATACATACATACATACATACATACATACACACACACACATACATACGTACACAGATACACACATACACATACATACATACATACATACATACATAGATACATACATACATACAGGATTCTGCCAAGTCAATTTTAACCATTCATTTTCAATTTTTAATAACACTGTGTAACAATTTTTTCTTTTTTTTTTGGTTCCTGGGTAGTAAGTGTTATTTCCTAATTGCTTATGCCTCAAAAGTATAGAAAATGGCTATTATTCCCCACAAACTTTGCTTTTGTGACCAGGACAGTGATATTTTGAAATGTACCTATTTTCCAGAACATTCCAGATAGATTCAGTGCTGAGTAAACTTGGAGTAACTTCTAGAACTTTCTAGAACTTTCCAGTAATATAAATAGTAGTATAAATACAGGGGCCTTAAGCCCACCAGTTCAGTTTAGTTCCAGCTGCCTAAGTGGATACATATCTGCATTTTTCTGAGATGGCATCAAGGTCATAGGAGACTTCAAAATGGTGGCATTCCTGATGGGTCTCCAAGGCGGTTTTACCAAGTTTCCCTGCTATCTTTGCCTTTGGGACAGCAGGGACACCAAGGCGCACTACCACAGGCGGGACTGGCCATAGCGGACCGAGTTCTCTGTGGGGAGGAACAACGTCAAGTGGGAGCCACTGGTGGACCCCCGGAAGGTGCTGATGCCACCACTGCACATCAAATTGGGCCTTATGAAACAATTTGTCAGAGCTCTAGATAAGGAGTCGGCAGCCTTCAAGTACCTTCAAGACTTCTTCCCTAAGCTGTCTGAGGCAAAGGTCAAAGCCGGTGTCTTCGTCGGACCACAGATAAAGAAGATCCTGGAGTGCAATGAATTCCCCAAGAAGCTCACTAGTAAGGAGAAAGCGGCTTGGAACAGCTTTGTCGCAGTGGTTCGGGGCTTCCTGGGCAATCACAAGGCCGAAAACTATGTGGAGCTGGTTGAGACTCTGGTGAAGAACTATGGCACAATGGGCTGTAGGATGTCCCTCAAAGTCCATATCCTTGATGCTCATCTTGATAAATTCAAGGAGAACATGGGAGCGTATTCGGAGGAGCAAGGCGAGCGCTTCCACCAGGATATACTGGACTTTGAACGCCGCTACCAAGGACAGTATAACGAGAACATGATGGGAGACTACATTTGGGGGCTGATTCGTGAAAGTGATTTACAGTATAATCGTAAATCTCGAAAAACTACTCGCTTCTAAATCTTTTGTAGTCATTTTTGTATTACTTTAGTATAAATACATGTTCATTTGGATTCATATGTTGTTTTTTTCTGACTTTATGTGAACGAAAAGACACAAATTCGCCCGTTTTCTCATTGGAAATAGGTAAATTTCAAAATATCACTGTCTGGTCACAAAAGCAAAGTTTGTGGGGAATAATAGCCATTTTCTATACTTTTGAGGCATAAGCAATTAGGAAATAACACTTACTACCCAGGAACAAAAATTGTGTTACATAGTGTAACCATGCGCAAATAATGCCTGATGGGAAATATCGTGGCTCACGTGAAAAAAAACTGCCTAGAAGTGGTTGCTCTGTGCATCAATGATTCAGACGATTGCTTGCATCATCAGTAATGAAGGTTCAGAGGACAAAGACATGGATTCTGCATTTTCGGATGATACAGACCCTGCAGTCTGATTGATTATGCTTTCCGTTGCTATGCTACAATCCATATTTTTGATTATTATTATTATTATTTGCTTATTTTAGACTAGCACCAGAATGTAATGTTATTGTGTGATTAAGAAATAATACATGACAGGGTGTGTGTTATCACCCAAGAAGTGGTGGTATCTCATGATAACACACAGACCCTTGAGTGTATTATTGCTATTATTAAATGGGTCTATGAGTGTGTTGTTGTTGGTAAATAAAGAAGAATTTTTAGACAATTTTTAGTTGTGTCACTTTTGATTTTAAACCATTTTGTATAATATTTTCTTTCTTGGGGCTTCGATAATAGTTTCTTGTTTAGGCTTTGTAGATATTGACCTGGATGTTGCCATTCATTGTTTCAACATGTATACCTGTATATGAGTTTTGTCCAATAGACAGCACTGCTGCTGCTGCTGTGACGTTTTGTTTTTTAGATCAGTGTCAATGTTCTTTTCAGTTAGCCAGTCACGGAAAACTTTCATAGCCCATTCTGTCTGGCACTTGGTGTTTTCCTCAGTTGTATTCATTTCTAGGTTGTCTGAATCTGCTTCATTTACCTCAGTATGGCAAGGTTTTTCTTTTCTTTTTGAATGTTTTCAGCCACAGAACTTGTGTAGTTAATCTCAGGGATTGCTGTCATACTGACTGAATCAAGTGGTTTTGTTTACCCAGACAGTACAGTTACAGTTGGCGTATTGATTTTGTTTACAGTGATGAGGCCGCTTCAGAAAAAGAAGTTCTGCACTGTTGTGTTATCACCAGATATTTAATGACTAGGGAGAAGATCTCAGCCAATCAGAATGTATTATTTTCGCCAATTGTTTCTACCCATTTAATAATATGTGATGTATAATGACAAACAAGAAACCATCTTCAGTGCAGTGACATCATAAACTGCATTATATAAAAAAATACTGTTTATTTTAATAACTAATACAAACTAATTAGTGCAACAGCATGTATTCAAAACAAAATCAAATAGATATTTTATGAAAGATAACAAACTCGCCATGTCCATCCATGACATAAATTCCGTAAATCATTTTTTTCAGGACATATCCTTATTATATATTTTACTTTGAACAATACTGGCATGGATTAGCATTCTTGAGTCATTCAATGGATTAAAACATAATGAGCACCTAAATGTTAATCTGTTTTTTACATACATTCCCTAATCCAGCGTTAGAGTTTCTAAAAAAAGACATGACAGCTTTAACACCTTTTTCTTTTACATATTTTCACGACATTTAAAGTCCTAACATCAGTAAATCTTCATATGCTGTCTACAGCAGCAGAAAATTACAAGACTATGAATCATAGTCAAGAACAATTAAGGGGAAGAATGTTACATGAAAAAGATAAAGCTTGTGTTTTCAAAGGGCACTCTTGTCTAAAATGTTTAATTCGACTGGAGTCACAGCTCATGATCTAAGGCCTTGCTGATAACACTACAATCTTAAATGAGATTCAAAATTTACTGTCAGGTGGAAATTACCTCCACGTTATAGCTCTAATAGATCACAATGCAATTCAATGCTACAATTGCACCATTAATTCACAATAAATACATGGTATAAATGTCCATATGCTTTGAAAAACAAACAGACATATATTTACCTTTGGTAACTCATGAAGTCTCTTGTAGAGTATTTTCACGTACCCTCCAAATGTACTGATTTAGCCAGTGCAATACCTAATTTCTAACTTTGGTACCGAATCCCCACAAATTGATTGTGTGTACCGAATTTTGCGTTTCATATAAAGCTTTTTTTTTTTCTGCACAGCCTCGCCAGGCCACTAGAGGCACATCCCCATGGTACTGCCTGCTAGACAGATAGTTAGTAGACATCAAAGATATTGGTAGAGACCGCCCATTCAGAGATAATCTGTTATTAGAGAATGGAGATTAAAAACTGAAGAGATTTTAAGAATAAAAATATTTTAGGGTGTTTTTGTAAGACTGAATATCTTGTTGGTGCCAGGCATAGAAACTTCTACATTTCTTCATATTAACCCTACATATTTCCTTTATCCCTTATGCCTAAGGGAACACATGACTGCAATAATACTAATTTAATTTGCTGGAAACTGCATATTTTAAAGTTAACATTTCAAAAATACTCTGAGAGGGGCATGTCTCAGACCCCCATGGAAGCAGGTCACTCACTACCACACTATGAGCTGCTTGCTCTCTAATGTCACACAAGTGGACCTATTTTCATCTCTCAAATGTTGGAGGGTATGTTTTCAATATTTCTTATTTTGTTTTCTAAGTTACAGTACATCAGAGCTTTAAGTTTATTGGTACTGTTTAATATAATGCCTGTTTGTAGGCTGTTAAAATAATTACATGTTTTAATTACACATTGTAAGATGGAGAAAACACCTAATTACATTGTTTAATTACCTGGTTGGGCTTGATTTGTGTTTATATATATATATATATATATATATATATATGGATGGCTTGTTTGTGTTCTTGTTGGTTCAAGCGCTGTAAAATGATGACATTTGTAGAGGAATCATTGTTGTTTTCTTAATTGAACTATCTATAAACCTTAGAGGCTCTAAACTTAACTGGTTGTTGCTTCCAGTGGGGTTTTATAAGTTTAGAATTTGGTCAACACTTACAATCTGCAGAAGACATCTCAAGACCTGCAGCCTGTTGTTCACCTGTGTATATTTAAACTAAATAGGGTCTGTAATTAAAATGCAACAGCCTTCCTACATACTTTGTAGAAGTTTTTAGTGTTGAGATAACCAATTCAGATTCATCAAACGTAACCTCTCAATTCCTTGGGGAGAGGCCTAGCAGCAAGCCATACATCTCCACACACTTGTAATTCAGAAGCACTGAAGCAAAAGCTGTCAAAACACTACCAAAGTCGACAAGGATGTATGGTTCATTAATCTGTGAGCTGATGTGGTTGGACCTGTCTGGGATCAGTTTTTCTTTTTTCTTTTTTTTTTTTTAATTCAACATTAATTACAAGTTTATGCAAAATTAAATTGTGTCATTCAATTTCCTGACAATCACAGCAAAAATGTAGCTTTGAACAATGAGAAGTAGTATCTTGCACTACTGATACTACACTACACTATCTGTATTGTGGTATTCTGTAATGTGATATTCTGGAAAAATATTTTAATACAAAATAATAATACTTCTCTTATAACATAATAATACTTCTCTTATAATAATGATAGTACTTATAGTAGTGATATTCTATAATAGTTATATTCTTTTTTTGAATATAATATTGATAATATATGTATAATTTTGAATATTCTTTTTTTTGAAAAATGAATTTATTTGACGTTAAGAATCATACATCTTTTACTGGACACATTTTTATGAAGTTCATGTTACAGTGTAATGATTCTGATAGATGCAATATTTAGTAACCAAATAACAAAGCACATATTAACTTGCGTAGTTAAAAAAATAATAATAATAATAACTTAATTGAATTAGTCGTAGTGCTAGCATGTTGCCACAGCTTTAGCAGTGCACGTTAAGGAATCCCTTTTGTGCTATAAGGGAATCTTAATAGAAACATTTCACACATTATTACATTTAACCATCCTTGGAGATATATATGTTAAAATGACACGTAAAACGCTCCAGTTATATCTGTTGTAAACCCGGATGGGCACAATTAGGTAAGTAAAATTGGAATGTTTCTGTAATATCATTCTAAAATCTTACAAAGTTGTTTTAGACACCCATTTTTATTGCAGTGTGTGTTTAATTATTGGTATGTTTTTATTATGTGTGCTATATATAATATTAGCAAAGCCTGTCCTTAATTATCTTATAAAATTACACCTGACAGTCATCGTTTAATACCTCTATTTTCATTGGTTTGTAACCAATGTGTTACTTTGCAACACTTACTATAACTAATTTATGACAAAGCCTGAATAAAAAAGCTTTTTTAACTGCAATCTTCTAATGAAGGTAATTAGCAACTGTATTTATTACAGCCTCATATATTGATTTTTTAGGTAGAGCCCAAATAGAGGTGTTACTTCCAAAGTAAAAGAAGAGAAAACTGTACACTGATAATATTGTATAGTAATCGCTTTGTTATTTAAAAAAAAAAGGTGAAAAAAGAGGTGAGGGTACATCTGGTATTTGTGTCTTTTCATATTTCCAGATTATTATATGTAGGAACAGTTTTCCTTAATAAATCTAATCAAACAAATAACTAACGTAATAAATAACATAATAAAAAGCACTGTGTATTAGAACTCTTTTGATCAAAACACTTTTGAGCCCTCAGTCATCAGAAATGTCTTCCTGGTTTCTTTTAACCTCCTCCTGCCCATTCACCACCTTTGTATGCTATCTCTGTCCTGAAAGGTCGATAGTTCTCGTTTCCTCCTGAGGTACAAGGCCTAAAGCTGGAAATGATCTTAAAACAAATTTCTCCATCCCTAGCACTGAATCAACAGAGCCAAAAATAAAACAGTTTTCTGATTAACAAGTTAGCTTTGTTTCATAAATGGTCATGCTTTACCCTCTAATCGATACTAGAATTATTTAAGATTTAAGTCACTGGCGACAAACTAGAACTGACGGAGACAGCACATATTTTAGAGAAGTAGTTGTGCTCAGTGGCCTCTAGCAAAGTGCCGGCCTGGTTCACCTTGGATGTGACGAGGTGGGATATTCTGAAGATTTCCACTAGCCAGGAGGCACTTTAGTAGTCTATCCTTGCTGGGAAGTACCAGTACAGGTATACTTTGCTTCAAGGTTGGAGTCAAGCCTGTTTCATCTTCTTCAAAGTAATATTATGCTGTCCTTTTCTCAGATGCTTGTCTAGAGGCAAACAGTTTCCTTTCACCATTCCTGACAACAGAGCTAGCTAAAAATCACCAGGCGCATACTTTTGTGAATATACTGTATGTTTGTTGTGGTTTTTATTTATGGCAATTGTAATAGATATACAGGTAGGTGTTTGACCTTTGTAGAGCATTCTGGTTTAGAAATGTCTCCACCTATTACTAGATCTACTGCTGCCTAAAACTGAGGCGCAATAAATGCACGCACTACAAAATAATTACAGATGAGAAAACGGAAAGGAAGATCTTTTTTCAGCAACATACTCTATACCAGTTCAAGTGCGGCTCCCGGTGAAATGCTGGGTGATGCACACTTTGCAGCTCGAATGAACTGAAGAAAGAATAATAAACAAAAATGGAGAAAAAAAGAAAGTAAAAATAAACACAACGCGTTTATTATTTGTGTTCCCTGTATTCATTTGTGTTATTATTCGTTCTTCTCTCCAGTTTCTTTGAGTCTACATGTTCACTGCAAGGACATTTCATTACCTGGTGACCTTTGACAACGTGCGCTGGCGCATGCGTATTTTGATCACCTCGAGTGAAAGAGGGATGTGCAGTTGAAAGTGAATTTCATAATTTTGAATTAAGTTCTCGTTCGTTTCGTGGAGACAATGGCATTGAGCAAACCATCATCCGGTAATAAACTGAATGCAAACAGCAAATGGAGTTAAATTGATTTAATTAAATCATAATTAAGAGGAAACTATTATTTGCAAAACAGATTATAAATCTGGGAAAAACAATTTAACTGATCTCACATTTTGTGTTAGGTTTGAATTAAAAATAAGGAGCTGCCCTTTTTTTTTACATTATCAATTAAACAGATTCATGGTCTCATTCAAGTTAAGGGAGAAAAAAACAAAAGTGATCTTGTTTCACAATCAACGCTTTTCCAAGAGTTTAATTAAGAAATTGAGTCAGCTCAATAACTTTAAAGGTATATCATGTGACCAAAAATAAAAACCGAAAACAAAGAGCCCTATCCATGCCATACAAAACTCGCTTGAGTCGTTACATCAGATTCTTTACAACAGCTAAAGGAGCATCTGCTGACTGATGATGTGTGCTTTTAAAAAGGCTAGCTTGTTTCTCTTTAAGTCTGATCCAGGAGGATACTGAAATGAAAATGTGTTGTGATTTGTTTCATAATGACGTTTGACGCTGCTCGCCTTGTAAAGACTACAGTACGTAAGAGATTTGTTGCAGATGAGACACAGATGTTTACCCCTGTTTTCAATTATTATTATTATTATTTATTTCTTAGCAGACGCCCTTATCCAGGGCGACTTACAATCGTAAGCAAATACATTTCAAGTGTTACAATACAAGTAATACAATAAGAGCAAGAAATACAATAACTTTTGTTCAAGCAAAGTATAAGTGTGACAACCACAATTCAATAATACAGCAGATAATAGTGATAGTTACATCAGGGTATGATTAAATAGTGATAGTTACATCAGGATATGATTGAATACAAAGTACTACAGGCAATGAAAGCAAACTCTTCCTGCCCGCCAAGACAGAGCAGGGCAAGCGCCACAGAATGGGCAACAGTGCAGTCTGACTACGCCACTGAGGGAAATAGAATTAGAATAACAAACGGTAATATAACTATATATTGTATATTTAGTCAAATAAATACTCTTAAAATATATTTACCAGTATTTGATTGACCTACACAAATCCCATTGAGTCCAAGGGCACTGTTTACTCATCTTTTTTTTCTTTTTTTTTTTAAACCGTGCAACATAACACAAACTATGTGGTTAAAGACATTGCAGATCCTGTACCATGCTAACAAAGTTCTCTTCTGCCTGACAGGCAGTCTAAAGTGAAATGCTACAGGGTGGAGAAGCCTTCTGACTCCATTGCTTCAGAGGGTTATCAGTCCCCATTCATCAATGCTTTTTTAATATTTATCAGTCATGCCAAAATGTCACCAACTTTGTTAGCACTTGGTTGCATGCTTATCTGCAGGCGGAATCTATCTGTCTGATATGTGCCCACACTGCAATGACACAACCCAAGATATCACATTGATAATAATGGTATTATTTCCTGATGTGAGAGGTTAAAATCCATTTATTTGAGAGAGGTTTAGTCAGACACATGTACAAAGTTACTTGAACAATCATGGCTGCAGCAGCTCCATGCTTTGTGAAGCATGTTCAGCTAACAGTACAACAGAGGACACTGTTCAGTGCTTAAATAAATGTCATGATGTGTATTATGTTTCTGGTGTTAGTTTGATTGCCCGCTGAATCAAAACGCTGAACCGGGATTTAACCTCAATGAAGCGATCTCTCCTGTTCCTATGTGTAATAAGCGAGGTTGGGGTGGATTCATATTGTCAAGAGTTAGTGGACCCTGCATTTGGTAGAGAAGACTGAAATTCATAGTTTATAGGATAATATTATAGTTCATTATGTGCCACTGTTTAACTGTGCATAATTATTATTATTATCATTATTATAATTGAATGCAATTTCAAAATTACACAACACTGTTGAGTACCGTTTACATTCCTCTTCATCTATCTAAACAGTGTTCAAAATATGTAACTTTAATGAAAGCAGTGGATTGGAACATACTATTGTCTGGCAGCAGTGTGGAGTGTTTAGGGCTCTGGATTCTTGACTGGAGGGGACACTGCTATTGTACCCTTGAGCAAGGTACTTTACCTAGATTGCTCCAGTAAAAACCCAACTGTATAAATGGGTAATTGTATGTAAAAATAATGTAATTGTATGTAAAAATAATGTGATATCTTGTAACAATTGTAAGTCATCCTGGATAAGGGCGTCTACTAAGAAATAAATAATAATAATAATAATACCTTTCACGGTCAACACTATTATGGTGAAGATTGTATTAGGCCTTCATTTTTCACAGTTTTTTTTGGGGGGGGGGTGTCAGCTGATAAATTCATCGAGTAAAAATAAACCCTTTAGTAAATTGCATTTCCTAGCAGTGATACAGTAGCTATCAATGCAATCAGCATGGGAGCTCTTAAATGCTGTAGATGTGTTTTTTCTATTTTTTTATGTTTTTATTGTTTTTATTGATCACCACAAAAAAATGTGGACTCTGGAAATCCATTTGCAGACAGAGAGATAGTCTTTAAGTACACTTTGTTTGTGTGATGATATTGGTTACATGAGGTGCTTTTTTCTGTCAAGGACATCCATTACACACTCAAATTCATTGAATGTGGACATTTAACATCAGGAGTGGGAAATGTGTTGATGTGAAAGCTTTTCTGACCACATTAATCTAGTTCTATAAGCTCTTTAGGAGGCTGTGTGGTCCAGTGGTTAAAGAAAAGGGCTTGTAACCAGGAGGTCCCCGGTTCAAATCCCATCTCAGTCACTGATTAATTGTGTGACCCTGAGCAAGTCCCTTAACCTCCTTGTGCTCAGTCTTTCGGGTGAGACGTAATTGTAAGTGACTCTGCAGCTGATGCATAGCTCACACACCCTAGTCTCTGTAAGTCGCCTTGGATAAAGGTGTCTGCTAAATAAACAAATAATAATAATCTTTAAATACAATGCAGGTGCATTTTCTCATTTAGGTTAACTGGAGACAGAGCTATATGGTTCCCAAGTCACCTTAATATAGTGCAGGATCTGTTAAGTTTATCAGGAGCAAAGGAAATCTTATACATGAGCACATTTTCAGTTTTACCTGATAAAACACCCCCGATACAAAAAACATAAACTGGTATATAGCCAATAAACACCGGAAACCACCAAAAAACAAATGGAAATAGCTACTCAATTCACGTTGTCTTCACCCCTTTCTACTACTACTGCAAAAAATACCTTTCCCAGTGCAGCTGTACAATGTCCTTCTTTCCTGACTTGTATCTATTCGGCTGCGTTGTTTTATTCATCGGTGCTCTGCATCGCTGAGTTGGAAGTGACATCACTTGGTGCTCATCAGTGCGGGGGATTTAACAACAGTTTGGTGAATCAACATGGCTAATGATGTTGCTTCTGCTGCTTGCAAGGCTGTGGTTGACTTGTGTGAGGAATAGCATTAATACATGTTACTTTTTTTACTGCCACTGATCCTTAACACTTATACTGGCTCATCGATTGACAGCTGTACCTACCACTGCTCTCTAACTGGCCTCATGTTGGCAAAAACGGCACTGATGTATCGTCTTACATAAGCAGAGTCTACAAAATAAACTGAAAGCTCATTGGGACGAACTAAGAACTAAAAGCCTTATTATCTCTGTTAAGGTTTAGTTATCTTATAACCCAACAGAGCTCAACCAAGTGTGTGTAAAGTGCTGCACGACCCAGGACTTGCTTCAACGAGTAAGTCTGTTAGAAATGGAGCTGGAGGAAATGAGACAGGAGCTTGAGGAGCTGACACACCCACAATTCATGGAAGTCTGCACCCCTAGCAGACTGAAAGCCACCAGGGAGATGGAAGAGAGTTGAAACAGCTGGGTTCAGATAGGCAGAAGCAGGGAAAAAAAGAAACTTCGTCAAACACATCCACCAGAAATCCAAACATCCAACAAATTTGAGCCACTTCAACATTTAGATGACCAAAACCAAAATCAAGAGAATGAAAGGAACAACATCCAGCACCCTATAAACAGTGCTGACCAGGCAGCAAAAAGAAGGGAGGTCATGATTGTTGGGGACTCCATATTGAGAAACACAGCAAGTTCAGTTCACAGTTTGGACCCCCTTACTACAACATTATGATGCCTTCCAGGAGCCTCTGTCAAGCACATTACTGAGAACGTGGACAGGCTCCTAGAACGAACAGGAGACGACCCGGTAGTAGTCGTCCACATCGGTACAAACAACATTGGAAGAGACAGACCAAGATCCCTGCAAAACAAATTCAGAGAGCTAAGAAGGAATTAAAAGACAAGACCAAAACTGTGGTATTTTCTGGGATACTGCCGGCACCTTGCAAAGGACCATATGGACAGCTGGAAATACAAAATCAAAATGCATGGCTGAAATTGTGGTGCACACAGGAAGACTTCACCTTTCTTGAACATTGGAGCACATTCTACAACAAGGACTATCTATATAGGTGGGACAGACTGCACTTAAACAGAAAGGGAACCAATCTACTTGGAGAAAGGATCCTTGAGGAGGTCCAGAAGCATTTAAACTAGGAAGGAAGTGGGGAGAAAACAAAAAAACAGAAGGGAGACCACATCAAAACAAGGGCAACAACTCAGGTAAGACAACTATTAAATGTATTTATCTTAATGCTAGAAGTCTCAGAAACAAAATGTTAGAACTTGAAACTACTGCACTAACAAGTAACTACGATGTGATAGGTGTTACAGAAACTTGATTGTCTGAGAGTGATGGAGACGAATATAATATTAGTGAGTACACACTGTATAGGAAAGACAGGCAGGACAGAAGAGGCGGAGGGGTAGAAATAGTCTTGAAGCCAGGTGTTAAATCTGGACAAAGAAAACAACGCTGAATCAATATGGGTCAGAATAATGGACACAAATTTAAAGGGCATAATAATAGGAGCATGCTATAGACCGCCAAATTCAGACGCTGAGCAAAATAATCTGTTATACAATGACATTCGAAATACATGTAGAAAAGGAGAAGCCATACTAATGGGGGATTTCAACTTCCCCTGTATAAAATGGGAGAACCCGTGGGGAGAACGACGGACGAAATTGAAATGGTGGAAATGACAAATGACTGCTTCCTAACGCAATTTGTCAAGGCACCGACTAGAGGGGAGGCATGCCTTGATTTAGTCTTTTCAAATAACGAAGACAGAATAACTAAAACAGAGGTCAGAGAGCCATTGGCAAACTCAGACCACAACATGGTCTCATTTGAAGTATTTTTTAAAACCCCAAAAGTAATGACTAAAGCTAAGGTTTACAATTTTAGAAAAGCAAACTATGAAGGTATGAAACAGAGATTAACAGAAGTATATTGGAGTAAAACAGAGAAAACATTACAGAAAAAGGTTTTTTTTTTAAAAAATATAGTACTAGAGGCGCAAAACAATTACGTCCCAAAAGTAGACAAATCTAAATCTAAAACAAAATGGCCAAAATAGTTTAATAGATCAATTACAAAAAATATTCAGTGAAAACAGGCACTTTACAGAGTGTTTAAAAGGGACCAAAAACAAAGTACACAGAAAGAGTACTTGGAACTACAAACACAAGTCAAAAAGGAAGTTAGAAAGGCCAAGAGAGAGATATAAATCAATATTGCTAAGGGGGCTCAAACCAATTCCAAAATGTTTTTCCAATATTATAACAGCAAGAGAACATTCAAAGAGGAGGTTAAATGTCTAAGAGACACAAATGGCAAAATCATAGATGAAGAAAAAAAAATAGCAAATATATTAAATGATTACTTTTCACAGGTTTTTACAAAGGAGGACACAAACAGCATGCCCCACATGTCGACCTGTTCCTATCCAATTTTAAATAACTTTAGCATAACAGAGGCAGAAGTGTTAAAGGGACTAGGTGCTCTTAAAATAAACAAATCCCCTGGGCCGGATGAGATCCTCCCAATAGTACTCAAAGAAATGAAAGAAGTTATTTACAAACCGCTAACCAAGATCATGCAACAGTCTCTTGACACAGGGGTTGTACCGACAGACTGGAAAATTGCAAACGTAATACCGATCCACAAAAAGGGAGACAAAACCGAACCAGGTAACTACAGACCAATAAGCTTGACTTCTATTATATGTAAACTTATGGAATCTATAATAATATCTAAAATGGAAAATTACCTATATGGTAACAGTATCCTGGGAGACAGTCAGCATGGTTTTAGGAAAGGGAGATCGTGTCTAACTAACCTGCTTGACTGTTTTGAGGATGCAACATTGACAATGGATAATTGCAAAGCATAAGACATGGTTTATTTAGATTTCCAGAAAGCATTTGACAAAGTCCTGCATAAAAGATTAATTCTCAAACTGAACGCAGTAGGGATTCAAGGAAATGCATGCACATGGATTAGGGTGTGGTTAACATGTAGAAAACAGAAAGTACTGATTAGAGGAGAAACCTCAAAATGGAGCGAGGTAACCAGTGGTGTACCACAGGGATCAGTATTAGGTCCTCCGCTATTCCTACTCTACATTAATGATTTAGATTCTGGTATAGTAAGCAAACTTTTTAAATTTGCAGACAACACAAAAATAGGAGGAGTGGCAAACACTGTTGCAGCAGTAAAGGTCATTCAAAATGATCTAGACAGCATTCAGAACTGGGCAGACACGTGGCAAATGACATTTAATAGAGAAAAATGTAAAGCATTGCACGCAGGCAATAAAAATGTGTATTATAAATATCATATGGGAGATACTGAAATTGAAGAAGGGAACAAGGAAATAGACCTAGCAGTTTATGTTGACTCAGAAAAGTCTTCATCTAGACAATGTGGGGAAGCTATACAAAAAGGCCAACAAGATGCTCGGATATATTGTGAGAAGTGTTGAATTTAAATCAAGGGAAGTAATGTTAAAACTTTACAATGCATTAGTAAGACCTCACCTAGAATATTGTGTTTAGTTCTGGTCAACTCGTTACAAAAAGAATATTGCTGCTCTAGAAAGAGTTCAAAGAAGAGCAACCAGAATCCCAGGTTTAAAAGGCATGTCGTATGCAGACAGGCTAAAATAATTGAATCTATTCAGTCTTGAACAAAGAAGACTACGCGGCGATCTGATTCAAACATTCAAAATCTTAAAAGGTTTAGACAATGTCGACCCAGGGGACTTTTTGACCTGAAAAAAGAAACAAGGACCAGGGGTCACAAATGGAGATTAGATAAAGGGGCATTCAGAACAGAAAATAGGAGGCACTTTTTTACACAGAGAATTGTGAGGGTCTGGAACCAACTCCCCAGTAATGTTGTTGAAGCTGACACTCTGGGATCCTTCAAGAAGCTGCTTGATGAGATTCTGGGATCAATAAGCTACTAACAACCAAACGAGCAAGATGGGCTGAATGGCCTCCTCTCGTTTGTAAACTTTCTTCTTATGTTCTAATATTATAGGGATATTAAAATATTAGCAGGTAGAAAGCAAGTGTTCAAACAGTTTTATAATTATAATAAAAATCAAGTCACTGTTGTGCGTGTATGTCTGTGTGTCAAATGGGAAGGCAATTAACTTTTAACAGTGAAGACGTACAGTAAAGAAAGACTGCTTTACACACTCGAAATGGCAGGCTAACCAAATGTACGTACACTAAATATTCATAACATATTCCCATCTGTATTTATTTATTTTTCTCCAAAATATACTGTGACAGTCTGGCTCTCAGTGGTGACGTCACGGACCAGGAAGTAGAAACCAAAACAATGGATGGGCGGTTGAAGCTGAGTGCAACGGCACTCAGCGTATTTATTAATAAACAACAAAACACAAAACAAAAGGGCACGAGGGCCAAACGAATCAACAAACAAACAAGTAAGTGTCGTGCTGGAGAATCCAGCACATTTTAGCAATTGTTTTTTTAAATGTGACTCGCTCTCTCTGCTCCCCGTACTCTCCTCTGTACACCCAACCTCGAGTGCAGAGAGCTGCAGGTTTATATACTCTGGCCGAGGGATTAACTAGTTGTTAATTATCTTATTATCCCTCGGCCAGAGTCTGCACGCGTTTGGTAAGGATGCATGACTGTCAGCTAGTTAAATAATCAGTAGCTGATCAGCCATGCATCCTCACAGGGTTTTTAAATATAATAATAAAAGATGCAGCGCTTTCACCCGCGCCGTAAACAAAAATACAAATAATAATACATAGAGGCGGGACACTCCGCCACATATACATACATTTATTAATTAGTTTTCATGAGATAGTATTTATATTACATTACGTAATGCTGAAAGACATCAAAATATTTTTTTGTACTTTAAGGAAAATGTTGAGTTCAATGACAGGGCTTCAGATTGATTGACGCTTTGGTATGAAAAAACTTGACAGCATCAAAATACGCCGGATGCTTTGACCTGATGCGCTTGGTGTGAAAAAACCTTCACCAAAAACTATAATTTCATAGTATATAAAAAGCAAAACCACAGAAAAAACTGATTTAAATAAAACTCGAAAATAGCTCAAAATAAGCACCAAAAAAAGGAAATTAATAAAAACAGAAGCCCAGTGTATAGTGTATGCTGCAGCAGCAATAAACAATCCCCTTAAAGTCAAAGTGCCAACCCACACACAAAAACAGACACCTAATGTGGTTCAAAACATTGTTCTTAACAATAACACATGCAATTTAAACAAGAGACCCATGTCGGAACAGTAATTCATTATCCGAGTAACCTGATTTAATGAAAAAAAGGTCATAAAAAGTTTTTTTTTTTATTAAAGCACGTGTAAAAGTAGGATAAATGGATTGCTTGTCATAAACTGATTTATGTTTTCTCTCCTTTCCTCATCCACTAAAAATATTATATTTTTGTGTATTTCAATTTAGTTTTTGATCAAGCTAGTAGTTACTACGCCCAGCAATTGCCACAATAATCAGACTTTGATTGGTCAACATAATCAGGTGATAATGTGTTTGTGAAGTGACAGAGAACCACGTTTGACCGTTATTTGATCCTCTGACGGCTAAACGTCTGCTGTATCCTAGGATATACACTGTAGAGCTGCTTATTACAATGTCGGAGTCAAAATAAAACAGCATTTTAATCAAAATATTATGTGTTTCCTAGAAAATAGTACCAGGAAAATATACTAGATAGAAATTGGAAAATAAATCACTAAAAACCGACGTCCAGGTAAAAAAAAACAAATCCTGTAATTTTTCGGTAAAATTTGGAATAAACCGGAAATGCGGAACACTAACTATATTGTACAGTATTAAAACCAAATATTACTGGTAACTACACAATAAAAAATAAACAGATAAGTTTGGTAATTATAAATGAATACACTATATATTGTTCTGCCTGTCTTGTCTGAAGAGAGTAATTTGGTCCAGCATCATTATAAATATTTTTAACCACATCTAAAAAAATAAAAAGGTCCTTGTATCAGATACAATAAGGACATTTCAGATCTCAATATAAATCAATCACAAGATACTTTTATGTTGCCATGTTATACTAGTTAGACTGCGATGTAAACAGATACCACTTTCTGCGATTCATCCCACCAGAATAAAAGACACATATCAACACATATCTATCCAAGATCATTTCTGTCAAACCACAGGATGGATTTTAGCCAAATAAGTTGAGGAAAGGATCTGATAAAGGTAATTTTCATGAAGGGCATTGTCTGTAAATAAGTGTATAACATAATCATATGTCCATTACAGTAAGTGCCCCCTTAGAGAAATAGTGAGCAAACATGGAATTAGGTTTGTGTTGACTTTCAGGGCTATAACTATGCAGCAGACAAACGATGATATGTAACCTTATCTGTATGATATGTATGAAAACAATACTTTACATTTTGATTGAGAGGATTTGACCTTGCCCACTTACTGTAGCAAACATGGATTACTGAAATATCTCTCTGCTTTTTAACCACATCTTCAATCATTATTCACATACATTCATTGTGTACACACATGATATAGTTCATCACAAATATTCCAAGAAACAATACAATTTTATAATGCATTATCAATGGCAAAACAATGGATTTGAACCAGTGTACCATGATTTGTTACTAGTATGTTCAATATAAATTTGCCATGTAAAACTATTACCACCGTGCTACCATTACACCAATGTCTCATAGCATTACAGCTGCCCTTGTGCTACCATTTCAAGTTAGTATAGAACTGTTGCATTGTGCTACTGCACTGTCATTGAAGCTCAGGCTCAGACTAAAATGAACTAAATAAGTGCAGTGATTCACACAACTGGCAAATGTAATTTCAAACAGAAAGTTCAGTTGCTATACAATACAATATGCAGTTCACAGCACGACATTACTGACTGTATACCGTATTCCTTCAAATTTAAGGACACACTTTTTAAACCAATGTTTTCTTCTGAGTGTGTTCAGAGTCCACCTCTGAACGCACTCAAGAAAACATTGGTTTAAAAAGTGTGCACGACGTGAGTGAAAGAGAAACTAAAAGCTTGAACATAACAATTACTATGTGTGCTGATTATACCTCAGCACGATACTTGTTTTGTTTCGTGTCTGTTTTGTTTGTCTATTTGTTTTGGCCACCGTGCTGTTTATTTTGTGTTTTGTTTTGTTAAAACCTATGTATAATTAAAACGCGCCGCAGCGCTTTCATACCCCAGTGTTGTCTGTGTGTCTATTCTTTTCTGGGTCTGACATCACCATGCAGCCAACCTGTCACAGACCCCCATATTTTTCAACATGCCAAGCAATACCACAGTTCACTAAAAGGGAGAAAAATAGGTGCGAGTAATCACGACTGGAAATGAGAAGACGTGCATAACTGTAATGCTCTGTGTGACAGCAGACGGTCGCAAACTGCCATCATACATCGTAATTGAGGTTGTATTTTTGTAAATGCATCTTTATTTTATGTTTATTTTTTCCTCAAACTGAGGTTCTTGAAGAGGTCTTAAAGTCAAAGGAATACGGTAGGTATTTTAATTTTTTTTTTATTTAGACTGGGGTTGTGTGGCAGTCTGGCTCGCAGTGGTGACGTCACGGAACAGGAAGTAGAAACCAAAACAATGGATGGGCGGTTGAAGCTGAGTGCAATGGCACTCAGCGTATTTATTAATAAACCATCAAAAGATTTAAACAAAACAACAAAACACAAAACAAAAGGGCACGAGGGCCAAACGAATCAACAAACAAACAAGTAAGTGTCATGCTGGAGAATCCAGCATGTTTTAGCAATTGTTTTTTTTAAATGTGACTCGCTCTCTCCGCTCCCCATACTCTCCTCTGTACACCCAACCTCGAGTGCAGAGAGCTGCAGGTTTATATACTCTGGCCGAGGGATTAACTAGTTGGTAATTATCTTATTATCCCTCGGCCAGAGTCTGCACGCGTTTGGTAAGGATGCATGACTGTCAGCTAGTTAAATAATCAGTAGCTGATCAGCCATGCATCCTCACAGGGTTTTTAAATATAATAATAAAAGACGCGGCGCTTTTACCCGCACCGTAAACAAAAATACAAATAATAATACATAGAGGCGGGACACTCCGCCACAGGTTGTTATTACCAACATCACACAGCCTAGGAGATAACTATGCTGTCCCTGCACTGAGTATCCCATCACCCAGTCCCACTTCAGTTTCAAAAACTCCATGAAAGCAAACAAAAAAAGAATGAATCCCTTCATTTGCACAGATCCCGGCTGCAGAACAAAAATCAATACAGGTTGCCTAAGTAAAATCCCATTCTGACAGCACCTCCCTGTTGACTAGGCAGCATTACTGATGGTCTTGTCCTGGTCAGGGACAGCACTGAGATGTCAATAAGATTTCCTTCCACTTTTCCTGCTTGCCAGCTTCCATCTGCAAATAATTAATAAATTCCGGTTGCATTTACCTTTCCCAGTTTCTACCTCCTACCCACCTACACCCTTTGGCTACAGCCCCCCCTCCTCACTCCAGTGCCTCTGTGATCATTGTGACAGCCTTTACAATATGTCCCTACAAATCTACTTCAGCTTTAATATTTCACTAAAATGCCAATGAAAGCTCTGTTCGACCAACAGGAGAGCTGAATCTTTTTCCTGTCTTTGCACAATAGACAAAGCCACATTCCCATCAGACTAAACAAATAAGCAATAAAGAGAGAACAGGGGACAAATAGTCGACTTTATTGAGCTGCTGCCTTGAGCTGAAATGTAAAGAGTTTAACTCATTATTTGCTAAAAGCTATGGATGAAACAGAGGACCATTTTTTTTCTGAAAATACAAAGTAAACACTGGCTATTTCTTCTATTAGAAGTTTCAAAATGTGTCCCTTAAGCTATAACAGTACACAGCATGACTATAAAGTGATTTCCTTTTTAAAACAGTACTGAGCTACAATATGAAGGTCATCCACTTAAATTACTCAAGCTTCAGTAAATACATGTACACATAATAATATACACAAATATACTTCAAATTATTACATTAAATTCTTGCATTTTGTGAATGCCTAGCAAAGGGAGTTTTATGATATTTATTTTTTCTTCATTACATCATCCGACAATTAAGAAACTTGATTTATAACTCCCACACATTTAATGTTAAACATTGTATTTCTTTTATTCCAAATAACAAATTGTAGGAAAAGAAAAAGGAAACACATACCCAGCTCTGTATTTAAAGTATTGTGTTACTTTTAAACATTTGCATGCCATTAAACCAAAAAAAAACCCCGGTCACTTTTAAAAAGAGAGCATAAATATTGGGGGGCAGCAGTGTGGAGTAGTGGTTAGGGCTCTGGACTCTTGACCGGAGGGTCGTGGGTTCAATCCCCGGTGGGGACACTGCTGCTGTACCCTTGAGCAGGGTACTTTACCTAGATTGCTCCAGTAAAAACCCAACTGTATAAATGGGTAATTGTATTTAAAAATAATGTGATATCTTCTGACAATTGTGAGTCGCCCTGGATAAGGGCATCTGCTAAGAAATAAATAATAATAATAATAATAATAATAACAATGGGATTTGACCAGGAAATGAATAGGGATCCCATGAGTCAGGAATAGAAAAAAAGTAACTCAAGATAATTTAAGTCACAAGGGAGTTGTGGAGGACTTTCCTCATTAGTTATGTACCCAATACAAACCAATTACCAGTGTTTCTCTTTTATATATTAGTTATGTTTTTCAAAGATGGAAAGTACAATGCTTACTTACCAGTATTTATTTTTTTTAATCCAAAGGTCAAATGTTGTTCCTGGTTTAAAAATGAAATGTTTCACTGTTCATGCACCTAATTTAATTTACTTCTACTCTATAGAGTAGAAGTAAATAAATATCATTCTGGGCAGCAGTGTGGAGTAGTGGTTAGGGCTCTGGACTCTTGACTGGAGGGTCGTGGGTTCAATCCCTGGTAGGGGACACTGCTGCTGTACCCTTGAGCAAGGTATTTTACCTAGATTGCTCCAGTAAAAAAAAAAAACAACTGTATAAATGGGTAATTGTATGTAAAAATAATGTGATATCTTGTAACAGTTGTAAGTCGCCCTGGATAAGGGCGTCGGCTAAGAAATAAATAATAATTATTGACTATTAGCAAGCCAGAGGGCACAATGAAAGCACCAATTTTTCAAATAGAGGTAATTATGTGGAATTCCTTTCTTTGATTTCCGACTACGCATGTAGCATGTTAAGCAATCACTTGTCAATAGCCACAGTTTTCTCGGGTACCGCTAACAAGATTCTGAACGAATAAAAACAGAAGTACAGGAAGCCAAGTATGAAGCTGTAATGGTAGATTAAACAACATACGATGGAAGCAAAGCCGTGTTGTGTTTTCAGGTATGTGACTGACAGTGGCTTGAAAGAATGGCTGTTCTTTGAAAATGTGTTACATTTACTTAAAATAATAATTACTCATTACCTTTATTAAAAATGTGCATGGATTAATCTACCGATTAATCAACTAATGCCCATAAATTAACTGATCAAAATCTGTAATCGAGTGACAGCCCTAATCTCTCTCTCTCTCTCTCTCTCTCTCTCTCTCTCTCTCTCTCTCTCTCTCTCTCTCTCTCTCTCATAACAACATTTGGAAAAGTCCAAGGGGGGTGAATACTTATGCAAGGCACTATATATATATATATATATATATATATATATATATATATATATATATATATATATATACACACACACACTGTATATCAAAAATGTAGAATTCTAAATTAATAAAAAATTAATAAAGATGAAGGTGGACGCATCAGCATATGATAATTAACGTTCTGAGTTTTAAAACATTAACAGCAAGATGGGAAAATTATGAAGATGAAAAATAATAGTATTTAGGATAACATCATTGAATCATCCCCAATGAGCAAATTAATGTGATGTATAATCGTGGAGTCCCAAGAAGAATGAGGAATAGGTCAAAGTTTATATGACATCATGTGATCAAGATGAGATGACCTAATGCCCTGTAGAAGGAATCTTATTCAACAGCAGCTGCCATTGTCCAAGGCACAGCATAAAACGACATAATCTGAATGACCACTGGCAGGAGAAAGATGTTTAGCAATGTTTGGTTCTGATAAACTAGAACAAATTAACATTTTAATAAATCACTACGAATGGTGGAAAGGACTGGAAGGACATTGTGTAAAATATAGATATTTGAGATGATTAAATGTTCCTCTAATAATAATGACATATATATATATATATATATATAATGCAGGGGTTTGATTGTTAAATTGTGAGAGAGAGAGGTGGCTGGGTAAATACATGCATATTTGACTTAACTTACAAGATCAAATAAACAAAGCATTCTAGCAATGCCAGTTACTGCACATGTATCTATACTTTACATAAATATAAACTCTATTTGATATTCAGCCTCATTGAGTACTTACACTGATATTTATAAAAAGACTACATGTACATGGGTCATTAGTTTCACTTGTCTGGATGATTGGGTTCATAGTCAGACAATTGTAGGGCTAAGCTTGCAAATGCAAAATGTGATATTATTTCTAGATATTACTTTACAGCTGTGTCATTCTAATAGCTCTGAGGGTAGCGTAGATAAAAAGAAAGGGCATTTGAAAATCACCCCACTGATTACTTATCTCCAAATGGAATGAAGTCATCCACATGTTTTAACATTTACTGAAGTACACTGAATACACACTCCCAAATTCTGATCAGTACTGAAATATTTAAAAGGATTAAACATCCTTTTTAATTACCGAAGAAAGTAATTTGAACTACAGAGTTATATACTGCTGCACAGTTAAAACAATGTATTGTAGATAAAAACACATTTTCTACACGCTTACTAAAGGCCTTAAAACATGTCTAATGTTTGTTTGTTTTTCATTGAAAAGTTGGACACACTTTATCATTTGATAGTGTAAACTCAATTGAATTTTTTTAGGGAGATGGAAATCACTTATTCAATCCATGATTAGTGTGCTTCAGAAAGCATGGCAGTAAGTATAACCTATATAAATGTATAAAATACATTTTAGGAATAATAATTCGCAAAATAAAGAGTGTGCGATAGGAATTTTTGACAGAACTGTTTCTGAACACTCAGACAAAAAATCTACAGCTGCTACAGTTTTCTGATATCCTGCAATCTATATTTTATAACTATCCCAAAGTGTATAAATAATTTATTGTTACATGGTTGTAAAATGCCTGACATATATATTGATAGAATGATGTTTGCCATTTTTACTGTGGCACAGCAGGAAAGGTGCCAGATTTTAGTTTGTGAAAGAACTTATCCGTATATTTCAGAGAGGAACTGAGAACTAGAATCTGCATCCTGAGTAAACCACAAACTATATGTATATTTTTTTAAAAATATTCCTTATACAATATTGTGGCGGAGTGTCCCGCCCCTATTTATTATTATTTGTATTTGTTTGCGGCGCGGATAAAAGCGCTGCGTCTTTTGGTATTGTTTTTTATATTTATAATTTAAAAACCCCGTGAGGATGCGTGACTGATCAGCTACTGATTATTTAACTAGCTGACAGTCACGCATCCTTACCAAACGCGTGCAGACTGTGGCCGAGGGGGTAATAAGATAATTAACAGCTAGTTAACCCCTTGGCCAGAGTATAAGAATCTGCAGCTGTCCGTGCTGCAGGGTGGGGTATACAGAGAGGAGGTACGGGGAGATAGAGAGGAGGCAGACTTTAAAATAACAATTGCTAAAACGTGCTGGATTAGCCAGCACGGCACTTACTTGTTTGTCTGTCTGATTCGTTTGGCCCTCGTGCCTTTTGTTTTGTTGTTTTGTTCGAATCATTTGTTTTGTTTATTAATAAAATCAGCTGAACGCCATTGCGTTCAGTTTCACCCGCCCATCCATTGTTGTGGTTCAGTTACTTCCTGGTCCGTGACGTCACCACACCTCACCACTGCAAGCCATCCTGCCAAATATATTGTTGTAAATTTTGTTTATTCATTAAAACCTAGGTAAGCCTTTAAATCAGTATGGGGAATGTCAAGATGAACACACAGTTGATTAGTATTATCAATTCAAGATTATTGTCAGTGTTTTCTATTTTTTAACACTTACTGATTTGATAGTGGCTACAAAGAAATACATAAATACATATGGGAGTAATATGGGAGAAATGTTTAATGATGAATTTCAGCTCTGCCCTTTGACTGTGTGTGCTCTGTGTAAATATGAAAGAAAGAACAAAGATTAAACAAAACAGAAGTTCTATACTTTGTAAATTTTTAAAGTGTGCACAGAGCTAGAGCCCCAGACCATACCAATTATCCACATGGTATTAAGGTGAAACTGGTTATGATTAAAATAATTGTATTTAAAATACACTCTCAACCAACAGAGAGACCCCTGGCTTTTCCAACATAATATGTTCTGTCTTTCTAAAAAAGCTATACAATGGTATTCTTAAAGGAATACCCGGCATTGAACAGAAAAAAAAAACACTGAGAGCACAAGGCAACAACTACCTCACAAACTATTGATTTGTTACTACTGATTTAGATAAATTAATAACATCGCCACTTTGTATTGATAACACCGTGTAACAATTTTTTTTTTTTTTTGGTTCCTGGGTAGTAAGTGTTATTTCCTAATTGCTTATGCCTCAAAAGTATAGAAAATGGCTATTATTCCCCACAAACTTTGCTTTTGTGACCAGGACAGAGATATTTTGAAATTTACCTATTTTCCAGAACATTCCAGATAGATTCAGTGCTGAGTAAACTTGGAGTAACTTCTAGAACTTTCTAGAACTTTCCAGTAATATAAATAGTAGTATAAATACAGGGGCCTTAAGCCCACCAGTTCAGTTTAGTTCCAGCTGCCTAAGTGGATACATATCTGTATTTTTCTGAGATGGCATCAAGGTCATAGGAGACTTCAAAATGGTGGCATTCCTGATGGGTCTCCAAGGCGGTTTTACCAAGTTTCCCTGCTATCTTTGCCTTTGGGACAGCAGGGACACCAAGGCACACTACCACAGGCGGGACTGGCCACAGCGGACCGAGTTCTCTGTGGGGAGGAACAACGTCAAGTGGGAGCCACTGGTGGACCCCCGGAAGGTGCTGATGCCACCACTGCACATCAAAAATCACATCAATTTGTCAGAGCTCTAGATAAGGAGTCGGCAGCCTTCAAGTACCTTCAAGACTTCTTCCCTAAGCTGTCTGAGGCAAAGGTCAAAGCCGGTGTCTTCGTCGGACCACAGATAAAGAAGATCCTGGAGTGCAATGAATTCCCCAAGAAGCTCACTAGTAAGGAGAAAGCGGCTTGGAACAGCTTTGTCGCAGTGGTTCGGGGCTTCCTGGGCAATCACAAGGCCGAAAACTATGTGGAGCTGGTTGAGACTCTGATGAAGAACTATGGCACAATGGGCTGTAGGATGTCCCTCAAAGTCCATATCCTTGATGCTCATCTTGAAAATTCAAGGAGAACATGGGAGCGTACTCGGAGGAGCAAGGCGAGCGCTTCCACCAGGATATACTGGACTTTGAACGCCGCTACCAAGGACAGTATAACGAGAACATGATGGGAGACTACATTTGGGGGCTGATTCATGAAAGTGATTTACAGTATAATCGTCAATCTCGAAAAACTACTCACTTCTAAATCTTTTGTAGTCATTTTTGTATTACTTTAGTATAAATACATGTTAATTTGGATTCATATGTTGTTTTTTTCTGACTTTATGTGAACGAAAAGACACAAATTCGCCCGTTTTCTCATTGGAAATAGGTAAATTTCAAAATATCACTGTCCTGGTCACAAAAGCAAAGTTTGTGGGGAATAATAGCCATTTTCTATACTTTTGAGGCATAAGCAATTAGGAAATAACACTTACTACCCAGGAACAAAAATTGTGTTACATAGTGTAATGTATTGTGGTAGGGAGCTTATTTCCTTGTGGTAGGCCCTGCAGTGGTAAGTTAACCAGGCTTTTCTGGTGTCATACCAGGCCAGCCCACCCCTCTCTATCTCCTTGCATTCTGGTTGTGCAGTGGAAAAGAAGTAGTGTACTGTAAATCTCCACATCAAACATGCATAAACACAAGATCAGTGACATTTTATAGTTTTCTGTCCCTCTAAAAGCAAGATCAGCTCCATAATCCCAATGCCCACAATACACACTTCACAACTATCAGTTTCTTAAATGTTAAATACGAGTTGAATGAGAATTGAACACCATGGAGTTTTTCAGAATGCATTTGATTGATTATGAAGGTTTTGTCATTTTTCTCAATTATACTGGCTAGTGTTCCTTTAAAGAAAGTGAGGAAACTGCAGAATAATCCTGAGGTCAAGTATATGATAGGCAGTTAGAATAGCAGAACGCCTGTTCTGATAGTCTGGGCCAATGCACGTAAAGTTATACCCTCTGCCACAGTCACTCCGCATTCATGTTGTCCACACTTCTGGATTCTCAGTCCTCAGCAACAAAATCAATTACAATTAATGCCAATCTTTCAGATCTTGACATGTTGATAAGACCAGTAAAGTTCAAATTGGCTCATCATGGAGCTCAGAGCCATCACTAGAAGTGAAACAAATTAAATGTATTGAAGTTGATATTCATTCCCCTCTACCATTGTTGCACTGTAATTGGGGCAAGGATCTTAAAAAGAAAGTAAGACAACTCCATAAGGGTGTCTCCATGCAGATGTTAGTAAATCTAGTATATTTAGTCATTAACCTCTGTTAGTTATTAATTATCCAATAAGGACCATTTCAAATGTTTCAGTTTTACTAGTTCTGAATATTTAAAATGGTTGAATGTGACCTACAGGTTATGTGCAACTTCCTCTATGAACTAGTGCAAATATTGAATGACAGATGTAGACATGAATATGTCATGTTGACAAAAGTCATCAAATAAGATGCTAAACTCTGCAGCACTGGGGGACAGCACCTACCCCCATCCTAAAAGCTATAGTTCTAGTATAAAACATTTTGTTCCTTCTTTTAGGTTTCTGTTTTCATCTTATTAATAAAGGTATTCCAATGAGCTATAGGTTCAGAGCCTTGTTGCACCCAGTCCTAATCCAAAGCAGCCCACATGGTTTCAATTTAGAATCCTTCCACAAACAGCAAGACAACAGTGCCCAAAAGACAGAGAGTGGCACAGCCAATTCCCCCATAATTGTATATATATATATATACAGTATATATATTTTTATATATATATATATATATATATATATATATATATATATACATATATATATATATATATATATATATATATATATATATATATATATATATATATATTGTAAGACAGCAGGGAGGGGGTTAAAGCCTCCCTGAAGAAAAAAAAATGTGCGGAATGCACATTTGTTTAATTTAATTGTATTGGGCTTTATTGTTTAATTGTATTTTGCTTTATTGTTAATCAGTTCCAGTAATTGTTTTATTGCTTAATTATTCCCTGCACCTGGAGATCATTATTAAATTAGAACCAGGTACAGGGTATAAAAGGGGAGCAGTTAGTTTGCTTGTGGCTGCTGAGGAGAAGGAGGCAGAAGGGGTGCGCTGCTTCCAGGCAGTCATAAAGAGTGAGTGCAGAGACGAGTGTATTTTGTTGTCGGGCAGGTAAACGGCTTAGCCGTCCTGTGGGTTAGTTAGGTTCTCTTTTGTTTAGTCAGTGCTCTAAAAGGAGCTAGGTGTTTGGTTTATTTTGTGTTTTTGTTTGTATTAATATAAGTGTGTGTAAGCGCTGAACCTCCTATTTTTTGTGTTTGGGTCAAAAGTTACTATTTTGTACAAAGACAAATACTGTACAAAGAAGGTAAGGATTGTAGTGTAGTAATAGTGTACACTAAATTTTTGTAATAACCTCGTAATAATACTGTTAGGCCAATCAGTGTCAAATCAACCAATATAGAATGTGTGTCCTGTTTGGCTTTTTTCTTTAAGTGTAAGGTTTTAAATATGTATTTGAAGCAGCTGAATGTGTTTATTCTCTTTGCTGCATATTTAATAATTGTTTACCCCAGTTCCTGCTATTTTGTTATATTTGTTAAGTGTAGTAATTGTTGGCATGGAATAACTGTAGGAGAAATACTATAGTATGCAATACATTGCCTCTTGAAATGTGATTAGCAAACAGCAATTTATCCTGATGACAGTGCCCACCATTAAAACTGGAGCTGCATTTATAGCATAAAGACATTTTCTTTTATAGTAATACTTGCAAATGGCCATAATGAAAGACCATTTCGGTTTGGCTAGTTCTCAGAGTTATTGTCCAATTATAATGCCTCCTTACTGCAGCTGTCACAGCTTTCAGGCACTGTTATACATCTTTGGCTAACTGGCTGAAAAAACACTCACACACACTGGGCAAGCCTTGGATCAGAATTTGTTGTGGCTATTCCTTCTTTTCAAATGTCTAGGGCACCTGCTTCATTACAGCACCCACAGTGTATCAGACTCAAAACTACCAAGTCTCCATTTCAAACTTACAACTTTAAGATTCCTGTAAGCACTGTAAAGTCAAAGAAATTATAATTCAGGCTATGGGATTTAACGCATCCCTGCTTAATTTTAAGTACAAGTTATTTATATATTTTAATGGTCAATACTATAAGTTGAACTTGTATATTTATAAATTAAATAATTAAAGATTGAAACACACATACATGAAAATTACCAACAAAAAAAAAAAAACTACTATTCAATCTTAGGAAAACTTAATATGATATGCAACACATCTTTTCCATATTGTGTGATTGGTTAGCAGGGACAGAGTATTGAGCTTTTGTTCCATTAGGACAATATATAATGTTTTAGCATGTGGTATTTTTCAGAGGAATGTAGTAGAGGAATGCACTGCAATACTAGAATACTCCTAGGGATGGGATAGCAAATGTCAGAAGCTGATGGATATTATATCATTTTAAATATGAAATGTGAACCTGAAGTCCTGAACCTTTTCAGCTGCTTTTTCATCATTTGACATCCAAGAACAGGTCTAAGATCAAAGCCTAGTTATTGCCTACTCGCCCATTGCCAAAGTAAACAATCAAAATTGAGATGTTAAATCAGTGTCCTATTGTAAGTGACTCTACATATAATGCACAGTTCACAGCCTATCTCTGTAAAGCGCTTTGTGATGGTGGTCTACTATGAAAGGCGCTATATAAAAATAAATATTATTATTAAACAGAAATGTTGTGGAAAAAACAAACAAATATTTAATCAGGTTAATGTTCATGGATCACAAGGAAAAACCTTGACAAATGATGAATTAAGAAAGGGCCAGCAGGTTACTGCAAATTACTCAAACTCTAAGACAGGAAAATCATCGGGAAGACTTGTATTTATCCTGCAGGTATTGGTAACTCGCGGTGCCTTCTGATGATTTTGCATTGGTTGGTGTTCTTTCTGGCTTGTGTATTTATTTCAATTTGTTCCTGTTATCTGCGGAAATCTCTTATTTAGAACTGATAATGTGATGCCCAGTCATGTCCTCTACCCCTGGTTAGAATTCTAAGCACTCGTTTATTTTTATTTTTTTTTCACTTTCCAGCACTCGGCATGGAAGCTTTAGAAATATAAATCAAAATTATGTGTTTCTAGCAAACATTTGGAGCGCTACTTGTCTGAAAATCTGAATTCAGTCGCTGGCTTTTTGTGCAGATAACACTTTTATCCTGCTGTAAATCACTTCATTATACCAAACAATTTAGCAGTGGGCATTTTATTCCTATCAGTGGTGACAGTTGGTACATTTAGTTGAATTACATTACAGAATAAGGTTGATCACCATTTCATTCCATTTGGACCATACCCAATAGTAAAGTCATATTTGCTGCCAGTGCTAGGCTTATACAGTAATTCTAAACCACAGAGATAATCACATACCATAATTTTCAAAATACAACATGCAGACTGCATTTTATAGGCAAAGTGTGTCATGTGTTCCTCAGGTATCATTTATCTTCCACAGCTATTTTAAAAGTCATAAAATAGCTTAACCATAACTTTCAACATTCAATCATTAGGTAAGTTGTCTAATACACTGATGAAGACAATGTTTGTCCACTTGTTTCTCTTACCTACAAGTCTACTGCTGCTTGCTTTAATAGATCATTCTAGACAAGGCCTATTATATTAAAAATGACAGTTCTAGAAGTCTACAGTCATATATATATATATATATACATACACATAATCATTTTAATCACATATTCTTGTTCTGATGTATAAAGATCTTTAAATTCTGACAAAAAATAAATGGCTTTCCATAATATAGCCTTACTTTAAATATATCACAGGGTTAGGAAAACTTTTAATTAAATAACATATTTGAAATTTACAGTATGTTGTGCATGTAGATCGGCTATTAATCTTTTTGGTTTATGGCCTGCTTTGCATGTATGTATTCATCTCTTTTAATTGATTTTACATAATTTGAGTTTGTTTAACTGGTTATTATTCTTACTTAAATTGTGTGCATTGAATATGACTCTTCTTGATAACACTATGGTATTATCTTGCCAAACTAAAATGCACCCCACCCCAGGATGCATCATGTATTTGAATGAAATAGAATCTAAAACAAACAGTTCAATGTAAGTGTTACCTGGAATCTCTACCGCAATTTGCCAGATATGGTGTACTGCTTTGAAAAAGTATGTTTGTAGCAGGCTGCATTGCTTTTAAGTTTAACCATGCTAGAGACTAGGAATGTACACACAGCACGTTATTCCAGTCATGGGTTGCCTTGTCCAATAATACATCTTGTATGATCTATTCTATTTGTCCGTTTAACTGTAAGACTGAAAACTACAGATGTTTGTGTCTCAAATGTTGGCAGGCATAGTTACACTATCTTACATTTTAGTGCTAACGACACATTCTGGACTGAGAGAAATAAGCATCTAAAGAGAAAATATATTGATTTGCTATTCTATTAGAGTATTTTAATCAACAAAAGCAAACAATCATGACAGATAAAAAAAAAAAAAAATGGTTTAGGAAAAACCTTTCCCACATTTCTTAGCTCAAGGCATTGAGTTTATGAATATGTATAATGAATGGAAATTAGCCTAATTTATGAACAGGTGTTTTTACTCCCAATTCGATTACTGTGAACTGGTGAGAATGCTCCTGCACAAACATTAAAAAATGATCTAGAAGTCCTGTAAGTCAGCCAATTAAAATTGAATGCACAAAGAGAAACACATTGCTTTGCCATGATTTCTTAAAATAAGATGAAAATACCTGTACTTCTATAATCTACAAGTATACAGTTCTATGACATACCAAGTAAAAGAATAGTATTTAAAGATATTTTAGAGTATATTTGTGTGTGCATATAGGGAAACAGATTGTGTTTCTACAAAAGTGCCTGCAGTATGAATATACTGTAATGCTTCAAGTATTAGAAGCTGCCCTTGCCAAACTGTTGAAATTATGTAACATAAGGCAACATAT